>NC_083350.1:120479523-121104523 GCF_030254825.1 Meriones unguiculatus
GTCAGTGCATGTTTTCATTAATATTCATATCTCTTATTTCCACTATTATCGACTTATTTTCTCAAAAGAGAAACAACTGCAGTTTGATAGCTTCAGGCACAGAAGCAATTAGCCTCCATGTCTCTTTTCGCTAAACAGGTAAACTAAAAGAACAACTACACAGGAAAGGCGTCCGTATTTTGACTGGATTGGGGAAACACTTTCAACATTTGGACAAGGCAGGGAAAGGGCTTTTAGCGAAGGCAGACTTTCAGCAAGCTCTGAAAATCTTTCACTTAGAAGTGTCCCAACAGGTATGTACCACACACCATTTTCTACTGCGGGTGTATTTCTTACGTGGGTTTGCTTGTTTTTCTGATGAAAACAGTTTTGCTTTTTTATTTAAATTTATTTTTAAAATTTATTTTACATCCCAATAGTTGCCTCCCCCTCATCTCATTCCAGTCATATCCTCCCTTCTTCTTCTTCCCCACTCCTCCTCCCCTAGTCCTCGAAAGGGGGAGTCCTCCTCCCCTACCAACTAACCCCAGCCTATCAAGTTTCATTAGGACTGCCTGCATCCTCTTCCTCTGCGGCCTGGCCAGGTCACCCCACCAGGGGGAAGTGATAGAGGAGGAGTAGGTAACAGAGTTCATGTCACAGACAGACCCTGCTCCCCTTACTAGGAAACCCACAAGGAGACAGGGCAGCCTATATCTGAGCAGGGGTTCTAGGTGCATCAGTCTCCACAGACCTCCCCTGGGCCCAGATTTGTTAGCTCTGTTAGTCTTCTATAGCTTAATACTTTTTTAATGCCCTGCAATCAGTGTTAAGCCACCAGGCAACAAGTCACAATGATTTTTAAAATTTTGACATTTATTCCTTTATCATGTGTCTTTGAATTGTTTAATATCCAGGCATGTGTTAAACTCTGAGATGGCATATTCTCCATTCTCATAATCTTTAAAATTGAAGAAAGTGGTTAAGTTAATAGTGCATCAAATGGCTAATGCACTGGGAACAGACTTTTAGAAAAGTCTGCCTTTTCTAAAAGCCTGTGCATGGAGGTACTGAGCTCCAAAGCAAGGTATGAGGAAGCAGAGGGAAGAGCATGGCAGGATTCCTGCAGGAAGATGCTCTCAGGCTGGGTTTTGGATAACGAGGAAGCATTAACTGGACAAGGGTAGAGGACAGTAGCAACCTGTGGATCCTCCACAAAGAGCTCAGACAAGGGGCTTAGAAATCACATTCCACGCCTGGATTGTGGCTCTTCCCTAAACTGCAGGGACTCACTTCCTAAACACTCTCCACTCTGATATGAATGATCTCACATGAAATCTGTGTTCTCGATTTTTGTCTCTTTGTCATTGGGCCGCAGCTTTCTTTACAGAGAAGCTCTGCCTTCTGATCTCTGATCCTGTGCATACCAACCTCCCTTTTATTTTCTTCATGGCACTTTGTATCTGCCTGTAAGTAAAATGACAAGTCCCATCCTATGGTGACCTGGTGACTCTGGTTCCTGCTCTTTTGAACTGAACCTGGTATAGCAACCATGAAACCATTAGCATACAGCTCGAGAAAGTAGATGAAGAGTGGGAGAAATTAAGTCTGGTACATGCAAGGCTTGTCTGCTGTACTGGAAAGTTTTCTTGTATGCTGAAAGCACACAATTTATATCCAGTATTTCATAGACAGCATTCTTTTATGCGTTTCTCTTCTGATGAAAAAAAAAAAACACCTTGTCACATGATGTAGTATGTTTCTGAAATTTAGGGTCATGTAATAGTGTAACCACTTAGCTGTATGTTTTGACTTTTCTAATTGACAGATTCTTCATGAGCAATTCCTAGACAATTGCAGTATTTAGGGTGGCATGGAAGCTCAAATAAAAAATTGCATGAGAATTTGCTTTATCGCCTGTAAAATTCTGTGTCAGTGTGACATTGCATACCACTATTGGGACATAATTGTCTTTTGATTTGCTGGGGTGATGACATTTAAGCCTGTGACCTGTTTGGTGAGAAAAGGCCAGGGACCATCCACCTTCACATCTTTCTATCATAGATGAACAAAATAAAACATGACAGAAAATTAGAATGCCGTGCTATGTTTTTATTAATCAGTGAGGGCTGGTGTTCAGATAATCTGGCCCTGTGGGGTATGGGAAAGTATTGCATTTCTTTGGTGCTCTGTATTTGTTTAAGAAATATCTACAACGAGTGAATAAGGCCGATTATCTGAAACTTCTGTCTTACTTACTCTTTTAGTGCTGTGACAATACCACATGGCCAATGCATATAAAAGAAAGGATTTAAACTGGAGGCTCTTAGTTCCCCAGAGGGCTAGAGTCCAGTATGACCATGGTATGAGGCCTAGCAGCAGGCAGACAGGAATGTCACTGGAACAATAGAGATCCTATGTGTTGATGCATCAACCTTGAAGCAGAGTGTGAGAGATCACTGGGGATAGCATGGTCTTTTGAACTCTCAAAGCCCAACCCTAGTGACACATCCACTCGAACAAGGCCACACCTCCTAATCCTTCCCAAATAGTTCCACCAAGTGGGACCTAAGCTTTCAAACATATGAGCCTATGGGGGGGGGTGGCATTCTCACTCATTCTACCCCAATTACTAAGAAAGATAACATAAGGATGCAAGTAAATTTCATCCTTTCTTATATGTTTTATTATAGACTTAATCTATTAATTATTTTTATAGTGCTCAGAATTGCTCAAAGGGTCTCATAATACAACCTAAGTGTTCTACTTTTGTACTAAATGTCCAGCCAAATCACATACCTTAACTATTGTGATTCTTGTTATGTCACCCGTGCCATGCATACGATTGTGCAATCACAAGTGCACACATGGAGATGTGAGAATTTAATATACGCATCACCAGCCTGGGTCTCACTGTGGAAGTAGAACATGTTTGTGAAAAGACATGGCCATTCTCTCTGGTTTAAATAAAAAGCGATGTGCTCCGCAAAGAGCCAAGTTTATAGAGAAATACTATCAATGAAGTGAAAATCCCAACCGAATTAGTTCCCATTCTGAACCATATACAGACATAGTCATATGAATTTTTTGCCCCTTACATTGCATTATTTCATTCTTGAAAATGTGTCTTCTGAGCCTCCAGACGTTTTTTTCAAATTTCTGGTATTCTTTAAGTGAACACATTTGTCTTTTGTCTAGTTTACTCATGATTTGTAAAAGTTACACTTGGGCTCAGTGTTACCTCAGCTGTACACACATACACAGTTTTGTAATGTATGAGGCCTTTTGACATGCAGATACTGTATAGATCATTGGCTTCTGAAGAGAGGCAGAGTAATTTGAATCTCAGTTTTCTAACTACAGTTTTATTTGAAAATATTAATAAGTAGAAGAGAATAATTTTTGAGTACTTATTTGCCATAATAGGTGTTTTATTTATGTTCTTGCTTAAAGCTAACAACTTGATAGAAGTATTGAAAATATATCTATCTGAGCTTCAGTAGAGGAATGCTATAATTTCTTTTGTTATAAGGACACTCAATAGAGCAGTATATTAAATGGCACCTTCGCCAAAGAAGCATATGGTATTGGCAGTGAACAAACCAACATAAGGCGTTTAGTTAGAATTATAACAATTTGTGTAAATTTGGCAATACTTTGGAAGTCATCCGTAATTCCTATACTTCCAAGATCAGAAAAACAAACAAACAAACAAACAAACAAACAAACAAACAAACTATTAATGGTCTCAGAGTTAGTGGCATTTCAAAACCCAATAGACTTGCAAATTGTCACAGATAGAATACATTTACAACTGGAGAAATGATCAAAACCGAGTGCATGGCCACCATTATTGCTTTATATAAAAGAAAAGATATCGAAAAATAAATGTGGGGAGTGTAATATATTTAGAGAAAGGGAAAGATTGACCAAATAAAATTTTTCATTAGGACAAGAGGATAAGTTTTATCTATTGCATAGCCAGCTGAATATAGTCAAGAGTAATGGACTGTGTGTTTAAAAATAGCTAAAACTGATGTTAAATATTTTTACTACAATAATGTAAAATGTTTGAAATGATAGAGATGGTTTTTAGTCTGGTTTGATCTTTCTGCGGCATATCTGTGCATTGAGAAACCACATTATGCTCCCAACAATATACTATTATCATTTGAGAACAAAACATGATAATGTAGATCAGTGATTGAATGCCACCTGGTATGCAAGGCCCCACGTTTAATCCTCAGCATTTGTCTGCCCTCAAAAATCAAAAATCATATCCTTAGAAAGGATATGTTCTGAGTTAGTCTCCTACATAGCAGGCCCTCCACTTTGCTGAGGCATTCACTCCAGAATTCCTTGCACAGCTGTTTTACTAGATTTATTTTCACCTTTCTGAATTCTCTTGTCTAGGGCCATAGATGAGCTAACAAAATATGACTCTGATCTTGTTGTGACTTATATAGTTTAAAGATGTAATTGCAACTTCTGTGGGAATTTCTAGGACTTTGAGTCTTCTTGGTTAATTCTGCAAGGCAGCAGCCATAGCAAGAACAAGGTTGATTATGGAGAATTCAAACGTGCCATTTTTGGTGAAATGAATGAATACAGAAAATCATTTGTTCGCAAGGTAACTTACCTTATCTCAAACTGCTACTTTCACTAGGTTGTTAGATTAATTGTTTAGCACCTTTAGTGAGGTGTCACTTAAAACATATCATTTTAGCTGCAGTGCATGTTGGGCTTAGTAAGACACACACACATACACACACATTCAAATTTATATTGAGTTCAATATAGAATTCAAATATATATTGAATTAAAATATTCATAGAAATGACTTCAAATTCTCAGGTTCCATGTAAATCCAGTGCTCTTATGGGAAGGTGAGAGGCCCAGATAAGGAACTCCTTGCTTTTCCCAGTTCACTAGCCTGAATATACATTAGCTAACAACAAGGGAACCCTGTCTCAAACAAGGTGGGAGGTGAGGACTGACACCCTGAGTGTTTGTGCTGCACACACTCACATACATACATGCCCATACGTTACACTTACATAGCACATACATCACATACACAAAACCCTAATTTTTAAAGCTAAAAAATAGATTAATCCAGTTCTAGTAGACATGTTTAGAGTATAATTTTGAGTGGTATAGTTTTTGTGAATGTATTTAATATAATATGTACATGTATCTCATATTTATGAAAAGCTATTCTACACAGAATGAGATAAGTAATTACAGCAGGTGCCAGACTCAAGTGAAAAAAAATTAAAGCTCTTTACCTTTACTGACCAAGAGATGTAATAAAAACTTTAAGTAAAGCAAACTTATCACCCATTTATAGCTTTACCCCAAATTAATTGTTCTTTATATGCCATGATAATAAGTTTGGGTAGCAGAGTAGAAGTTGAATTATTGTCTAATGCATAAATCTTGGTACTTAGAATAAAGGACAAAAAGATAAAGAAATAAAATAAAAAGAATTAAAGGAAGAAAAGAAAGACAGACAGAAAGAAAGAGAAAGAAAGAAAGAAAGAAAGAAAGAAAGAAAGAAAGAAAGAAAGAAAGAAAGAAGAAAGAAAAGGGTGAAATGACAATGGAAAAAGAAAAGAGTGAAAAAAAGGGTCAGAGCCACAGACGGGCCTGTCAGATTATTTTCTTATAATTTGAAGAAGAGAGTCTAGGAAGGGCTGGCCTTTCTGGTTTCTATGAGGCCTCACTATAGTCTGCAGGTGGTTCTCCCACTGTTTTCCTGTGGCTGTCCCTCTGTGCCTTATGTTGTCCTTTGGTCTAGTCATCCTAGACTGGAACCTACCCTAATGATTCTGTTTCATCTTAATTACTTTCTTAAGGACCCCACCTCTACATATAGTTCTACTCTGGGGCACTAAGAATATGAATTTGGGGCACAATTGAATCTAAAGCAGGTCAATGTTGCTGTGAGTAAAAGCTGTCAATAAACAAAGATGCTTCTGGTTTTGATTACTGGCAAGCACAGGCTCCACAAAAGCTTTGGATAGCTTGGTTTGTCTGTGTATTTTTCTTTCTTACTATGTTTGATATGCAAGTTGCTTTGAGTTGGAAGAACACTAAGTGAGTCAGTGAGGAACTGAAAAGCAGTGTTACATTGCTCACTCAGCAGGGCAAATGCAATAGACATTTGAAGCAGGAGAAGACAGGAAACAGGACAGGAGCCTACCACAGAAGGCCTCTGAAAGACTCCATTGATCAAGGTATTGAAGCAGAGCCTGAGACTCTTAGCCAAACTTTGGGCAGAGTGCATGGCATTTTATGAAAGAAAGGGAAGATAGAAAGACCTAGAGGGGACATGAGCTCCTAAAGGAGACCAACAGAGCAAAAACCGAACCAAACCAAACCAAACCAAACAAAAACAAAACAAACAAAAAACAAAATAAAACAACAACAACAAAAAACTATGCCCTGGGTACCCTGTAGAGATTGATACCCCAAACAAGGACCATGCATGGAGAGGACATAAAACTCCTGTCAGATGTAGCCTATAGACTCAGTCTCCAAGTGGGTTCCCTAGTAAGGGGAGCAGGGACTTTCTCTAGCATGAACTGAGTGGCATGCTCTCTGACCACCTCCTACTGAAATGCACGGCTTTGCCAGGCCACAGAGGAGGACAATGCAGCCAGTCCTGATGAGACCTGATAGGCTAGGATCAGATAAAAGGGAAGGAAGTCTACCCCTATCAGTGGACTAGGGAAGGGGCATAGGGGAGAAGAGGAAGGTAGAGAGGGATTGGGAGGAGATGAGGGAAGGGGCCATAGTCAGGATACAAAGTGAATAAATTGTGATAAATGATAATAATAATTAATAGATGCAAAAAGAAAGTGTTTTATGTGTTCATTAATTCTAATGTTATGGACTTTGTAGGTTCACTTTTTGAACTAAAATGAAAACAAAAACAAAAAGAAAAACAAATAAACAACAAAAATAACTTCCCAGTTCTTCATTTTGGTCATTTATCAATTTCATGAGTCCTGGGGCAGAAAATTACCAAGGGCTTTGATCCAACTCTTCAGCTCCAAGGAAAATCAGGGCAGGGCAGTGGGATCAATGTCTTTTTGCAGGTCAGGATGCTAGACAGTGAACGCATGAAACAGAATGAGGGACTCCTAGAGTTTGTTTTAGTCTCCATTTTCCCTGTGTATATGATGCTTTTTCAAGCACCTGTTTAGCTCCCTCAAAAATGTCTTGTTTATAGTTAGTAAATAATTTTTCACATCTAATGATTTCACAGAGAGAAACCCTGTTTTTCTTCAGGCCTTCATGAAACTGGATTTCAACAAAACTGGCATTGTGTCCGTTATAGACATAAGAAAGTGTTACTGTGCGAAGAAGCATCCACGTGTGGTTTCAGGTAACTGCCACATGTCAAATACTTTTGATTTCTACCATGCTCGTTAATTACACTGAAGCGTCAGCAGAAAGGAAGGAAATACATTTTGTTTGAGCCAATAGCTTGAGAGCCATTTTCCCCTTTTCATTTAAAAGTTCTTATTTCTGTTGTTTGTACTTATTGATTTCTTTGATAGTTACAATCACTATAGAACTCTTGTTTTTTTGTTCGGAATAAGAGATGAAATGGCTCTGTTGGTCTCCTTGTGGAGCTCCTGACCCCTTCAGGGCTTGCTATCTCCCTCTTCTTCCGTAAGGTTTTCTGCACTCTGCCAAAAGTTTGGCTAGGAGTCTCAGTATCTCTTTCCATACCCTGATGGGTAGAGTCTTCCAGAGGCTCCCTGTGGAAGGCTCCTGTCTTTTTCCTTGTATTCTTATGCTCCCGATATTTATCCTGTTTGCTCTTTTGAGTGAGGTTTAAGCCTCTTTCTTAGGGTCCTCTTTGTCAACCTGGGCCCGGGGTGGGGGTGCTGCAGAAACCGCTACTGCAATCAAGGACCACACATGAAGAGGACCTAGACCCTCTGTTCAATTTCCAAGTGGGTTCCTTAGAAAGGGGGGCAGGGGCTGTCTGTTTGACATGAACTCAGTGGCCAGCTCTTTGATTACCTTGCCCTGGGGGTAGGGGGTGCAGCTTTGCCAGGCCACAGAGGAAGATGATGCAGCCAGCCCTGAGGAGACTTGATAGGCTAGGGTCAGATAGAAAGGGTGGAGGTCCTCCCCTATCAGTGGACTAGGGAAGGGGCATAGGGGGATAAAAGGGAGAGTGGGTGGGACTGGGAGGAGATGGAGGGGGCTAAAGCTGGGATACAAAGTGAATAAATTGTAGTAAATAAATAAAAGTAATAAACAAAAAAATTTATTTTTGAGATGATAATATATATTAGTTCTTCTCCTTTTTCCTCCCTCCAAACTAGCCATATACTCCTTGTTCTCTTCAAATAGATGACCTATTTTTAATTAACTATTTATTTTTTTATTTTATTTTTTCTTATCAGTTACGTTTTATTAACTCTGTATCCCAGCCGTGTCCTGCTCCCTCATTCCCTTCCAATCCCACCCTCTCTCCCTCATCTCTGCTGTGCCCCTTTCCAAGTCCACTGATGGGGGGATCCTCCCCATTCATCTGATCCTGTTTTATCAGGTATCTTCAGGACTGGCTACGAAGCCCTCCTCTGTGGCCTAACAGGACTTCTCCTCCCTTGGGGGGTGGGGAGGTCAAAGAGTCAGTCATTGAGTTCCTGTTAGAAATAGTCCTTGTTCCCCTCACTATGGGAAACCAATTGGTTACTGAGCTACCATGAGCTACATGCGAGCAGAGGTTCTAGGTTATATCCATACATGGTCCTTGGTTGAATGTCAGTCTCTGAAAAGACCCTGTGCCTAGATTTATTTGGTCCTTGTGGAGCTCCTATCCTTTCCCCATCATACTAACTCCCCTTCTTTCATATGATTCCCTGTACTCTGCGAAGGTTTGGTCATGAGTCTTTGTATCTGCTTTGAAAACACTGCTAGTCAGAGTCTTTCAGATGCGCTCAGTAGACTCCTGTCATAGTTCAATGCACTGTTTATACACACACACACACACACACACACACACACACACACCTAAATATAACCTGCTCTGTCGTATAGACCACTCATATATGTTTTCAGGGTTGGCCATTTGGTATGGATAACCATTTGGTGTATTCTTCCTGGGAAAACACTATTTCTCTCACTCTGAGCATTCCTTAGTTGCTTGCAGTTGTTTTCATTGTAAGAAATCATATATACTAACTGAAGATTTTCTAAAAGAACCTAATATTTCATTAGAGAGAAAGAGAGACGGAATGGAGTTTTAATGAGGTTGGCCAAACCTCTGTTAGGCACCTAGTTATACTTACTGTATCTTCAGATACAGTCAGTCATCCTTAAGGATTGAGGAGAATCTTTAGCTAGGGTGGAATTATAACATACAATATCATGTGTGTATGTGTCAAAATCCAACCAAGTGTGGCAGGACACACCTGTACTTAGGAAGCACTTAGGAAGGCAGAAGCATGGAGAGTGCACATTTGAGGCCAGCCTGAGCTATGCAGTGAGACTGCCTCAAGCACAGAACGAAGGCACAGTGAATTTCTTAAAGTAATTAAAACAATTATTTCTTAGTCTGTTTCCTGTGTACTTGATTAAAAATGCACCTTATAGTGTTTGGTCACCAAAACTTCCTTAATTTTATCGAATGTTTCTCCAAAGAGTAAAAGTTGCAATCCTGTAACATATATTTCAGCCCCTATTCTAACATTTTTCATAGTTGAATGCCTAATTTACTAATTTTGCAGATTTTTTCTGTCTCCTAAGCTGTATTGGAGAGATTGTTCTATATTTTGCTTTGTATTCAACAGTATATTTTGGAGCTATTCCCATGTTAATATACACTGAGAAATCTTTTTTTTTTCATTTGCCACATATTATCTTTTTTATAACCAACACATTAAAATGTGTATAGACATTCTCTTATTAGTGAACTTTTAATTTCTAATTATTGATATGCATCTAATGAAACATACATTTGTGACTTTTGACTCCTTAGGCTCCTTTTCTTCTGATTCCCTGGCATGATCCTTACCTAGAATTGCTAGGATATCCATAGTTCATATATCAACTGGCACTTCCAAATGCTGTTGCAATGATAGCTAGCTCCACACTAGATTATACTGGATGTTTTTTGTAGCATTACTTTTGTTCAACCCCTTGAGCTTTACTTCATTGGAATTTCACTGACTGATAGAGGTAAAATATTTTCATTACTTATTGAACATTATCTAGTTTTGTTTTGAGAAAGGATCTTATCCCCTGACTTGAGAGTCTTTAGCCTCATTTTATTATTTCTCCCCAACATAATTTTTTTATTAATTGTTTGGAAATTTCATACAGTGTACCTTGATCACATTCACTTCCCATTTCTCCTGGGTCTACCTCCCACACTTGTGCCTCATCCCCACCCCCCAAAAAAGAAAAAAAAGAAACCCAGTCCAATTTGTGTTACCAACACACTCTCATTGGCACATGCTCAAACTCTCACTTAGCCTCATTTTTTTGGGTGTTGGGATTAAAGTGATAACCTTTATATCCTGCCCACTCACGCATTTGTTTATCAATATTGCTGACTCTCTTTATTGGGTAGTTACATAGTGTGAATGCAGAAAGCATATATTTTTAGATTTTAATCTTTTATACTTTATATTCACAAAGATACATTGCAGCTACCTCTGTGTTTTCTCATTAAGAAATATTGTATGTGTTGGGGCCATGGCTCAGTTGGTGCTTGTCTAGTTAGTGTGTACAGGGGCCTGAGTTTGAGTCCCAGCTGTGAGTAAAATGAGCTCACGGCAAGTTCTTGTAATCCCAGCACTCAGGAGGATGTGAAGTGCAAGGTTATTCTAGACCTGCCATGCCCCATATCTTTCTATTTTGTTAGTCGTAATAAGCACAAGGGCACAAGGTCTATTAGAACAAAGAAAGAAAAATCTATGGATGATAAGAGATAATTTTAAGGAGGCACTCTTTTTTTATTTGAAGAGTAAATTTAAGAAAAAAATGTTGGCTTATGGGCAACCTTTGGGCAGAGTGCAGGGAATCTTATGAAAGAAGTGGAAAACAGTAAGATCTGGAGAGCATGGGAACTCCATAAGGAGAGCAACAGAAAAAATATTTAATTAGAAAATTTGTGTTAAAATTTATGTTTCCCTATTTATTAGATTTTGATTAGATTTAGCCTTGACTAACAACCACAAATTCATTTTTTTCCTTTTTTTATTAATTACACTTTATTCACTTTGTATCCCCCCATAAGTCCCTCCTACCTCCCCTCGCGATCCTACCCTCCCATCCCCTTCTTCACGCATGCCCCTCCCCAAGTCCACTGATAGGGGAGGTCCTTCTCTCCTTTCTTCTGATCTTAGTCTATCAGATCTCATCAGTAGTGGCTGCATTGTCATCTTCTGTGGCCTGGTAAGGCTGCTCCCCGCTCAGGGGGAGGTGATCAAAGAGCAGGCCAATCAGATTATGTCAGAGACAGTCCCTCTTCCCATTACTATGTAACCCACTTGGACACTAAACTGCCATGGGCTACATCTATGCAGAGGTTCTAGGTTATCTCCATGCCTGGTACTTGGTTGGAGTATGAGTCTCTGGGAAGACCCCTGTGTTCAAATTTTCTGGTTCTGTTGCTGTCCTTGTGGAGTTCCTGTCCTCTCCAGATCTTACTATTTCCCACTTCTTACATAAGATTCCATGCATTCTGCCCAACTGTTGGCCATAAGTCTCAGCATCTGCTTTAATAGTCTGTAGGGCAGAGGCTTTCAGAGGCCCTCCGTGGCAGGTTTCTAGCTTGTTTCCTGTTTTCTTCTTCTTCTGATGTCCATCCTCTTTGCCTTTCGGGATGGGGATTGAGCATTTTAGTCAGGGTCCTCTATCTTGATTAGTTTCTTTAGATGCACAGATTTTAGTAGGTTTATCCTATATTGCATGTCTATTTTATCATATATTATTATCTTTGCATAGCACAATATTCAGTTCTTTCTATTCAAATTCCTTGTTTTAGTAAAATGACCACTTTCTTCCTATTTGTTGTGTATATGTTTAAATGTCAGCAACACGTTTTTCCTGAATTTATTTTTACCTATGCTTCTGCTTGTGTCTGAGTGTGAGGGTGTAGGTGCCTACAGAGGACAGAAGATGGTATGGGATCCCCTGGAATTGGAGTTACAGGCCATTGTGAGCCACGAAATACAGATGCTGAGGGTCAAGCTTGGCTTTGCTGGACCATCAGCAAATATTCTCGATTGCTAAGCCATCTTTCCAGGCCTCTTAAAAATATTCTTGTAGGTCATTTTAAAGGTCCTACATTATCTACTGCCAATTTTTGCTTTGTTAATACATATTTTTGTTTATTTTATTTGACCATTTTCTGTAGCTTTTCATCTTTGAATCATTTTGCTATAATGAAAATTTTCTTTTTTTTATAGTATATTCTGTGCTAAAAGATTGTAAGACAAATTAATTCTGTTTAATGGTTAAATAAATTGGAAGGAAGTTTGGCTACAATTTTAAATTACAGAAATTATTTCACAAGATGAATAAGTATCCCCTTATCATCATCTGTCATTTTGCTCATCTTCTATGTAAAATATTTCACAGTTAGCTCTTCTTTCTGCAGGGCATTCAACAGAGGAGGAAATCAAATCATCTTTTCTAGAAACATTGAAAGATGACTGCAGCAAGTCTGATGAAGTTTCATATGGGGAGTTTGAAGATTACTATGAAGGCCTAAGTATAGGGATAGCAAGTGATGAAGATTTTGTTAATGTCTTACGTACACCATGGGGAATTTAGTTTTTAGTAATGCACATTCTCATTTTATAGTTTTTAGTAACACACATTCAAGTATTTTATAGAAAAGATAAGTTTTATATAAAATAAGATCAACTTGTAGTATATTTTCTAAGAGTCTTTTTAATCTCTTTAAAAGTTGAGTCCAGAAAGACCTTTTTAGAAATACATATGTGTTTGTGAGCACACATGCATGCCTACCTGTCCATATATGTATGAGATAGACATTTTTGTGTACTTTTTGTCATTGTATTTTAGAAAAGTAGTTAATGGAAAAGGAACATTGTCATTAAATCATATCAGAGTTGTGTATACTTGGGGTTCAGATTAGGTCTGAAGTAGTTAGTGCAACTTGTTTGAAACATATGCAAGTATTAAAGTATATGCACAAGTGATGTTAAAATCAGCATGATTACAGGCGTTTTCCATGTGTTTGATTTTGAGTGACAGGTATTTACCCCTCAGTGTTCATTTAAAGAGACTTGTTCTATACTTTTTCTTCAAAATTATTATATTGGTCTTTGTTCAGTAGAAAAAATTATTCTGTAGTTTCTATTTAACTGTCATATTATCTGCATACAAATGATATTCATATAGAAACAGTAAAATGTGGAAAAATCTTGCAATGTGTAAATATTCCCTTAAATTATTAAATAAAGAATTCAAAGAAAATGCAATGATTTTCTTAAAATAAATTTTTTATTAATTACAAATTATTCATTTTGTATTCCAGCTGTAGCCCCTCCCTCATCTCCTCCCAATCCCACCCCCTATCTTTCTTCTCCTCCCATGCCCCTCCCCCAGTCCATTGATAGGGGAGGTCCTCCTCCCCTTCTTTCTGACCCTAGCCTATCAGATCTCATCAGGACTGCTGCATTGTCTTTCTTTGTGGCCTGGCAAGGCTGTTCCTCCCTCAGGGGGAGGTGATCAAAAAGCCAGCCACTGAGAGAGACAAACCCTCTTCCCCTTACTAGGAAACCCACTTGGAGACTGAGCCGCCATGGGCTACATCTGTGCAGGGGTTCTAAGTTATCTCCATGCATGGGCCTTGTTTGGAGTATCAGTCTCAGAAAAGACCTTTGGGTCAAGATTTTTGGTTCTGTTGCTCTCCTTGTGGAGCTTCTGTCCCCTCCAGGTCTTTCATCTCCCCTTCTTTCATAAGATTCCCTGCACTCTGCCCAAAGTTTGGCTGAGTCTAAGCATCTGCTTCGATACCCTGCTGGTGATTTTTATACAATCTGTAAAAGCATGTTTTGTTCCAGAAAATGAAGACATGGTATTCTAGGCACCTCTTTTCAGTATAATAAACAATCAGAACACTTTCTTCTAAATATACTGTATTTAATAGCTTCCTGTTCTATACTCATTCTTTCTAAGTTGCATTCTTCACTTTTTCCAAAATGTACTGACTGTTGTAATTATGGATGTGTAACTTTTAAATCGTTGTTAGTTCCTTATCTATATTATTGATGCTAATTAACACATGCTAGGGAAAAGAACATGGAAAGAAGAACGCCAGAGGAGAAACTTACCAATCAGAAGTATAAGGTTTTTTTTGACGTATAAGTTTTTTATAGGTAGTTTTCAATCTGTTTTCCTTTTTCTTATTTATTTATTTACTTATTTACTTATTTATTGTAGAGTTGCTTATGCTTGATTAACTTCGCTGCTGACATTCTTCTTAGACCTTGGCATAGTAAAAAAGTTATCTTGTACACAGTTTAGGAGAAGAGCATCATGACATTTTCATACAATCATAACACCAACAACTGGTGTTCCCTACTCCCAAGAGTTCTTAAGAGTCTGAAGTGCCCTTTGAGTAACTTTTTTAAATGTTTTATACTGTAAATTTTTTGCAAGTGTTGGATAGCAAATTGATTTCATAATTAACTAGATAGTTGCCACTTTTTTCCTTGAAGTGGTATGGAATCATTCTCCCACTTCACAATAATAACTTCACTGAGCAGTATGTATTGATTATACTGTCTCTATTCCTGTACATTCATTACAGAATTTTTCAGGAAAGCAAGGATATAATCTTGGGATTTCAGATTGTATTTTAATGGAAACAACAGACATTCACAAGATAGAGGAGCTATAGGATATTAAAAACCCTGGCATTACAAGCTAGAGACAAGGGCATCCTTAGAGCTCTCTGGACAGGACAGGCAGCCTTGCCCCAAATAAGAGCCCCAGTACTAAGACAGTGAGAAGAGAAACAGAAAGACAACTGATATCTTACTCTGGTCTCTGCATGGGTGCACTCTGCACACTCACATGTCAGCTTCACACACACACACACACACACACACACACACACCAATAAAATGCATGTCAGATGAACTGTGCACATGGTTACTATTCAGTGAATTAGCCAGTTAAACTTGGTGAGTAATGCTATCCATGCAATTGCTCAGGGCTCTGGAATAGTCTGGATAATTCTTAATTCCTCGTGTCTACTCAGTCTCAGGAATTATCATGTATTACTTCTGAATCTGTCTCTTTATCTTACATGGTCATATTCACACTCTCACCACTCCTCACATACATTCACATAGCTTTTTTGAACTATTTAAACATTTTCCAACTTGACTGTGACAGTTCACATCTCATTATTATCACACATGCTCCGATACTGCCTTCCATTTAGAAGATCTAAATTCATCCATTTTGCACTTCTAGAACCACCACAAAAATAATTCTGTCTAAACTGCTAAAGCTGATGTATTTGTATTTTGAGGTCCCCATGGCACACACATATGCCATTAATATATTAGTTACTATTCCACTCTACAATGCCACTTTGCTTATGTGCTTTCCACTTACGGGGAAATCCCTTGAGTGTAGCAACCATATGCATTTCTTGCTTTGTGATGCTGGTGTTGAGTCCAGTGTCTTCCATGGGATAGGAGTTGTGGCAATGTTATCAGGCTGCACATGTAATTTATTGAGCAGCGGTTTATGGGGTTCTTTCATTTCAACACATTTGCATTTAAAAAAACTTTATCAAAAAACATGTAAGAAGTCTAAATGTATTTTTTTAGTGCAAGCCCTGCATTGCAAGCATAGTACATTTTCAATACAGAATGAACTGTTTTAGTTAAATAACAATGATGCCTATTTCTATTTCTAGGGATCACAGTATTGTGACTATCATAAAGGTGATATCTTATGTGTCTAAAATCACTCAAAGTAGATTTTAAAATGTGTTTTTAACAAGAAATAATAAATAGCCTGCTACAATTGTACATGCCTGCAATCTTAGAACCAAGAAGATAGAGGAAGGAGGACTAGGAGTTCATTAACCTTTGCTTCAATAATGAGTTTGAGACCTGTATGGAATGTGTGAGACCCCTTCTCAAAAACAGTAAATAAATCAAATAGTAAGCACGTGAAGTGGTGGATTGCTGGCTACCTGGATTGATCATTCTACATCCTAAACATATGTCAAAATATCACAATACACCCTGTGAATATATGCAATTATTGTTCCATTAAAAATATGAGACAAAAGACTTCTAGCCAGGAATTATGCAATGAAACTTCCCTTCTCATGGATCTCTCTGTTCAGTTACATGCAACTCAGGTTAGCTTGAAAAGACTGAATAAAAAGTTTTCCTATGTGATGGCAGATAGTGTGCAAGGAGAAACTGTCGTGTTCCTTGCTGGATTTGTCTTTTGCTTTTATCTTGTTAGAATGAGGCTTCTGAGGCATGGCTAAATTAGTTTAGATATGAAATGAAATGCTCTTCCCCTTTGCAAGAGTAGACTGAATTTCCTGGAATTTGTAGACGATGTTAAAGCCAATATGAAGCAGATGAGTGCATCTCAGGGAACATACCATGTGTCATTTATGCAAGCTTACCCAGCAGCTGAGAGGCCTCTCCGAGATGAGCTTTTTAGAAAATATGTGTCATCAAGAAAAAGCAATTTTGACTAAGCATTCAGATGACCACTCCATTAAGAAAAGATATGTACTTACATTAATATTTTAATATTGCTGATATTGTAGATGGAGGGAAGGCTTAGCAGTTTCTGAATACAGATCTTAAACTTAAGCTCTGCTCCAAATTACTTGCATGTGTCTGGGAAGATACTCATTGACAAGGGATGTACAGACTGAAGAAATAAGGCAATCCAGAGAGAGACATGTCTATGTGGATAGTGTTCACTTCACTTCAGCATGCAAACCTTACTCCTACTTACTTGTTTGGTTTTTTCCCCTGAAATAATTGATTAGTTAAAACCTTTTATTATTTATTTCCCAATTATTCCAAATGGGCTACTCTCTTAAACAGATATTAAGGTAGAGATAATTTGTAACTACTTCTTTCTAAGTCTAATACAATTCTAATGAGAATTGTATTCAGTTTTCACTCTTTAGCAGAACTCATGAAGGAAAATGAAGATTTGGGGACTTCTGTTCCCTTCAAAAGCAGTAGGTTAAAAACAGGGATTAATCAGTTTGAAAAATAATTTTATTCATATTAATTGTAAGATGATAATCATTATGGTGGTATATGAGATGGTTTTGTGTGTGTGTGTGTGTGTGTGTACATGTGTAATCACCTGGAGATAGACTTATGAATCTGTGTGTCTGTGTGTGTGTGGCTATGTTGATTATGTCAGTTGAAGTGGGAATACCTGCCCACCGTCGGTGGCACCATTGTCTAGGCAAAGGACCTTGGAGTGTGTGAGAGAGGGAAAGCTGAGCACTCACACACATACCTTGCTTGCTCTTTTCTGACCATGAACATAATATGACCAGATGTGTCAAGTTCCTGTAGCGGTGAAGTCCCTGCCATGATCTCTGTGCTAAAACAAGTCCTTTCTCCCTTAAGTTGCTTTCATCAAGAACATTTTATCACAGCAACATTCAAGAAACTAAGACAGAAATCGCAACTGGGAGTAGGATCATTACAATGAAAAGCCTGACTATGTGCTTTGCAGGCCATTTGGACAGTTTAATGGGTAGAATGCTGAAGAATGGAAAAACATTGAATGTTGGAAACATCTTAAAAGGCTATTTTAATGGGAACTTAAAGGAAAATAATTCTGAGAGAAATGAATAGTGCCAGGCTCCCAATGTGTGTATGAGAGAGGGACTGTGTACCTGTGTGACAATGCTCTTGGAGGCACAGTCCTTGAGCCCCATAGGCTGGCAACTAGTAATCCTCTTCAATCTTCCTGTCTTTGCAGCCTAGTCCTTCCAGAGTGCTAGGCTTATGTGCACATGTGTGACCACATTCAGCTTTTTATATGGATCTGGAGATTTGAACTTATGTCTTTGTGCTTCCTTTTAAATGCTCTTACCTATCAAATCACCTTCTTTGTCCTTATTGCATTATTTTTTACAGCAAAGATTCTACTAAAAAAATTTGATCTTAATTACTGAGATTTTGTCTAGTTTTGTGTCTAAGACAGGAGTATCTGTCACGTTACCCCAGCACCACCACTGCTTGAAATCCCAGTGGAGATCAGGACCCACTGATTTCAAGGAATAAAGGGGCAGGAAGGCGACAGAAGAGTGACTGTTTCTTTTGGAACTTTTATTTTCCAAGTCCTTGGATTTAGTGCTTCAAATAACAATGTCAACGTTTATTTGCCACAGAGAGGTTTGTGGTTGGAAAGCTTTAAAAGTCTGGTTCTAATACTTCATTAGAAATGCTTTCTGTGTCTACTTCAGTGACTTCTCTACCACAGAAACTGGAAGGAGGTCAAGTGTGCTATTGCTCAGAATACCATGCTTGGCTGGTCACAATAAGCATTAGATCTCTGTTATGGAGAGGAGCTTTTCCTTAGACATTAAAGCAAAGAAATGAGATGAAATATTAAGTTCTTGAAATATATCAGGTATTTAGAAAGGCATAATTATTGCATAGGTTGGCTCCTGATGTCCCTACTTTCTGAATTACTATGTTGACATGTTTAATCTTGGGGCCTCAAAATGAGTCTATATTTGCCTTTATGTAAATAAACCAGCTGAAATAAAGTCATTAATTAATCCATTGTTTTTTAGAAGTACGAGTAAGAGGGCTTACTTGTACACAACACAGGTACAGAAAGAAGTCCATGTGAAGCTAAGGAGAGGGAAAACAGCAGATATGAGGCTGAAGGGGCTTTAGCTGGCCTAAGCATGGCAAGCATGGCTCTGCAGGCCTTGCCCTGCCCTATTTCCTCTTCCTTGCTAAAAACCATTGAATTTCATTCCTAAAGCTAGCCACCAAGTCTATTCCCTTATTTGGCCTTTTCCTCCTGAGGTTAACTACCAAGTATTGAAATCCAGCTTTTAAAAGTCCCCCTTTGTGTCACCTAGTTAACATGCCCAATTAAAATTAAATACTTCATTCTTACATGGGGTTTCCCTTTTTATTTTTATAAACTTCCATTTACCTATGTGTCTCCTCTGTCTCCTTTCTGTCCAGAGGCAGTCCTTCGTTCTCCAGGACATATCCCTTTCCCCTCTCCTTTGTTCCCTTCCCCCTCTTCCTGTCTTCTGCCTCCAGTCTTATCCCTTGCCCTTTGTCCCTCTGGGGTAAATAAATCTCCTTTGTGCTAAGAACCTGATCTTCGGGTATCTCTCCCTCCAAGGAGAGAGGCCTGTGCCAGATTGTTCCCTCACTTCTCTCAGGAGAGCCAGTCTCATTGAGACCTTCCATTCCGACTTCCAGTCTTCAGACCTAAGTTTCTAGTGTTACACAGGTCTAGTTTGCAGGCACTTACTGACAAATGAATTCACCTATGTCTGTTTGTTATTTTGTTTCTTTCTTGTCCCCTAATATTGAACAATGCAATAGTCATTACTGAAGCAAGGAGTTTCTCTTTCTAATTCTAGAGGGCTCCTCACTAGAAGGATTACATCCCTTTCATTTTCAGTGTAAATATTACCACCCAAAGTTCATCTTCTCATAGATATCAATTTTTATGCATCAATCCTTTACCTTTAAGAATTTATTTTAAATGTGGTCATTATTTATTTAAGGCTGCTATCTTTAAAAAAAACATTGCACCTTGTCCTTGGAAGTCCACAAAAACCAAACACTTTGAGAGAGTTCTGGCTTTTGCAGGGTTTTCAAACTGCTCAGGAAAACAGAATCTCAAACAAGTTGAGAGCTAGAGATGTGGATCAGTGGAGAAGCACTTGTCAGGCATGTGACGGGATCCTGAGCTCAGCACACCGCTGAAAGCCTGAGCCAGACATTTGTTGGGGGCTGGTCTGGCGCTATATATTCAAATGCTGGTTTCAGTGCCTTGAAATCCGGTTACCATCCTGCCATGGACATTGTTATTAATGTTGAACCATCTCCTGAACCCATGTGATGAGAATCAATGTTCCCCAATTTTCCCTGATTGACTGATTAAAAGGCCTACACTTGAGCAGGGCAGAAAGTAGGAGGCATGGCTAAGGTTCCAGGGCTTTCAGGACAGAAGGATGTGGGGAAGAAGATGAGGACTGGAGGAGGAGGAAGGAAGAAGGACACTGCCATGGGCTAGTGTGGGAAGAAGAACATGGTGTGGATAGAGGACATTGGCCCAGATGAAGAACATTATATAATATTTCGGGATTAGGGATGGGAGATAGCCCAGAGAGGAATGATGAAAGCAGATGGCCTGGGATAGGGGCTTAGAAGTGACCAAAACCAAAAAACAAAGTTCATCTTCCTTATATCCAAGGCTGCTTGTTTATTCCTCAAATCCACCTCATTATCTGCCATTCTGTGTCTGCATACACATTACCAAACTAAAAGGGTAAGTTCTTACAGAAATAATTCATTAGGAAACACGTCTTCTTTGTAGCTCTTCCCCTGAGAAATTTCAACAGAATATACTTCCACAGAACATATTTTTCATCTCAGTTTGTCTTGAGAAAGAAAAACAAGGTTTCCGGAGCATTGTGAAATTACTGAGGGAGGATACAGAGACTTCAACTGACAGAAATACAGAACAATTCAACGCCTGGTTTAAAGTCTTCTGATAAATTTATAGATTTACAATTCTAAAGATTTAATTCTGTGTGGAGTATCTGCTTTTAACAGGCAATATTGAATCGATTACATTCAACAATATAATTAAAGATTAAATAAATATTAAATGTACTTACTTAAATGTATTGTTATAAAGCTTGCACGCAGATATCTGCAGATGAATACTGTAGAATGGTTACATCTAGGAAATTAACATGCAGTACTTCACGTAACTATATTTTTTTGTGTGCCAAGAGCAACTTCAGAATCTTTCAGGAATATAATATATTCACTTACATTATAATTAAAATATGATCTATTCGATTACATTCACACTGTTGCAAATAGACGTCTTGAGCTTCTTTTTTCTTTTTCTTTTTTCTTTTAATTCTTTTAATGTTTTTTTTTATCACACTGTAAGTCCAGTTACAATAAACTAGAAAATGGGCAAAATAATATATATATATATTTTATTTTTAATTATACTTTATTTATTTTGTATCCCCCCTCTAGTTCCCTCCCTCCTTGATTTAGCTCAGTGGTAGAGCGCTCGCCTAGCAAGCGCAAGGCTCTGGGTTCAGTCCTCAGCTCTGAAATAAAACAAAACACACAGGTCTAAGATTTATATTTTTTCTTTCTTAACTGACATTTTATATCCTTTGACCTACATCTCAACACCTTCCACACAGGTGCTTGCTCACCACCATCCTGGGCCCAGACATAAGCTTCTTGGAGCTTCCATCCTCCTGAGGGGTATGTGAACATGCATATGAACAATAAACAAAACACATAAAAGACAACCGGGGCGAATCAGGAATTGGCATCCACACACAGATTCAGGCTAGAGTCAGTCACTGAGCCCTGGATGGGCCCTCCAGGTGCTGGTCACAACTTTGCCTTTCTGTCCCTAGTTTGTGGCATCTGGTTCTTCAGGAGAGGCCCTCAGACTCTGTGGACTTGCAGTGAAGGGACCCACAGCAGCCAGGCTGCCTCCTGTTAATGACCCGGTCTTGGCCTCAGCCAAAACTCTGACTCCAAGAGGCGGCTGGATGTTAACACTAAAGTGAGCTTATGGGGCTTGTGTTGACATATCTTGCATTGTCCCATAGTTCACAAATTACTGCAATCTAAGAAAGGTACCTGACGAGAAAATCTGTAAGAAATCGCCTTGTCTTAGGACATCCTGAAAGCCACCACCCAAGTACAAACAGCTTGGATTCACCATTTATTGTTGTTATTATCGTTTCAGAAATCAACTGTTGAAACAAATGAAACTTGCTTCGCTACTTATTTATTTCCCCACAACATGACTGCTTGTTTTGCTTCATTTGGGACAGGGCCTTGCTATGTATAAGTCAGGCTGGCCTTGAGTCCCTCAAATGCTGAAATTAAATGCATGTGACTTAGGAATAGTGCTACCTCAAGATCCAGCTATACCTCTCCTAGGCATATATCTAAAATATGTTCAAGTACACAAGAAGGACATTTGCTCAACCATGTCCATAGCAGCTTTATTTGTAATAGTCAGAACCTGGAAACAAGCTAGAAGGCCCTCAACAGAGGAATGGATACAGAAATCGTGGTACATTTACACAATGGAATACTACTCAGCAATTAAAATCATGAAATTTGCAGGCAAATGTTAGGAACTAGAAAAGATCATCCTGAGTGAGGAATCCCAGAAACAGAAAGACACACATGGCATATCCTCATTTATGAGTGGATATTAGACATATAATATAGGATAAACACACTAAAATCTGTACACCTAAAGAAGCTAAACAAGAAGGAGGACTCTGGGTAACATGCTCAATCCTTATTTAGAAAGGCAAAGAGGATGGACATCAGAAGAGGGAGAAAACAGGGAATAGGACAGGAGCCTAACACAGAGGGACTCTGAAAGACTCTACCCAGCACAGTATCAAAGCAGATGCTGAGACTCATAGCCAAACTTTGGGCAGAGTGCAGGGAATCTTATGAAAGAAGTGGGAGATAGAAAGACCTGAAAGGGACAGGAGCTCCACAAGGAGAACAACAGAACCAAAAAATCTGGGCCCAGGTGTCTTTTCTGACTGATAATCCAACCAAGGACCATGCATGGACATAATCTAGAACCCCTGAACAGATGTTGTCCATGGCAGCTCAGTCTCCAGTGGGTTTCCTAATAAGGGGAATAGGGACTGTCTCTGACATGAACTCAGTGGCTGGCTCTTTGATCACCTCCCCCGGAGGAGGGGTTTGCCTTACCAGGCCACAGAGAAAGACAATTCAGCCGGTCCTGATGAGACCTGATAGGCTAGGGTCAGCTGAAAGGAGAGGAGGACCTCTCCTAATAGTGGACTGGGAGAGGGGCATAGGAGGATATGAGGGAGGGAGGGTAGGATTGGGAGGGGACAAGAGAGGAGGCTACAGCTGGGATACAAAGTAAGATACACAGTAATAAAAACAGAATTAAAATGTCAAAAAATGAAGATAAAGGTAGTATTTGAAAAATAAATACTACTATCCAATGCTCATAAATAAACAAACAAACAAATAAATAAATAAATATGACAATAGGCCCAGCTACTCTCCCCACTAGTAATTGCATCTCTTGAGACAGGTTTTCCTTAGAATTCTGTAAGAAGTTATGTTAACACACACACACACACACAGCAACCAGGAAGAATATATACACATTCTTTATATACAGAAAACTGTATACACAAAGCATTCTATTCTGTAAAGCTTTGATTTCTGTATTGTTTTCCAATTTAAATATCTGGTTCTACCTTATTAAGAGTCTCATGGGCATTTCTTACGGTTGGCTAATTTTGAAGCTACAGATAAGCATTAATCTTAATTGAAAGGATTTAGCTCTAATTGCTTTTTATCCTAATCCAAGCTAATAGTTATTCCCATTTATTCCTTCATTTTACAAACATACACTGAATACTTATAGGTCAGACACAGTGCTTGACACTTCATTACACAAATACAAATACCACTGTCAATATCTTCATGTAACTCTCTGTCTAGGGCCAGCTGTCTGGGGATCAGGTCCTTCCTTGGTATTGGATCTCTTTTCTGTTGTCCAGGCTGTTTATGTGCCTGACATTTTTTTCTTTGTGAATGTGCCGAAAACCCAAACAAAAACTGGGACTGCATAATGGGCAGAAGGAGGCCAAGGAGGTGTCTCCAACAAGTGACTCCTGCCAGGGGACTCAGGACCTTTCTCCTGTGTTCTTTGCATATGTCTGGCCATATAATATATTGTTTTCAGCCATCTACACTCCAACAACAAGATGCGGTCATAGAAGAGAGTTAAGATACTGGTGCACACATAGTAACATGCAGATTAATTATTAACTGACATTTAGATTAAGGAGGTAGTAGAAAGCTCATTACTCAAAATGAGTGCCAGGCAACTCATTGAACTTTACAGTGTAATACAAGGTCGCTTCCAAATGTTAGCAGGCTTTGAATAGAGGTAAAGTCACCCTGGAAGGAATTGAGGCATCAAGGTAAAATAGAATGGTTCCTGGTATTTGCTATCTTGTTTTGCTTTACGTGACAGACTGCGGTGTTAAGTGTATTATGACTTCACTCAATTAAGATCTCATCTGATGAGAATTCAAATTCTAATTATATTATAATGGTAGCCAACAGAATACTTTAATAATGCTGCATTTGTCAAGTGATAAAATGTATTGTCCAAAATAATATGCATATCCATAATGCTGACCAGTGTTAGATCCGTTAGCAAGATCTACAGCTGGCTATAGAATCCCTGTATGTAAACTTGGAAGAATGGTTAAGAGCTCTTTCTTCAGAGTCTCTACTCTCAGTGAGGTACCACCACAGAGCAAAAGCTTACTAGCCCAGAGAACAAAAGAGAACATAAGAGACATCAGTGGATGAAAGAACAAAAAATTCGAGAGACCAGAAGTGTTTCCATAATAAGAACCTCCTATAAAAATCTGGCTCCCAGAATGCCTGGAACACAGGTAAGGTGTATGTTTGTCAGCATGAGTGAATGAAAATCTATACACAAAGTAACTGAACTTCTCAGATTCCTCCTACCTACCCAAGCAATGGGAAAATACCTTTCTCACAACTGTCATATTCAAAAGTAGGCTTAATCTGCAGAAACTGAGTCAAAGAGTTCCTAAATCAGATCCAACAGCCATAGCAGAAGACAGAGGTAAATTCAGGAGGCAGAAACAATGAGAACGTGCAAACATGATCATAACATTAACATTAGACATTAACATTCACGGTGTTATGTGATGTTTTGTTAAGATTCTTTTTTTCCCTTGGACGTAGACTCCTAGATGGAAAGATTCCTACCTTCTTCTCACTAATGAATACTGAGGTCTACCTTCCAGTCAGCTTCTCTTTTATATGTAAAAGGGCAATTGATAAGAATTAGACATTTGAGAAAAAAATCGTGGTTGGGAGAGACAGAGACAAATAGACACAGAGAAAGAGAGAAGAAAACAAAAACAAGAAAAAAAGACACCCTGATCAAAAAAAGACAGCGATACAGAAAATGAAATAAAGAAGCAAGAAACCCCATGGTTAATATTCTGCTTTGAAATACCTATGAAAGAACATAAGAGAGAAATTAAAATATGATGAACATGAGCAGGTTTTCTTGTGCCTCACTTGGTGCCAGTGATGTTGAGAAATAGTCATCAGGAGAAATAGGGAAAGTCAGAAGGCCTGTGGGCACAGACAAAGGTATAGGTCTGGGATGCAGGAGGGGGTGGGCATCACAGTGGTGTGTGTGTGCATAAGCGTGTGCCTGTGCACGTACGTGCCTGTTGGAGGCATGGCTGGCCCAGGACCGACTTCACATGTCTCTCTGGGCCTAGTCCTCATTAGGGGTCAGACACTGTATCACTTTCCATCTGCTGAAGGAACTGGAACTGTAGGTCTTTGGCAGGGTAGGATCCATTCAACCACTGAAGCTGTTGAAACTCTGCAGGAATGGACATAGTAATTTCTATTGTAAGAGAAAAAGGTAGCACTTGACAGAGGCTACACCTGAGTACCAATATTGGATGTGTTAAGATAGAGAAATATTAGACCTAGGGGAATTAAGTAAATTCTTTTTTCTTGCAATAGAAATTGACTCTCATGAAGGTGAAAATGCATTTTTTTCTAATACAAGTGTTTGTACTGGATAACAGAAGAGTTGAAGAATACAATATTTCATCACTCATGAACCTAGATTAGTTGACGCAAATGCACAAATTCCAAGAGAAATGAATGGAAGAAAACATTCAAGAAAAACAGAAACCTTCAGAGCTATGAATTTGAACCTCTGGTGTTTTCAACATTTTTGCTTCCATGATTCTGTTCCAGCTGCTACAGCAAGAAGACACCTTGTGAACCTAGCTTCAGCTGAAAGCTTGCAATTTTCTATTGGGCTTTTCAAAAGTAAAGCTTTGTATCTTCTTAACCTGGAAGTAAAAATGTTAGGCTTCATTGAATTACTGAAAAATCTCTTGTTTGTTACCAAGCATTTGAAGATTAATGAGTCTGAGTTCTTTCACTGGGCTAAGGTGCTTTCTAAATGCCTGACTGGATGTTTTCCTCCTGAATTGTTGCATGGGGTTGGTTTAGATTGTTTTTTAAGTGTGGAGTCCAGAACTTTCAAAGCAGCCACTCGGTGTTGGAAGGGGGCTGTCATGATGAAAGTGGAACTGAAGACTCTGAAGACTTGAGCAGTGGGGAACGGAGTCCCAGCAGCAGTCCACCACAGGGATCAAAGACGCATTTCTCTGCATCTTGCAAGTGGCACAGTTTCTACGCCCTCTGTTTTCGAAATCTAATTGGACTACGTCCGGATTTAAGGACTGCTCATGAATTCTGTGTGATGAGTGGGGGAGTCAGATGACTTCCTGTTTAGTCTTCAGGTCGACAGGACACACCAACAGAGAAGAGAGCCCGCTGTCCGCTCCTCTGAGCAGACCTGGCCCATTTTCATACTTTAAGCCATCAAACAGACAGGTTGTGGCCTTTCAAACAATTGAAAGTAATTTCAATATTAGCACTTTCTCTGAGTGAATAAAATTAGCTACTTGGGGAGCAGGGATTAATTCTTTTAATTTGTCACTTATCAGAGGATTTATAAAATGAGTACTGTAGCTTAGCTTAAATGTGTGGCGTCTTCAGGCATTTTCGTTTGTTCAGATCGGGAGAGTGCAGGTGCTTCAGCCACAGGGAGCACGGGTAATACTTGCGATCATTTGTCTCAATCCTCTCCATAGCCTGCCCCCATCTCAGTTTTCAGAACAGAGAATATACCATTAAATGTCAAACATTTCCTCTTTAAATTTAATTCTCAATGTTCTTTCTGATTTAAGCCCTATAAACTTAAGAGTTAAAATATTAACATTTATGTGACTTTTATTATATAATATAATTTACCAATATAATAATATTATATAATAAATATCAACATAATAAAATAAATGTATTATGTAACATAATGGGAATCAAGATATGCCATAAATAGATTACAACTATAATTGGCTGATTAATTTTATGTGGATATTCAAAGATTTGTGCACAAAATAAAACTAAATCATTTAGTATTTATAAATATAGGTTAATAATCAATTTCATTTTTATGTAAAATATTATATTTGCATTCTTATTTTATGTGTTTTGGAATCAAATTTTTAAAACAATTTGATTCTTGATTGGTGCTAAGATGAACTATAAAGTGAAAGCATTTGTCATGTTATAGTTTAGGCATGTTTCTTACATAAAGGTGTAAAATTCAAAGAATGATGATAGGTGAACTTGATATATATAAAGTTTTTTTATATAGCAAATGTATTTTAAAATATTGCCTTTTATCTAAAGTATACATCTTTTAAATGAACTGGATAGATAGGTAGGTAGGTAGATAGATAGATAGATAGATATGAAAACCAGCTAGTCACTGAATTTAGTGGTAATTACCTTTTTTGTACTATGAATCATTGATGACTATTGAACATCCTAAGTAATAAACTATTGGATGTGCATCATTAAAATCAATTTAGTTTATAGAAATGTATGTGTATATATACATTTATATATGCATATGTATGTGTATATATATGTATATATACATATATATATGATTTTTAGAGACTGACATTTAACTCATGAAACAGAAAATTTATCATTGTGAAGTATGTAGTTAGGTGCTTTTTACTCCTCACTATGTTGTATAAAGAATCCTCAACATTGTCTAATTCCTCAACATTTCTAATCATGCTCTCAGAAGTATTAGAGAAAACACATATTGGCAGTTTCCATCCTTCCCCATCTCATGTCAACCACTAATCTATTACATCTGAATAGACAGTCAATTTTAGACTTGTCCAATCAATGCAATAATAAATTATTTGCTTAGATTTAAAAATATGGACTTTTGTCTGCTTTTCCTAAGATTACACTGTATTCAATATTTGCATTTTATGTTTCTTTAAGAAGAACATTTTGGGAGTGATAATTGATGACAATTTAGTAAAAATATTAATGACAAATTGGTTAATGGGGCAAGAAACAGTCTTCAACATCCTTACAAGTCTGAAAAGAACCATCAGAGCCATGTTTCCAAAAAAGGGTGAGAAGCATAGAAAGGCAACAGAGGATTTCAGTAAACAGATAACTCTAAGATAAAATAAAGAAACATTGAAAGATTGTTTTATAAGGGAAGCAATGACTAACTCGCATTACTAACATCAGAGAGGGGGAAGCATCCCTTTTCTTCCTGCTCTGAGGCCAGAAGCAAAAGGGAAAGTAAACTCTCAGGAGGCAAAGGCAGCTGAATTAGAAGCTTGGAAAGCAGAGCCACAAACTGAACAAATGAAACACTGGCAAGCCCCAAAGTGCCTGCCATCCCTATCACTAACTCTTCTTTTGGGATAGGCAGTCAAGCAGATTCTAAGAGGAAAACTCCACAAACAAACTACTCCATCAAGAAGAGAAGAAAAGTCATTCAGAACAATCCCTGTAAGACTTCATATCTGCTCCCTGCCCCCTAAAAGCACTAGACCTGGAGAGGCAGAGACCCTACAGACAGTGCATGTGAGATGCACACAGAGCCTACAGGCAGTCACATGAGATGACCTTAGGTGAAACTCACTGAAGAAAGCATTCTCAAGCTTGCTCCAGGCAGGCTGACAGATAAGTAGACTGAGCTCTGGTAAGAGGAGCATATCTAGCTGTAAAATAAATAAAGAAATTCTTATCAATACAGTGGATTAAGTGAATGAATAGTAGGTAAATAGCAGAAGAAAGAGTAGATCAATTTTAGCACCCAGACAATAACAAAGATAAAAATAAGATACTAGCAGAAAATATAAGGTCTATGGTTCATTGTTAAATGGCCAAAGTCACAAATTATTGACATAGATGAAGAAGCTGAAGTCATAGAAAATATATTCAATACAAATATGGTTGAGATATTTCAAAATCCAAGAAAAAAGATTATCTAGATTCTGGAAGCATTTGAAATGCCAAATGGATAGCACAAGAAAAAAACCTCTTTATGTTCTGTTTATACTTAGAAAACTAAGTGCAAAGATTAGAGAGAGAATGCTGAAAAGTTCAAAAGGAAAACATCAAGCCTTATATCAAGGCAAAGCTGTCAGAATAGTAACAGACTTCTTTTTTATTTTTAAAATTTCTTTTTTCTGTTAATTATAGTTTATTTACTTCATATCCCAGCTGTAACCCCCTCTCTCATCCCCTCCCAATCCCACCCTTCCTCCCTCTTCTCCACCTATGCTCCTCCCCCAGCCCACTGATAGGGGAGGACCACCTCCCCTTCCATCTGATCCTAGTCTATCAGGTCTCATCAGGAGTGGCTGCACTGTCTTCTTCCTCCGTGGCCTAGTAATGCTGCACTCCTCTCAGGGGGAGGTGATCAAAGAGCCAGCCACTGAGTTCATGTCAGAGACAATTCCTGTTCCCATTACTAGGGAAACCACTTGGAGACTGACTTGCCTTGGGCTACATCAATAACAAACTTCTTTTTTTATTCTTTATTAATTACACTTTATTAACTTTGTATCTCCCCTGTGGTTCCCTCCCTCCTCCAATCCCAATCCCTCCCTTCCTCCACCTTCTGCATGCATGCCCCTCCCCAAGTCCACTGATAGGGGAGGTCTTCTTTTCCTTCCTTCTGATCTTAGTCAATTAGGTCTCATCAGGAGTGGCTACATTGTCTTCTTCTGTGGCCTGGTAATGCTGCTTCCCCCTCAGGGGGAGGTAATTAAAGAGCAGGCCAATCAGTTCATGTCAGAGACAGTCCCTGTTCCTATTACAATGGAACCCACTTGGATACTGACCTGCCATGGGTTACATCTGTTCAGGGGTTCTAGTTTATCTCCATCAATGGTCTTCTGTCTCAGAAAAGACTCCTGTGCCCAGATTTTTTGGTTCTGTTGCTCTCCTTGTGGAGTTCCTGTCCTCTCCAGATCTTACCGTTTCCCACATCTTTCATAAGATTCCCAGCACTCTGCCCAAAGGTTGCCCATAAGTCTCAGCATCTGCATTGATAGTCTGGAGGGCAGAGCCTTTCAGAGGTCCTCTGTGGCAGGCTCCTGACTTGTTCCCTCTTTTCTCCTTCTTCTGATGTTCATCCTCTTTGCCTTTCTGGATAGGAATTGAGCATTTTAGCAATAGTCCTCCCTCTTGATTAGTTTCTTTAGGTGTACAGATTTTAGTAGGTTTAGCCTATATTATATGTCTATATGAGTGAGTATATACCGTGTGCATCTTTATACTTCTGGGATAGCTCACTCAGGATGATCTTTCTCAGATCCCACCATTTGCCTGCAAATTTCATGATTTCCTTGCTTTTTATTGCTGAGTAATATTCCATTGTGTAGATATACCACATTTTGTGCATCCATTTCTCTACTGAGGGGTATCTGGGCTGTTTCCAGCTTCTGGCTATTACATATAAGGTTGCTACAAACATGGTTGAGCAAATGTCCTTATTGTGCACTTGAGACTCTTTTGGGTATATGCCTAAGAGTAGTGGTATAGCTGGATTTTGAGGAAGTGCTATTCCTAGTTGACTGAGAAATCGCCAGATTGCTTTCCAGAGTGGTTGTACAAGTTTACATTTCCACCAGCTGTGGAGGAAGATTCCCCTTTCTCCACAATTTCTCCAGCATAAAGATCTTCAGGATGTATCTCCATCCCTGATCTCAAGCTCTACTATAGAGCAACAATACTAAAAACTGCATGGTACTGGCATAAAAACAGACTGGTGGATCAATGGAATCAAATAGAAGACCCTGACATAAATCCACACCTTATGGACACCTGATTTTTGACAAAGATGCCAAAACCATTCAATGGAAAAAAGACAGCATCTTCAACAAATGATGCTGGTCTAACTGGATGTCTACATGTAGAAAAATGCAAATAGATCCATACTTATCACCCTGCACAAAACTAAAGTCCAAGTGGATCAAAGACCTCAACATAAAACCAGACACACTAAACCGCTTAGAAGAAAAAGTGGGGAACAGCCTTGAACTCATTGGCACAGGAGACAACTTCCTGAACAGAACACGAACAGCACAGGCTCTAAGGGCAACAATCAATAAATGGGACCTCATGAAACTGAAAAGCTTCTGTAAAGCAAAAGACACTGTTGTCAGAATAAAACGACAGCCTACAGATTGGGAAAGGATCTTCACCAACCCTATATCTGACAGAGGACTAATATCTAGTATAAATAAAGAACTAAAGAAGTTAAACAGCAAAAAAAAAAAAAATCAAGTAATCCAATTAAAAGTGGAGTACAGAGCTAAACAGAGAATTCTCAATAGAGGAATATCGAATGGTAAACACTTAAAGAAATACTCAATGTCATTAATCATCAGGGAAATACAAATCAAAATGACCCTGAGATTTCACCTTAGACCCATCAGAATGGCTAAGTTCAATAACAAACTTTGTAACTGAGACCTCAAAAGTTGAAAAGGCATAGGATAATATATTTTAAGCTCAAGTTTTTGTGAACAACACAGATATTGTTTGTAAATAAAATACGTAGAAAAACTTACTGTGATAAACATATGCTAGAGAATTTATGACCTCTTAGCCAGCACTATGGGAAATAGTTGAAAGGATTCTATTCAGTAAAGAGAAAGGTGAACACATTCATGAAACTACAGGGAAAAAATGGACCAAAACAACAACAGCAACAACAACAAAATAAGTGGATCAGGGAACCAAAGTATCTAACACCATATAAAAATGATAGAAATTAATGCATACATCTCAATAATTACTGTAGTTGTTAATGCTCTAAGTTATTCAGGCAAAAGACAAGTTAACTGGATAAAAAACAGGACTCAATAATTTGTTGCTTGCAAGAAGCTCAACTCATGGTCAGACAAATAAAAATTCAGAGTGGAAGAATGAAAAAAATAATTTCAAGGAAATAGAGCTAGAAAGCAAGCAAATATTGTATTCTAATAGTATATCAAAGTAGTCTTCAATCCAGTAGAGGAGATAAAGATAATTTCATACTGATTAATGAACAATGCAGTTAAGAATATATAACAATTATAAACACACACACACACACACACTCACACACACATATACACACCAAACCCCAAACACTGGTGTGCCCAATTTTATGAAATAAATACTATAGGATGAATAGGCAAAAATTGACATCAAAGCAAGTGGTTTTAACAACTGAGTCTTAGCAGTGCTCATAATGACAAAACAAAACAAAACAAAACAAAAAAACTCAGAGTAAGTGCAACATAGATCAAATGAACTTAATGGATATCTGTAAGATATAGCACAAATGCTGCATAATCCATATGCTTCCTAGAAGTCCAGGGACTCTCACATTAAAACGTACCAAAAACATAGCAAATGAAAACATAAGTACACATCTCAGGGTCTTAGGAAAACAATACCGGGTCAGACTCAAAATCAGCAGACAGAAATAAGAGCAGTGTCGAAGTTAATAAATAAGATGAACAAGCTGATAAAATGAACGATCAAAGCAGAAGTGTTGCTTCTTTGAAAAGATAAACATCATAAACTGTTAACCAAGCTAACCAACAATTGTGTCCATGTTGATCTACAAGAACTTTAAAGAAAAACTAGCATTGTTGGTGGACTCTTCCTAGCAGACTATTCTGCTATCAGCTTTCCTTAGTTTCCTTAGGGTTTTTGTTGTTGTTTGGGTTGGGATTCTGTGAGACTACTGTATCTCATATTTTTATCTTGTCTATTGGTGCAGTCCTTGTTCAGGTCTTGTTTCAGCAGCCATGTTTTTGAGACTTCATGGTTATAGCTTCTCTGAGAGAAGCAAAGGGAAACATATGGTAGAGGGGTTGGAGGTAGGAAAGGGAGGAGGAAAAATGATAGAATTAAATTTTAATGTCAATCTCCTCTGCCCAAAAGTAGTGCTAGTGCTCTTCAAACTATTTCATAAAATAGAAATGGAAAGAAAACTACTTAACTATTTAGTTACTTAGAAACTTTTTTTTTATAAAGCCAGCATACTTTGATACCCAAACCTGGTAAAGACAACAAAAAAGAAACTGCATGTATCCAATCTCCCCAATAAATACAGATGCAAATACTCTAAATACAGTACATGTAAGTTGAGGGCTAGCATGGTTTACATAGCATGGCACTGTACCACAAAAACTAAAGTAAATATACAAAAAAACATTTTCTTTTGAGACACGGTTTCTCTGTGTAACCTTGGCTGTCCTGGACTTGGTTAGTAACCTGGGCTGGCCTCACACTCAGAGATCTGCCTGCCGCTACCTTCCCGGAGTGCTGGGATTTAAGGTGCATGCCAGCATGCCTGGCTCTCTACCCTAATTTTTTCTATTGGGTTTTAAAAACACTGTCATTAAGAACTTAGTATATATGTGGAATATATATTATATGCGTATATACATATATAAATATATGTATATAATATATGTATATAAAAACAACAAAGTGATGCTGTCTCACTGGGAAAGAAATATATTATATACATATATACATATATGTAAAATATAGGTATGTATATAATATATGTATATGCATATATTATATATTAATATATGCATGTATTATATAATTATATGCACACATCATAAAATTAATTATATTAATATGTAATATAACTGCATATAATTATATATTAATATGTTAATATACAATATAGTATATATAATATATTTCTTTCCCAGTGAGACAGCATCACTTTGTTGTTTGGTCTAGACTGGAACTCAGTATGTAGCCCATATTGTCTAGAAATTGTATCAATCTTCTTACCTTAACTACGTAAGCCCTGGCATTGTAGGCACAGACTGCCATACCTGGATGGCATTTTGTGTTTTTGAAGTTAAATCTGTGAATTATGTTTCCTTTGGCTTTGTGTTTTAATTGGAAAGTGCCTCAACATACTAGTTTATATTTCATTTGCTATTTTGTATTATTAAGTGATCTGAAATTTATACACAGAGACAGGAAATAGCAATATTCAACAACAATTGAATAATAATTTAATTATTCAAGTATTATTAACTATTTTCCATGTATTAATTTTGCTTTATAATACAGTGTTGATCAAACTGAATTAAAATCTATACATGGAAGCATTTACTGATATTTTATGAATGCTAGTTATAGTATATTCTAACATGCTATTGTCGTAGATTGACATGACATTTAAACACATGTTTATTTGGTATTTAGGTATTTAGACAAATACCTGGGTTTAGTCTCAGCCCCCCCAGATCCCAAGTTTCCTTCCCTAATATTAAAATAAAAAGCCTACAAGAAGTGTTTTAACTAATGTAGTTGGTAACTCAGTACATCTGAGGAAAAAAAAAAAAACAAAAAACAATGAGACAAAAAATGTCAAATGAAAGTCAAATTTCTGCATTGAACCACAAGTTTTTGGAGAGTTTCCTATGGAAACATGAACCCCGATAGTTGAGAGTGAGGCCTTGAAGATCATCATTTGTAAGCAAATATAAAGGTGACTCTATTTACAACAAAGACAATAAATCATTGTTTCATCATGTGGTTTGATGCTATACAATCCACATCGTCTCCAGTCCCTCTTTAATCTCTATTCCTCAGATATGGTCATTTCATTGGAGACTGTTATTCAACTCAACCGAACCATGACCAGCTCATATTTCTCCATCTTTTCTTAGAAGATTCTATAAAAGACCTTGTCTACACCCACAAACTGACTAGCAATGAATTTATGGCTGAGATTTTTCTTTCCTGGAGGTTTGAAGTAGAGAAATGAACAAGACAGACTTGCTTTTCTTGCCTGAGGTTGTGGTCTAGGTGAGAAAGAGAGAGATTAAAAAATAATTTCCTAGATAACTAAATAGTAACAAAATGTGATGACTTTCATAAAAGGGCTTTACAGGGTATATAGTGTAAGCATTCTGAATTTAAAAATTCAGGGTCTAGGGGGTTGGCTCACTTTGTTGTTACTGTCAAAGAATAAAGATCTAAGTGCAGTTCCTATTATCCCTGTAGAAGCTGGGCATGGCACTGTGTGTCTATAAATCTCAGCATTAGGGAGGTGGTGACAGGAAGATCCCTGGGGCTTGCTGGCTTGCCAGTCCTGCTGTATTTGTGAGTTTTGGGTTCAGAGAGGCCTTTGTCAAAAAAAAAAAAAAAAAAAAAAAAAAAAAAAAACAACAAACAAACAAAAAACAAAAAACTGTAGAGAACAACTAAGGAAAATAACATATGCAAATGCACATAGGTATATGCGTACCTATACACTTACACCCAAGAGACAAACACATATGCAACGTGAAATCCAAAATCTTTCAAAATATATTTTCTGAGTAGCAACCTAATGTCAGAATGGAAAACTCTTCACTTCATGAGATGGGCCAGCATTAGAATGCAGGCACAATGCAAGCACTGAGGGAAGCTACCCCGTGGCTACGTAAGAGCGAATGAAACATAAACAAATATGGTATTTACTCGTGGATTCCATTTCCAAAAATTTTCATGTTAATGCAAACATTCCAGGTTACAAAATGAAACCATAAACAGCTCTGCACTCAAGCATTTTGTGTAAAGGATACGAATCCTAACAAGGGATTCTGACCTCTGCTGGTGCTTGACTGTGGAGTAGGGTGTTATGGAAGGGCTCTGCAGCAGGACACAGCATCTGAGATAAGGAGGGGATTGAGCCAATCCCTGAGAAGATCTAGGGAGTACTAAGGGTGCTCTGCCACTCTCACAGACAGGAGCCTAGTATAGCTGTCCTCTGAGAGGCTCCACCTAGCAGCAGATCAAAATAGATGGGGAGACACCGTCAAACATTGTCAAAGTGTAGAGTGTCTTACGGAAAATTGTGGGGAAGGATAGAACGACCTGGAGGTGACAGGAATTCCACAAGAAGACCAACAGAGCTAACTAACCAGAGCCCACGGGGCTTTATGGGGACTGAAACATCAACCAAGAACCATGCATAAACTGGACCTACACCCCCTACACAGATGTAGCCTATGGGCAGCTCAGGGTTCATGTGGGTTTCCTAGTAAGGGGAGCCCTAGCTGACTTTGACATGGATGCTATTGCCTGCTTTTGATCACTCCTCCCTGGCAGGGTTACCTAGACAGGCCTCTGGAGAAGAAAAGTTGCTCAGTCCTGCTGTGACTTGATGAACTGGAGTGAGTGGGAGGGTTGGGGCTCCCCTTTTCTGAGGAAAAAAGGAAAGAGTGATGGGGAAGAGGGAGGAAGGGTGAAAATAAGAGGAGAGAAGGGAGGGAGCTAAAAGCTGGTTGTAAAGTGAATAAACAAATAAATTAATTTTAAAAAGTGGATCAAGTTTCCAGGTTAAGGTTGTACAGGTGACGGTAGTATCAAGACAATGAGAACAAAGCAAGTGAAGGGGGCTGCGTGACATATACAGATGTCCCATGTGGAACAATCTTTCCAAGTATGTCAAACAGAGAAACTGCTCTCTACCAACAAACACTTACTGTTATGCATGAGCTTTTCGGCTAAAGAGAATGTTTACGTGGCTGCAGCATAGACAAAGAGGGAAAACAAAAGGAATCATGTTGCTTATCATACTCTCTAGCAACAGTTCCATCCTGTAGAGCTTGTGAACTATACCTTTTAACCCACTCTGATGGTATAAGAAAGTTTATGGGATTCTCCTCTTTATTCTTTAAAACTTTGAGTATTAGAGGGACATTAGAGTCTCCTCGGTCTTCCAGGACTTCATGTATTCAGCCGGAATTATTAAAGAGTGATGTCCATTTTGTTCCCTTCAGCAGGTGAGTCATTTCAACACCCTGGGAATAATACCTTCCTCAAAGGGAAGTGGTTCCATTTTGAGCCACCTGCAAATAAGTTATGCCAACTTTGACTCAGTTTCTGGCTTGTTTTTTTCTTTAATATAGCCATTCGTCTGGCAGGACAAATCAAATTCAAAATACTTGTTTTATTTTATTTTTAGGATCCATTAATATTTTTTTCCAACTGCCTCTCTCTTTGGTTGTTCTTTTTGCCCAATTCATTTTTAATATTTTTATAATTTTAAATAAACTATGATCAGGAATCCCTTCCCCCTCAAAAAAAAAAAAAACACTTTTAGGTACCACTAGTTTTTAATCACCAATGACCTTTTGAATTGGTAAACCCTACAACTTTCCTTGTGGAATATCAGCTTTTTGGTTTATATCTTCATGTTTCTCCTCAAAGAGTGGAATAGCATAATTTCTTACTCGTGGGACATTCTAAGAAATGCTTGGTATCTTCTCTGTCAGGATCCTACTGCCTAAGTGCACTCCCACCTTGTTCTTAAGCTAGTAAATGGTAACTGTCTCCAGGGACAATGCTGTCTGCACAGGGCAGAAATTTTCTTATGATTTTATGCAAAACCGTGGCCTTGCTTCTTGTTCAACAAGGTTTCACTCTTGCCACTGTTACTTTAAACAATTATTTCTTCCTAGTCATTGTCTTAGTTAGAGTCTCATTGCTGTGAAGAGACACCATGACCAAGGCAGCTTTTATAAAGAAAAACATTAACTGGGATGGCATGCTCTGCCAGAAGTCTAGTTCACTGTCATCATGGTGGGAAGCATGGCAGTGTGCAGGTACGCATGGTGCTGGAGGAGCTGAGAGTTCTCTACCTTGATCCACAGGCAGCAGAAGGAGACTGTCACTGGGTATAGATTTAGAACAGGAAATCTCAAAGTCCTCCCCCACACTTCCTCCAACAAAGCCACACATATTCCAACAAGGCCACACCACCTAACACTGACACTCCCTGTGAGCCAAGCATTCAAGTACATAAGTCTACCACAGTCATTATTAGGTCAGATATCAGTTTTCCAAGTTGCTTCTACCACCATCAAAAAAGATGAAGTTGCCAGTGTATAGGATCTGTTTTACTCTGTACATCCATGGAATTCCTATCAGCTTTGTTGCAGAGGGGAGCCTTCCTTCCTTATTTCTGGGGAAATGTTTTAACAATTCATTTAGTGGTGATCCAGAGCCATAATGTATGGTGTTTTTTCTTATTGTTTATTACTTTCTCTCTCTCTTTCTCTCTCTCTCTGTGTGTGTGCGTGTCTGTGTAAGTGTGTATATACTTATGTGCATGTGTAGCCCAGAAGAGAACTGTAGTGAGAATTTTGGTTTCTTAAAAAAAACCAGTTATTTTTGTTTTAATCTCAGATGTGGGATGTGGGGCTGCTTCAGATTGCACACAGCAGCTAACTAGAATTTGTGTCATGCTTTTAGGAGGGGTGTGATATTGCCAGCTAGGATAGTTTATGTTTGGAATTCTGGGGACTCTTATAAATGCCAGAGTCCTAAGAGAGGGGCTGGAGGCACTCCAAAGAGGCGGCTGCTGTTGGTCCCTGCTGTGAGTTACAGTTTGTCAAGTGGTCCTGCTCAAAGAGCCATGAAGAAGAAATTGGATATCTTGTCTGCGAAGATCAAAATTTCCCCAAGGAACTCAATGCCCCTAAACTAGCAGGAAGTTGCCTAAAGTGACCTACACCCTCTTTTGTAGACTACCTAGGGTTGGGGGTTGGAAGGGATCAGGGTGGGGAAAGGATGGTTAATATAGGAATCCAATAAGTAGCCCAAAAGTCCAGTTACAGAGAACTTTAAATCCCTCGGAGTTACAGCTACAGGCATTTGTAGAACACCCAAGCTCCTCTCCGCATAATTGCAAAGCGAGTGGTGTTAACCACTGAACCATCTCCACCGGCCTGAAGTGAAGCTAGACTAAGCTTGTCAGAGGACAAAACAGTTGTTTTACTACAGCATGTGTGGTTTTATATGATTCGGATGCTTTATCATGGCAGCTTTAACTCACATATTGTACTTATCTATTGTTCCACTAACACAACAAGCTATTTCTCCAGTTAGTCACCTCTGCATTGACACTGTCTCCCAGCCCCATACTTGTGGTGTCCTGCTCACGCATCTTTTCTCTTTTCACGTAGAATCTGGCTATATAGTCCAGCGAGAGACTTCCTTTTTTAATTAATTTTGTGTTTTAAAAAATTTCTTGAGAATTTCATGTATGATTATTATATTAAATAATTTCTATTCTCCCTCTCCTCTCTTCATCTCCTCCTGTGTTGCCACCCCATACACTCTCTCAAATTTATGTATGATTTTCCTTTCTCAGCCCTGTGAATGCTGGGGTTATAGGCACATGCCACTCATCAAACGTGGCCTGTATATTCTTCTTAATGTTGAGGTTGTAGCTTGCCATTTACCTTTTTTTTGTAATGACACTGTTTTTTGTTTTTTTTTTTTAATTTCTTTAGAACACTTACTATAGTCTGAAACACGGTGCGTTGTTCATCTACTGTGCTATGCCAAAGAGAAAGTAAATGCTTAGATATGGAAACGGCATACTTCATTACTGTATGTTTAATATTTAAGATACCATCTCATGCATCGTGAGTCTCTAATAAGTAACTAGAACAGGTGACTAAGAATTATCAGAGAATTCTTTGGAGCCAGTGAGATGATCAGAGAGCAGAGGCGCTTGCTTCACAAGCCTAACAAACTGACATCTCCAGAACCTATGCAAAGATGGAAGGAGAGAATTGGTTCCAAAAAGATGTTCTCTGACTTCCACATGCATGCTATGGCAGGTGAATCCACATACACATACTGAAAACCAACAAACATAAAAGAGTCTTCCTATGTGAAATCAAACAAGGTTATTAAATACTTGTTTAACTTTTATAATTATTAAATCAGAACAACCCATGCTTCATTGAGTAAACTTTGGCAAAGTCATAGATATTTGCTTAATTAATATTAAGCAACAAATGCAGACCATTGAGAATGTCTACAAAGATACAGATGACATATATAGTCTTGGTGAATGCACAGAGCCTTAACATGTTAATGAAGAATTAGGAATCCAATACTCAAGAATAGAGACAAACTCAAAATGAAGCCTGACATGGAGGCAGTATCTTGACAAAACAATCTGCTAATCCTAAAAATAGTGTTTCAGAGGGTGGTATTTGTAAAGAGTAATCTAGGTAAACTTGGAAATGTATAGGAAAAATGATGCCTGGGATTCATCATGAAGGGTTAGCACTGGTCAGTCTGGATCTGTGCTTGATGTTCTATCTTCACAAACTTCAAATATGGAGGTCCACATTATTATAATTGTCATGTTTCACATTCAGGTTCCAGAATTCATTTATCATAGATCATTGCACCTCTGAACCATTTGGGCAATCTCTCCCTGTTTCTCCCATTTTCCAGACCTTGAAAACTACTACTCTATTCTGCTTCTGTCATAGTTTAGTCACTCTAGAGTCGAGGAACAGAAAGATCAGAAAGCATCTGGCTTTCTGTGTCTGGCTTGTTTCATTTAGCACAATGACCTTCATGTCCACAGTGTGGGAGAAGATGGCAGAGTTATTCCCGTTTACAAATGCAATGATACTCCACTGTGTGGTTTGACATTCTTTCTCTGTCCACTCTTTTTTGATGATAGCTAGTTTTGTCATGTCATTGAGCTGAGAATTAAGCCAGTATGAACATGATGATATAGACATGGAGATATTGATTTTCTTTTCCTTGGGTATTTAATTAGAAAAAGAATTTTTGCGCCTTGTGCTCATTATCTTTTGACTGATTATCTTTTGCTATGATTTGTAGGCTTCCCTTGAACTTGCCACGTAGGCCTCACTAACCTTGAAGTCGACATTATTGTTCCTTATCCTCCTAGGTCCTAGGATTGCAGCCATGTGGCACCAAGACTAACTAAATGGTTACTTTTTAAAAGAAGTTGTTGTAGTATTATTTATAATGACTCTATCAATATATATTTTATAAAACAATTCTTTAAACATGTGGTTCAGTAATCACCTAAACAACAAAGTACCCAATTTCAGCCAATTTTTGTGTACAGCTTAAAAGAGGTATTTTCTTGATATGGTTGGGAGGATTGTATATTACTATAACCAATATGGAAGATAGTGTTTCAATCTTACTGGTAGGTATGTGTACAAAAGAAATGAAATCAGCATGTTGAAGATAAATGCACACTTTTGTGATTTTTTTTAGCATTATTCATGATAGCCAATGAATAGAAACAACATAAAGTAAATGAACTTAGGTAGTATGGCTGAGTAGCAGAGTACTTATGTACAAGTACAGGATGTGCCAGAAAATGGGATTGATTCCTAGAATTTCAGAAACCAAAAGAAAAAAAAAAAAACAAAACAGAAAACAACGATGTATAGAAGCTTTGAAAATTATTTGAACCCTGTTTGGGGTTAGCCTGGTATTATGTATTTTAATGTTAATTACTGGCCTCCAAGATCTTCCCCCTGCTCACGGGGGCATGTTCTCATGCACACTTGTCCTCCTCTGTAAATCTTGCTCCACCTAATTTAAATCTAGTTAATAAAAAAGCTGAAGCTTGGGATTTGGCAGAAGAAAGGGAGGTGAAGTTTGAGTTCAAAGGCTGAGGTCAAGGGACCACAAGGAAAGGAAGAGACAAGATCGGAGAAGAAGGACACCCAACCTGCGCCATGGGTTAGCATGGCAAAGGAGCACATGGGCAGATCAGCATAGATGGAGGTGATGGAGAACATTAATAAGTATTTTGGGATCATGAATGGGAGGTAGCTTGAGATTAGGGCTGGGAGGTAAAGTTAGTTTAGAGGGTTAATATCTGCACTGTCCAAAGTAAAGGCGATTTTATAAAATACAGCAGGTGTCTGTGTCTTTATTTGATTGATATTGCTGTAATGATTATATCTCAATAATAAACATTTGGCCATACCTTTAAATTTACCACAACAGAATCCTGAAAAAAAAATCACAAAGTCCTGCCACTGAAAACATCACGGGTTGACTTGGAGATCATTATGTCAAGTGAAATACGTTGGGTACACACAGGTACGTAACTGTGACCTTCATCATATGTAGACTCTAAACATGTTGATCTCTCAGAAGCAGAGGGCAGAATAGTCATCAGCAGAGGGTGGGTAGGTTCAGTTCAATAGGAGCAGCGATTCTAATGCACATACAGTGTGGTGATCATGAACAGCAGAAACTTACCATACAACTCAAAGAAATGATAAATGTTTGATATAATTGATAAGGTAAACTGATTTAAATATTACATAATATAAATATTTATTGAAAATCCATATAGTCATTTTAATCTCTGGGTTCAAAATGGATTTAATTAAAACAATCATTTGTTAGAGGACCATTATATCTTACCACTCACTAATGTCAACACATTGTTGTTAGTTTAATTAAAATAGAACTACATCACTTCCCCCCTCCTTTTCCTCCCTCCAGTCCCTCTCACTCACGCTCCCTCAAACTCTTCCCATGTCCCCCTCGAGTTGATGGTGTATTTTTCTATATGTGTGTATGCAATATAAATATGTTATATATATGGACTCAGCATATATATGCTGTTATATATACACACATATACACATCCTCACACACACACATACACACACTTTCTGAGTGCTTTTTTTTGTTTGTATCTGTGTGGTTTCAAGATTTCTGCAATGAACAACCAATAATGGTGGCTCATCCTTGAAAGAGGCTAATTGTCCTTCTCCTGGAAGTCAGGAGTTGCTTGTAGTTCTTTGTCTAAGTGAGAAATTAACCCCTTCCTCATTAACATGCCAATTGTGATTGCCATTGTTCCAGTCTTGTTCAGCCTTTTCTAGGAGAGACTGTTGCACAGTAGACGCCCTGATCGCTGGTTCTTACAGTCTTTCTGCCCACTCTTGTGCAATGTTTCCTGAGCCATAGGCGTTTGAACTATGATGCTGCTGTATCCCATGGGGTTGGGCTTCGCACAATCTGTTGATCTCTACAGTAACACATAATTATTTTAGTATCATTAAAAAAGAAGGACAGAAAAGAAGCTAGCAAACCAATCTAGAATATGGTTGTTCATGGGTCCTTTGATCTCTCTCCCTCATGCTCCCTCCCTTTCTCTCTCTATTTATTTGGATCAAGAGAATTTGGGTAAAATGGAATACAGATATAGGTTCTACTTTAGTAATATATGCCAGCAGCAACCTTGTGTTGATATTTAATTTGCACAATGTCTCATAAAATACCATGAGGCAGTGCTAATATCTTTTCTCACTTTGTAGGTGGAGGGCATAAAAATCGGAGATGTCAAATGATATTTTTACGTGTATTCAACTGAGAAGTGAGGGAGCTATGAATAAAGAAAGTGCAACTAAATTGGGACTAACTTTTAAAAATTATAGTAAATTTTCTCTAACACTCCTCTATTGTCTTTCTTTTCCATATTGGCTTGTTTTTGTAAATTTCTGTTTTTGTTAAAATGGTATTAATAGTAAACAAATTAACCTGTGGAGTTCACATTTTTATTTTAGCATAAAATAAAATTACTAATTTTTCCATACATCAGACAATTATAATAAATGAGCACATGCAAAGTTTTGTGTTTCTTCATTGTTTTATATCTACATATGTGTTAGTACACATTCATTAAAAAATGAACTTTTAAATTTTGAAGTTAGCTTTTTACTTTTACTTTTAACATTGCTTCATTCATTTTCCTTTCTTCATCTGAGATCAATTTCCTTATGCTTAAAATTTCTTATTTTCTTCCAGCTGGATCTTCTGTTGGTTTTCTGTTGTAAGGATTTCTCAGGTGAATGTATGTGTATATGTGTGTTTGAACATGTATGTGAATGATATTTCAGCTGCATAAAAACTTCTAGGCTTGCGTTTATCTTCTTTTAATACTTTGAAGATGTCATTTTTATTTCCACAGCATCTACAGTTTCTGTTTATAACCCAGCTGCTGGTTTTGCCATGACTCACTTGAAAGGAGAGTGTGGGCTTTGGCTACATTTGAATATTTTATCTTCCCCTTTTTTAGCAGTTTCACTCTGACATGACTAGGTAGAGTTACCATTTTATTAATCCTGCTTTGGCTGCAGGGATACTTCCTGAATCTGTGACTTGATGTTCTTTTCAGGTTTGGACCATTGCTAACTTTAATCTATTTAAATTATGCTTCCGTCTAATTGTTCTTGTCCTCTCCGTTGGGGGTCTTCACATTAAGTCAGACCTTGTGCAGTGTTCCATATGCCTCGTAGACTGTCTTTTTTCATTTTATTCTTTTTCCCCATGTGTTTCAGACTCAATATTTTCTACATCTTCACAGATCTACTTCATTGACAATTTCATCATCTGCATCTGATGTCCAGTTAAACCAACGTAGTAATTTATTAGACTGTCAGCTGAAACTGACAATGACCAGAAAAAAATAAAGTGAATCTTTGTAATTATTTTTCATTTGTAGAATGCCTCATGTTACAACAGCAGCTGTAATAATCAATGGCTTATCAGCAAATGCTGAAATAAATAGAAGACTGGGAAAATAATTGTCAAGATCTTAAAGAATGCCGTCACCATTACAGTGAATACTCTTACTCCCAGGTGTATGTGAGGTGCAGAATTTGGACGTGGTGGATCACTAAAAAAATAATAGGAGAAAAGAACAGAGGACATGAAGTTGGGAAGAGAGGTAGGAAGCTGAGGGTAGATCAGCAAGGACTTAAAGGGAATGAGATTAAAAACACTTCGAATAAAATTCTCACAGGATTAATAAAATGTTATAATTTAAACAGTGATGTCACAGATCATTTATTAATTATAATTAAAATGTAACTTACACAAAGTAGCTTGACAGACCCATAACATTGTTCACCAAATAGTAGTACATATGAATCTTACATGGTTATAGAGATGGTGTAACAGAAAAGATTATATCAATTGCATAGTATTCCTTTCAAAAATGTTTGATTGAATTTAAAAATGTAGGAATAACAGGGACATTTTTAACTGCATATATTGTGAGGCAAACATTATGAGAAACAAAAGGAAGTTAAGAAATTTTATATGTAAATATACCAGAGACAAATTAACATAAGTAATATTTAGTATCTACTCAGTTGGAAATAAACATTGTTTCCAAAGATATATGTGGACAACTTCAGTATTTAATGTGCAGATTTTATTTTATTAATATAATATCCTAACTACTGAGTTATTTTGGTAGTAATTTTGGCTGTGTAGGAGAGTGCATTTATTTATAAGACATGCATAGTGAAATATTGATAAATGAATATTTAATGTTATCTACAACTTATTTTCAACAGATTTGACATATGTACCCATATGTGTGTGTGTATAAAACTATGTATCTCCATATAAATGTAATTATATATGTAAATGACACATATAAAATATATAATGATGATTTGTTATCTGTGTTAAATGAGTTTAATACAATAAAACAGTAGTGTGACATTTTTCTCTTATCATCTCAGTGAAACAATAAATTATGCCTTTTATACCTACATTATATTTCTTACAGTAAAACAGAAAAATGTGAAGTACATTCTAGGTAGAGTTCTTTAAAATAATGAAAAATGAATATTTAAAAAGAATAGTTGGTTGCTACATATCTTGGAAATACGAACATTCGGACAATTTCTCAACTATTTAACTAAAATTAAATTCAAATTTTTCATGTCTGAGTCTAGAGCGACTAGGTTTGTTGACTGGGAGGATTTTCATCTTTTCACAATGTGGGAGCATAGGTATTATAGACATGCTGTTTTATCAGTCAACAAAGTATAGGTCCAGTTACCCTTTATGACCAGACTCCCTTCGTTTTGCTTTCATTTGAAGTATTTTTGCTCTAGTAAAGTATTTTTTTCTCCTCTGGAAGTGACTGAAGATGTTTATTTCACGAGCCCAAGAATAAGGCTTCTGGGTTCTTTCTCTCTTTTTAATGGGTAGTGCAAGTTAGCTGCCTTGCTCTGCTTTTTTAGTCCAGTAATGGTACAGAGATATTTCTGTATCATTTTCACTGTGTAATAGATTCTAGTATGATTCCCATGAGTTAGATTCTATGGAAACATTTTCCTTACTAAGAAAAAAAGTGCATGTAAAATTAAAATGCCTTTTCTAACTCTGGATAGAAGTGATGAGCTTTGATGTTTAATGATATTTTATTGGACCACATATTTCTAAGACTAGGAGAAAATTACAACTGAGTCTTTTTTTTTTTCTCTTTCTCTCCTAGCGGAAGAGGTCATTCTAAGATAATATAATTATTGCTTTCTGATAACTTTTTAACATCTGTGATGCTGTCATAGCATACTTTACTCTCATATAGACTTTTCGACCCAAGTCCAATACAGAATTCTAAACTTGCTTTTCCATTTTGTATTATGTTGCCTCGGGAGTAATGGCGAGAATCTAGGAGACATTGTTTAAGTATCTATTAATGTATAAGCATTGACTTGATGATAGATGGTTTCCCACTCAATATTGCTGCTATTTTTCAGGATATGGGGATAAAAGCATAATGGTAAAACAATTTAGGGGTGATTCACACTCTTAGTGGTAGAATAGTTGAGTTTTAGGACTGGTCATTGTCCATAAGAAGGTAAAAGAAGCATATGATTAAATTGTGAATAGCTGTACCTCACAAGCCCACCATTATTCAGGAATGGAAAGAATGTGCTGGAATGAAATGACAATTACAATATTTATAGTTTAACGCTACCTCCCCAGGAGGATTCTTGTCTTCTTTTCGACTTCGACTTCGTGCCACATCATCTGTCTCATTAAGAAGAGTGACATTCCTCCCAAGATTCTGGGTGACTGGTGCAGACATGAGCTATCTGTCGGGACAGTCACCACATGACATTAACTCTGAGCAGACTTGAATGACAATCCAGAAAAAGAACGGAGAGACTAGGAATCCAGAAAAAAATAATGGGAAATGATCCTAAGGTAGGAACTCATTCATCACATTCAAAACCAGAAATAAATGCCACTGAGCCTGGAGCTTAAAGTAATGGGGGTTTAATGTAACAGGAAGCCACAGAGAGGACCAAGCCAGGGTGAACTCTGTCTGTAGTACTGTGTCCCGGCTCCTCATCCACAGAGCTGTCAGCAGTGATAACTCCACGGCTCTTATTTTAAGACACAGAGTTTTGGAGTGATTTGTTATGCAACTGAAATCAAAACAGAATTTGAATCTGGAAGCGTGAAGCTAGCTACTGTAATAAAACAAGATCTTTGCTGTTGGCCTTGGTAGTTCAAAGCTGAGAGAATACAATGGAAACGGTTCATTCAAGTTGCAAAGACATCGCGGGAGCACTGCAGCTGGCTTGAGTGAGTGGAGAAAATGCTACTGAAGATGGATAAGGTAGCGTGGAGTTCCACATTTCCGCAGTACCACAGCTTACAGTGATGAAGGGAATAGGCACGAACTCTAATAAACTCACAGGTCAGGCAGGGGAAACAGTAGGAAGTAACAACTGGCTTCTTTTGGTAGTTGTGATAAAGAGAAGAAAAGAAACAACAGAGAAGAAACCACAAAGGTTTTAGCAGAATTTTGAGAAATTAGAAGAGACAGAACTTGCTGGATTGGAAATTAAAGCTGTTTCTTTTCTCAGTCTCTTCCAGGAAAAGAGTATCAAAGAAATGGAATCTAAATAGAGCCCTTGGATCCTCTATTAGAAGGTAGCGAAAGCTACTCTGGTGTCTCAGACTCTTTCAGTCAGACAGAAGCCATCTAAAGAATGCAGAGGTGTGCTGGATATCTTCTTTCCTGAAACACAGAGCCACCCCTAAGCCTGCTGGGTGAACAGCCTTACTAGGGTGTAGCTACTCTCTTAAGGATATGGTTTTTGTTTAATGGAGTAGATTATGATTTGATACACTCAAGAGAAGAGAAGTTACATCAGCTTGGAGTGCCAGTGACAGGGAAAGCAAAACATTTAGAAGGCTTTTGGACTTTACCTATCTCAGGTAGAAAACAAAGATTTCTCACATGTAGCAAGACATTTTCCTCCTAGGTGCACCTGACTAATGTCACAGAGGGGCATTAACTGAAAAATGGAGATTGTGATTCCTAGTAATGTCAGAGAATACACCATAAAGTCTCACCAACATAACTGGCTAAATATGAGCTGAACGAGGACAACAGCATTAACCGTGCCAAAGTAAACGGAGAAAAACCTCTGAGTCTTCAACTCTGTACAAAGATCTCCAGGCAAGCAAGAAATGGCGAGAGTGGGAGAGATAGTCTTTCTCGGGGAAGAACGCACCAACTGGCTAAAATACCAAGTAGTCAGCCCTGAAGACATACATATGAGCACCACCATTGTGCAGGCTGAGCAGGTCCTATTTAGGAATATATATGTATACAATATATATGTTCATACATACATGTAACAGTAAGTTTTAAAAAAGCCAAAAATTTGAAAGAGAGCAAGAAAGGATGTATGGGAGGGCTTGCAGGGGGGAAAGGGAAGGGAAAAATGATGCAATTATAGTACAATCTCAAAAAATAAAAGAAAAGCAATAAAAAACCAAACTATAACAATAATAGCCCCCAAATTAATAAACGTTAGGAGGACATTGATATCAAAATACCTAAATATTTACTAAAAAAATGAGTTTCATAAATTTGTTGCATATCTATGGCTGTCTAATTATCAGAGAGGAACTGCCTTTAGAGTTGTGAAGGAGTTGAAGCTCAGTTGAAAATAGGATTGCATTGCAAATGAGCAAACGGCCAATGTTGCAAACACAACAGAAACAGAATCTGATATGAAAATTCTGTTACAGAAACTCAGACTTTTAAGAAACCATTCCCTTCACCTCTGAACATTCAACAGAAATAAATATTGCTAGGAAACACAATAGTTTCAAGCAAAACATCTCATTCCAGTTCTATTTCTTCAGATTACTATGGCTTTGACTTAAGACAACTTAAACAATCTTTTTGTATAAACACATCTTTACATGTAATATATGACTAATTGTAGTTCATATACCTTCAGACTATTGAGACAATTAAGTTGAAGAAGACTTGCAAATTACTAGTTTTAGGACCCAGAAAATGGTATGTGCACCATAATGGCCTTTGTGGTCACATTACATCATAATGCCATAACAACTATCTCATCTGCATCACCCTTATTGCCAGCATCACCATTTGTTATAATCCAGGCGCTGACTTGGATGTTGGGCATATCATTGTAGTCGAGATGTACTTAATTCCAGTACTTATAGTCTGCCATAAGAGACAAGCAATTAAGCAAGTCACTGCAATTCTGACTTCTAAGTGTCCTGAGGAAATAAAAGCTGCTATGTGCATATTCATATGCTCAGTACACACTGTGCAGCTTGTCTGAGAGCCTTGAGTAAGCCGTGGAGGAGGTGGAGTAGGAGGCCAGCCATTCCCCAAAACCTTTTACCATGGCCCAAATCCAACCCAGGAGGGTTTTCTACTCTACCTTCATCATGACTTAAATTGTCTCTTAAATGCCCATTTCTTAATACTATCACATTAAAAATGAACTTTACAGATATAAACTTGAGAGGACACACTTAAAGATATTTGTAAAGCTAAGTAGATGTCCCAATTTAATTATCAAAATAAAATGATTTAGGTTGTTTAAAGAATACTGGACTCTTTCTGGTTCTACATCTAAATGTAACATTGATACTGGTGGTTTTTTTTTTTTTCATCAGACAGAAATTTGAAATGTGCATGCATCTTTTGGAAATAATCCATGTATATTTCCCTACATGGTTTAGCATTTTCTTTGAGGAGTTATTTTGCCATACTAATTTGTATTGGAGTCTTATATTATTTTTTCACTTTCCTTTCCCAAATTGCACAATCATCTGTGCTATCCTGTAGTCCTATTTGAAAAATAATTGAATAAAAATAAATCTGAGAAGCGCATTTCATAGCCTGGTTAAAGGAAAAGAATTTCAGTGATGTTTTCTTAGTACAGTTCCTCTCCAGAACCGCTTCTTTGCCCTGCTGTTATTTTTACTTCCCTCAATTCTATTTGAAAGCTGCAGAAAGTGCCTTTTCAGAAGCCTGAATCTCCACCTGTCTAGATGTCTTTCTAAATATTGAAACTGAGCTGGTGTGCTGTGCTTAGACATGCTCTCATCTTATTGTAAGTCTCTTCTCGCTCCTCATTCCTGGGACCCTTATTTTTATTTCCCGAGGAAGCCAATCTGCTTACTTCCAACCTTTTCAGAGCAGTATTTGTGAGTCATGATTTCTATTCTTCTTCTTTAGTACAAACCAAATCCAAGTAGACTTTTTTCTTAAAACTCACTTTACTTGCCTGTTTTGATTACTGCTTTTATTATATGCCGTTTATGATATACACGGGAACCACAGAACTATGATTTATTTTGATAATGTGTTTTAAATTCACAAAATGACTGGGACATATTAAGTTACATTTGTGGGGTTTTTGTCATATCTATTCTCATCTACTAATTCTTAAACATCTCATGGTTATACATTTACCCAAACTATGAGTCTATCATTTATTCTCTGACTGGATATGGACGTTAGAATAAACAATGGTGGACTTGAATAACACTTTCTTTAAAAAAAAAAAAAAAACAACTGTGTAAACTTGAGAAAGTTATTTGAAAAGTTCAGTCTGAGCCTCCTCACTCTTAGCATGCTAGTAAAATGATTGGTTAATGACTGAGTTTAATGAAATGCTTTTGAAATTTTATATTTCACTTAAATATTTAGGGTAGTTTTATCTGCTATAATAATTAATAATATTTTTTTCCTTCATTACTCATTTGCTGAATAGGAAAATGACTACTTAAATGATTAGTTGGTAGAATTAACTATAATGCATAATAAAATTATATGTGCATATATGCTATGTACACAATCATAGTACATGTATGCAACAGATTGTTTGAACAAAGATACATGATAATATTTGGCATAATTGCTTTGCTCATAATAAAAGTTGCTTCTTTTTTTGGATGCACTTCTTCCTAATATATGCTGAAACTAGAATGCTCAGCTAAATTATTGGCATACATTCACGAACATTAGATTTGATCCAACTTCTTGGAAAGTATTTCATTAGAATGTAGGATGTTGAGATGACTGATTTACGGGTTTTACAGTAAACCTGCCACAGTAGAATCTCATGGCACAAACTTCAGCATTTAAAAGAAAATCGTGGACTTTGTGTCACTAGCATACAACATGAGAATTTTTCCTGTGCTGCAAATCTGTCTAAACAATTGTCGAGCTATATTTTAGGTAATTGGACTGGAGAATTCGATACTACGATGGAGCAGCTGAGAGTGGCCATTGCCACAGTAAATTCTACCAGAGTGGACGCAGGACTAGCCACAGGATTATCAACATGGATTGCTGCAGCCATGAATCATCTGAAGGAATGGGCGGGCATGGGAGCGTTAGCAGGCCTTCTGGTGTTGGTCTCCTTGGTTTGCCTGTGGTATATATGCAAGATTAGAGTCTCACAACAGTGTGATGCAGCCATGATCATTCAGGCCTTTACAGCCATTGAAGCAGGACATTCTCCCCAAGCATGGTTGGATACCATAAAAAGCTAAAATGATACGCTCAGAATGCGAGGCTAAGCACTGCACTCAGGGTCAGCCGCTTTCGACCCAGAGAAGAGCATGTCTGATTGCATGCGGGTTGATGCCCCAGGTCTCGCCTCTGAGAAAAAGGTATCGGACGGGTCTGATGCTCTTTGGGTGGATGACACCTAAATGAACATCGGTACAAAGTCCCAATTTATTTCTAATATCAGAGATCAGACCTCTACTCTTGCCTGATGCGTCTAAAACAAAAAGGGGGAACTGTAGAGAGCTGCGGAATGCTATGCCTTAAAGATGGAGCTGGTTTCCGCCTTCCACCTTCCTGATGGTGAGTGCTCTCTGTCACGAACAATTCCACATTTGGCTAAGGCTGAGGATCTGGCTTGCTTCCATGTATGTGGACCTATCTGCATTGCCCACGTGGCACGCCTGGGTTGGCTACCCAGAGGCTATTTAAGCTGTGGGCTGGCTTTCCCCAGGGTCCGAGGATTGTTCAAGGTTCCTGAATAAACTGCATTGAAAAAAAAAAAAAGAAAATCGTTTAAAAGGATGTGACTAGACCTTTTCCAGTGGACTTTAAGATACAGCAATTTTCCATGGCTGGGAGATTTTAAAGAAAACATAGAAATGGAATCAGTAATAATGTTCATATGTATACAAATTAAATTTATCTATATATGAAATAACAATAAAGGACAAGAAAATACTAAAAAACTTGAATCCTGTCTTATCTAGTATCCATGACTTAGTCAGGAACCGAAATAATGAGAATGTACTTTGTTGATATCTGCTGATGCTTTAATTCTTATGTAGAGGGCAACCGATCACCTTAGGAAACATATTTAATAGTGTCCTCTTTTTAGCAATAACTTCAAATAATGAGGTGACTAGTTATTTACTGGAGTGTGCATATGGCTTTGTTTATCTATCATTTATCCCTCCCTCCCTCTATATCTCCTATCCATTCACCCATCCATCTATCTATCTACCTACCTACCTACCTATCATCTATCTCTGTCATCTATCTGTTTTTATCATGATCTGTCTAGCTTACATCTATGTGTGTGTGTGTGTGGGAGAGAAACTGACACCCAGTATCATCTTCACCTTATTTTCTGAGATAGGTTCTCTCACTGAACGTGGAGCTCACTGCTGGGCTATCCTGGCTGGTCGGTGAGCCTCAGGGATCGTCCTGTCTCTGCCTGCTGAGTGCAGAGATTCTGAGCATGCCCTGTGATGCCCGGGTTTTTGATGTCAGTCCTGCACTGGAAGGCTTTTTATCTCAGCTCTGGGTACCCGCATTCAGGTTCTCATGCTTGCGTGGCAAGCACGCTAAGGACTGGGTGTTCTCTGCTTTTCTCTATTTTTCAAGTGAATTTCTGGTGTAGACGACAGTGACGCAGAATTTTCTATCGAAAGAGGCTATTTTCAACTCTGTTAAAATGCTTATCATTGAACACCATCCTATATACATTTTTTTCCTCTTCCTTCAACCTAAAATGCCTTTCCTTGCACATTAATTTTTTAAGTAAGCAGTAAGCTCAAATTAACTAAATATCTTTTCTGTGATGGATATTTATTCAGATCCACTGGTCCTTGAGAAAAACTGTAGCTCGTATTACATACAAATGAAACTGCCAAGTTCTAAAATCACGAATTTATCTTCTTGAAGTCTATCTCATCACAATCAACATAAATGATTAGTTTGGATAGAAGTGGAAATGCACTGCACAAATGTTATGGTCTGATTGTGTGTTCCCAAAGCATATTGAAAACTTGATCCCACATTTGGTGGTGTTGGAAGGCGAAACCTTGTGTTTAGGTAATATGCATGGAGTCATGTGACTGACGGGAAAAGTGAGCTCTCTCCCTCTCTTCTATGTGAGAATACAGTAAACAAGGTCCATGGGACAGTCTACGAACCTTGTTCTAGACTTCTTAGATTCCTGAACTGCAAAAAGACAAAACAGAACAAACAAAAACAAAGCAAAAAAAAAAAAAAAATAAGTTTATATACTTTACAAAGTATTCTCAGATTCCCTGTTAAGATGGCATAGAATTGACTATGTGAACAAAATAGGTAATTAAAAGATGATTAAAACATGTATATTAAAAGAAAATTATTTTTTAAAAGTGCACACTTATCACCAGGCTTGGAGAGCTTTATTTTCCTTGTATTTATGCAATAGCTGAGCTACTTTGCGGGCCCTTCACAAGAGATATTCGATGGAACGTTGTGACTATTTTTTTTTATTGCAGTGGAGAGGACTCTTTACAGATATGTTACATTGCAAAGGTGAGCATTTTTTAAATTGTTAGACTTTAAGCGATTTAATTTGCTTAGATATTAAACTTTTACAGGTATGTCATTCTGAGTCACTGTAAATGTTGTTTTTATTTCTTCTGATGAGTGAATTAGATGAGAGCCATACCCAAGCTTTATGATTATGTGGCTTGATCTGATCCCAGAGCGTATTTATCTAAATGTCCCTAGGCCTAGGTCTAGAACCTTCTAGCCTCTGTACAATCTAATCTTGGGTAAACCTGGACCTTGAAGTCTTCAGCTTCTGGCCCCAATTCTTCAGTTAACCTAGGCCTAGAATGTTCCTGCCCCCTGAGATTTACTGCTGAATAAACTCACCCTTCATAGCTGTTTTTGAACTCTTGCTGCCTGGTTCAACTCAGCTGTTCTGGCTCAAACTCCAAGTTGCCTAAGTCAATCTGGTTTCTCTTGGCTTCTGACTGAATTGTTCTGCTTGGAAAAACTGACTCTGAACTCCACAAACTGAATTGCACTGACTGCAGGAGCTGAATGGAACTGCAGGAAGTCAGCTGAGCTCCACTGCCTTCAATTTCTGCACTGAACTCAACGCCCCTCTTTCCCTGTACTGCTCTCAAGTAGCCTTTCCTTTCTGTTCTCATGAGAGTTGAGCATATCCTATCTCTGATTCATTCAGTCAAATCTTTTTTTTTATTCATCACTTTGTCTGCTTCTCAATTATACACCAGTGTTTGGGATTAAAGGTCTGTATTCCAGTCAGAAGGATTAAGGGTGTGTACTAAGGGTGTGTCTGAATTCTGGACAGATCACATAGACCTAAAAGGTCTTTGAAAGTGATCCCTTACCAGAGCAGCTATGTTGCTGGATTAAAATTCCTCTATAAATCATAGTATTTTTTCTTTTTGAACAGGATCTTACTCTCTAGCCCAGATCATTGTAGATCTTACTGTGGAGTCAGGACAGAGCACTGAATGTGAAATCATCCTTTGTCCCCAGCCTCCTGAGTGCTGGCATTAGAGGCATGAGCCATCATACCAGGCTCACCACATATTTTCAGGAGATCCAGCTCTGGGTGATGAGGTAATGTTCACTTTCTGTAGCCGTTTCTGATGCTAAGTCTGGAACACAAAGGGAGCTACATTTCTGTTGCCTCCCTGTGAGCAGTACTGTCCATACAGTCTTTTAAACCTTTGCTCCACTTCAGTCATAAAGGAAACTGAGTTGATATGTTTTTTTTTCCTCTTCAGTTTTGCTCATCATCTTTTAATGCTTTGTTGTCTTTTCACTTTTATCTGATTTTTACAGCAAGATCAGTGGATTCAGTTGGCTGGAGGGGTTTTCTGTTCTTGGCTATCTTATATAACTAACCCTGGATGTTTGTATTAGGATGCTCTTATATTGACAAAGAAACAAAAAAGGTCTTTCATTCATTGCTTGTGTACCAGTTCTCCCTGGACATGCACATTCATCCTTTATTTTTCCACATTTTGTTTTCAAATTTCTATGTCACATTCTCTAATTTTACACTTTTGAATCATAAGAAATTTTTGACTTCTTACTCTTATCAGTGTGATTACTTCTCAGTAACTCATATAAACTTGGATCCAGTTGATTTTCTAGAGTTTACATCTTTGTTTCCCTCCCCGTAAGTTCTTTTCATCACTCTCCTTTCCTTTTTGATTCTCTCAAGCATTTTCCCAGAACACAACTAATAGTATGAAACTGAAGTATTTCATTAGCGATTCATGCCACTAATATAAGATAAAAGTTATCTTTCTATAGTAATGACAGTTATTATATAATGTGACTATGTTATTAAAATGAAAAGATAGAGTTTATGCAAAGAGTTTTGCAATTATTATTCTCTCAGTAAATGTTATCTCTTACTACAAATGTTTGGGTTGCCATTATTACTATTGTTAAATTATATTAAAGCTAACATTTTTTTTAGTATATTGAACTTATGACACTAAAGAAGGGAGTAGCTGGACAAGAAGAGAATAGATGGTAGAATTTTAATATATTTGGTAATTTTTCTGGCATTTCAAGTTTACTATTCTCACATTAATCATTAATAAAAAAAATTTCCCATGGATAATAGGTAATCCCTCAACTAAGGCATGTCAAGTTGACAATTGAAACTAACTTTGCCACTAAATAGTAGTATTGATAGCAATATTTGATTTGTCAAAGATGCTTCATTCCACTTCCATCCTGTTGCTTTTCCTACTTGCTGGGATTCCATCTTTACAATGTTCATAGAATTGTGGAATACTACTCTTTTAAGGCTTTGGTTTCTCCTGCATTCTGCCTATCCCCATTGTCTCTTGAAACATACAAACAAATACAGAGAACATACTCTTCTTGTGTGTGTGTGTGTGATAAGACATAGTTTGAGTTGCATCATGCTCTCCCTGAGACGATCTATTGGAGTCCAATGTCCACTACTTCTTGGGTGATTCTTTTTTTAGAGGTGATCAAGTTAAAATGAGGTCATTATCATGGGGCTGTATGTAATGTGGCTGATGTCTTCAAGGAAAAGGGAGAATTTGGATACACAGATAACATACCCACAGGAAGAGAGTGATGTGAAGAGAAGCAGGGTGAGGACAGCCATCTTCAGGCTCATGTTGCTGACTGGATTACACTCCACTCCCAGGGCTGACAGAAGCACCAACCCTGAACCCTGGAACTGTGGGACACTCCATTTTTTCTGGGTAACCCCTCAAGTTTATAGTGCTCAGCTATGCCAACATTAGCAACATAAACAAGACCCAATAGACAGCTGAGTTAAGCAGGACTTGGCTGATGCTTGGCATTGCTTTGTCGCTTGGTTGTTTCAGAGAAAGGAAGCTGAAGTTGTACTTTTTGGAGCATTGTGTCCCTGGGATAAACTTTTAAACTTGTTTTGTTTTATATAACCGTGATGTGGTGGCTGGAGACCTACATTTGAGTGAAGAGAGAAAGTGGAGCCTTGTAGAAGACACAGAACGAGATCCACTGTCACCTGTAAGCAGACTCCTGTCAGCTGTCATTAAGGAAAAGATGCAATTGGCTTTATATTCTCTCCCACTTGTTGGGAGGGGTAGGGTAGTGGGGAGGTAGGGTGTGGAGAATGGTGCATAAAGGGAGCAGGTGAGAGCTCCCGAGGGGGCGAGATTGGAGCTGCTCATCCTAGATTCCCCAGACCCACCCACCCACTCTGTAGCTGTGTGCTCAGGCGAGTGGTGCTGAAGGAACAGCTCTCGCAGAGGCTGCTTTAGGGCGGGGGTGGGGGGAAGGACCAAATCTGTGGATCCAGATCTCAGCTGGGAGCCTTCACTTTCAACCGGGTGAGCCCCCCTGTCCTCTGGTCAGCCTCCGCTCCAGGCACAGCCGGCTGGGGTGAAGGTCTGCGGCGGGGTCAGGCTGCGCCGGCTGGACCCGCCCCGAGCTCCATGCTTCGCCCAGCCCCGCGCGATGGTGACTCTGGGCGCGGAGGGTGGCTATGGGAGAGCCCGCAGATCGCAGCAGCGTGAAGGCGGGGAGCGCGGGGGGCGGCGGGCGGGGACTGTCTCCCCGACCTCGGCACCCAGAGACGCGGCTCAACCACCTGAACCCGGAAAAACGCCAACAAGTAGTTTCTCCTTTGAGGAGGGCGTCTCAGCTGGCCGCAGAGACTCCGTCCGGCTGCAGGGAGAATCTCGTCCACTCGGAGACCCAAGCAGAGCCACTTTTCTCCCGGTCTCCTTAAGGTATCCGGGGACGAGGAGGGGAGAAAGGGAAGGGCGGTGCAGGCGGGCTTCCTCTCCCTCCAACCCCCCATGCCTAGCAGTTAAGAAGGTGGATGTGAAGCCCTAGGGAGAAGCTGGAACCAGCCGGTCTTCCAGCTAAGGGACCCAGGGGGTGTGCCTCCAGCGGCTTCTCCTGGGCCTCGCCCCTCCTCGAAAGCAACCCCCACTCTCCACCCCCAAGATGTTTGTTTTTCCTGGGAAGGGGGAGGGGTGGGATAGATTGCTCACTTTTGTCCTCAAAGATGGATCCTAGTTAGCCGTTTCCTTTCCCAAGTAATAATAACATTAGCAACAGCGATAACCGTAATGTGGAAAGGAAATGGGACGAGGAAATTAGTCAGCGGTCTCCTTGGTGAAAGGCAGCGGCGGGGACGCTTGTTGTTATTGTTGTTCTGACTTCTCTGTTGAGTCTCGTGCCTGGTAGACGAGAGAGAGCGGAGCGGGCAAAGGGTACTGCCCTAGTGTCGGGGAGCAGAGAGCCGTCTAGGCTCCAGCAAGGGTATGCAGGCAGCTGGGGCACCCGAGTCCCCTGCCTCCACCCCCCAACACTGCCAAGTTGCAGTAGCGAACCTAATAACTCCCTGACGGAGAATTGCATTAAAAGCAGGGGAGGGGCTGAGAGAGAGAGAGAGAGGGAGATGGGATAGTGGGGAAGGGGAGACAAACGGCTAGAGAAAAAAGACTGGGGAGTGAGCGGTGGGAGGTTTGGGTGAGGGAAGGGAGACTTGGGGCTTATTAAAAGCTGGTTGGATTTGAGAGGCATACAGGGGAGACATGGTGGAGCGCAGAAAGGAAGGAGAGGTCAGAGCCAAGGGTGGACAGTGTGCCGCAAGAGAAAAGGTTTCCTGGAAGGTCAAGGAAAACTCTACTGTTCTTCATTCTCTGGGAACCTGGGCCAGGCATGATGCAAGAGGCGGGGACAGGACTCGGACCCAAAGCTACTCCTGGGAGGGTCCTTCCCACTCTCCAGCTCTGCATCTTGGCACTCTTGGGTTGAGGTGGGGGCTGGCGGTGGGGGCGGGGGAGGGTCGTGGTGAGTATGTGACCCACAGAGCTTTAACTTGGCGTTGTGTTCGCCTCCCCTAGTCATGTCTGAGCCACAGAGATGGGCAAGATCGAGAACAACGAGAGGGTGATCCTCAATGTCGGCGGCACCCGGCACGAAACCTACCGCAGCACTCTCAAGACCCTTCCGGGGACGCGCCTGGCCCTCCTCGCCTCCTCTGAGCCCCAGGGCGACTGCCTGACGGCCGCGGGCGACAAGCTGCAGCCGCTGCCCCCTCCCCTTTCTCCGCCGCCGCGACCTCCTCCCTTGTCCCCTGTCCCCAGCGGCTGCTTCGAAGGCGGCGCGGGCAACTGCAGTTCCCACGACGGCAATGGCAGCGACCACCCCGGGGGAGGCCGCGAGTTCTTCTTCGATCGCCACCCGGGCGTCTTCGCCTACGTGCTCAACTACTACCGCACGGGCAAGCTGCACTGCCCCGCCGACGTGTGCGGGCCGCTCTTCGAGGAAGAGCTGGCCTTTTGGGGCATCGACGAGACCGACGTGGAGCCCTGCTGCTGGATGACCTACCGCCAGCACCGTGACGCGGAGGAGGCGCTGGACATCTTCGAGACACCGGACCTCATCGGGGGCGACCCCGGAGACGATGAGGACCTAGCGGCCAAGAGGCTGGGCATTGAGGATGCCGCAGGGCTGGGAGGTCCCGACGGCAAGTCTGGCCGCTGGAGGAGGCTGCAGCCCCGCATGTGGGCCCTCTTTGAGGACCCCTACTCGTCCAGAGCCGCCAGGGTAAGACTTTGAATCTATCCGTCCCGGTTGCTGCAACTTTTTCAACTTTGTTTCAAACTTTGGTTCTTTCCTCCAACAGCCTCTGAGATGAAGGGGGAGAGGAGAGCTCAGTAGAGATGGCTTTCCAGCGGCTTTGTGTGGGGTAGGGAAAGCCCAGAGACCCTTGTAAGCTCCCTGACAGTCACTCCACTGACCTCAAACAGATTTGCTCTAGCAGATGGGAACCCTGGAAGAGTTCTGGAATGTGTTCTAATGCCGTTACTGTATTCACTTTAGTTCTCACCTTAACTTTTTTGTTCCAACTTTTTTTTTCCTTTAGCTAGGATGCGTTTTTGGAGCCTGTTGCCCATTCTGATGTGACATTTTTCACAGAGGCCTAACTCTCAGATCTGACTCTCCGGGGCAGTAGCTATATTAAGGATCTAACCTGAGGACTGAGAGGGGGAAATGGAATCTGTGCGACCGGGTGGAGGTAGCGTGTGCTGGGAGGGCCATTTTGTGAGGACTATGCTTCTGGCCTTGCCTTTTCCCAAGGGCGAAGACTGTGTTGTTGGAACTGTTCCCAGCGAACCCGCCTGCACCCTGTATCCTCAAGCTGAGTGCCCATTCCTCTCTGGTGTGTCTGTGCTCCTTACAGGTTGATGGTGAATTAATCACCTTGGTGAGCTCTCTTTTGCTGAGTAACTTGGATTGCAGAAAACTTTACCTGATTTTTTTAGCTTTAGGCTTAGCCCAGTGTTTCTTTTTGGTTTCTAACTTAAGTGAGAAATTAAATTAACCCCACGTCTTTCCCAATTAGCTTCCTGGAGTCCCAGGAAGGGACTAGAGAAATCACCAATGGCGGTGTCTCCAGCTTAAAGGAAATAGGAGAAACATAAATAACCAAAAATTATGCAGGGTATGAATTGGCCTTAATTGTGTGTGAGAACAGAACACTGAATTTAGTAAATCGTTGCAACTGCACGTGTCTTGTTTTTGCTGCTCAGGGAAGACCCTCTCCCGTACAGGATGTTGATTTTCTCCTTGTCCAACTTTGGCTCTCCCCTTTTGGCCAGTTTTCTGTGCATGTCAGAAATCCCTGCGTCTTAGCTATTATGCCACTGTCTGCTCACTGATGTCCAGAGAAAGGTTTCTGACATTTCTTCAGAATCTGCACATTTGTTTGGTTTTCAGGCAGAAATAGAACATAAAAGAGATGGTGTAAAACAGTGCTGTTCTCTTGGGCATGCCCTTTGAACCCATACATAAATTTTAGCATGGCCCCACATTCCTATATTCAAACATGGAATTACTAATGTTAATCCTAAATTTTTGCTTTTAAAATTATTCTACAATTACAAAAATGGCTTGCCTTTAAAAGATGATTATTCATAGCTGGGTGTGGTAGTGCATGCCTTCAATCCCAATGCTTGGGAGGAAGCAGAAGGTGGATCCATGACTTCCGGGCCAGCCTGGTCTGCAGAGCTAGTTCCAGGACATTCAGGATTACACAGGGAAAGCCTGTCTCTAACAACAGCAGCAGGACATTCAGGACTACACAGGGAAAGCCTGTCTCTAACAACAGCAGCAGCAGAAACATCACCACCACCACCAACAACAAAAAGTGCTAACAAAAAGTGATAAATAAAATCACAGGCTTATGACCATTCCTTTATACTTTTTGGTTTTCATCTGCGTGCCACTGTGCTCCTTCCACTTGGTGCTTAAAGAGATAATTTGTTTTTGTTTACAGATTTGTCAAGTGACTGTTTTTTTTTCAGCCTGTATATAATAAAGCAGCTGCCTTATTATCTTTCCTCCCAACAACATAGCATGATATCCTCAATTTGTTTTGTATTTTATAGTAAGCCAGGTTTATCGAGGTGCATAACTTTTATCCTTACTATGAGGTTTGATTCAGTTGATTATTATTGAAAACGGTAGCCCATTGACTTGACAGTCACTGGGTTTAAAAAAAATCATAATTAGATTGTCTTGTAATTACATGGAGGATTTGACTTGTATCTGTTTTAGATGAAGAAAGAATCAAGAGATTAGCACAAGGTCAGGATCGGGTAAAAGCAAAATCAGGTGACAATCAATCACTGGCCTGAAATCTGTTTTAGAAGTCACTTAGAAAGGACCTTCTCTTTCCTAAATGAGATGAGGAAAATGAAGACTGAGATGTTAAGAAATGGTCAAGGTCATATATCAAATCATTAGCTGCACCCCAATTATTTTAATGGTGTCATGGCATCTTCCCAGCTATCCCTTTCCATAAAACCTCCTGATTATAACTGACTAGACTGTGCAGTTCCCTCACAGACTATTGGTCTTGTGACCCAGTGCTGTTTAAGACATTAATTAGGGTTCCTACTTAGAAAGGTGGTTTGTGACTTTTTAAAATACATCCTTGGCTGCAGAAGTTTTACATGGCACCAGTTAACAAAGGAAGAAAGATAAGTGAACCCTTAAGTAAACCCTGCTGGACATTATTGTTTGTTATTGACCAATCGGTGACCAATATGTGGCTTCCCTTTGTGGACTTTGAGTTCAGGAAAGTATCTTTTCAAATCATGAAGGATTGCTTACATCAGAAGAAATACTTTAATTTATAAGTGAAGCAATATTTTAGCTCCAGTTATGGCCTGACCTAGTGGTATCAGAATATTTCTTCACACAGAATACCACTGAGAAAGCAGCAAGATAAAACTGTGTAAATGGTGTGATTCTAAGTATAGGAACCACATCTTTTTGTCTTATTGTCACAGATCTCATTCTTTTTTTTAATAGTTTGTTTGTTTATTGATTACAATTTATTCACTTTGTATCCCAGCTGTAGCCCTCTCCATCTCTTCTGAGTCTCTCCCCCCCCCCCCCCGCCCATTCCTGTGTTCCTGTTCTTTCTTCCTCCCATGCTCCTTCCCTAGTCCACTGATAGGGGAGGACATCCTCCCCTTCTATCTGACCCTAGCCTATCAGATTTCATCAGGACTGGCTGCTTTATCTTCTTCTGTGACCTGGTCAGGCTGCACCCCCCAGGGGGAGGTGATTAAAGAGCCAGCCACTGAATTCATGTCAGAGACAGACTCTGTACCCCTTACTAGGGAACCCACTTGGAAACTGAGCAGGGGGTCTATATAGGTCCTCTCCATGCATGGTCCTAGGTCCTTGGAGTATCAGTCTTTGCAGCCCCTTCCTTGGCCCAGGTTTTTCGGCTCTGTTGGTCTCCTTGTGCTGTTCCTATCCCCTCCAGGTCTATCTCCCTCTTCTTTGATAATGTTTCCTGCACTCTGCCCAAAGTTTATCTATGAGTCTAAGTATCTCCTTCCTTATCCTCATGGGTAGAGTCGTTCAGAGGTCCCCTGTGGAAGGCTCCTGCCCTGTTCCTTGTCTTCTCCTACTTTTGATGTTTATCCTGTTTGTCCTTCTAAGAGAGGTTTCAGCCTCTTCCTTAGGGTCCTTCTTGTTGTTTAGCTTCTTTAGGACTATAGATTTTAGTATGTTTATCCTATATTATATGGCTACTATCCAATTATAAGTGACTTTATACCATATGTGTCTTTTTGCTTCTGGGTTACTTCATTCAGGATGATCTCTAGTTCCCACCATTTGCCTGCAAATTTCATGATTTCCTTGTTTTTAATTACTGAGTAGTATTCCATCATGTAAATGTACAGTTGAGGGACATCTAGGTTGATTCCAGATTCTGACTATTATGAATAATGCTGCCATGAACATAGTTGAGCAAATGTCCTTGTTGTATGGTTTAGCATCTTTCGGATATATGCTCAGGAGTAGTATAGCTGGATCTTGAGGAAGCACTATTCCTAATTTTCTGAGAAAGTGCCAGATTGATTTTTAAAGTGGTTGTACATTGTTACATTCCCACCAGCAATGGAGGAGGGTTTCGCTTTCTCCGTGTCCTCTCCAGCACATGTCATCCCTTGAGTTTTTGATCTAAGCCATTCTCACGGGTGTGAGGTGAAATCTCATTCTTAATAAAGTTTAGTATTTTATAAACTTTCTACCTTTACATTATCTTAAATTTTTATTGAAATATGTAGATGAACAATTTTAATTGAACTTCATTTTCAATTTCTACACCTATTTCTTTGCTTTATTTTCCACTATAGGAGAATGATTCAATTTTAAAATAAGCGTTTTTATTTTTATGACCTACACAGTCACCCTAAAACACTAGTGGTAGGAAATGGCAATTGACTTTTATGACACTGCTCCATAAGAAGACACAGCAGCTAGAAATTTCCTGGTAGCGCTTCTAGGTTTTTCCAGAGTTGCTATACTCTAAGTATAAATTTTCAGATTTAGAATAACATTCTAAAGAATTTGTTTCCAATTCTAAAGGAAGGGGGTGGGGGCGGTTAGGTTGATCTCTATTCTCCCCTTTTTACTTTGTAGGCAAAGCTAGGTGACTGACCTCACTTCTGTTTGAGTGTGTGACCCCTTTTTACATGTCTTTCATGACCTACTTGGTTCTTTTACTTTTCATTGTAAGGTTCAAAGAGCATTTTTCCTCCTCATAGTCATACATAGTTCTCTCACAAATGATGGTTACCAAATGTGATTTTCTTTTACAAAGCTTGTTTCTTAAGTTTGTATCTACTATTTACATACTCTACATCAAAAATCTGTATAAAGGGAAGGCTAGAAGAAGATGCAGTTCTTTGCTCTCATTAAGTTAATTATTTCTTTCAGAATAAAACATTTAAGGACATCATTTGAATCAGAAAAGCCAACAAGGAGGGGAAAACTCCCAAGATTGAACATCCCAAGCACTGAAGTGCTTTTCTTGGAAAAACAAAACAAAACAAAAACCTTTACTTCCTCAAATTGTTTGATTGTACAACCTACTTTCTAGTTGGTGTCACAATATCAATAATGTTACATATTCTTCATTCCAGAGAACCTGCTGGGATTTAGCTTTTCTTCTATCAATCATTCAAATTCTTATGAGAACTCCTGTCTCTAGGGCTTTAGTCTATGTCACTGTCTTCATCATCCTCAACTCATCTTGGGTGTGTTTTTGTCACAATTTCCTTTTTTAAAATCTTTAACTGGTACTTTGAGTTCTATAATAAAATTTATGCTCCTTAACATGACAATTAAGACTTTTATCATCCTTTTTTTTCTTAAAGCTTCAACATATTTTTGTCTTAAAACAACCTTAATTAGTTAATATTAATTAACTAATTAAAGTCAATGGTCAATTGACTAAAAATCGCACATGTACATAGGGCAATTAAGTCTTGAAGTTTTAATGAGGGTTCTTTTAATTTTTTTTTAATTTTAGAATAATATATAGTCTTTTTATACCATAATGTGGGTTGTACTTATATCACACAAGTGAGCTATTAGAATATGGCTAAGCTTCTTCATTTTTTTCTCTATTAACTTTAAATCATGGCCAACTGTAGGACAAAGCAAATTTAAGTTCACGTCCTTGAGAAGATTTTGCTGTGATGTCCAATTGTTTTCATTTTCAATTTAAGTGACATTTGACCTTTTCCAGAAATAGTTCAATTCTGGTTAATATATTGTGAAGATTGAGCAGGACCAGAGAATACCAGACTCTCAACACATCAGTAAAGAAAAAAGCCATCTATTGGTTACACTGTATTTTAGTAGCATGTATGATCACATACCAAGAGAGCTGTTTTATTGCTGGGTACCAGGTGTACCAAAGATGAATGCAGTTGGATGGATGAAGTATGGTTTTCATTTTTATCTTCAACAGCCCATTTGTAGACTCAAGTTGACAAAGTTGAATGAGAGACAAGACAATGCTTCTTTCTTGTCAAGAGGTTATTTGCTAAGCAAATCAAAATAAAGAAATGTGCAACTTTATGTGAAGATGTAGAACAGACTTTCCCAATTGGATATCTAAATCGCCACTATTTATTTTTACTACTGCAAATAAACGTATTTTCACATTGTATATGTTTTGAACTTATGATTCACATATCCTTTTAATTATAGCGACATTTAAGATATGTCTACATGAAATAGCAAGGGCTCTAAAGATAAACACAGATTGCCTGAAGGAAATATATAGTGTCAAATATTCTAAACAATAACCATGAATATATTACAGAAATGTAATTCAGTTCTGCTTGAAGTTTTAAGGGCTTTTCTTTTAAAAAGGTTCAGGCAGTGTTTTATGATGAAATAATATGGTTTGATTCTTGTTTAACAGGCTGAAGGGTGACAATTTTAATTCTATGCAGTCAACATTTTCACAAAAAGGAAATTGAATGTGGGTTTGGAGGAAGAAAGAAAACCGAGGTAGGCAATATATGGAAACAGAATTGGAAAAAAAATGTATTAGGCACTATGACAACAGTGAGACTCCTATCCTGATGCCAACATGTTCAGCTTCCTCTGCCTTATTCCAAAAATTAAATAATAATAATAACAACAACAATAATAAAACCCAGGGATGTTTCACTGGACTAAGATAGTACCCAAACTTCTTTTCATCTCTAAGATTTGTAGAGTAATTCTTGCTAAAGATCCTGGGTGGGAACAGCATGTCTGTGCCCATTCTGACTGCACCCTGAGAACTGTCACACCAATGAGGTAAACCAGAATTGATTTTTTTCATTTGTAAATTTCTGCCCCTTTTTCTCCCCCCTTACAGCTGTTGGGTAGCTGCTGCTCTGGTTACCATAGAAACGAGTTAGCTCCTAGCTTCCTGTTTCCATTGAAAACAGCTTTCTCTTAACCACATATTGATCTCAGGAAATCATTTTGCTGTGGTTCTGTCATGAAAGCCATAAAGATGATCTGCTCTGTCATTTCCTAGGTCTAAGATTCAGTGCAGGTGTAGATCCATCCACCCACAAGGGTACCTGATGAAATAATCTCAATTTTATTTCCATTCGAGAAGTGCCTTTTTCAAAGACACTATCCTTTTTCCCGTCCCATATTTCATACAGCAGGGAGAGTCTTATTCATGTCAGGTTTTAGAGATTATGTCTAACACATTTAAATGTTTATAAAACAGTGTCAAAAATCCTCCAGTTTTCATATCTTTCATAACGTAGTCTATCAGAGTTAGTGTGGAGAATAGTTTGCTGTCTGGCACACTTGAAAGCTAAGATTTAATATGTTCGTTAGTGAAGACTTTCAAGATGATATGTATGTTTATCATATAGTGCTCTGTATTTATCTTTTAAAAACATAACCTATTTATGGATATATGTGTTCACATATAGAAAAAGATGATAAACACAGTATCAAGAAACAAGTTTATATAATTTTGTGTGGAAAGGAGCTGGAAGACAGTTGTGGTAATATGGTTATAAGTTTCAAGAATGCAGTAAGAATTTAGGATATACATACATTATACACATATCCCAGATATATATACATGTAAACTATTTTCACGATCTACGCATATATGTCATCTAAATGTAAACTACTTCCGAAAGATTTGTGACTGAGATATGCAGTAGACCTTTGTTGTTCATGAGAATTAGGTCTGGAAGAAAGGTTTGTCATTTGACCCAACTGCCTCATTATGGGGAGACAACTGACGTGTTCTGGCCATGACTAGATAATGATGATTGAGGGGTTAGAATTCGGATCTTCTGTCTTCTGCGTCAGTGCTTTTTCCATTCAAACTTGGTTCTTAGTCTAGCCTGCATTTCCCATTGAATGCACACATTTAGCCACTGAGAGGCTGCAAGTAGGTTAGAAATAGTAATGCCAGTCTCTGCCTCTCTCTGTGTTCAGCCAATAACAGGGAACTGCCACTTCTGTAGGGACTGTTAGACTTAGATGTATTCTTCTGGTGCTTCCTTCCTCAGTTCTATCATGTTCCTCATGTTCTATCTTCATACTTCCTTTCAAGCCTCAAGACGAACCTGCCAATACACCTACCTCCTTTTTGTCCTCAATCTCTGAAAACTCAACTCCTTGGTGTCTATAGATTTTTTTTTTAAATGTGATCCTGCTTCAACCTACAGGTGATGGATATCATATTTTGTAGAGTGTAGCCTTTTCAGACATAATTGACCAGGATTGTGTGTTTGTACTGTGATAGCTGGTAAATTGGAAAAATAAAACATGTTTAAAGCTGGTCATTGAAGTTTGAAGTTGGGCATTATGGTGAGATCAGTATGTCAAATGTAGTTTGTTCGGAACCTTTTATAATGGTCAGTTTACTGAAGGCATATAGTATGATTAGAAAGCAATTCATAATTTTGGCCATGTCTGACATGGAAACTCAAACAGAAAAAAACTCTGGGCAAGATGACACTTATCATACTAAACTAAAATCTTCAGGACTCTACTGTAGTAGATAGCTGGCCTTTTCTTCTCAACTTTGACAATGGCAAAGGCATTCCTCCAACATGATAGTCTTTAGAGCTCCATATGTCCAGAAAATCCCATGAAGATATTTCAGGGCTCTCTAATTTATTCTTCATGTTCTTATGCGTGAGGACATATGTATTTGTGCTATCAAAAAGTACTGGCATCCTTCATGCATGTAATTAAATGTTTAGATTCTATTGATACAGACAAGGTCAAGTTAAGGTTGTACTATGTCTGTTTACTCAGTCCACTGTATTGTTGACATCCTTCAAAATCTGAAACAAGAGCTAGAACAGTCTATGAGGGAGGGTTCTTTATTTAATTATTTTTTGAGACAGGCTCTCATGTAGCTCATGCTGGTCTTCAGCTAATTGTGCAGTCATAGGCAATTTTGAACTCCTGAACATCCTGTTTCCATCTCCCAAGTACTAGGATTTGAGTCATGTGGCACCATGCCCAGCCCAAAATAATCTTTTTCAATAGCTACCTTGTGATGTAGTCTCACTAAGAGGAAGAACGTTTCCCTTTACGTTGCCTACCCAGAAAGAGATTTAGAGACAAAAGGCCAACAGCTCTGGCCACACATGTTCTTTTATTTTATACCAATATTTTGTCTAAGTTAAAAAATTATTCAGGAGTCAAAGGAAGGTGGAAAGGTTGTAATTATATTACAGTTGAAACATGTTCAAATACTTAATAAATATAAAATACATTATTTACAAAATAAAATCATTTTAAAGATTATCAATGTACTCAAATAATATGCTCAAATTCAAGACTATATTGATAGGGAATTATGTGTAAGCAAAACCCCTTTGATCAAATAATGGAGTGTTTGAATGCTTTGGTACGAAGTATATAAAAGTTCCTATCTAAGTTCTTAAGTATGTAGCAGAAATTCAGGTTTGGATTTCTTACATTAGTAGTTTTGAATTTATAAATTTATTATAAAATAATATTTGCTGAAAGAGAATATTGTGTACTAATTTTATTGATGCCATCGTAGCAATCATTGGATGAATAAAATTTTTTACCGATGTTGTTATATTAGTTTTGGAGAAGATTAGTAAAATTAGTATTTAAGAAGAAATAACAATACAGGGATTATGGTTTAACTTATCCTTAAGTTGTCCCTCATTCAGGCATCTTGCAGTGAAAAATGGCAGAGCAATTATGAAAGCTGTGAGAATATCCGCAATGTGACTGCTCTTTCAGGTAGATTAGGTAGAAAAAGGGCAGAATATAGCTGTAATCTTTTCTAACCTATAAAATTCAGTCTGAAACAACAGTAGCTTTTGGTTTGTCCTACTGCTATTAGAGTGGTATGAGATCAGAGTGACTTTGTCATAGCGCTGTCATATGACAAGCAGATGTAGCAAAGGTGAACTATTGTATTCATATTGAGAATGATAAATATTGTGAGCTTATGATTCATCTCTAGTCTCGTAATGGTCTTTATTGTAGTGAAACAGAATTCAAACAAGTTGGTGAAATAAAACATAACAGATTAGACGTTAAAGATATTAAAATAATTAGTCTTGATGTCAATACAGAGTTATGTTTAATTTTCAAAACTTTTATGTACTACTCATATTTTAGTTAAAATGTACACATCAGATTTTTAGCTTTTAAATTTGGTATTTTTTTCTCAATCTGTTCCTTTAAAAATTTTCAGATAACATTGATTTAATTAATCTCTGATTCCTCTGTCTTACATGGTTTCTCTTTGATGTTTGATTTTTAAACCTCAGCATAGTTGACAGAGGTCTTCATATAATACTTCCACATTGGGTTTGCTTTCTGTGCCGTGGTGTGCCTTTATTGGCTGCTGAAATAGCATAGTGTTGTAAAACATGGGGATATTCTCATTTAACTGAAAACTAAACGAAAAGCAAGCATCAGTGGTCTTAATGCTTTTAATTTTGTGTCTCTCAACTGACAATTACTAAGATTCAACAGTTGGCCAGAACTATATTGCACAATAAGGATGCAAAACAAATTGAGACTTGGCATTTGGCTTCAGGATAGATATTTCCAGGAAGAAAAAGATCTATAAATTAATGATTATAATATCATGCATTAACTACTACACAGTTCAGTGGAGATAGAGCTATAAGGTAGACACATAGGATAGGGAGGGAACTATGCTCTTGTGTAAAATAAATGGAATCTTAATTAATTCCCAGAAGACACACAGACATTTGCAAATAACCAACGGGAGTTTAGCAGCTAAAAAAAAAAAAAAAAAAAAAAAGAGCTTGATAAGAGAGTTTCATATCAAGTAATTCTGAATAAGAGGAATGTCAGAGGACAGAAAGGTCAAAGGTCAGCAGATATGGTAAAGGCAGGACAGCTTAGCTTGAAGTACTAGCTTCTAATTTATTTGTCTTCCTTTGGGTCACAGAGATGAAAGCCTGGCTGACTGCTTTCCAGTTGGTTTTGAGGTTGGGCATTATGGTGAGATCAGTATGTCAAATGTAGTTTGTTCGGAACCTTTTATAATGGTCAGTTTATTGAAGGCATATAGTATGATTAGAAAGCAATTCATAATTTTGGCCATGTCTGACATGGAAACTCAAACAGAAAAAAACTCCGTCTGCTAAATTTTCATTCTGATAATACCTTAGATTCAAGTATTATCTTTAGAAGGTGTTTCTCTGAGTTTCCTTTGCCTCACCGGACTAGGTCAAAAATAATATCTTACCGAGTGGCTACTATAAAGATAAACTAAATAATTATTATTACTGCTTTCTGTCATTTTGGGAGCTAATGTGCTAGTAATAGTTAATCTCATGGAAATTTTCTGACATTCAGAATGTTCTTGGAGAAATGTTATCTCTCCTTGAGAATTTTCACCTGGATACTGAGTGATACATTGGTCTGGAAAATGACTGTTGGCCATTCATGATTAACTAGCAATTAATTAGACAACATCCAATACATTTTTATTATGTAACAGGAATTTTTCAAGTGGCAGAGCGAAGACATATTCCCTACCCTTAACATGCTCATAATGCACTGAAAGAGAGCAAAAGGATGGTTGGATATGACATCTGCAGTAGATGCAGGCTAGAGTGCTTGGGAGACCAGCACAGTCACGTTGCGAATGTAGTATCTTCCTGAAGAAGAACGAGACAGAAAATAAAGAGGACATGCACTTTTTTTTCAGATAGAGGGAAGAAACTAAACAACGTTTCAGAAGGAGAGGAGGGCAGGACCTATTTAAAGTACCAGGGGTAAATGAATACAACTAGCTTACTAATGGGGAGAAGATTTAGCCAGTGGTAGAGCTGAGATTGGCTGGAAAGGCCTAGAAAATTCTGGTGCAAAAGTCTAGTCTTTGTTGGTAATGGGGTATCACTTTACAATCTTCCTCTAGTCTCATTGACCAAGCTTCAGCTGACAAGACCTTGAACTTGTCTTCCTAGCAAGAATCTGCTTCCTACTTTTCTTTTGTATATTAAGAGAGGATTAATTTTTTTTCCAACTCTGGATTGAATGGCTGTGGGTTGGATATTGACTCACAGTAATGACTTTTATAGGCTTTAATACTATAATATTTAGAATTATTTCTTGTGATTCTTTTCTTTCTTTGTTTCTGCATCAACAACTTAATTTCAAAAAACATTTTGTAGGTATTATGGGTAATAAGGTAAGTGTGCCTGTTAAAATTTTTGATAGGTATAACTCACACCAAAACAAGATAGAAATGGGTGAGCACGAAGTACAGAATTTCTGTTGTTACTATTTTGAATTATAGACAGTGAATAGAACATTAAAATTTGCATTTCTGTGACAGAGAACTGGCTATTCAATGTTGTCATTCATGTGGATTCCACTAGAAACTACAAATAGTATATGACCTACAGCATTGCTTAAAACAAAAGTTTTTATTTTTATTTTTAGAAAGGTCCAGAAAGGAGCAAAAATAGTGAGAAAGAAAATAAAAACAAAAACAAGCATCATAGATTGAAGGCCAGGACTTCTTTCAAATGCATATGCACATTTACTTCCTTCTCTAGGAAACCTTTATTTCTTTTCTTTGGTTACAAATGAGATCACCTTCCATAGCTCTCTAGATCTTATGATTTCTCAAACTCCTAGCCATTCTGTTTCTAACTTTACCATAAAAATATGGCTAGTCTGGAACTCCTAATGTAGTCTAGGCTGACCCTGAGCTTCCAGCAAACTCTTGTCTCATTCTTAGTTCTGGGGTTACAGATGGGAGCCATTACATAGAGCATCTTTCTTATTTTCCTTTGTCCCCTTTCCATATTATGTCATACTCTAATGATAAAGTGTCTTTGTGATTCTTCTGAAGATATAAATTCTAGAGAATTAAAAAAAGAAAACCTTCTCTTTCTTTTCTGACATTAACTCTAGCCTCTTCCAGAACATTATTTTTCTGTTAACCCTTTTGCATTTTAAGTTATTGATTCTCTTCCTTTGAAGTGGGCTGAGGACTGTAGCACAGTGACTGTGGGTAAAGGAACCATCATGCTGAAGCATAACTTTAAGGTGGGTGCATATGAGCAGGCTCCTGCAACAGTTTAAGAAAGTTAAGTGTGATCTTGAGACATACTTTCATTTTTCTTGTTTTCAGTCCATGCACTTGGAGGAAATCTGTGGTAACTTAGGAGCTTGCTCTCATTTCCTTTGTCTCTCCAGCCTATAAATGAAGATGTGGACTTCCTTCTTCTTTCAAGGGGCTGTTTTATAGGCTACATTCTCAGGGAAAATTCTATAGTCAGTCACTAAAGGAAGTGGAGGCAATCCTGGACAGTCACTCTACATCCAGCTTCCTTACTAGGTTTGCTGCTTGCGAATTTCAAGTTCTTCTAAATTTCACTGGGTGGAAATGACTAATGCTAAAAAATGCTCTCAAAGCTGAAGAGATGGCTCTGTGGGTAAGAGCCTTTGACACACAAATATGAAGACCAGAGTTCTGTTTCAATCAATCCCTGTGGGGGAAAAAAGGAAGTGGCCCTGTGGGTGTCTGTAACTCAAGTGCTGTGGACTCGCTGACCTCAATCTAGCTCTGGATTCATTGAGAGACCTTGTCTCAAGACTGATGAAGCAGGACACCTCATGTCTTCCTCTCTCATCTTCTCCTACAGGCATGTAAGCTCTCACATGCAGGTACACATGTACTAAACACCCCCCCCCACACACACGCTGGCACACATGCAAGCATGCACATGCTCACACATACACACATGCTCACACATACACACATGCACACACAAACACACCACTCTCTTTTGTTTCTAATATTTTGCATGACTCTTTATTCAAACTGCATCTCTACTAATTAAATGCTATTTACTTCATATCTAAATATTTTTGGTAAACCAAGCAATTTTTTTATGATTTTAATCCTTGTGTTTTTGTCAACATTTAAAATGAGATTTGGATAAGGAGCAAGGTTCTTGAACTAGAACTAGATTGTAGGTGTGCATCTGTGTATCACATAGCCAAGAAGGGAAGAACTGTGGGGTACATAGTTAAGGGCTCTCATCTTTGTGAGAGTGTTTTAGTTCTGCAGACTTGAATGGTCTAGTCTGCGCCTTGATGATGTAACATAAGCTTTTCTTTCTTGGTTGTAGATCTGTATAACATTATATGCTGATAGTCATCCCCAACTGTAACATAGAAGTAAATATTAAGTGTTCACGAAAATGTAGGATAACAGATAAAAATTGGTATATTTATGTAGGGTACAAATTATTTAACATATATGCATCAGTAGTCACTGAATGTTAGGTCTGGGACATTGCTGTAGACTGCTGTAGAATTTATAAACACTGTATACTTATTTTATACTATATTCATAAAAACTTCCTCTCCTCAGTAATAGACTTATCTTAATTCACTGTAACTTATTTAGTTTATGAATGCTTTAATGTTTTTAAGCTTTTAACCCTTTGTATTGAACACACAGTTTAAGACACAGATACGCTTTAAGGATGTTAAACATTTTGTTTTCTTATGAACTGATTCGATAAGCATGTTTCTGTTCTTATTTTTCCTTAAGAATTTTTACCTCATAAATGTTTTTGCTTGTGACTGAGACACAAAAGTGTGAATGAGCGTAGGTTCACAAATGGGGTGGGCCATAATTATCTCTGCCCTCTACCTGTTCCTTTTTGTTCCACGTGGAGGTCTTCCTAGGCAGCCACACATGTGGACCTGTCATCTCTGATGACAAGTTCTCCTGGAATAGAGCTGTTCCACCATTAACTCCATTTCCATCGTAGAAGATGTGCATTCTATAAAAAGACGATAAAATGTCTAGTAGAGCACACGCATGACCCAGGAGCACATCTGTTTGTTATTGTTGTAAGGGTTATGTGAATATATTATTGTGATTTTCCCACTGCTAGAAACAGGGTAGGTTTGTTTCCACCAGTGTTACCACAAACGCAAACTGCATCATCCCACCACATTGCGATGGCTATGGTATTAGTTTTTTAATCTGATGGTTACACCATAATACATATGGTTCTTGTTTAGCCAAAACCCCATTCTGTGCCATGTGATCATATGTGCCCATACACTTCTTGCCCTCGGTAGTTATGGAGTTGTGTGGCAGATGTCCCTGCATCCCTTCTGTTTTTGTTGTTCCCCACAGTTATGAATAGTAGGTGGTAATTTTCCTGGTTAGGGTTTTTTTTTTTTTTTTTGTGAAAATAGCAATTATATATGCTTATGGGACATAGTGTAATGTTTTGATGTATATTTGTTATGTGGGATGATTAAATCAGGCTAATTAACAACCTCAGCATATCATGTACTTATTTTTTGGAGTGAAAGCATTTAAAATCCACTCATTTAGCAATTTTGAAATATAATATGAATTATTTATTGCAACCACCATACTGTGCAGTGGATCACTAAAGCTTATTGTCCTCAGCAGGGTTTTCTCACTGTCTGAATAACTTTGTCTTTTCCTTGCCTGCAAGGCTCTACTCCTCTCTGGTTCTGTCCCAGAAAGGCAGTATTTCCTTCTTTTCTCTTTCAGACTACATTTGCGCCTCTTTTTATCTATGCTAGTCCCTAACACCTAATCCAAATGGGAAGTTTTAAAGCCCATGTATACTGTGTGCTTTTAATTCCCGTTAGACTAACATTTAAACATTTTCTGAAAATTATCTTTCGGACAATGGTAACACTCTAACTTGTCACCTACCTACTGAGAATACATTTGTAAGAACCATGAACTTTGATCACTCAGCTGATGCTTGTGTGTCTCAGAGAAACTGTGCTCTTAAGTTGAGGGGATGTTTACATGTTAGCGTGCTTTGGTTTTGTTGGAGAGGTGACGGCAGAGGGAGCGAATGTCAAGTCCTCACTAGCCAGACATGCATCTGCCTAGCAGTGACGGATGACACTCGTTGTCCTGCTAAGTACATGAAGACCTTTGCTGAAGGATACTGTGTCCTCAGGAACGATGTGGAAAAATAAGCATTGCAGTAGTAATGAAATCAGACAAGGGGTGCAAATAAAAACTATTCCTATTTAACATACCTTGCCTTATTTAGCAAATTAGGAATATCCAAAGGTGACACCCCTCCACCCCAAATAATCTGGAATAGATTTTACCACATCAATGAAGCAAAGAACATTTATATTTAAAACACAAATTGTACCCAGATATCCCAACACAATTTCTTTATTTTTGAGTCCATTATATATTTTTAAATTTACTTTACAGTTATCATGAGTATTTTTTTTCAGAGATTAGAGTATCCTGATTATGTTCATATGTGAACATTATTGTTCCTTAACATATAATTATAGGGCACACAGTTTTGTTTCTTAAAGCATGACTTTTCTAGCTGATATTGTGAAATAAATGAAAAGGGACCGACCTTGACCAGTTATGGGTCTCTATTTGAATTACTATCTACTATAAAGTAAGTTTCTCTGATCAGGCTTAAGAAACAATGTAATCTATGTATAAAAAGATAAGTGCTGAGAAGGCAGTTTATTACTATGTCCATTTAGCAGAATAATAGTAGTAAGATATACCTTGGGACCTATGACCTATCTAGCCATATTTTAGTTCCCTATTTAATGGAACTGGGCATGCGTTCTGTTTTGTGAAGCTAGCTTTAAGTTTAATCTGAAAAAACTGTTGGTTGCTCCCACACATTTGTGCCACTGTTGCACCAGTGGCTAGCTCTTGCTGCAATTATTGTAGATTACAGAGTTCACATGACTGGCTAAGTCTATAGATAGTACCTTACAGCACTAAGCTAGGTAACAGGGATGAGGCTTCCAGCTTGGTACCATGTTGAGTTTTACATATCCTATGGCTCAGGTAGGCAGTGTCTTCAGCAACAGAGACTTATCATCAAGCTCTGGAGGTTAACTAATATGTTTGGCAGGGGTTTATGGAACCCTATTGGCTAAAAACTAGGTAAATTTCCATACGGCATTTTCAAAGTGATGATTGTTCTTCAGCTTACTCCCTCCTCTACTCTGTCTCACCGTACTTCATTTCATCCTCTGGCTCCATTATTTCTCTATTTATTCTTCATAACATCTGAATGCTACTCCTTTCCCCTTGAAATCACCCACCTCATCCTCTTTTACTAGTTTCCTGCCTTTTGTGGGTACTCTAATTTGAACAATATGTAAAGATTCAAACTTAACACACTTATGTGAGAAAGAACATGAGGCATTTGTCTTTGTATGTCTGAATTAACTTAGAATGATTTTTCCAGCTTCCCCCTTCTACCTGAAAATTTTTTAGGTTCATTTTTATTTACAGTTGAGTGATATCCCACTGAATGTAAGTACCACATTCTCATTATCTAACCGATGGACATCTAGACTGTTTCCATTTCTTAGCTATTATGACTAGAACATCAATGGAGATGGATGAGCAAGTTTCTTTGTTGTAAGGAGGTAGACTCCTTTGGGATGCGGCCAGGTGTGAGATAGCTAGATCCTATTGTAGGACTATATCTGGTTTGAATGACTAAGATCTAAAATGACAGTAAATGCTACACGCATGTGGTAAAAGGGGAACACTAGCTATTAGTAGGAGTGCAGAGTGGTAAAGTCATTGTAAAAGTAAGTGTTCATTTTATGGTTTTCAAATAGAATCTCAAACTGAAAGTGATTAAGTCAATGAGTCTGGTTCACTGATGAGCCACAGTGGTCGCTCTATTGCCCCGTTTTGGGATTACAGGCATGCACCCAACCTTCTCTGGCTGCAGGGGATCTGAACTCATCTCTTCAAGCTTTCACAGCACTTAACCAACCAAGTCATCCACCCAGCTCCTGTATCTTTATTTTTTAAATATGCAATTCCCACATTATGTATTATAAAGAGAATCCAGAAGGAAATTTCTTCTGTTCTTACATTAAAGATTTCTTTCTTTTAGAATAGTCCATGCACACAAAATTCTGACTAACCACATGCATGGTGCTGTGCTGTCTGCTGCAGCTAAAGTTCTAATTTTGGAAGCAGTTACTGCTCAGAAAGAGATAGGGAACTCCTTTAGCCAATTATCATCACTACAAGAACAAAGGCCAGGCATATTTGGGGCCTTGCCAGAGTTGATTTCAATGGTCCTAGGGCTAGAGACAGAAAGATTTAATAACATTTTCTGAAAACATTATTGGACCAAACATTTTCAAATACCTGTCTTATTTTCTGCATTTAATGACTGTTAACACATCCTTCAGCATTCATATTTGAATTGCCTATTCGGAGCATGGTTTACAAAGCATTGCAGTTGTGTAAAGGAGAGATTTTAATTATTACTAAATGTGTACAAAGGTGATAGATATTTGAATTTGAATTTATGCGATACACATAAAACTATCTCTGTAGTACATGCACATTTTAAAATGTATAAATACATGCCTTTTTTTGGCAACCTATGTTCTCATTCTTTTATTCGTAGCCTTCAGGTTGCCATGCTTGTATTAATTATTGAGGTAATTTCAGGTGGTCTATAGGCTGGTGGCAGTTATGTGTAAATTAAGCAGTTCTCTTTCTTCACGCACTCTGGGTAAGGCGTCTCCTCACCTCTACCTTCATTTGGGTCCTCAGCCACATTCTCTGTTTTTCAGCAAGTGACTGTCCTCTGGAGCAGTGGTGGCTGGTGTCACTTTGAGTTTTTCTTGATTCAGTGAGGAACAAGAAGGTGAAGCAATGAGCCAAAGAAACTAAGACTAAGACAGAGGCAGTAACAACGAGCACATTCTGAGCTACACCTTGGGCTAGTTCTGTAAATCAGCTTTTGTACTTCCTCCAGAGTTTTAAGCAACAACGATATCAAGCTGTATGACACAACACCGATGAGGCCTCGCTGTCGCCACTTGTGTATACACAATGCACAAGCGAATCTGAAGATTCTGAGTGCTTGTCTTTCTTCTGAACACTCAGATTCTAGAGAAATCATTGGCACCTTTGTTTCTCTTTTACACTGTGCCTCCCTATGTGTGCAGGATGAGTTCAAGTTCATGATTCTTCCGCCTCAGCATCTTCCCTCAGCCTCTATGTTTCTGAGCAGGGATGTCAAGCATGAGACACCACATTTGGCTCATCCTTATGCTGTATTTTAGAGCAGAAATCTGGTATTTAGCTAGGATTTTGTTTGTTAGTGTGTGCACATGCGTGTGTAGACTATAGATTGACATTGGTTGATTTCTTCAGTCATTTACCAATAGATGTTTTGAGACAAAGTCTCTCACTAAACCTGCAGCTCGCCAATTCAGCTGGACCCATTGACCAGTGAGTTCCAGAGATCATCCTGTCTCCCTCTTCCCAGTACCATGCTGCTTTAGTTGCTGTGTTTTAGACAGATGCTGAGAGTCCACACTCAGGTTTGATGAGTGACATTAGTGACTGAACCATCTGCCCAGCCCTGAATTTTAAAGGCCTTTGCCCTAGAGCTATCTACTGTTTTAAACGTGGTAAGACGTTGAAGCATAAGAAAGTGGCGACTGTGATTTTCCTTCTCTCAGCTGCCAGACTGGAATGGAAAGATTGCAGCTTTATGAAATGATTTAGCTCACTGCCTGCCTTTGAGTTTGGTGAGTCAAGACAACATCTGAAAGTTTTGATTGTGTAACCATCATGTGGTCAGAGATTAAGAACTGATTAAAAAAAAAAACCAACGTGAATATAATATATCCTCCTGTGAACTAATACCAGCCCTTCTTTCATTGGTGAGCACAAGCAGTGAAATGTTGTTAGCTGAAATTACATCCGAATCTGGCAATTTCACTTTTAGGCATTAATTATAAGAACATATATCCGATATAAGGAAAACAATTTTGTGTTAAGTAGTCTTTAAAAAATATGATGGCAGCAAAACAATCTTGAAACATTCATTTTAATTTTAATCAGAAAGAGATAACAGTTGTGTATAAATTACAAACAGTTCAGCTGTTTGCATCACGTGGATTCAGTCCAGTAGAGATTGCAAATGTTCAGAATAATAATTGCATATGTGAATATGTGAGGACAGAGTTTTATTGTCATTCATCCTCAAACAATACAATACAAAAGAAATTCACATTTCACTTACACTGTAATAGTTATTATGAGTAACATACAGATGACTTAGAGTATGCAGAGACTGTGTGTAGGTTACATGCAAATACAGTTATGGTCATGCAAAAAACTTTGAATATCCATGACTTTTGATGTCCATGGTATCTGGGACAAATCTCTCCTGTTTAGAGAGGGAAAATATTCTATTTGAAAAATATTTAGGACAATATAGGAACACAGACTGTATTTTCCAAAAATGATATTATACCAAGTTTAATTTTTTTCATGTGTGAACATGTCACTAAAGAAACATGTGATAGACACTTTGTATTAGTTTTATAAATTATAGTTTGTAAAGTTGATCAAAACCATCTGATATCATTTCCTTTTGTCCTATAAGTTATGATTTCTGAATATTTACTAATTTTTAAAGTACAGAAAATATGATAGCTTTATTTTTACGTATATTGGTGTTTTACCTATATGTGCATATGTCTATGCACATAGTGCCTGCAGAAGCCAGACAAGGCAGTGGATTCCTTGAGCTTGGATTTACAGACAGCTGTGTGACATCATGTAGGTGCTGGGAATTGAGTCCAGGTTCTCTGAAAGGACAGCCAGTACTCTTAACATCTAAAGCATCCCTCCAGCCCCTAATGTAATAGCTTTAAAATATGGAAACACAGAAGCATTTGCAAATGAAGCTCATGAAACTGAAGATGTAACAATTCAGGGAATCCATTGGTTCTCCTCTGCTTTTAAAAGAGCAGCAAATGTCTCCACAGTCTGACTTCTAATGTTTAAGCTCTAACGTTCACCACCGAGAGAAGCACCCGTGAGAAAAATGAAGCACCTAAATCGATTTCACATTTTTCAAGAACCAGACATTTATTGAGTCCGGTGTCCATTAAGTGCTGTTGTTGCTACAGACTATTGACACTGGTTCTGAAGAAACACAAAGTCCGGTTAGGTGTGAAGATGGGAGGTGGGCTGCTCACAAGTGAGCAGACTAATATGTATTTCAATCAACCCAAGAGAGAGATGCATAGTTTCCATTAAAGACTAATACAGTGCTAATTATTTCCAATAATACTAATACAGTATATATGTATATATATATATACATATATATATGTATATATGTTCATTTCTACTGTGATGAATACATCCTTAAGAGAAGGCCATTAAGCCATTAATTAGAGTGTTGTCCCCATGACCCAAATACCTCCCGTTTTGTCTTCACCTCTCAACACCTCAGTACTAGAGATCAAGTTTATAAAACATGAACATTGAGAGAAATATTCAATCAATATCATTACAGTAATGTTTATTCTAACATAAAAATTGCATGACTATGGAAAGTAACAATCACATAACAGCAGCAATGCTATTATCAACACACTTTGAAGATGTCTAATTCCATTATACCATCTCTTATTATTCCTATAAAAAGTTACAACTTAAATCCTTTTAAACTTCACTTTTTCTTCTGTGAGACAATATAACAGATCTTAATCAGTGGTTCTCAACCTTTCTAATGCCTGTGACCCTTTAATACAGTTCCTCATGGTGTGGTGGCCTCCAACCATAAAATTATTTTCTTGTTTTTGCTTCATAACTGTTATTTTACTACAGTTAAGAGTCATAATGTAAATATCTGTTATGTATGATATTTGATATGTGACCCCCGAAAGAGATTGTGACCCACAGGTTGAGAACCACTGTCTTAAGTTATTTTACAGATAGAATTACTCCTTCCATTCTTTTTCCCTCTTTCATTCTTGGTTTGATTTGTTGTATATATCCTTTTACTCCAATGCCTTTCATATAGAATCTGCATTCAAAGGTCCATTAAGGATTGCTTACATACTTAAATCTCCCATAACGTTATCACTGGATACAGTCATGTTCAACCATGATAGTTGCAAGGTCAGATGTGTGACCACTGGTCCTTACTCTCTGTTGCTGAAGCGACACAGATCATTTACAGCCATTTATGCTGTTTCAATCAATGCATCATTATAGGACTGGATGAATATTTTGTGTATAATCTTGTCAGGAACTGTGAGATAATTAAGAGATAATTGTATCCTGTAACCCCTATCTCTCTTTTATTCAAGAGAGAAACACTGTATGACAGTATCTTTTATCAAGCAATGGAATATTTAGAGCCTGGGGAAAATTAGACCTGACTTCTCATAGCAGCCTTATCAATTAAACACATGATTTTCAAGAAGTGTTCATTTTCATTGCTGTAGAAAGCTTCAGTGAGTGAGAGTTAAGTATAATAATAATAATATAACTATAACAACTTACATACATTGCTTTTCTAAATAACCATGCATCTAGTGGTTGATCATACTGAGGTTAAAGCAGTGTGATTAGCCCAGGATTCTTTATCTAGTCAACCTACATGTATGGGAATTCTCCAGCACATGACTCATTTGCCATTATATATATCTCATGTAAAATAATGCAGAGAAAATTTAGATTTCATGAAAGAACCATAATTGCTAAAATTAATTCATTCTTTTTGTGTGAAGAAAGTGAAGGGGCCTGTATTGGTCAGTAGGGCTACATAAATGAATAATTAGGATGCCATATAGAATTTTACTTAGAAAAGCTGAATTAATCATTACATTCAAATATTAAGTGTTATACTAGGATATTTATAGGAAGACTGTAAAAAGTTCATGATGATCGCAGAAAACCCACAGCAACTGAATTTTTCATAGATTCCTGAATAGGAAGAGTGTGGCTTAGATTGGAAAAGTGAAAGATGATGGAGATATTGTGATGGCAAGGTGAAGAGTGTGAGATGGATCAGCAGTGACCAGACAATTCTTCAGAAAGCTTATGATGTGGGATCAACACAGATTTCTGAGACTCTGAGGCATAGAGTGTAAAGAAGGAGAGATGAGATTGGAGAGATAGATGAGGATTTGGGAGGTAAGCCATGTCAAGGAGTTTGGTTTTTCCTAAGAGCAAAGAGAAGTTAGTGAAGGGTTTACATACAGTGAGTGACAGGCAGATGTTAAGGTTTAGAAGTGTCATTGGCTTGACTTCACAGAAGAGATAGCGAAAAAGAAAGAAGTGGAGCAGTGAGTTAAACAGGCTTTATAGAAACTAAAATGCTGCCATTTGAACATGGTAGTACTTGTCCCCACAGACCTAATTACTGTACTAGTTTGGCTTCTGTAGAGGTGTGTTCCTTGATTAACAATATTGAACAAGTACAAGTTACTTTGAAACAAAACTTTTACTGGACAACTTAGATTTTGCTTTTATTTATTAATTTCCAGAAAAAAAGAGCTTTCCATTTCCATTGATCAAGAAAATACTCTGAAATGAGAATATTATTTGCTTTGACTTTATGTTCTAAGACAAAGAGATTTCCATTATTATTGTGTAAGACAATCATAGAAATGAAATATTTCAATCGCTTTAGTGGGGACAAGGAAAAGATAGCATTCATGTGGGTTTGAAAAGAGTCATAATCATAGTACTAAAATTCTTAAAGGACACTGGCAATATTTCAAAGGTCAGGAAAACCTTGTGAACGTTGCAAAGGTAATATTTGTTTTATCTCTGGAACTTTTCAATTCTTAATTATGTCCACAGACTGTCTATTTATACCTGAACATAGCAGATGATTACATGAATGAAGAAGTGTTTTTTTTTTTCTTAATTTATTTTTGGATTAGATATTGAAAAGATATTGAAATGAAAACTTTACTTTTTTATTATGGTAGTTGTCTTCTATGATAAAATATTCCTTTTTGGTTTGGCTGTAAAGTTGCATATATGTTTAGTGGGAAAAAAAAACAGATTTGTCAATTTTGAAGTCTTTGCATGCTTAGTCTGTTTGAAAACATGTGTTAAGGGGCACTGATAAATCTGCACCCCGGCACGTTGCTATGATGCCAGGAAATTCTAGTACTAGAACCCCCTCTTTCGGTTAGTATACTGCGGTTTCCAAATGTCTGTTATCATGCGAATGTTTTCAGAGAGGGGTCACGGCTACATTCTTCTCTGCTATAAACATGATGACAAATTGGTGATCAGATTGCTAGTTACTCCGTTAGTGACGGCTGGGTAAAGTAGGACGTAGAGGGACCAGTCTGTTCAGTGACAGAAGGTCGGGATGACTCTGCAGTCAGCTTCCCTTGCTCTGTGGTTGAGCTCATGTTTCTTCATTTATTTCCTTCCCCCAGCATACACAATAGCTTCAAGAGCAGATGATCATCATGCAAGCTCTTGCCCTTAACTCCAAAATCCAAAGAGGTCTGGAAACAGCACTTTTTTGGTGGGGGGATGGGAGATTTGCAGCAAATTTTGTCCTGGAATGAGGTGAGGCTATTTATAGTCTTCTTTATTTATCCCATTTAGTGCGAGTGCATTGATTGCTGCAGAACTATTAGCATGCTTGACTATGGAATGCTGCCCCAACCCTGCTGGGGCATTACATAACACATCTTAAACATGCCATGTTACTTTTCTGCGGTCTCAAATGTTGAAAATTAGGATACATCTGGCCCTAGAGGTTTTGAACAAGGCACCAAAGACCTTAGAAAATAGCATGTGTACAGAGGAAGACAATGCAACAAACCCTGATGAGACTTTATAGGCTAGGGTCAAATAGAAGGGGAGGAGAACCTCCCCTATCAGTGGACTAGGGAAGGGAAATAGAGGAAAAAGAGGGAAGGAGAGTAGTATCGGGAGGAGATGAGGGAGGAGATCACAGCCAAGATACAAATTGTAATAAATGATAAAAAATAAAAAAAAATAAAATGCAAAAATATAGCATGTGTTCAGTACTCCCTAAGAACAACCATTTTTTCTCATATGAAAAGAAAACACCCAAAACCAATATAGTAATTAAATGATTGATGACACATGATGCATTTAATACTGTGCTTTTCATGCCAATCATTCTGATGACTCTGTAATGTCTTCAAAGGACCCTGTTTTGATGCATGAGGCATTTGAGAACTAGTGAATTAAGTAATGTACTCACTCATACTCATGTATCTGGAAACCACTGAAAAAGACTTGAATCTACATCTGTGGGAGTCACCAAACCTACAGTTTTTGCCCTCATACCTTATTCTTTTCCTCACAGAAGAAAGTTTCCCCCAATTATACTGAGAACTAAGCCAGTTTAGTTTTACAGTGAGTTATGAATGGTGTGATCTGACCTCACTTGTGCACAAACCCTACACAAGAAAGGTTTCATACAGAGATTAATGGCAGCCTCTCACTAAACATTTGGAGGTTCTAGTATGTTGTAAGAATTTGATTTACACAGAGTTAACGAAGCCAATGCGGTCTTCCCCTAGAAACTGAAGTAGTAGAGTCATAAAAATGAAGGTGACATTAAGGATGCAATTATTGCTTAAAAAGTTAGGGTGGGGGGCTGGAGAGATGGCTCAGAGGTTGAGAGCACTGTCTGCTCTTCCAGAGGTCCTGAGTTCAATTCCCAGCAACCACATGGTGGCTCACAACCATCTGTAATGAGATCTAGTGCCCTCTTCTGATGTGAAAGCACACATGCAGATATTGTACACATAATAAATAAATAATTAAAAAGAAAAAAGTTAGGGTGAAGATACACAATCTGACTCACAAACTTTTGAGTAGCTGATGTATATTTATTAAGTGCCAGAAGGGAAAGGAACTTTTGGAAGTATCACTTCGACTCTGGCTTAGAATGGCAAATAACAGCATGGCTTGCAACATTCATGATTCCCTCACACCCATCAACTTAAAGGAACCAGGCACACCGTCTTGATACTTTCTGTGAAGGAGGGGGTCCTCCAACCAAATGGAGAAGAGCTAGACTTGTCAGCTCCAGACTTGCATTCCGGTGAGACCAGCCCTCAGTCCCCTCATGCTACTTATCTTATGCCAACTTAAAATGTTAACCATTTTCTACTGGCTTATCCCTTTGGGATAATAATATGTTTTAGTGGCATGTGTTAGAATTCTGTACAAGGGTAGACCCTCACAAATAGATGGGGCACTGAGCTTACATGTTTGTGCAGGAGACCAAACACTCATCTCATCCCAATCCTGGCTTCATGAGTATGTAACTCCTTTGTGCAGTTCGTTTGCTCTTGAGAGGTCTACTGTGGAGTCCCTGTGTATTATTTGAAAAGTGATGTTACACGCTCACATCCCCACTTCATAAAATTTTAGCCGCATTAGTATTCAAGAATGCTGATCAGGTAGAGTTACTGACTTGGGATATTCAAGTTGGCTATTATTTCTATTCCTTGTTTAAATTATAAAGCCAGTTTGAAAAATGTATTAAATTCAACCGTAGTCAAAACTTCATGTTCAAGAAATTAAAGTTCTCTTAAACGGCTTTTTTATTGGGGAGGATAAAAACCTATCCTAAATATAATACATGAGACTTAGAAGGCAGGAAAATGGAAGCGCTATGAAATAAATTGCAGTTGTCCCTCTAAATCATCCCTTCATGCCTCGTGACAAGAAAGCACCAATTCAATTTGGCTGGTTAAGAAATTTATATATGAGGATAATATTATGGAACTGAAACAAAGAACATATTTTAAAACATATCTGAGTTTCAAAGCTTTAGGAATAATTAAATATTCAAATAGCATGATGAATAGAGCAATAAAAGCTTTATGTGAATTTCGGATACTCAATTCAAATCTATTTTTACAACCTATGAAACTCTTTCATTATGATGAGCTCTCTTCTGAAAATTCCTTTTAACTTCCGTCCTCTAAGTCCTACTTTAAAATTCTTGTGTTTACAAAAGAGTGTATAATTATGTAGTGTATTAAGGAAGAAGACAGTGTTGGCGTGGGGCCTCTATTGGAGGAGGAGTGGGTCTGAGAGAATATGAACATCAGGCAGTTTGCATGTGAGAGACGTGATGGATTCTACAGCTGTCTCTTCCCTGGAAAGAGAGTGAGAATGGTGAAGTGGAAATTGTGGTTGGCAAGTTCAAATAAGAAGTAAAAGTGGTTAATTTGCAGATCTTATTATTTTCCATGTAAGTTTATAAAATAATTTCAATTGTGTCTGTAAGGTAGACTTCAGAGGCAGTGAACGTGATGTAACTCTTTCATGATTCCTTCATGCTTAGTGATGTTTCATTTCAGACATAGGGCTGTGGAATTTAAAAAAAAATTTAGAGTGTAGAATCAAAGTTTTTAGAGCTAGAATGGACCCAAATTTAAACAACAAGGTATAATGATGAAAAATACTTAATTTTTTTTTGGGGGGGGGATGAGGGTACAAATACAGGCTGTAAAGTAGAATTTGCAAATAGTTTCATAGGTAAGTGTAAAAACTTTATGAAAATGGTAAAAGAGATGGTAGCTAATAGAGAATACATGATTGGCACATAGTAGGATTATATCATCTGCACATAAAATATTGAACCTGACTATTAAATAGTCTGTTGGGTCTGGCTTCTCAAGGGTTTGTAATGACCAGCTTCACTTTCCCCAGCTATCTCTGGATCTGTGGCCGTAATAATTGTACCTTGTCAAAGTCAGTTCCCACCAGGGGCGTGGTAACCCTTAGATGGATGGTTTGGAGACATGAAAGGAAACAGCAGGCACACGGAGGGGTGGCCTGACTTGTGATGTTGTGGACTTGTGTCTTCGCAGTTGTAGCCTGTCAGAAATGAAGGTTGCACTGGCTGAGAGATTTTGCCTTAAGTTATAGCCAAAGGGTGTAAAAGTCCAGTGATTCAAAATTTCCCTGTTCCCAACACCCAGCAGGAAATGCTTTGAGTAGTTTAAATTCAGGTTTCACTGTTGGTGGTCTATGATGAGATGACATATCAGTAATTTTATAAGGAAGAAAGCCAACTTACAAACAGCCTGATGTTCCTTCTGAGTAGCTGGGAGATAAAGGTACAGGTTAAATATTGAGGTGGGTTTGGTTTTAGCTTTTCTTTGCTACAGAATAGAACACAATATTCAAAAATTATGTATGTGATATGTGAATTGAAGCTCTGAATAGGCTTATTCTTCTTATTGGGAGATATAACATTCATTTTTATTTTCTTTGTGGTGTGTGTGTGTGTGTGTGTGTGTGTGACAGCACCTATGCAAATGTTAGACACCACTTGGGAGAGCATGTTCTTTTTTTTTCTATTGTGTGATAGGAGGTGTTGACTTCCGGCCACCATGCTTGCTGTCCAGTATTTCTACCCACTGAGTCACCTCGACAGCCCTATACTTAACTTTATTTTATTTACAAAGGATACATAAAAAGCAATGAAAATATTTATATTGCTTGTTATTTGTAAGTCTTCATTGTAAAATCAAGGCAACATGAATTGATAGAAATCAGTGCACTATAAAATGATGGTCCATTCCCAGTATTTGTATCCACAGAAGCTTTCTCCCTGCCAGGGAGAATAGGATTAATGACATTTTTGTGAATGGGAAATATTATGTGGCAAAAGTGAAGGAATTTTACAGAAGCAATTAAGAACTTTAGTCAGCCAGGCATTGGTGGCTCACACCTTTAATTACAGCAGTCAGGAGGCAGAGGCAGATAGATCTCGATGAGTTTGAGGCCAGCTCTGGTCTACAGGGTGCGCTTCAGGACAGCCAAAGCTACACAGAAAAATCCTATCTCAAAAGGAAAGAAAGAAAGAAAGAAAGAAAGAAAGAAAGAAAGAAAGAAAGAAAGAAAGAAAGAAAGAAAGAAGAGAAAGAGAGGAAGGAAGGAAGGAAGGAAGGAAGGAAGGAAGGAAGGAAGGAAGGAAGGAAGGAAGGAAGGAAAACCAGTGGAGCTTATTTTAATCAAAGACAGACTAACGGAGGATGGCAGGGAATGAGGTAATTAGGCAGATCCCCTAAGATAGTGCAGAGGTTCGACACAGACAAGGCCAGGGAATTTTGAATTACAGAGAGCCTCTGGATGATGTCGAAGTATTTAGCTCCGTGTAGTGAGAAGGTTGGGTGGGTACTGTGGAAGAGTGACCTGACAACTGGACAGAAAATGAGCTGATTAGTTCTGGACCCTTGAACAATAGAAGCCTCACAAGAGTTAAAGAACTCAGTAGAATATTCCGTAGCCTAAACACGAATGCAGCCCAAATAGCAGGTGATACATGTGAGCTATAGAACAGCTACGCTGTGACAAGACTTCTAATCTCAGAAAGTCTGGGATAATGGAAAGATGGGATCCTCTAACTTGACATGGTTATATATGGCAGCTGTTGACAAAGATCAAACACAGGCTAAAAAAAAATTTGCTTTTTCAGAGCATACAAGTCTCATTGATCTGTACACATCAGGAAATATCAATACTTCTGGAAGAAAACCATTTAGAGTACATAAGAGTATACTTTTTCTAAGGAATTAAGACTGTTTGGTTCCCTGAGGACACTATACATGATGGCTTTTCACCCTTCAGTAGTGTGGTTTGAACTGTCTGACCTGTTTGCCTGTGCGTTGTTGGATTCCAATGACTCTTCGCTCAGAGGAAGCCTGAGAAGTTTAAAATGAATGCTTATAGCTGAGGCCACGTTGTTGCTCTGTGCCCAGCTGTGAGCAACTGGAGAGTGTCTGTCTGGGCAGCTCTGCTGTCCCCTATTTGACCTTTTGCACAAGTCACTCAGTCCTTTGTACCTGCTTCATTCTGTAAAATAAAGGTATTCATGCTTGCTCCAGCTCTCTTACGGGACCGCCGAAAGCCCATGTGATACTGGCTGGGAGAGAACTTGGTGATGTCAGAGAGCACAGGTTATTCTTAAATCATTCTCCGTATCTTTACCTTACCTTGTGCTTGGAATTCTAGAGTCATCAGCTTGGGAAAAGCAGAAAGTAGTTGGTTTTTTTTTTTTATTTTTAAATCACACTCATGTAAAACTTATTTTTCTTTTACTGAAACACAGAAGATGAAAACAACATTTAAACAGTGTTCTCTTCCTGCATTTTAAAAAAAATTTTTATTAAATACACTTTATTCTCTTTGTATCCCCTGATAAGCCCCTCCCTCCTCCCCTCCTGGTCCCACCCTCCCTCCCCTTTCTTCATGTATGCCCCTCCCCAAGTCCACTGATAGGGGAGGTCCTCCTCTTCTCCTTCTGATCTTAGTCTATCAGATCACATCAGGAGTGGCTGCATTGTCCTCTACTGTGGCCTGGTAAGGCTGCTCCCCGCTCAGGGGGAGGTGATCAAAGAGCAGGCCAATCAGATTATGTCAGATGCAGTCCCTCTTCCCATTACTATGTAACCCACTTGGACACTGACCTGTCATGGGCTACATCTGTGCAGGGGTTCTAGGTTATCTCCATGCCTGGTACTTGGTTGGAGTATGAGTCTCTGGGAAGTTCCCTGTGTTCAAATTTTCTGGTTCTGTTGCTCTCCTTGTGTGGTTCCCATCCTCTCCAGTTCTTACTATTTCCCACTTCTTACATAAGATTCCATGCACTCTGCCCAACAAGTTGGCCACAACCTAGGAACCTGCCACAGAGGGTCTCTGAAAGGCTCTGCCCTGCAGACTATCAAAGCAGACGCTGAGACTTATCTCCCTGCATTTTTATTCTTAGCACTCAGACTGTCATTCACAGGAATTGAGAACAACTGATACTCAGAGGAGACCACTTATGAAAATTGAGACAGTACTGAAAAATGTGTTCTTCCTTAGTTTTAAAATGAAGGAAGATAACATTTTATGCTACATAAAATTTTGACTTCCATAGGAACTAAATGAAATGTTCCCCTGGAGTATGAGAGCTGTGCTACCCAACAGCACTTTGATATCTTTTTTGATATAACACATTTTAAATGAACCACTTTTGTACACCAAACTGCCCTTCTAACTCATATGGACCATCACTGGTGTCTTATTAACTAATACTCTGTGCAGTCTCAATGGTTACTAATTCAACTAGTAACTAAGATGCTTCACTCTTACTTTTTGTGATGGTCAGTGAATGATTCATTCATTCATTACAAAACCATTTTTCTGTAGTGTTTATTGTGAGCCGGACTTTGGTTTTTGTGTGATCATAAATTTTCACCTAGACAAGAATACGTGGATCTCAATGTCAATTCCAATTAGATTTAGGTTTAAAAGAATTATTTAACTATTTCAATCTGCATATAGTTATATTAATCTCTAGGTTTCAGAAAGGAAGGCCATATACAGTATTTGAGTTGTTTATTAGAAAAATTATTTTGACCAACACGCACACAGACACACACACACACACACACACACACACACACACACACACACACGTAACAGTGATGATAAAAAAGAGACCATAAAATTAAAAAAAAAAGAAAAAGACAGGAGGAGTATATGGGGGTATTTAGAAGGAGGGGAGGGAGAGATTACCTAATTATAATCTCAAACAAGAAAAAAGTTAAGAAAAGCTCAACGAGAAGATAAAGATATTTATAATTTTTCATTCTCCAAACAACTGGGTATCATTTAACTTTCACTGTATATCTTTTGCCGAAAGCTATGTGAAACCCCTTGGTGTGTGGAAGCTCAGTGGCGAAGGAGAGCAGCTCTGTAGTTAAGAGTCCCGGGTAGGGCCTGCAGGAGCTCTGTAGTTAAGAGTCCCGGGTAGGGCCTGCAGCAGCGTATGAGTGCAGCTCTGTAGTGAGGCATTCAGCCATTTTGTTTTTGTCTTACGCAAGTCGGCACATACATTTGGCGAAGGGCTAAGCCCCCCTGGGAAACCTGTGCTTAACGTTTTGTGTAGTATTCTCTGTTCTCCACTACTTGGGATCACCAGGCTATCAAGAGACAGTTTCCTCTACTTCCTGATGGCTTTGTTCGACATATGCATGGCTTTCAGGTGATCTTTCAGATCACTCATTAAAAAAAATGTTTTCATTTTATCAATTTCAGAAGGATAAATGATGAAGGAGGAAATTGGATTTTTTTTTCATGCATAATAACTTTATTTTATTTTATTTTATTTTATTTTATTTTATTTTATCAGTTACATTTTATTAACTCTGTATCCCAGCCATGTCCCGATCCCTCATTCCCTCCCAGTCCCTCCCTCCCTCCCTCCCTCATCTCCACCGTGCCCCTTTCCAAGTCCACTGATAGGGGGGACCTCCTCCCCATTCATCTGATCCTGTTTTATCAGGTATCTTCAGGACTGGCTGCAAAGCCCTCCTCTGTGGCCTAACAGGACTGCTCCTCCCTTCAGGGGTGGGGAGACCAAAGAGCCAGTCATTGAGTTCCTGTTAGAAATAGTCCCTGTTCCCCTCACTTTGGGAAACCAATTGGTTACTGAGCTACCACAGGCTACATTTATATATAGCAATTCTATATAGCCTGGGTGTTCAGCTCATGTCGGCCTCTAGAAATTTTATATCATACATTTACAGCAAAGAGGTGTCAATCAAATATGGAAGATCAAATGCAGAGATTAAAGTAAACTTTGAAATGATGATTAAAGATTTAGGATAACTTCCCATCCCCCACCAAGACAAGGTTTCTCTGTGTACTTTTGGCTTTCCTGGAACTTTCTATAGACTAAGCTGTCATTGAACTCAGAGATCCACGTGCCTCTTCCTCCTGAGTTCTGGGATTAAAGGCATGTGCCACCACATCCTGATAGGATAACAGTTTTTAGGGTAGCAAGAAGTCAGAAAAATCTCCAGATTGTCATAGGTTAATTTATGTTTAAATACCACTATAAAGCAGAGGTCATATGAAAAGGAAAAGGATTGTTAAATTAAAATAATAAAAGATGTGTTGGGCAGAATACACGATTTGATAACCCAGTCATTCTCAGCTGGACTTTTGAAAAGACACAGGTCAAAGACATCAGTTGTTAAACTACTGTGTGTGAATCACCGATCAGACCTTTGGAAGAACGATTTCACTGTGAAGGCAACCTTTGCTATCAGCCTTTAGTCAGCTGTTTTTATGTCATTAGCTTCTGTGTTACTTTATTTGGTTTTCTTCTGTTGCTCTTGGGTTTACCTTTTTCTTTTCTCTGTGGTTCTGGGGCTTTAAACACATGCAGACCAGAAGTCTGTTCTACGGCTTAGCTTCATTGTTAGCCCCCAGTTATAATCACTTCTGAAGAGAAAAACTGTGGTTTATTTAGGATGTCACTGGAAAATGAAAGATTTTTAATATCCATGTACTTTTGTGTTTTGTTTGCCAACAGTATTTTTAAAATATTACTTGAGATCCTCCCTACCTCTCCTTCCATCTAGAGGAGTTGGGGGAGGGGGCAAAACATAATTAGAATATATCGTATAAAATATACCTATTTTCAGTAAAAAAATAGAAAAAAATAAATTAATAGAAAATTACAAAATATTTCTTTTATTTTTTGAGATTTTAATATAATTACCTAATTTCTCCTTCTTTTTCTTCCCTCCAAAGCCTTCCATATAACTCGTTTTGATCTCTTTCAAGTTCGTGGCCTCTTTTTCATTAACCACCAACAATATTTTTATTTTACAGATGAAAAATATTGTCTATGTACCTATGTTTCATAGTAAATATAAGCAAAAGAGAAACACAAAAATACAAGAGCCCTCAAAGCAGAGCCAACTATGACACTCCCTGAAAGCACCCAGCGTCCTTGTTTGATTACACTGATAGATATTTTAAAAGAAAAGTTCACATTTGAGTTCACACACACTTATTTTCTGAAAATTAAATCATATCAGAACAGGATCATTTCAGTTTTAGTTAAGAACACAGACAGCAAGTAACACTCACTGCTAAAGTCACACCCACCGGTGAATAAAGGCTCACATAGCAATTTTAATAGTTATGATGTTTCATAAGAGATGAAGTTTCTGAATCATTGCCTGCTTGTGAGCCTCTGAGGAGTCTGTGAATGGCAGCAGTGGGCGATCGACTGTTATGAACATGACTGACACAGCGGGATTCCTTGGCTCACATGTCAGTTCTGCCAATAATGGATGAGCATTCTTGGGAAAGCATCTTAATCATTCTGATGTTTATTTTCCTTGTTGGTACAAAGAGAAGCTGTAATGATAATCTCAGCATAGCAAGAGTTTAAAGAGTGAATGCAAAGTGTCATAACATTTGTATAATTAGTTTGGGGCTGAAAAGGCAGAATGAAATCTCAAACATTGTTTTACTGCTAATCCAACAAAGTCTTATTGGCAAAGCCTGGAACAAACACACTGTAGGTCTTACTTTTAGATACTAAAATGCAGAGATGCACAGAATCAAACAAAACATAAAGCAACTCTAAAAACAGCTTAGTTCCCCCATTTAATCAGCTATCTCTGTGCTTTCATTGAAATATAGTAATTGTGCAAAGGTGCAGGAACCAGAATGAAAATTTATAAAGATAGAAATGCTTTATATTATACAGAAAATACAGCTTATAAATCTAGTTTAGGTTTTTAAATTTTCATACCATACAAGAGTATGTATGTGTTTAATGCTCACTTTACTACTTAGAACTCATTAACTATAAGTGGTTACTATTAAAACAAGTTATTAATGTACACAGATTCATTGGCTTTGTTTGAGAAATGTTCTTTTCCACCATCTGGTCGACTTTCCATTTATGAATACTATTTAAATAATAGGTTTCTACTAACTTCTGTCCTTAGTCTTGATAATTTTTATGTAGGGTAAACTTAATCAAACCTATTTCCCTCAAGGGAATTCCTGGTCAAGGGGAGCTATATAGACAAGAAATGACAGACCAACAGGACTTAAAATAGCCTAAGTAATAGAAAAGCTGTCCTCTCTTCCTATCATTTTCATTCATTGGGCTTCTCTGGGCCACTGTGGTGCTGGCCTTAGGTGCTAGGACAAGGAGATAATGTCATCCTGCCTGAGACCAAACTGTGACTCACTTGCTGCCTGGCTGCTGAAGAATCAGGTCTGGACCTGCAGATGTACTTGTATGATTGTCAGCCAAGAAAATCTTTCTAGTGAGGACAGCTTCTAAGAAGAAAGAGCATCCTACCTTTCAGTATGGGAAATCAGTGGAAGTAGGTCATGGCTTTGGACTTTCAAAACTGGCAAAAACACATCAACCGTGAAAATGTCCCAGATAGATGCTGCCCAAAGAAGCTGAAAAGATTCCCTTTCGCTAACCTGTAAGGGCAGTGGGAGGAGGTGGCACCTATTCAAAAAATTAAGCCAAAACAGAAAAAAAAATGGTTTGATTGGTATACACAGATGCCATTTAGTCTGCTTTTTCTTCTGAAAAATTCAAGGCCTCACAATGTCAATGCCTTGCATATGGTTGTTGCAGTCTTGGTTGTCTGACATGAAATATGGATCGGACTGAAGGTATAATGTCTGTCAAATCAAAGGGTTGTTCAAATCAGTGAGTCTTGACCTCTGACAGTATGCTAGCAAGACAGAAAAGAACAGAATATTTGAAGTTATCCATTAAGCCAGGGATGCAATTTACCATCATACAATTCATAGAGTGCAGATCTTATAAATAAAGAAATAGATCTTATAAATAAAGAATTGAAAATCCCCTCAAAGAAGCTGGTTTGGGTCTTACGTGCATTTCAGAAGATTGTTAATTATATATTTAAAATTTTTCAACAAGTATTTTAATCTTGAGAGAGAAAACTCAGTGCAAAACTCAGTCATGTAGAAAGAGTCACTAACATTGAGAAAGACAGGGATGAGAGCAAGAAAAGAAGATAGAGGGTCAAGGACAGAGAAAGGGAGGGAAGACGTGATGGAGAGAAAAAGGGAGGCAGTGAATGAGGGGAAGGAAGAAGGAGGGAGAGGAAGGAAGGAGGAAGAGGTAGGAAAGAGAATATCTAAAAGATGATTTTATCTCTAATCTCTAATGGAACTTATTTTGGGCTGTAGCAATAGCTCTAAAGCGAAGCGCTCATGCTGCTCCTGTTGATGACTCAGGTTCACTTTTCAGCACTCATGTGGTGGGTCACAATCATCTACAGCTTCAGGTTCAGGTGATTCAGTGCCCAGTTCTGATCTCCATGGGCATCAGATAAGAGTACATACATACGGATTGACTTAACATTTATATGCATAAAAGAGTGAACCCAAATAAGTATTAACATAGAAATTCAGTCAACACTATGTCCCAGGAGGTAACAAATTACATCTGGTTGATTGGATGGGTGGTGCATTATCTTTCTGGGATGGTAACGATAGAACTCAGTGTTGATGGAATTTAGTTTTTGTTTTATTAATAATACTGTCTCCCCATTTTAGTGTATTTCAGCATTTTTGCTTACATATTGACTTTTAGATGATGGTATATTTTTTTCTGCAGCTAGGGCCCATAGATGACAAAGGATGGGAGAATGGCCTTTTTTTTTTTTTTTTGCATTCATAAGAAAATTGGAAACAAAGCACATTTCCTAGTTTCAAGCAGTGTAGTGTGAGCCCAGAGGGTTCAATTCTTGTTCCAGCTTCTGTGAATGTCACTCCCAAGAGTTGGGCAGTTGCTAAGCAGCATGACTGTGTGTGGCAACTCTGGTTGTAAAACCTTCTGATGCAGAAAATTTACCAACATGATTACAGCAATCATTTCTATTCCTTTACATTGCTGAAGGAGGAATAACAATAAAAAGTCTCTACCAGGCAGAACTTCAGGGAGATCTAGTTTCATGGTCATAGCACTTGATAAAACAGTATTCTTCAAAAGACCCTGAAAATTGGGGCACTTCCTCATTCAAAAGATGCCCGAATTCTTTGTGGGAAAGATCATGTTCATCTGTCCTCTAAATCTGTTTTTGAGCTAAAACTTGAAATAGCTCTCCATGTGAGTTTTGGGGGAAAGCCACTTCTTCTTAAAAGCGTGCCCAATAGAAATAAATCTAGAAAAATTGCAAGGTAATTTTAACTTCAGTAATTTTGCTTACTTATTACAACATAATGTTCTAGATAATATTTATCCTTGATGCTTTTATGATTCCTGAAAGAAATGGCACTCACAAATGGATACTTTATGACATCTAAATTCCATTAACTTTCTAACAACACAAGTATCTAATTTAAATGTGCCCCTATATATATATGCTTGCCACACTATATATCATAGCAATAACTGGGAGTAAAGTAGTCTATTTTATTTTATAGGTTTACTTTATTTTAGCTATGTGTATATGCATATGTGTATGTGCACTTAAGAGTACTGATACCTGTGGAGGCCAGAAGAGGTTCTCAGACATCCTGGTTGTCAGCTACCAAATGTGGGAGCTGGAACCTCATTTAGGTCCTCTGCAAGAGCAGTAGGCCCCTTTACCTACTAAACCACCTCTCCAGTCTCTTATTTTATTTTAAGAATAGTTTCTGTTTAGAATCTATTCTGATTGATGTGTTCCTGCTATTTTTTTTTCTCGTAAGGAGAGATGAGGAAATTTCAAATGAATAACATAATTGAAAAGTCGATTATGTATATATAGAACTGGTTTTTTTTTGTGTTTACTGTAGCCCATTGAGTTTAAATGCATATGTATCTCTTGGCTTTTTAACTGAACCTTGAGTATACTTAGGATTTAGAAAAGTAGGATCCAGTTTAGAGATCAAATAAATTTTAGAAGAGTTTTAAAAAAATTTATTTATTTATTCACTTTACATCCCTTTGAGGCCCTTTCACTCATCTCCCAGTCTCACCCTCCCATCTTTTTCTCTCTTTCCTCCCTCGCCTTCTCCTCAGGAAAGGGAGCCCTTTCCGCCTTCCAGCTTGCCCCAGCACATCAAGTCACATCAGGTCTAAGCATCTCTTCTCCTGAAGCCAGACAAGGCAGCCCAGCTAGGGGAATGTGGTCCAAAAGTGGGCAACAGGGTTTATGTCAGAGATAGCCCTTGCTCCCCTTACTCATGAACCCTCATGAAAACCGAGCTGGCCATCGGCTACATGTTTGTAGTCCCAGTCCATGCATGCTCTTTGGTTCGGGGTTCAGTCTTTGTGAGCCCCCATGTTCTTCTGTTAGTTGACTCTTGGTCTCCTTGTGGAGTTCTTGTTACTCCCACTTCCCTCTATCATTCCACTAACTCTTCCACAAGACTACCAGAGTTCCACCTAATGTTTAGCTGTGGCTCTTTGCATCCGCTTTGATCTGATGCTGGGTGGAGCCTCTCAGAAGACAATTATGCTAGGCTTCTGCAAGTACAGCAAACTATCATTAATAGTGTCAGGGGTTGGCTCTCTCCCATGGGGGTGGGTTTCAAGTTGGGCCAGTCATTGTTTGGTCCTTACCCGGATCTCTATCCTTATTTCTGCACAACTTGTAGGTAAAGGTTGAAGGTTTTTTTTTTTTTTTTCAATGCAGTTTATTCAGAAACCTTGAACAATCCTCGGACCCTGGGGAAAGCCAGCCCACAGCTTAAATAGCCTCTGGGTAGCCAACCCAGGCGTGCCACGTGGGCAATGCAGATAGGTCCACATACATGGAAGCAAGCCAGATTCTCAGCCTTAGCCAAATGTGGAATTGTTCGTGACAGAGAGCACTCACCATCGGGAAGGTGGAAGGCGGAAACCAGCTCCATCTTTAAGGCATAGCATTCTGCAGCTCTCTACAGTTCCCCCTTTTTGTTTTAGATGCATCAGGCAAGAGTAGAGGTCTGATCTCTGATATTAGAAATAAATTGGGACTTTGTACCGATGTTCGTTTGGGTGTCATCCACCCAAAGAGCATCAGACCCGTCCGATGAAGGTTGAAGGTTTTATGGGTTGTTCGGTGTTCCTTTCCCTCCACTGGAAGTCCTGTCTGGCTATAGGAGGAGGTCACTTCAGGCTCCATCTCCCCTGCTGTTGGAGTTTCAGCTAGAGTCACCCCCATGTTCTCCCAAGAGCCCCAATAAATCTATTGCCCTTCTGAGGTATTTATCACCACAGCAACAAAACACTGACAAGGAAGAAATTTTTATTGAACGGTAAATCAAAGCTCACTGCCAGACCCAAGTTTCTTGCCTCTAGCTTTTGTGTTGCAAAAAATCTCTAGCTTCTCTCTCCTACCAAGGCTTCAATTTCACTGTGTCGGAAAGACTTGTACAGAGGAGTGTGTTGTCTCAAGTCTGATTACGACAATGCCAAAAAAAAATTGTATACTGTTGACTTAATGAACTGAATACATTCAAAGTCTTGAAGGACTAAAATAAAATGTGAAAACCTATAGAAAAAAAACCCTGCTTTTCATTCATCTCTCTGTCTATCTATCTGTCTATCTATCTATCTATCTATCTATCTATCTATCTTCTATCTGTATGTATGTCTGTACATATACTGTATATATTATACATATACATGAGGTGGCTTTGGATTTTAAAGTAAAACTACATAGATCCATTTTCAAATAAAACTTTTCAGGGTATTTTCAGAAGAAAGGTAACTTTGTTGTTTGGAACCTTGTTATGCTTCCTTCAGTTCACAAGCCTCTGTTTCCAGTGCTCTAAAAGCCAGATTGATTTTTTTCTTTTTTGAGTAAATGTCGTGGGAAATGTCATAACCATGAAAAGTTCTGGCTTTGGATTTCAAAGTTCCAGCCCTTTTCCAGAGGGAGAAGCAAAGTGACACCCTGTGCAATGATAGGAGGCCACTGCTCCTTTGCTTTTCTTACAAACTAAGGTATGTGGCTACTTCCCTTCTTCTCCTTGAAGCATCTAAAAATGTAATCTTCAGTCATCTGATGAAAGGTTTTCAAATGTACGTTTTGTTTTTAAAAGTGGTCAGCAAAATGAGGATGATTTTCCCCAAATTCCAGTGAAGTTAGAATTTTGAGTCCATTGGTCCTAACAGTCATTTCTACTTGAAATTTGCATAACAATGATATTGATTTTATTTCTGATCTGTTTCATAGCTTGTCTTCATTGGGTTGTAGAACTACTCAGATAAATTAGTAAAACAAAAGGCTGATAAAATTTATGCACCTATAACAAAACATTAGGAGGAGTATAAATGTCTACTGTTGACATCTATTGACTTTAAATGTCAATTGTATAAATAACATAGCAGGAAGATAATGACAAAGATTTGTCAAATACAAAATACAACTTGAATCCATGACCTACTTGAGTGAGGTCCAACTGAAATGTACTTGAAATCAATGAAGACACTCTGCTGTTTAAGTAATTCAAGGGGAATATTCTTACTGGAAGATGTGAGAGCCAAGGGCTCACTAAGTTTTAATTTTCCACTTTAAATGCTTTTAAGTCATCATTTGATTGCACTTCATACTTGCAGCACAAAGCTTACTTGTTTAAAACAGAGATGATGTCAAACAAAACCATCATAGCCAGGATCAGCAGAGCAGAAAGACAAATTTATAGCTTGACATCTCGAACTCCTTTCTTAAGAAATACAAGTCTATTTCTTCATCTTTTCCCATCTCATGGGTACAGTATATGGCTTTATCTCACACGAAAACCTGTTGGTTATGAATGTTGTAATTGCTAACCTACAATACTCCTGCTGCTGTGATACATGTGCCTGTGAAAATAAGAGTTAGAAAACATGTTAAGGGTGGATTATGAGTTAGAGATTTGGCTGGGAGACACAGAGAAATTAAAACACAAAGTATGGATCTATGTTTAGAATTTATCAGGGTATGTTGGAGCAGACAGTTTCTTGTTCAGTAATTTAAGAATGTTAAAGGCAAGATTTCTGTCCTTAAATTTTTTTTTCTCAAAACCACAAAGTGATTGCATTTTTGGTCATTCACTTCCCGGATGATAAAAGGTTTTCCCTGCCAAACCAAAGTATTTTATGGTATTTGTGGCTATTGTGAAGGGTGTTGTTCCTTTACACTGCAGTGTATCAAAGCAGATGCTGAGACTCAGACAAACTTTGGGCAGAGTGCAGGGAATCTTATGAAAGAAGGGGTAGATAGAAAGACCTGGAGGGGACAGGAGCGCCACAAGACCAGCAGAGCCAAAAATTCTGAGTTCAGGGGTCCTGCAAAGATTGATGTGCTAACCAAACACCAGGCATGGAGAGGACCTACAATCCCTGCTCAGATGTAGCCCATGGACAGCTCAGTCTTCATGTGTGTTTCCTAGTAAGGGGAGCAGGGGCTGTCTCTGACATGGACTCAGAGGCCAGTTCTTTGATCACATTCCCCTCTGGGGGGCAGCTTTGCCAGACTACAGAGGAAGAGGATGCAGCCAGTCCTGATGAGATCAGATAGGCTAGGGTCAGATGCAAGGGGAGGAGGACCTCCCTTATCAGTGGGCTAGGTGTGGGGCATGGGAGGAGAAGAGGGAGGGAGGGTCAGACTGGGAAGAGATGAGGGAAGGGGTTACATTGGGATACAAAGTGAATAAATTGTAGTAAAAAATAAATCAATAAAAATGGCAAAATGTTTTCTTTTGTCCGCTCTAATATTTATAAGTTTTTCTGGTAACCATATTTTATCGTTCTCCATAAATACATAAGCATAACCACATCCCACCTCAAAACTATTGCAGGTTTCCTTCCAAAGTCAGTACATTTCATAGTATATTGGTTTTAGTTTTTTTCTATAACCCAGTGTCTCTCAGCTGCTGTTGTTCCTTTTTCACCAACATTAAGAGTTAACAAAGAATTGTTTAGTCTTCCCTGTTTTTTTTTTTTTTAACTCTTCCTTTTTGTTTAATAAGCATCTCTTTTAAGGTACGATTGGTTCTTTCTACAACTGCTTGTCCTACAGAATTGTGTGGAATACTTGTTACGTATTTTATATTGTAATATGCAAAGAATTGTCTCATCATCTTGGACACAGATGTGGGAGCACTGTCAGTCTTAATTTGTGCAGGTATCCCCATAATTGCCATTATTTCTAATAAGTGTGTAATTACTGAATCAACCTTTTCAGAACTTAAAGCAGTTGCCAATTGAAACCCTGAGTATGAGTCAATGGTATGGTCTATAAATCTTTGTTTTCCAAATTCTGCAAAATAAAAAACATCCATCTGCCAGATTTTATTTCGTTTGTTACCTCTGGGGTTACTACCAGCAGATAATGGAATTTGGATGTATAGAGAAATATAGGACATTTTTTGTCATTATTATTTCTTTAGCTTGTTACAAAGTGATAAAATTATTTTCTTTAAACCTTTCTCATTAACATGATGTTTCTCATAAAATTTGGAGGCTTCTAACACAATCCCTATTAGTAACAGGTCAATTTCCTCATTTCCTTGTGCCAATGGCCTTGTCAAACCTGTGTGAGACCGAATATGAATGTGAGTAATATATAATTGATAGTTTCTACTTCTGATAGCCTGTTGTAATCTCATCAACAACGAGGTTGTTTCTGAGTTATCAGGAGCAAATTCAGCAGTCTCTGTATGCAAAGCAACCCTTTCTGCGTATAAAAATCAGTAATTATATTAAGAGATTCAGGAAAAATCTAATAATACTGTAAGGATTGCATACAGTTCTGATTTTTAAACTGAGGTATATGGACTTTTGATACCTTGCTTATTTTGTCTGACTAACAACCTGCCATGTCCTCCTTGTTTGCATCAGTCTAGAATGTTGGAACCTCTGGAATTGATGTTCTCTTTACAATATGTGGAAGACTTCAATTAGTTCTTTTTATATGCTGAGTATATTTGCTTTTAGGATATTTACTAATACTTTTTCCCAAGTTGTTACTACAAGCCCTTTAACAATCTTCATTGCTCATCCACGATAATATGATCTCAGTATAAGCTAGAGATACAACAATTTTGCCTGGGTCTGTTCCTGACAATTGATGTAGTCTTATTCTACCTTTTATAATTAATTCAGAATTTTTTCTATATATGTATTCATTTTTTACTTTGTTTATGTGCTAAGAAAATACATTCCATAATACTATTTTCCGTTTGCATGATAAGCCCAGTAGGAAAATGAGTTGAAGGCAAAATGACCAAAACTCAATCAAGTTTAGGATCAATTTAATCCACATGTACATCTTGTAGTCTTTATTCTACAAGAGTTACCTCTTTTTCTGCTCATCTGTTAGACATCTTGGACTGCTTGAGTTTGAATCTGCCTGTAATGTTCGAAACAAATTACTTAAATCATAAGTACTCAATCCAATTGGAAACTGAGAAGCTTCTCCACAGGAAAGTGAAGAATGGAAAAAAATACTTTTACCAAGTCCACTTTCGATAGAGGCCTAATATTCAAAATATATAAGGACAACCCTCACCCCCAAACTGGGATAACAACCCAGTCAAAAATGGAGTATAGATCTAAACAAAGAATTCTTAAGAGAGGGAATGCAGATGGCTGAAAAACACTTAAAGAAGTGTTCAACAGTCTTAGTCATCAGGGAAATGCAAATACAAACTACTTTGAGATTTCAACTTATACCCATCCTAATTGCTAAGATCAATAAAGAAAAGACAGCTGGTGCTGGCATGGATGTGGAGTAAGCAGAACACCCATTCATTGCTCATGGGAGTCCAGACTCTACAGCCACCATGGAAATCAGTCTGGCAGTTTATTAGGATCGGTGCCTTGCTCAGTCACCTTCAGAGAAGCTTCCTCCTGCAGGAGATGGGAACAAGTACCGAGACTCCCAGACAGACATTATGTGAGATGTCCAATTAGACTCAGCTCTAATTGGCATGTCTCCATCAAATTCCTCCTCTCAGGGCTCAGGGAACCCTGTGGATGGGGAGGCAGAAAAAAATGTTAGAGCCAGAGGAGATGGAGGACACCAAGAAAACAAAGCCCTTTGAATCAATGTGATCAAATATCATCTGAACATGCAGAGACTGTGGCAGAATGTGCAGGGCTTGTATGGGTTCACACCAGGTCCTCTGTGTATATATTATGGTTTCTTCCAGTTTAGTGTTTTTGTGGAACTCACAAGTGTGCAAACAAGTGGGCCTCTATTTCTTACGCCTTTTCTTGAGTTCTTTCTTTTCCTGCTCATTTGTTTTGTTCAGTATCAATGTGTTATTTCTCGTTTTATCTTTTTAATTATACCTTAGAAGCCTGTTTGTTTGCTAATGTAAGACAGAAAGGTAATAGATGTGGATGGGAGGGGAGGTGGGGCAAATCTGGAATGAGTAGAGAGAAGAAAAACTATAACCAGGATATATTATGTGAGAAAAGGAAAAAAAAATGTTATGGACAGAATGTAAAAGAACATGTTGTAAAAGAGTGTTTATTTATGAACTCTGAAATTCTACTTTCCTATCATGTATTATCAATATTTTGTATTGATATTTTTCAGCTATTTAAGATTCTTAATCATTGTACCAAGAAAGGACAACGTAAGAGTTGGCCCACAGGACATAGTTTATGACCACTGTCCTAAATCCTGTACATTTGGCTTTGGTGCTGTGGGTAGTCCTCACAGATCCATTGTTCTGACATTGCCCAGATGCATGGCTGTGCTCTTTGGGCTGGAACGTCTGTTTCAGAGGATGAAGCACACAGCCCTTCTCTCATTGACCTGAAATCACAACAACCAAAAGTCTCACTGAAATTTTTCCTCACTCCTCACCTTGGGTCCTTGAATTCTTTTTCATGCTTTGTGAAAACATTCTTCTGTTCTGTTTCCTTGTGCCTTCATGTCCTCAGCTGTAAGAAGCAGCCACCTTGAAGATTTAAGGAGATAAAATAATACAATGTATCTAAAGTTCTTAGTTCAATGTCTTATACTTCATCACATTCCCCTCCTCCTTATTGATCTTTGTTTTAACTCTCTTCTTGGACCATGACCGTGACTGACTCTGTTCTGGTCATTTAAACAAATGTGTTAACATTGTGTGAAGATGCAACAGGGTTTCTAATTTTGTGTGACTGGTGAGGAAATGTAGCCCACAAACTTACACACGAAGAGTAGGTGTAAGATTTTGCCTACAGAAAGTCCAATTATCTTCATTGTGTTTGCACTTCCCTCATACCACTTCTGACTTTAATGGAAATCCACCTTCACTGATTGGGACTCCATCTTAGTACAATCATTCTAAAACTGACTTCTTTCTCTTGTGTGGTTTTGTATTTACTTTTCTGTTATAGTTAAAACTTGATGTAGTTTAGCTTGGATCATTTCTGCTTTAAATTTATTTTTAATGTTGTAGGTATACTTTTTAACTCTATTTTATTTACGTTTCTTATGCCTCTTCCTCTCTTCTCCACATCAAACCCTTCCAACACCCCAATACCGAGTAGGAAAGAAAAGTTAGTGGGCAGAAGGTTGGAATTCTCTTTAGCTACTTCCTGCTGGTTAGGGTCCTCAGGTTTCTTAGGAGAAGTCTAGTCTTTGTCTCCAAATTCTAATCCAACTGTATCAACAGCAACCAGGAACAGCCGGTGAGGAGTACTAGCAGCCCTCAACCCTCTCTGAGCTCTGCCATTTATCTCTCTCAGAGTCCTCAGAATTAAACTATCTGCAGCTGACAAAGAGCCCCTCTCTTGGATCACAGGAGACAAATAGTTTGGCTTCTATTGACAGTCTGAATCAGTCCTATATCCCACACCTAGGATTAAAACAAAAGCATGTTTACACCCACAAAACAATGTCTCCAAATGAGCTGTTAAATCACGTGAACATGGGGCAAATTGAGTCTCTTATATGTGCCACAGGAGAGAGTTACCCCAGTTTGCAAATGAAAAGCTAATACATTGACGCATTGATAGTGTTATTCCAGTGTTGAACTAGAAATTTGTGGATACATAACGATGGGGATTTTTATTGGTCTAAAGGAAGCATTTTAGCAATTCTCATTTACCCTGGATTTGTGTAAGCACCAAACTCTTTAGAAATTGTTTGGAACTTCTCTCTCCTATGCAGTTGATAACATCTATCTATCTATCTGTCTATCTATCTATCTATCTATCTATCTATCTATCTATCTATCTATCTATTATCTATCTGATAGTGTATTGAAACTTGAAAGACTTCTTAATAAAATTTATCTTTAAAGACAGAAATATTAACAGGATAAAATTCAGCTTTTCAAATGGTTTATAATGTGAATAGGATCCTATGTGGCCATTACTGTGTTGGAGAGACTCAGCAGATTCTTTTCTGGTTTATTTATAGTCTATACATTTAGTTTTTATAGAATAAGGGTCACTGATTTATGCAATGACATAAAATGAAAATAGAATTATGAAGAATTCTTGTGCTTTTCCTCTCTACTTCTTTGGGTGGGTGGCTCACACATTTCACAACTCAAAACACACCTTTGCCAGTCAGGTTTCTTTTTTAAAAAACATGATGCTTTCTATCTAGGCCTCCAGGCACACCAGATGGCATTTAGTCAGCTTGATTTATTGAAGCTGAGTGTCCACATGTCGCAAATTCCAGTGACGAGAAGTTCTAGATGCCAAGATGTAAAGGCAGCATGGGATGGGATCTGGTGAACTTCCATGGGGGCATCAGGCAGGGAGGAGGTTGAAATCAGGTGTGATGATTCTGGAAAGAGCTCAAGCAAAGAGTCCAAGATCTTGGCTGTCCATTCTATAAAAGCCAATTCCATAAATTTATTTGTTTGAGATACACCATTAAATGTTTTCATCATCATTTCTCATGAATCTATACATGTAGAAGGTACTTGTATCAAATCATTAAATTTCAATGACAAGAAAGACCCCGAGGAGTCATCTATACCCCTCATGTCCCACCCATGTTTGGGCGTGCTAGAGATTACTCCCAGGCCATTTGGGGTTTTTTTCTTTCTGAGTTTGGGTGACTTCAATATTACACATTGCAAGTTCATTCATTAACTGATTTCATAGTTCTTCACAGATGAATTAAATTTTATTTTGTATGTATACCATAATTCATTATCCACTCCTATTTTGATATCAAGGTTGCTTTTTTTCTTTAACTGTTTATGCACAAAGAAGCAATACACCTGGATGTGAAAAAGTCTTTATGGTAGGCCATAGAGTTCTCTGAGTGTATGCTGGTGGTGGAGTAACTGGGTAGAGTGTGAGTATAGTATAACACTGAGAAAAGAGACAAAGACAGGATACTCTTAGGTGATGAGCTAGGGTTGAGATACATGAGATATGAAAAAGGGTATAATATTAAGTGTTTTTCTACTTTCAAATCTGTCACAATTTTTTTCTCTTAGTTTGTGGTGGGTAACCTATAAAAGAAGCGTGAAAGTGTAAAACTCTAAATGAAGCTCCATGGCTTCAGAATGGCCATTCTGTCTGTGTAGAAGTTCACAGAGATCCACAGAGCTTCATACTGAGCAAGCCTGTGTTTGGGTGGCTACCTTAACCTAGCGTGTGATCAGTTCATTATGATAAAATTATCTTCAAAAGTGTTAAATATACGGGGTACAGTGGCGCCGCAAGCCTGTAATCCCAGCACGTGAGGATGCAGAGGCAGGTGGATATCTGTGAGTTCGAGGCCAGCCTGGTCTAAAAAGTAAGTCCATGACAGCCAAGACTACACAAAGAGACCCTATCTCAAACCCCCCCCAAATGGTGACGATTATACCTTATTTTATTTTTTAAGGCTATTGTGCCAGCGTATGCAGATATGTGTTTAGATATTATTGGATGAAAGCTCAGAGTTTAGTAAAGGGATATCTGCATAAATGAATGACTAAGATGTAACCTCAAAGAACTATTGATGCTTAAGAGGAAAGGTCAGTTCAGTCTGCCAATGGGATCAAGGACCTCAAGGTATGTATCTGGTGAATAAGTTTGGGGTGGTAAAGATAGTGCTTCTAACTTGCAGAATAGACACTGTAAAGACTTAGAAACATGCCATTTTACAGAAGTAAAGTGTGCTAGTGTAGACAGCGAGAAGAGTACAGTGCAAAGTGGAGTAAACTGTTAAGCACTGGTCAATAATTCCTTCAGTATTTCTAGTTCTTGGGACTAAAGTGGATTTTTAGTGATAAATGTCACTGTTTTGTGCTTTCTGAGTAAAGGTTATACAACAATTCCATTGAGAGCTAGTCCTAGTAGCCCCTGGATGGAGATGCATAATATCAGCATGTTAGAGTTTGTGCAAGGAAATGGCATGAAGGTCAGAGAAGAAAGAGGGCAAAAATGGTAGGCTACCAGGATGTTTTGAGAACTTTGGAAGATTAAAAACTCTAGATAAAAACTAAGAATATTTAAAAAAAACAGTCTTTTAAAATCAGTATACTCTGTTGGTTGAACAAAACTGAAATTCTTCCTAAATTTGCCTCAGTAGTCTTCTGTCGCAGTCCTCAGAAAAAGCGACTTGAGAAAAGAATAGTCGAGAAAGAGCATGTTGAGTACTTTATTTCTAAATTTAATAACCATGTATGTTTAGTTTGAGTTATTATCGTCCTTTTCATATTACCACATAATTATATGAGTAATCTTTTCTAAGCAGGTAATTAAAATGCTTTCCAGTTACACTTTAAATTCTGGGATGCTATTCAAAAATATAAGTGAAATAAACATTGGCCATTTAGCTTATAAATGTGGAGCATTAATGAGGATTAAAGATGCCTAGTATGAGAACTGAACTAGACTATGCACGGGGAGATATGCTGTACTTACTGATTGTCCTTTAATTAGAAACCTGGCAAGGAGGACTACGTTCCACGGATGAGATAGCCAGTGAAAGCTGGAGGTAGCCACACGTAGAGCCATATACGTTTTCTTGACTTTCATCGTGTTACTGGAGGTGCTTTAGAGGGAGGGCAACCAGGTAATGTTCAGGACCCTGAGATACTAGGAGTCATGACAACTGAGAAATGCCAACTTGTGAATGAAAGCCGCAGACAAAAGATTCTGATGACTGCACTTTGGAATTTCTAGTAAAAGAAGCAATGTGACTGAAGAAATTACAAAGTAAATGGTATCCTTATAGCACCTACAGATACACACACATGTTCTTCACATTCTCTAGAGGGAACATGGTTTTCATGAAATGCAGACTATATTCACTGATTTACAGGAAAGTGGCCATTTTAAGATGTACCTTCACATTTTAGTTTTTGGTAGATATTGAGAAGATGAAAGCAACCTTAAGTTTCCACCAGGACTTTTTTTTTTTTTTTGTATTCTAGTCAACAAAAGAGATTCACCTTCCTTTATATTAGCAATTAAAATATGACATAAGACAAGAAATGGTGCTATCTTAAAAGTCTTTACTTTTGTGAGAATTAAAATTTAGAATTGAAAGTTAGTCCAAAACAGAAGGAGTGAGAGGGAAAGACAGGTGCTGGGAATGTGACCTAGATACAGGCTATCATTCTAAGGAATATTAATTCAGAAAGACAATTCAGAAACTTGGATGCTTTCTGAAGAAACTGGGCTAAATCCTAAAGCTCCAGGACTGAGTCCATGAATATCACATTTGTGTTTTCAGAAAAAAAGCAACCTGCTTCCAAAATGCAGCATGAAGCACACACACACCTCTTTCTTTTAACCGCCCAGAAGGAAATACTGGTATAGCAGTCACCAAGTCATATCAGACCCGTCCAGCTAGCTGCAGGTGGCCTCCTAATGGTTTAACTTCAAAGCAAACTTAAAAACAAACCAGGGTAAAGTATCTTCTGAGAGCTCAACTTTCTACTAGTGTCGTTAGCATGGAATATAGCCTGGGCATCCCAGGCAAGTGCTGGGTCTCCATGCTGAGCTGCTCAGCCATACTTAGAGGAATTGCTACAGATTGCAAAGTCAGCCAGTGAAGGTTCTCAACGTTTGTCCGATCACAAAGATTACCTTGTAGAGGGTAGAACTGAGAATTTTTAAAAGGTACATATGACATAAACCACGATTTTTTGGCTTTTGGAGGCTCTTTATTTTAAGATTAAAATTTGTCCTGAATTTTGATGATACATAGCAGCTGTCCATACTTGTGTACACAGTGTCCTTGTGGGAGGAGAGTATGTGGAGAAGGACGAGATGCTCATGGTCCTTTAGTTGTTATTAAGACACTATAAAGTCTTTCCCCATTAATTGACAATTAATATTTCTATATGTATATCAAATATAAATCAAAATCATACATGTCGCAAATGATTAACAATAAATCGGTGATTTGAATTCCAATCTCAAAATTTTAGAATTCCTATAAGTTATGTTAGAATCTTTGCACTCCCCTACTTTCATTGAAGACCATACAGATTTCAAATTGGTATTATATATTTTTTCACCAAAATTTTACACAAAAAATATTCTTATTAGCTTTTGCTCTTTAAGAAGTTCAAATTCTTAACTCTGGCATTTAAAGATCTTTATTGTTTTGAGTATAGTATTTGTGTCTTTATTTCTTATTGCTTTAAGCTGGAAACCATGTGAGGTGCCCAGAAGTTTCTTCCACATCATTACAGAAATAGATATGAAAAAATCCCACTCACTGTACATATTGACCTAGGAAGGAACACAGTGTGTACTAACTACACTAAGCGAACCAATGACTCTGGAACCCTCTAAGGGCGTCATTATGTCAGACTACTTTAGTAGGATATTGTATTTTCCATGTTGGGTTTTCTACAGAAAAGAGAAAAGAGACTGATCTTAATATATCAGGCACACGGGCACCGTGAAAAGAATCAGTGGCCAACACAAAAATCTTCAAGTCAAGCATTTCTTCTTTTCATAATGTTAGCAATCATTTGGTTTAGGTATTTCAGTGTGAATTTTAGAAATGCTTAAAAACAGCACGGGAAAATTTTAAAACACAGAAATTGTATTTATAGGTGGTTTCAGGTGTGCATATCTGTGGGAAAAGTGTGGAGGCCTTCTTGAGTGCAAACATAGGCAGGGCCTGTCATTTGAACATAAGTGGACAGGCAGAAAACTTCCCTCTGCATCTATAACTTACACATTAGTTTCAGGGCTTTAGCTGTTTTTTATTTCACTAAAAGCACCCCAAGCTGGCAAATCTAAAGCCTAGATTTGTGCTAGGATTTTGTAGCTGGAAAAAGGTGCCCTGTGGAGATGCCTTTCCCCCTGACTTTTCCATTAATACCAGTTTAAGCGTACATGAACTGACTTGGTGATGAGCTCTTAGGGCCATCTGGATGAAGGACACAATATCTGTGTCAAAAGGAGGAGACCATTCTCCAGAGACAAGTCACAATGTGTATACCAGGTGTAATCTTGGTGGCCAAGATGTGTCTACAGTGTATGTACAAGATAAAAGGTGTGTGTGTGTGTGTGTGTGTGTGTGTGTGTGTGGTGAGTGTTAGAGAATTGTGGAATATAAACTTTGTGGGTTATAATAGTATAGTAGGGTAGTGTAGCAGGTCTAATTTAACAATGTAGCCAACTGTTTAACAATAAATTAATGGTAAGACATTAATGATCTGGTGGACAGTGTTCTGCTGGCTCACTGATTCTCTCTGCTCTCTCTTATGTGGAACTAACACATGGTGATTCCTCTAACACATCCCTCTCTACCACATTTTAAAGATATTTCTGTGTAATATCCATTTCTTTTTCTAACTTGTACTGCAGAATGTTTAATTCCCTGTGGATACTTTTGACATAGTAATTTTAAAGAGCAGATGAAAACTTAAAATGTGATTGTTAGAAGTATCAGGCAACATATTCAATGCACTTATCTTTGTACAGAAAAAATTGTATTCTGCTTTTGTATGCTTCCAGTGACAACTGAAACCATTATAATTGTTAGTACAATATCAGTCATATAAAAATGGGTTTCACTGTGCATTCCAACGCTTTTTTATGCAATCTTTACTCCCATGTGATAATTCTTTGCCATCTGTATGTCATTTTTATTATCAATTGAGTATGCCTACATTACTAGTGTAAAAATACTGCTGACACTTAAATTAGTTTTAAATGTCTAATTAAAACTTCCATCACAACATATCATACATACTAGGAGTTTTTGAACTGACTTGCAGAAGTATTTGTGGAAAGATTTTGTTACTTTTTTTCGTACAAAGCAAAAGAAATCAATGTAGAAAATAAAACAGGGAGTAAGTGGTTGTGTTTCTGAGAGCTGGATCACGAAGGGAAAGGTGTGAAGAGCCAGCATAAAGCACAAAGGATTGGAGGACAGTGGGGACCTTGAGTCCAGACACCAGAGATTTCTATTAGATTTGTGTGTGTTGCTCATGCATGCACACATGCACAGAAAGGTGTAGAGACAGAGGTCCACTTCAGGCATCATTCCTCAGGAGCTGTCGTCCTGTGTTTTGAGAGGGTCGCTTAGTGGCCAGCAAGCCCTGGGGTCTGCTGTCTCTGCCTCCCCAGGTGATACTATACATGGCTCTTTGAAAAAGCAGATGTTGGGCAATCCCTGAATTACAAGCCCTTTGCTGACAGAGCTTTCTCTTTGGCTGGTCTATTAGAATCTACTGTTCAGGTGAAGACTTGGGAATCAAGAAGAGGCGAACTGTTACTGCAGAAAGATAACAACCGGGTGACGAATCAGTGACAAGCCAACCTTCATATGAGCAAGCAGCTGGCATCGTATCCAGATTAGTAATCAATTCAACACTTACATGTCCAGTCAGCTGCTGCAGCCGAAGGAAGACACGGAGTTGGTGCAATTCTAGGAAGCCAGGCCATCCTCCCAAAGCACAGCAGCTGGTACACATGCTTGTTCAGAGACTAGAGAGGGTCACAGGACTGTGAGGAATGAAATGGAAGTGCAGGAGAAGAGGTGAGGCCTTGGAGGTCACTATGTCTTTCTTTCATATTGCAGACAAAGGAAACTGAAGCACAAAAGCTCTAGTTGCATACAAAGTCGGTCCAATCCCTCGGAATTAGACCTAACATCTGTCTACCTCCAGGCTGGTAATCTCTTCATAGCAGCACCACATCTATAGGCTGCAAAATTCTGATTCATGAAGCTATTGATATGGTGACTCAGAGCTTTGCAGAACCTTCAGATTCATCCAAGAATTAAAAATGGGACTAAAGCTGCTAAAATTTTGACCTCCATACACGACAAAAAAGTTACATACAAAAAATAGAAAAATAGAATGTTATTATTTGATCATTTTTTCCACTTTTCTCTGGAAGAAAAGCCCAGGTTCCTTTCCTTTGAGCATGGGCAGTCCAACTGTGTCTACCATGAAACATTAGTATGTGACTCTCCTGATTAGGTTGTCACAGGTAGATAAGGCAGCTTGTGTAGTGGTTTCCTTAGGATGCTTGCTTCGTAAGTGGAATTTATTGCCACAGTTCTTTGCCTACATTACCAAGGCAGCAGCTTCTGAGGAGAAAATTTAAAAGTCCTTAGCCCACACCAAACAGACTCCAGATGACAATCTGACGCTGTTCATACGAGAGAACCAACGAGAAATTGGAGCCTGGACCCCCTCTTCAAACATCCAATGTCTGATGCCTCAGAACAGAAATGACTTTGTCTCCCTTGACTAAAATTTGTGATCCAAAATGACGACTGTTAGTTTTATTTACTAAGTTTAGGAGGTGAGTTGTCATATCGCAGAGAGTGCTTATTTACCCGAGTAGTAAGTACTAAGGAGATCACACAACGAGGAAACTGTTTTGCCTATAGGTTTTGTTGTAACATTGTCTGTTTGAATCTGATTTCCAACTATGATCAACAAACAAAATAGTTTAACAGGAAATTCATACTTACAGATTTGCACTTTCAAGAAATATAATTATCTACTTTTCTTTCTTGGTACCAGATTTTTGTGGTTTTTACTCTCAGATCTATCATTCCTTGTGTGATTTTGAAGAAATTTCTCCAACATTTTCTGCTGTAGGATTTTTTTCCCCAGAGGATATTCAAGTGTGTATGTTCACACATTATCACTCAGCTAGAGGTCAACCTGGACTTTGAGTTCAGGCATCAACAGTTCTAGTTATACACTCAACCTCTGGGTGGCTGAAATTTCCCAAATGGTGTCTACAAGGTGATACAAACAGAGGCTTCATAGATGTCTACGTATTGTGACTTTCTCTCTTTAAACATGCTGGAGAGACCATGCAGAGAAAAAACTAATGGCCCAGAACAAGGGCACAAGTTGGCTTGTCAGCACATCCTTGAGGTCTTTCTGTGAGTGACTGTGATGGAGATCAACCAGAGAAAATCTAAGTAAAAGGCAGTCCAGATTGGAGATTTCTGTGTTAATTCATGGTTTCTAATAAGGCCCCTACATGTTGGGATGGTTTGTCATCAGTAATAATTGACATGCATGTTAGAGTTGACCTTACTAGTTACCCTGCGAATTACTTAGCAAAGAGTCCGCTGTCTCCTTACTGTTGGCCCCAGTGTGGGTGGTTCTTAGTTTTTCTCTCACTGTGATATTTTACAAGTTCCTTCAGGTGGGTTAGGAGAAAATAAAATTTTCATAATTGTCACAAAATCTTTGGGAATTTATAAAACATTTTAATGTAAAATATGAGTTATATCCAAAGCCAAATGTTGCTCCATTTTACAACTGAAAAGAGAGTTTTTACACATTTCTGTTAAGACATCCTTTAATGCAGGCACCATTACAGTAGCCACCATCTTAAAAAAATGTATTTTGAGAAAAGAGAATGAGCCTGAGAATGATATTGTGGTATGAAAAGACAATTGAAGTGAATGCACACATTAATTATTGTGTGCAATATAATATTTTGGTTTCAAGCATGATCTTCCTTCTGAAGAAAATGTTGCATTCCTTCTCCTGGTTGCCTGTTTTTTTTTTTCAAAGCAAAACATCAAGTAAGTTTTACTGTCTTGTCTCCAACCATAAATCACAGCTGCACTTGAGGATGAGGTAACATTTTTGGCTCATGTTTTATTCTTTTTCATTATTTTTTCAAGGCATGGCCTTATTCTTCTATCTGGGCCAACTTAGATGCTTGAAAAGAATGGTTTATTGTGCAGCAGAATGAAGTGAGGCGAGCTGGTTGTTTTAATTCCGAAAACGCAGAGGCAGTCACGCTTCTTTTGAAGACATAGACAGTAAATAATATGGTTTATTAGGTCTTCAAGGTCTCCAGGGTTTTATCCTAGAATACCTTCTTGGTTCCAACTTTCCTTAGCAGACGTCAAACCTTTTCTAACTCTTACCGAATTTTAATTATTTTTATTTTATTGAAAATAGCTTTGTTCTCACACAATATATCCTGATCCTCCCTAATCACTTTATACTAACATCTGTGGTTCTTCGGATTGTAGCTTGGTTATCGTAGACTCAATAGCTAATATCCACATACATACCATATCATTTCTTTTGGTCTGGGTAACCTCACTAGGATGATTTTATTTTATTTTTTTTAGTTCCAACCATTTACCTGTGAATTTCTTGATTTCATTTTTTAGTGGCTGAGTAATATTCCATTTTGTAAATGTACTATATATATATTATCTATTCATCTATTGAAGGATATCTAGGTTGTTTCTAATTTCTGGCTGCTATGAATAGAGCAAAAATGGACATGGTTGAACAAGTGTTTCTGCCATATGATGAAGCATCTTTTGGGTATAAGCCCAAGAGTGGTATAGGTAGTTCTTGAGTTACATCTATTCCCATCTTACTGTCATACTGTTTTCTATAGTGGTTGTATCAATTTTTACTTCCACAAGTAATTGGTGGGTGTTTCTCTTACTCTACATCTTCACCAACAAGAGTCAACATTTGCTTATTGATCTTAGTCATTTTGAAATTTCAAAATAGTTTTATTTACATTTCCCTGATGGCTAGGGATGTAGAACATTTCTTTTTAAGCCATTTGAGGTTTTTTTTTAAATTTATTTTTATTAATTACAGTTTATTCACTTTGAATCCCTCTATAAGCCCCCTCCTTCCTTCCCTCTCGGTCCTACCCTCCCTCCTCCTTCTTCACACATGCCCCTCCCAAGTCCACTGATAGGGGAGGTCCTCCTCTCCTTCCTTCTGATCTTAGTCTATCAGATCACATCAGGAATGGCTGCATTCTGTGGCCTGGTAAGGCTTCACTCCCCTCAGGGGGAGGTGATCAAAGAACAGGCCTATCAGATTATGTCAGAGGCAGTCCCTCTTCCCATTACTATGTAACCCATTTGGACACTAAACTGCCATGGGCTACATCTGTGCAGGGGTTCTAGGTTATCTCCATGCCTGGTACTTGGTTGGAGTATGAGTCTCTGGGAAGACCCCTGTGTTCAAATTTTCTGGTTCTGTTGCCCTCCTTGTGGGGTTCCTGTCCTCTCCAGATCTTACTATTTTTTTAAAGAGTTTTCTGTTTTAATTGTGTAGTTTTCCTAATATCTCATTTTTAGAGTTCTTTATATATTTGGGATATTAGCTCTATACTGGATGCATAGCTGGTAAAACTTCCCATTCTGTAGCCTGCTACCTTGTCCAAATTATGATGTTCCACTTACAGAAGCTTTCAATTTAATGAAGTCCCATTTATGGATTGATTATCTTAGTGCCTGTGGTTAATGGGTTCCTAATGGTTAGAAAGTCTTCTCCTGTGCCAATTTAATCAAGGTTCTTTCCCACTTTCTCTTCCATCAGGTTGAGTGTATCTAGTCTTATATGAGGTCTTTGATCCTTTGGATATGAGTTTTGTGCAGGGTGATAAATATGGATCTACTTTCATTCTTCTGCATGCAATGTGACCATCACTACTTGTTGAAGATGCTGTCTTTTTTTTGTTTTACAATTTAAATTTATAGCTTCTTTATCAAAAATTAAGTATTCATAAGTGTGTGAATTTATATCTGGGTCTTCAGTTCAATTCTAGTGATCAATGTATCTGTTTTTGTGCCAGTACCATGCTCTTAAAATTTTTAAATTACTATAGCTCTGCAGTATATTTTGAGGTCAGAGATGATGATACCTTCAGCAGTTTTATTACCACCACCACCATCATCATCATTCAGGAATTTTTAAGCTATCCTTTATGCTTGAATTTTCATATAAAATTGAAAATTGCAATTTTTTAAAAAAGGAATAATCTTTGTTGTCACGTGTTATTTCAATCCCGTCTTCTGATACAACTCAATTAGCAAAAACTAAATAAAAGCAATAAAACATATTTTCTTCAAAATTAGTATACCCAAGGGTTACCTTGAAAATTTATTGAATTATAAAATCTTGAGGCTGCAGAGATGGCTCAGCAGTTTAGAGAGTTGGCTGCTTTTCCAGAAGATCCAAGTTCATTTCTCATTACCCATGCTGAGTAGCTCACAGACCCTTATAACTCCAGGTTCAAGGGATCCATCACTATCTTCTGGCTCAATGGATATTACCCCATACATGGCACACATTCAGATACACACACACACACACACACACACACACAACATTTAAAAATAATTTAAAAATTAGACACCTGTTGCAGCATATACAATGAACATAATTTTATTTCCACAAAGTGTTTTATTATAGTAATTTTTCTAAATAAACCTTCAGGTGATTCTGAAACTGGTCCCCTAAAAAAATTATGAGGTGTTTTTCTCTTCTTCCAAATAGAACTAGTAACATTAACATATATATGTATATTAAATTATGTACATCTATGTTATGTACATATTACGTATAGTATACATATAAACATTTTAAGAACAGTGATATAGACAAAACTCCGAGTAGCTGTGCCTTTGTGGTCATGTGTTAAGCAAATGGCTTGATCTACATGCTGAGTTTGTTTCTCTCTCTTAGAAGCAGGGACACAATGACAAAGTACTTATATTGTTTCCTAATTGGGACAAGAAATGCTTCAGATGCACAGTCCTCTGAAACAAGTCTTCAAAAAAAAAAAAAAGAAGAAGAAGGAGGAATTAACAGTACACTGTTTATGTCAATATCAGTGAGTCAATCAACATGAGGACTCAGCATGGGCACAACTGATTAATGGCCACCCATTCCAAACTGTCACTGCATTCCTTTAGTGGATTTTCAGTAATGCTTATAATCTTGATTAATTAGACTTTCTCTCTAGGAAATAAACTCAATGATGTTTTCTTTTTATTATTGTTGACTATAATAATTAATGTATGCTGCTAGTAGGAACACTTTAAAAACTACCATTCCAAGTAAAGAGTTTCAGTATGCATTTTCATAATATTACATTTTGTTGATCCTTTCATACTCTCCTTCTTTATCCCCCTGCCCCTACTGTCCCCTTATTGTCCCCTCTCTTCTTTTTGTATCTCTGTCTTAGTTTCCTATCACAATGACAAATCTCCACAACTAAGGCAACTTTAATAAGAAAGTTTATTGGGGTTCTCAGTTTCACAGACTGAGAATTAACATCTTGAGACACAACTAAAAGGCAGAGGAAATTGCATGACCTTTTGAAACCTTGAAACTGCTCCCTAATGGCACACCAACAAGGGCACACTTTCTAATCCTTACTTAACAATTCCACCATGTGGGTGCCTAGTATTCAAACGTGTGAGCTTATGGGGGCATACTCTTTCAAACACCACAAGTTCTCCAATCCACTGTCATGTCAGGAATCTTCTATAAACCTGTTTTTCCTCCTTCCACTTTTCCTTGGAACACTTTTTTTTTCCATCTTATGGCCCCATCCTCATATGGCTCCTATATCATGTTATTTATATGAAGATTCAGTCAAAGGTTATGGTACTTATTTTGGTCATACTCAGGCTGAAGAAATCTATGTTGTTTCATAGTAATAAACAATGGTTAATTGGAACATGAACAGACGAGGATGGAATTTCAGCTAACTTTACCTATGATTTCTACCCTTTCCCGATTGTCTTTAAGATTGCATTGCCTATAAAGCTTTTATCATAGAACGCTATAGAATATTTGTGTGGAGACAGTTCATCGTTAAGACTCATGCAAATGCAGTAACTGTTCTTACTATTAATGAATTTGTTTGTGTCATTTCTTTTATCTGTCCCAACTTACTCAAACAGTCCATTTTATTCTTGAGTTGCTGAAGACTTAGGTTATGGCAGATAAATGCACAAAACCACAGATGCAATTGTGTAAATATCATTAGTAATATTGCTAAAGCTAGTACACTATATGAAGTTCTCCAAAACTTGTGTGTAGGGAATGACACATAAAAGAGTTGAAGATGGAATCTATGAGAAACTGGTATTTATAGGACAAAAAGGGAAAAAAAGACAAAAGACAATGGTAAAGGCTTCATAAAAATGCTTAATTGGGAAAGAGCCAAGTGAGACTGTATTTAGAGAACCAAATAAAAAGAAATACTCTAACATGTTCATTAGATTCAAAAGAGGATGGATCACTGGTGACAATGATCACAATAGTCTTTTGGGAAAAAACAAGTAGAAGCAAGGTTAAGAGAGGAAAAGAAGAAGGTAGACAGAGTAGCTGCAAATACAGATTTGATGGAGAAGGGGGGGGGAGTTGAAATAGGATGGGATGTTTTAGTGGAAATATGCAGAGTAAAGGATGAAAGGGGCCTGCATTGAAAGCTGCAGTTAACAGGCAGAAGAGTAAACATTCAGAAGAAAGCAAGGGAAATAGATGCAACCAAGTCTTCAATAGCGTAAGGCACTTGGTATTGTGTGAGTAAATAGAAAGTTAGTTTAAACATGAAGATGCATTTTCTCTAACATCACAGAAAGAGGCTAGAATTATGAGTCCCTACCCCAAAGATTATAAATGTGTCAAAGAAATGGTATGTTAAGTTAGCATAAGCTATTCTCAGGCAAGGTGACATAGATAGCACATTGTTAGTGTTCAGAAAATCTGAGCTTAACTCTATCATTCTATAAAGCTAAGATGCATCACCATTATGAGGGAATAACTCACCTAGACCATGTCCACTGTCATAGTCATTCACTAAATAGGTGACAAATATACAGAGAAGCCCTCTGTCTCTCAATCCATTTAAAATATTCTTATATTTTCTTTGTCTGATTTTCAATAAGTTTCTCTGAATTCTCCAATTGCAGGACTGTTGTCAAAATATTGCTATTACATATCACCTTCTAAGTTCCCTCTTGGACTAAAAACACTTTTTTTCCATAAATATATGTATCTGGGCATTAGCATATATTTATTTAGCTCTTATTTTTCTAAATAGAACTTAGCAGAATAATTAATATTAAGAAAGTTGTTCATTGCGTCTTTCTGCAGGACATTTTAAAATGTGTGATTAAAATAATGGAGACCGAGCCTGTAGTGGTAAAGAGGGACACATTACCGTAACTACCACCATTATCACATGCACACACAGCTGCGAGTGCATTATGGTCAGGGATTCAAGAACATTTTTCCTTACACTTTTGCCAGAAACAAACACCTGGAATGTTGCCTAATGAATTCATCTATTCTCCATCTGTTTTGCCCCGTGGTTACTCCCATTTGCTACATAACTGTGAATGAGGATGTTAAAAGAACCAGAATTTTCAAACTTAGGGCATAATAGTAAATGTTATCTTGGTGGTTCGAGCGACATGGTATTTGAGAGCACAACAGAAAAAATACTATTTATTTATGTATCATAAAATTATCTGATAAAAATATTAATAATGGATGCGAATGAGTTTGCTGAAAGCCATTCCTTTTTGTGGGGGTGATTATAATCATTTAAAACCTGACCAATCAAACCAGGGAAAATTCACTTTGAATCAAAATTTTGGAGTATTTAAAACAAATGAAACTGATTCGTGTTCTTTTCTTCTTTTTTTATTTTTTTTTTATTTTTTTTTATCAGTTACATTTTATTAACTCTGTATCCCAGCCATGTCCCGATCCCTCATTCCCTCCCAGTCCCTCCCTCCCTCCCTCCCTCATCTCCACCGTGCCCCTTTCCAAGTCCACTGATGGGGGGGACCTCCTCCCCATTCATCTGATCCTGTTTTATCAGGTATCTTCAGGACTGGCTGCAAAGCCCTCCTCTGTGGCCTAACAGGACTGCTCCTCCCTTCGGGGGTGGGGAGACCAAAGAGCCAGCCAGTCATCGAGTTCCTGTTAGAAATAGTCCCTGTTCCCCTCACTTTGGGAAACCAATTGGTTACTGAGCTACCACAGGCTACATCTGAGTGGAGGTTCTAGGTTATATCCATACATGGTCCTTGGTTGAATGTCAGTCTCAGAAAAGACCCTGTGCCCAGATATATTTGGTCCTTGTGGAGCTCCTATCCTTTCCCCATCAGACTAACTCCCCTTCTTTCTTATGATTCCCTGTACTCTGCCAAAGGTTTGGTCATGAATCTTTGCTTTGAAAACACTGCTAGTTAGAGTCTTTCAGGTGCGCTCAGTAGACTCCTGTCATACGTTCAATGCACATCCCATCTGTCTTTCTAAACGAGGATTGATCATCTTACCCCATGTCCGCTCAATTGATTATCTTTTTAAGAGTATGCTTTAGAAATAGTCCTTGTTCAATGACTGGCTCTTTGGCCTCCCCACCCCCGAAGGGAGGAGCAGTTCTGTTAGGCCACAGAGGAGGGCTTTGCAGCCAGTCCTGAAGATACCTGATAAAACAGGATCAGATGAATGGGGAGGAGGTCCCCCCATCAGTGGACTTGGAAAGGGGCACGGTGGAGATGAGGGAGGGAGGGAGGAACTGGGAGGGAATGAGGGATCGGGACATGGCTGGGATACAGAGTTAATAAAATGTAACTGATAAAAAAAAAAAAAACAAGGGAATGAGGGAGGGGGCTTCAGATGGGATGCTAAGTGAATAAACTGTAATTAATAAAAAAAAATAAAAAAGAGTATGCTTTAGGAAACATGACTATATATAAAACAACATAACTTAACTATCTGTAAATAGATGCTTCCAAGAAGGCCAGTAGCTGCTTTAAGATTTTCTAACCTTACTGCTTGCAAATCTGATATTTGATCACTCTTTGACAAGAGAATAACAGCCCATTCCTTTCCTTGCCATCTCCTCAGACACAGAGACTGGTAACAGTAATAGAAATGCATGTGATCTTGCATAAAACTTCTTCCAGCCCTGAACCTGCACATTTAATCACCTTTAAGTCAACCCAAATGCAGCCTTTCTTATTTTTCTCCAACTCCAGCATTGTGTTTTCCCCGTTTCACTAGTTTGTCTTTCAGAGAGCACAGATTTGCCTAATATTTGGATAGAAGCATGTATTTGTTACTCATATGCTTTCCTGGATTAAGTAGAAACACAACCAAAGACCTTTGAATATTAAAACACTTTATTTAATGCACATTCACTCGGTATTTGGCATATCCACATAATTATGTTTTAATTTTACCAAATAGCTTATAAGTAGGCAGAGACTGACCTGTCAGAGATGTCTAAACCCATTTGCATCAAGTTGAAGATGACAACTTTTTCATTTGTGTGACATGTCTATTTTCACTGTTTCATATATAAGTTATAATGTGTATTTTAAAAATTTGGAATAAATATTTAATAACATTCTTGATACTCACTGTTAATATCTTTCCTGCCACCAGAAGCTTTTGATAATTCCAACTATGCTGTTTAAAGAAATAGTCCAGTATGGCTATTTCATGACTCTTGCTTCTTCGCGGCCCAGTTCTGAACGATTTACAACTGTCTTTACAACAATTTCGTGAACGAATTTATGCTGTTACCTAGGAATAAATTAATAAATACAAATAAAATAAATGTCGGTGAATGAATTCATGTTATCAGTGTTTAAGTTTACAAACAGAACCCACTCCACTTCTTTTATTTTGCATCTGATTTTGTTCCCCTTTTTCTGGGCTACTTATATATTACTCAGCTTGTTGGGAGAGTGCCCCGAAGTGGAGCTGAACTGACACGCGGGGCTTTGATTGTGAATGAATTCTTTTTTTTTTTTTTTTCACTGCAGTTTATTCAGGAACCTTGAACAATCATCAGACCCTGGGGAAAGCCAGCCCACAGCTTAAATAGCCTCTGGGTAGCCAGCCCAGGCTTGCCACGGGGGCAATGCAGATAGGTCCACATACATGGAAGCAAGCCAGATCCTCAGCCTTAGCCAAATGTGGAATTGTTCGTGACAGAGAGCACTCACCATCAGGAAGGTGGAAGGCGGAAACCAGCTCCATCTTTAAGGCACGGCATTACGCAGCTCTCTACAGTTTCCCCTTTTTGTTTTAGATGCATCAATAAAAATATATTAGTCATCTCAGCTGTGGGTGGGGATAAGGAATTTGGGCAATTCTTGTAATAAAAAGAGAAAGGAAGGAACACGAGGAAGGGTTTCTCTGGAAGTAAAGATGAGCATGCCTTTTGGAACTGGTTTGAGAGGCTTCTTTTAAGTTCCATTTTATAAAAAGTAGTACATATTCAGTAAAAGTATATCTATTATAAGTGATGGGGAAGGATTACCTTCCAGCCTCTACACCTAACACATCCCTCATAAACATGACTCCATCATTATCAAGTACCTGGTTAATGTTAAGTAAGTGACACGTTTTGTCATTTGTACTATATTTGGTCACCAGAGTTTGTAGATAATTTTAAATGTGAAGTATTACTACTAGGAAAAAAACCACCCTTTCTTGTCTATAAAATTTATATTTAAAACCATGAGGTCTTACATACCCTTTTATATAAAATATTGGTTAATTTTTTTTTTTTACTACTGTTACAAATCCAATTCATGAATGAATAAAATCAGATATTTGTAATCTGGAAAGATAAATGGAGCTAATCAAACAGAACACTAAATTTGCTACTGGGTATTCATAGCTAAGTACTGTTGAAATTCGCAGCACGTGTTTTTTAAGGTCACATTTGTAAAGGGTTGTCTCCATGGGACTTAGACAAGTCAAAAACTCTCCAAAGGAACTCCTCAACTAGAGAGGAAGAGCCAATTATGCAAGAAAAAATTTCATTACTCTGGTCTACATCATATAATTTGGAATTTGAGGTCATCTCCCCTGACAAAGGAACACGACATAAATGAAGACAATTATGTGAGACAAAAACTTGTTTAGCATGTGCCAGCACTATCTAGAAAACAAAACATATGACTGGTTCTTTCCCATCCCATCTCCCATCCACAAAACTGCTAGCACTTAGTCTCCATTTCATTATTATTATTATTATTATTATTATTATTATTCCACTGATTTTTTTTCCACTGGCAGTAAAAAAAGAGAAAGCATAATTTCTAAAATTTTCTGTTAATTTAGCTCTAAGTATATGCTGAAGTAAAAATCACAATCTTTTTTTTCATGTTAATATTCTTTGAAATGCTAATGTTCTTTGAAAGCACCCTAACTCTTCTATTGAAACTTCTTCGATGGACTCAAGTGATGAAGGGAGTAGGTCGTTAGCTGTTCGGATGGCTTTAGAAGAGCTAGTTTGTGCTACAGTATGGACAAGAAGACCAATGACAGGGACTTTCCCAGTGAGGGATGATCTGATAAACTTAGAAGGGAAAAGTAACCTCATTGTTTTTCCAAATCAAATAAATTCTTTCTATTATATAATTGTACAGTTGTCTATACATATGCACCCACATATCATAGAGAAACAATGTTAGGTCACAGTGTGCTTAGGTAGATGTCATTTAGAATTCTTAACCTGTCCTTCTGTAGTTTCTTTCTTCATAAAATGTTCCTTTTCTTCTTCTTCTTTTCATTCCTTAGTATGAATAATTTCTTAAACTAGAAAACATGGGATCTTATCAATATCAACTAACTCCTTTCTGGCATTTTCCCACATAAATGGTATGCTCTTCTGTGACTCTGTTGCCACTTACTTAAAGGACAAACCCTAGTCAGAATAGCCCATCTACAGATACAGGCAGTGGGTGGGTGGTTGCTCAGCAGAGGGCTGGGTCAGAAGTCAATATGCTGCAAAGGAAGTTTTGGTTTCTTTGTAAATCCAGTCATATTATGTAAATATGTTTGTGTTTTAATCCTAAATGTGGGATTTTAGTTGAGCTACAGTTTGTCCACGCCTGTCAATTGTCTCGTGTGGGGCGTGGCTTTTGCCAGCTGGTAACCGCTTTCCAGTACAGCAGGAAGAGGAGCATGGTCTAGGACTCTGAGGATATAAATGTGCGAGCTCAGCAAGAGTGGCGGGGCGTGCGGTGTTGGCGTGTGGTGAGTTGCAGTTTGGAGAGACCAGAGAGAGACAGATGGTGTGGAGGCTTCGAGCAGACAGATGAAGGGAAACTTTAGGGAGCAGCAGCGTGGAGAAGGCAGCTGGCTGCGTCTGCTGTTGACTGAGATTGGTATATAGAGCCCTAAAAGAACCATTGGACCCTCGACAGCTGGGAGAAGGGGTATGGGCTCCCTCTCCCTACTAAGCTTCTCTCTCTCCTACCTAGGGTTGGGGTTTGGTGGAAAGAAGGTAGAGGCCTAAACACCCCAAATAAAATAGTTTTAAAAAACAAGCACTACAATATGCAATTTCCTTTTTGGTGATAAAAAGTTATAAAAATCATGATGGTGGGTAAAGATATATAATAAACTAATAAACTAAAGGTTAATAGGTTTATACTTTACAGTGGTGACTTGTAATGACAAGTCACCTCAGTGATGTCATTTTAAACACATTTAAACACATTGGTAATTTGAACAACTAAAACTTAATCAAGTAATTGAACCTATTATCTTAAATAAATGTTCCTATGAAGAAAATTCCTGGCCTCACATGGCTCCACTGGTGGATTCTAGTAAAAAATTTGGAAGAAAGTATACCAATTGTAGAAAGACTCTTGCAGAAAGTAGAAGAGATAAGATGTTTTCCTATTTATTTAGTGGGTTTGTTCTGTAGTTTTCACCTCTTTTGTGAAAATGGAGTACATAGAAAGTACATAATACAGTGTCTGAAACCTACAGATCAACATGGCTTATTAACGTGAGATTAAAGTAATTTCAAACAATACCAAATCAACGTTAATAATACATGGGCATTAACTGAGATTTCTCCTAGACATAGAAGTTAGGTTTGTCATTTGCAAATCAATATAATTCACCTTTTTACCACATTAATAAACCAACCAAGGTAAGCAGCGAAACCATCTCTATGCACACTGAGATATCAAGCAGTGACTCCATAATAAAAATTCACAGCTCTTACTATTTCCCACTTCTTACATAAAATTCCATTCACTCTGCCCGACAGTTGGCCATCAGGCTCAGCATCTGCTTTGATAGTCTGCAGGGCAGAGGCTTTCAGAGGCCCTCTGTGGTAGGTTCCTAGTAGGAGAGGACAGGAACTTCACAAGGAGAGCAACAGAACAAGAAAATTTGAACACAGGGGTCTTCCCAGAGACTCATACTCCAACCAAGGACTATTCATGGAGATAACCTAGAACCCCTTCACAGATGTAGCCCATGTCAGTTCAGTGTCCAAGTGGGTTCCATAGTAATGGGAAGAGGGACTGCCTCTGACATAATCTGATTGGCCTGCTCTTTGATCACCTCCCCCTGGGGGGGAGCAGCCTTACCAGGCCATAGTAGAGGACAATGCAGCCACTTTTGATGAGAACTGATAGACTAAGATCAGAAAGGAGAGGAGAACCTCCCCTATCAGTGGACTTGGGGAGGGGCATGCATGCACAAAGGGGAGGGAGGGTGGGATTAGGAGGGGAGGAGGGAGGGGCTTATGGGGGGATACAAAATGAATAAAGTGTAATTAATTAAAAATGAAAAAAAAAAGTTTAAAAAAATTCACAGCAACCTAGGAATGAAAGGAAGCATGCAAGGTTACCACTTGTTACCTAATCAGTTACTTTACAGTAAAAGTGTTATGACTTCCACTCGAATGGGCCAGGTCTTTCATTCATTACTTCAATATTTTATCTTGGTCCACTTTGGAGGAAGATGGGCTCCATTCATGTAATGATGGTAACATCATCCAGTCTTTGAGCCTGTGGTGAGAGTGTTCAAGAATTCTCCCAGTTTGGTTCACAGTTTACCTATTTTAACCCTTTGCCTCATTTTTTTTTTTTTCTGTTTTAAGCATCCTTGTGGGTGACAGAAGGGTGTTCGTTATGTTATTCCTTCTTAGCCTCTCCAAGCCTCTCTGTACTCCAGTCTTCAATGCTTTAGCTCAATCTTGTCTTCTGTCAGATTTACTCTTTGCTTTCTCATTCCCAAAAAGATTCAGCCAGTTGGAAGAACTGACAAGACTAGACATTGGAGGTGTCTGTTTGTTCCTCTCTCTTTGGTCTTCTGCTGGCAGTAGTCCAAAGCTCCCTATCAAATACCTATGGCTCTTCACAGTTGCTTGTGAATTCCTTTGGCCTTTTCTCAACTCATTAACTAAGGGGTGTTCAGAGTGCATGTCTTGTCCACTTTATATGATTGCTCTTTGTCACTAGTGATACTGAAACAGAAAGTAATATTTTTCACTTAATTTGTATTTTTTTCTTTCTATGTACAAAGCATCTACTGACCTACTCTTAATAGTTCCTGAATATGGAAAAGTAGTTCTGATATTTCTGATTTCATGTGTGAATTAACATTTCTACAGCATTAGCACTCAGTTCTTGGTTCGTAAGCTCATTATGATCAGAGGTGAATGTTGTAGAAGCAGAATTTCCTCAACATTTCATAAATTATAAGGTCTAGAATTTTTTGGATTCCAACTTATCTTTGTGTTTTAGCTATGAGAATGCATATGTTGAGGAATATCTAATGAACATCAGTCATAACACTATCATATCATCTCCCCCATCAACTGAGAGAGCTGGAATGCATCAAAAATGGCTTATTAAAATGTTAATTTAATTTTTTTCTTTGTACCTCAAATGGAGTACACTTGTTTTCTCGATTTACATTAGAACTAGGTCTTTTGAATACTATTCTGGGGCTGTTGGTAGAATTCTGATGCACATTAAATTCAGTGTTTCCTTATTTTCATATTATTTGACTTTACATTCTCTATATTCTCACTTACTCATCGCTTATTATAGTATAGAAAATGACCATCATATACACTGAATTTTGTAGTTAGGAAGTTAGGATACAATTGTTAGACATATGAACACTTCCCAGATTTATTATTAGCATTTGTCGTGATGCTTATGTAATCCCTTTGTTACATTTTCTTAGATACTGCATTTTTAAATGTACATTAGATGTAGTCAAATCTTAATTGAAACTTGCCATTTATCCACATGATAACACTCATTCATATAAAATACAACTGCTAAGTGGTGGTAAAGGGTTTATGTATATTCTCACCTTGACTATTTGGGATAATGCTGGGTTGCCTAGAATATCAGAATTTTTACTCTAGGCACACATAAGCTTTCGTGTCAAAAGTAGATAATTATTTTTTTAAAAGAACGACTAAACCTTTTAATTTCAAATAAAACAGAGGTGCATAGTGCACTTAATAAAATCTTTAGTCATATCTTTGCAGTAGTTGTTTTCTTATTTGCGTGATTGAATATTCAAGGTAACTTCAAAAGGCAATGAAACAGCGAAAACTGTGGATTTCCATGTAAGGATCAATGAGATGTGAGTGCAGGAAGTGATGGGCTGCACTACGGCTCACGAAGAGAAAGGGATGTGGAAGAGTAGGAATGCTATCATTAAATTTATGTTGCATGTATTCATCAGTTCTGTGTGGTCCATTTAATTTAATGAAACTATTTAAAACTTGCACCTGAATCTTTGTGAAATCTTTTTGTGTATTGAAATTATACCACATAGCATTTTTATCTTGTGTAGATAATTTCACCCATATGATTTGATTTGTTGTATAAGTTGAGCCTCCTAACATCTCAGAGGAACACAGGGCATCACAACCCAGGAGAATGATGTTTTCAGCTGGCCAAAATCTTGCCCTAGTATGAGATTCAGCATAGCAAAGCACAACAACATGTACCCTCAGCTTCCAGGGTGATAGCTATGGATCTATTTTCATTTTTCTACATGTAGGCATCCAGTTAGACCAGCACCATTTATTGAAGATGCTGTCTTTTGTCTGTTGTATGGTTTTGGCTTCTGTCAAAAGTCAGGTGTCTGTAGCTATGTAGGTTTATTTCTGAGTCTTCAATTCAATCCATTGATTTACCATTCTGTTTCTATGCCAGTACCAAGGAGTTTTATTACTGTTGCTCTATAGCACAGCTTGAGGTCAGGGATGGAGATACCTCCAGAAGATCTTTTATTGTACAGGATTGTTTTAGCTACTCTTTTTTTGTTGTTGTTGTTTTGTTTTTCCATATAAAGCTGATAATTGTTCTTTCAAGGTCAAAGTTAAGGTAAAGAATTGTGTTGGTATTTTAATGGAAATTGAATTGAATCTGTAGATTGCTTTTGGAAGGATGGCAATTTTTATTATGTTAATCCGATGATTCATGGACCAAAGACCTCAACATAAAATCAGATACACTAAATCTGTTATAAGAAAAAGTAAGGAAGAACCTTGAACTCATTGGCACAAGAGACAACTTCCTGAGCATTAGCAATTCAGGCTCTAAGATCAACAATTAATAAATGGGACCTCATCAAATTGAAAAGCTCTCTCAAGCAAAGCAAACATCAACAGAACAAAATGACAGCCTACAGACTGGGAAAAGGTCTTCATCAACTCTACACCCAACAGAGTGATAATAACATATAAAGAACTCAAGAAACTAAACACCAACTAAAGACATAATCCAGTTAAAAATGAAGTATAGGGCTAAACAGAATTTTCAACAGAGGAACATCGAAAGACAGAAAAACACTTAAAGAAATGCTCAACATCCTTATTCATCAAAGAAATGCAAATCAAAACTCCTCTGAGATTTTCTTACAATCATCATAATGGCTAAAATCAAAAACCCAAGTTACAACACATGCTGGAGAGGAAAGGGGAACCCACATCCATTGCTGGTGGGAGTGCCAACTTGTACAACCACTTTGGAAATCAATCTGGTACTTTCTCAGAAAATTGGAAATAGTGCTACTTAAAAATCCAGCTATATCACTCCTGGAAATATACCCTAAAAATGTTCCACCATACAACAAGGGCATTTGGTCAATTATGTTCATAACAGTTTTATTTGTAATAGCCAGCATCTGGAAACAACCCAGATGTCCCTCAATTGAAGAATAGATAGAGAAATTGTGGTACATTTACACAATGGAATACTACTCATCTATTAAAAACAAGGAAATTATGAAATTTGTAGGCAAATGGATGGAACAAGAAAAGATCATCCTGAGTGATACAACCCAGAACCAGAAAGACATGCACGGTATATACTCATTTATAAGCAGATATTAGCCATATGATATAATATAACCATATCAAAATCCAAAGACCTAAAGGAGCTAAATAATATGGAGGACTCTAGTGGAGATGCTTTATTCTCATTCAGAAGGTCAAACAGAATAGACATCAGAAGTAGTAGAAAAAAGGAACAAGAGCCGACCACAAATGTTCTTTGAAAGACTCAACAAAGCAGGGGATAGAAGCAGATAGAGAGACTCACAGCCAAACATTGGGCAGAGCACAGGTTGTCTTATGAAAGAAGGAGAGTTAGAAGATCTCATAGGGGACAGGACCTCCACAAGGAGACCAACAAAGCCAAAATGTCTGAGCCCAGGGGGTCGTGCAGAGACTGATGTACCAATCAAGGACATGTAGAGAGGGGACCTAGACCTGCTCCGATGTAGCCCATAAGCAGTTCAGTCTCCATGTGGGTTCCCTAGTAAGGGGAGAAGCGAGAGTCTCTGATGTGAACTCAGTTGCCTGAGTGTGCACATTTTTAATACTTAGTTCTTGATAAACTGGAGAGTCAGGAAGGGCAAGCTTAACATAAGTTGTTTTGTTTCTATTGAAAGTCACTGAGTATTTTTCTTTGGAAATTATTGATCTGCTAGTGGGTAGACAAATTCTTCAAACTTTGTTAGTGCCTTGCTCCTTGCTCCCCATTCCCTAGTGTAGTATGCTTGATTAGTCATCTACAAAAATGATGTGGATGGGTGTACTGGTATTGAATTTCCACTATTTATTCATTTGCCCTTGAGTCACATGATCTGCATTGAGAAGATAATAGTTGGGTGGGTGTTGAGGTGCATAATCAAGGGAGACAGCAAGCATAAGTGGATTACAAGAGCTGTAAGTTGTCATCTTGGTAAACCCAGTACAAACTGTGTCAGAAATAGCTATTGTCCACTTCTCCAACCTGTAATTGACTCAACCTGTTAATGTGGGTGAAGGTTTTCCTATTTTGTGACAACCTGACCTTAGTTTTGTGAATCAACATCAGTTGAAATGCTGAGAGGTGTGAAGTCATACATCTGATTAGCAGGTGAGCACCTAATTGCATTTTCCCCAGAGAAAACACGGAAATAAATAAAGCATAATGGGCTCTCCACTCATAGTTATCTGATTATATGCATTTCCTCTTGCCGCATATACAAAATTAATGAACTTCAAGTTTAGCCTCATTTCTAATAACATATTCAGGCACTTAGAATCCTTCTGTGGCTTGAATATTTATCTTTCCTTTATGTAAGATTTGAAGGACATAACTTGAGATATGATTTTCTCTTTTCTTTTAGTTAACGAGAGGTTGAGTATTGGTCTCATGAATGTGAATCTAGCATTCCTGGAGTTATTTTTGCTGACAAATAATACTTTCTTTGATCCCCTTCCTCTACTGGGTCCTTATATTTTAAACTGCAAGTGATTTTATTGGCCCATATATTTGCTTGTCTTATTTTTAATTTAGATTACTGGAAAACATAGCATTATAGAGAGTTTTAGGGGTTCAAATACAGCAATGTAACTGTCTGCCCTCCCAGGACATGGTTTTAAAACTATAAAGTTAGCTGGCAAGAATTTACCTCTTTACATTTTTCACATTGCTTACAGCATATCTTTCTTATACTAGACATTAAGCGCATATATGCATAGAATTTGATACCGAATGCGTTTCTACTGATGAATTAGTAGAAAGATAGATTTGTATTGTAGGCCACAGAGAATTAAATGCAGCTTAACTTATCGTTCTTGGTTTAATTTTGTGAGTATTATATTAAAAGGGTTTTCTCTATCATCCTCTAACTTAAAAAAAAACTAGAATGTATACCTTTCATGTTAAATATTTTAATAAAAGTGGATTTTATTAGTAGAAAAAGTATAAGGAATCAGTGCAGAGGTAGTCTTGTAGTCTGAATTTCCCATAAAAAATGTTTTTTGAGACTGAAACACTATATTCCACCATCAGATATTTTCTTGCTATGCCGCCAATTTCATTTCATATTAAAATATATTCATCATTAAGACATTTACTAATTTTACCTATTTTAGTGTAAGCTTAGATAAAAGTGCTAGCCGTATATTTTGAGATGGCTTACAGATTTTGATTGTCTACCTGAGGTGACTGTGGAAGAATTCTTTTTTATTCAGAGATGGAAAGGGATTTTTTTGTTTTTGTAATGTCAAGGTTTATTTATTTATTTTTATGTTTGGCCAATAAAAAGGATAGTATTTCACCCCCAAGTGTACATTTTAAGAAAATACCCTACGTAATTATCATCCTCCTAAAAAACTTCCAGGGAGTAGGAAGAGTTCTCAGTTTATCTCTAACCCAACTCTTCTTTTCTTTCTCTATTTTACCCTCATGAACTGTATTTTTCAAGTATACAGTATCTGGTCTTATAAATTTTTGTAGACTTTTGTAATTCCATTTGAAACCTAAAATCACATGAATTTCCTTTCTCTTCAAAACTCTTATGATTTGGAATGAAGTAACAACTCAATTAAAGAAGTAATACTTTAAACTTTTGATGGAGAGTATCCTGTTAGACTCTTCATTAAAACATTAAAAATCACTACATTTCTTCCTCCAGTATGTGTATAGCACCATCTAACACTATGAAAGCTGTGAGATTAGATGTGAGACTTCAAGTAGGCTCCAGTCCGACCTCTCCAGGTTCAATGACTCAAATATCTTATATCTTCAGCAATTTCATGAGCAATTCTACAATCAATAACTTATTTCAAAAGTTACATTTGGCTCATAATTAAAAGCATTCCCATCACAAGCTGCTGTCAGGGACTCTACTATTTTTCTTATTGCATTTGTCCAAATAGACCATCTACATAATTTATTTTCTGAATATTTTCCTTCCTTCCTTCCTTCCTTCCTTCCTTCCTTCCTTCCTTCCTTCCTTCCTTCCTTCCTTCCTTCCTTCCCTCTCTTTCTTTCCAATTTATCCACTTTGTATCCTAGCTGTTCCCTTGTTCCCTCCCAATCCCGCTCTCCCTCCCTCCCTCCCTCTTCTCATCCCATGCCCCTCCCCCAGTCCACTGGTAGTCCTCCTCCCCTTCCATCTGACCCTAGCCTATCAGGTCTCATCAGGACTTACTGCATTGTCTCTTCTGTGGCCCAGTAAGGCTGCTTCCCCCTCAGGGGGAGGTGATCAAAGAGTCAGCCGCTGAGTTTACATAATTTTTTAAGATGTTTGGTTTTCTTGCTTTAACCTGCCTGCTTGTTTTATAGCAGTGGTTCTCAGCATTTGGGTTGCGACCTTCTGGGGATCGAATGATTCTTTCACAGGGGTCATATATCATATAACCTGCATATGAGATACTTACATGAAGATTTATAACAGCACCAAAATCATAGTTATGAAGCAATGAAAATAATTTTATGCCCGCAGGGTCACTACTACACGAAAAACTGTATTAAAGGGTTGCAGCATTAGGAAAGCTGAAAACCACTGTTTTAGAGCAACATTGTCTGGTGCTCTACATTTGCTTCCCCGAAGTTCTCATCTTTATAATTCTCTTCCAAAAGAAATAACTTCCTTGAAGATTTCTGGTGTTGGAGATAACCCACAGGATTTGGTGATCTGATAAAGTCATGCATTGTTTCTGTCTCGTGGTTTTCCCTGAATGTTTTGCAATGGAAATGTTCTGTTATTAATTCTGAATGATTGCTAGAACTAAATAAAACAGGCCATGAACTGTTACTTTCCCACGTTCTGTTCCATTGAGCCCTTGGGCAACGATCGTTCCTCAAATAGCAAGCTCTCTTTTCTCTTGTCTACAGCTGGAGAACTGGCCTTTTCTTCTGAAAGCAAGAGACGGATCCTGTAATTTTCAATATTGTTTGAATTTAATTTGAGCTACGTTTCCAAGTAATGCTGTCATGTAGCTACCAATTCGCACTTTGTTAAAGTGTGACTTTTGCCAGAACACAGAGGTTGTTACTACCTGCATTCTGTAATTTCCACCGTTGACGTTCCATTCATAAATCTCTGTGACAAGTTCCAAACCCCAAACACTAACTGAGACAAACAAGGAAGAAAACAACACAGTACATTAACGAATGCAGGGCATGTTTAACACAGCATTGCTTCAGTGAGCATTATGAAAATGTTTTTGAAATGTTTATAATAAACGATTACTTTTTTCCTCTTAAGCTGTAGGGTCATTCTGTGGAAATTACAGGGGGAGGATATTAGCTTTCTACCGTCTGATTTAAGAATACAAAGGAATCATTCAGTCTCAAAAGTCTGGCTAGGGCTCTTTTGGCCTTGCTGAATAGAAATTACAGAAACAGGGTCAGACGAAAGGGGAGGAGGTCCTCTCCTATCAGTGGACTTGGAAAGGGGCAGGGAGGAGATGAGGGAGGGAGGGTGGGGTTGGGAGGGAATAAGGGAGCGGGATAAAGCTGGAATACAGAATTAATAAAAAGTAATTAATAATAATATGAATAATAAAAAATAAATTACGGATAAATGGGCTGTGAGTTCCAGAGGCTCACCAGCTGATTTTGTAAACTCAGAGGTCTTCGCCTGTAACCCAGCAAAGTAAAGGCTTTTGGTTCCAAGCCTTGAAACTCAAACACTGAATGTTCTTTTTATTTATTTTTTATTTTTATTATTAGTTACATTTTATGAACTCTGTATCCCAGCTGTATCCTGATCCCTCATTCCCTCCCAATCCCACCCTCCCTCCCTCATCATCTCCTTACCCCTTTCTAAGTCCACTGATTGGGGAGGACCTAATCAGAACCTCTGCTGGGATGTAGCCCGTGGTAGCTCAGTAACCAACTGGTTTCCCTAGTAAGGGGAACAGGGACTATTTCTGACAGGAACTCAATGACTGGCTCTTTGACCTCCCCACACTCCAAGGGAGGAGCAGTCCTGCTAGGCCACAGAGGAAGACTTTGCAGCCAGTCTTGAAGATACCTGGTAAAACACAGAATGTTCTTGGTGCTCATCGCAAAGGCTTACTGCTCCAGGCTTACGTGGTTAGCTAACCCTAAGCATTCGGTATCTACACCCTGGCTCTTTAGTCTGTTGTGGCTTTCTCTATGGAGTCTAGAAAAGTAGGCATGGAGTTCTCATAGCTTCAGGACCCCACGAAGCTATTTTCATAGCCGCTTATCTTTCATGGTCTCAGTGTTTTCACAACTGCCTGGCTTCGAGGTTCACCTACGTTCTTTTTATTTTTTCTTTTCTTTTTTAAAAATTTATTGTGAACTGATGGACTAAGATCAGAAAGGAGAGGAGAACCTCCCCTATCAGTGGACTTGGGGAGTGGCATGCATGCAGAAAGGAGAAAGGAGGGTGGGATTGGGAGGGGAGGGAGGGGCTTATGGGGGGATGCAGAATGAATAAAGTGTAATTGATGAAAAATTAAAAAAAAGGGAAAAAATAATTTAAGAACCTTAAATGACTTTCAAAAGTGGAGGAAAACATGGAGTTAGTCAATTTACATGGAGCATGTCTCACCCCTGGGGGCAATGGTCTCCTGAACCTACCCAGACCTCGGACACCACCACTGCTAGTTCTAGAACTGATGCAGGATGTTCCAACGAGGGGGTTAAGGCTTCTCATAATATTTCCTATAAGCCCACACCTGTTTGTTTATATCCCCCATTTTTATTCATTATTAGCCAGATAGAGCCAAGTAATTGTGGTAGTGATACTTGCTTTTTTGCCCAATGCTGGAATGCTAGTAAATTTACTAGCTGGTTACTCGCATGCCTCGCTGGGTGCCTGTGCCCGTTGATGCCCCTCACGCTATGACTCTCTTCAGACAGAAAAGGGATCTTGGAATTACAGCTGCCACTGTTACTGCCATCTCATTGACGGCTGTTGGAGCTACCACCACGGCATTAGCCATGAGTCATACTGTGCAGACTGCTCAGACCCTGAATAACCTTTTAGCCAATGTAGCTCATGCCTTACATGTACAAAAAGGAATTAATGCTCAACTAAAAGGAGGTTTGATGGTGTTCAATCAGAGGATTGACCTCGTGCAGGAGCAAATTGATACCCTATGGCAAATCGCTCAACCTGGCTGTCAATGAAAGTATGCTGTACTTTGAGTCACTAGCATACAACATGAGAATTTTCCCTGTGCTGCAAATCTGTCTAAACAATCGTCTAGCTATATTTTAGGTAATTGGACTGGAGAATTCGATACTACGATGGAGCAGCTGAGAGTGGCCATTGTCACGGTAAATTCTACCAGAGTGGACGCAGGACTAGCCACAGGATTATCATCATGGATTGCTGCAGCCATGAATCATCTGAAGGAATGGGTGGGCATGGAAGCGTTAGCAGGCCTTCTGGTGTTGGTCACCTTGGTTTGCCTGTGGTATATATGCAAGATTAGAGTCTCACAACAGCGTAATGCAGCCATGACCATTCAGGCCTTTACAGCCATTGAAGCAGGACAGTCTCCCCAAGCATGGTTGGCTACCATAAAAAGCCAAAATGTTACGCTCAGGATGCGAGCGTTGTGCCCTGCACTCAGGGTCAGCCGCTTTGGACCCAGAGAAGAGCATGTCTGATTGCATGCGGATTGATGCCCCAGGTCCCCCCTCTGAGAAAAAGGTATCAGACAGGTCTGATGCTCTTTGGGTGGATGACACCTAAATGAACATCAGTACAAAGTCCCAATTTATTTCTAATATCAGAAATCAGACCTCTACTCTTGCCTGATGTGTCCAAAACAAAAAGGGGGAACTGTAGAGAGCTGCATAATGCCGGGCCTGAAAGATGGAGCTGGTTTCTGCCTTCTACCTTCCCGATGGTGAGTGCTCTCTGTCACAAACAACTCCACATTTGGCTAAGGCTGAGGATCTGGCTTGCTTCCATGTATGTGGACCTATCTGCATTGCCCACGTGGCATGCTGAGGTTGGCTACCCAGAGGCTATTTAAAGTGGGCTGGCTTTACCCAGGGTCAGATGATTGTTCAAGGTTCCTGAATAAACTGTATTGAAAAAAAAAAAAAAAGGAAACTGGAAAAACATTGGTCAAAGAAACTAAATATATGTCTTCTTTTTTAAAAATGTTAAATAAAGTTTCTGAAATGTTGGAAAAAAAATAAAAAGAAATTCAGTGGTCAAAAAAAAATAAAAATTTATTTATTTTTAAATATATTCTATTATATTTTAATTTATTAATTTTTTTATTAATTACAGTTTATTCACTTTGTATCCCCTCTGTAGCCCCCTCCCTAAACCCCTCCCAAACCCTTCCTCCCTCCCTCATTTCTCCTATTGCCCCTTCCTATGTCCACTGATAGGGGAGGTCCTCCTCCCCTTCCCTGACCCTAGCCTATTAGGTCTCATCAGGACTGGCTGCATTGTCTTCCTCTGTGGCCTGGCTGCTCCCCACTCAGAGGGAGGTGATCAAAGAGCTAGCCACTGAGTTCATGTTAGAGACAGCCGCTGCTCCCTTTACTAGGGTACGCACTTGGATACTGAGCTATCATGGGCTACATATGTGCAGGGGTTCTAGGTTATCTCCATGAATGTTCCTTGGTTGGTGTATCAGTCTCAGAGAAGACTCCTGTGCTCAGAGTTTTTGGTTCTTTTGCTACCTTGTGGAGGTCATCGGACTCCCCCTTCGTTGCTCCTTGAAACCCTTTAGCTACCTCCTCCACTTTTTATCTTTATGACCATAGGTGTGGAAGCTCTCTCCCTGGGATGCATAGCTGAGCTGTTATAGATTGGAGTTTTGAGTACCAGGTCCTTGGTTCCTGGGGTGTCTGGAAATCTTGAGCTGCTCTCAGTTTTTCTCAGGAGGTCCTCAGTTTTCTCCTGCCAGCAGTAGCTGCTGTTGCCATTGCAATGGTTGAAAACTTAAAGTTCATCTTCATTGTTTGCTCACGAGACAACCAGCTAAGACTACTCTCTAATGAACAAGTAAGGAAAAAGATCACTTAGCAGAACTGGGACCTAATGGCTGTAATTCTGGGAGTAGTATCGAAGAGGGAAAACTACTAGACTAGCCCTAGAAAGACGCTTATAATATGTTTACAATTCCAGGAGGAGTGGGGGAAGGTGGGAGGGAAGGCGGTGCTTCAGGCTTCTGCTCCAGTGTAATTCAACCAATCACAGCTTTAGTATGCGCTTGACTTCCAGTGTTGCCAAACACAGGACTCCCACAGAAAACAGCTATAAGCTTTGTCTAAAGACCGATTACAAATAAACTTTTTTTTTTTTTTTTCCTGGTGTATCTGGGTGAGATGCATTTTCTTCTAGACCTGGAAAGAGGCCGAGCTCCAGGAATTGGGGCCTCTGGAGCAGCTGCTGGTCATAGCTGAGGTGCTGTGGCAACAGGGCATGCTGGAGAAAGGCTTCCTCAAACAGTGGTTTGTGGTTTCAGCAATAGCCATACGGGTAGTCTCCGAAGGAAAAGGATAGTTTCCTCAAAGTGTCTGTGAAATATACAAAGCGGCTGAGTTGCAGTGATTCTAGTCCCATGCAGTACTGAAATCAGTGGCCCAGTCGCCTGGCCCCAGTAGCTTAGATCTGAAGGAAAAGTGAGTAAAAAGAGTTTTTATGAGAAACTCCTATGATCAAAATTAATATCCTCAGTACTATTTTAAAATGCCTTTTATGTCTCCTTGTCTTGATTTCTGCTTCGAATGTATTGCCAAAGAAAGCAAGCACCCTTTAACTGCTGAGCCATTTCTTTTGTCCCACCTGTAACTCTTTAAGTTATTAAATAAACTTAAAACATTAAAAAAAAAAGAAAATTTTCTTTTACAACCAAATATCGTTCTGAGCTTCCTTGCTTGTCACCGTTTTATGGCTCCCTAAGTAATGAACACATTCAGAGAACATTTGTTTCCAACTCCATTTATGTGTTCTGATCACTGTCTACAGCTCTTTTTAATGATGCTGGGTTCCTGATCCATCTCACGCTACTTCTGGAGTAGCGCTGGGCTATCCTGCACCTTTTATAACAACTTCCTCACTTTATCGACTCAGCTTACACTGTCACATACGCAGCGCTTCTGAATCCTTCTAGCCACTCCAAGCTCTTAGTATCTACAAGATCGTTAATTTTTATTGTTTATAACAATCTAATAAATGATGCTCACAGGGCACATAGGAATATTGTGATGCCGCCTTCCAGTTTTATTCTCAGCACCTAGTACCGGCCTTAGTACATGTCAGGTATTTCACAGATGTTTATTGAGAAAATGCGTGACCAGTGACCAGACAAAGCTATTTCAGTGTTGGAAATTATAGTCTTCTTCAGGAGAAATAGTTTTCTATGTTCTTATTTATCATTTTGATGTATTTATTTCAGGGACATTTCTTGCTACGCTGGGCATCAAACCCATAGCCTTGTGTATGAAAATTAAAACCTGTACCATTGAGTTACGTCCATAGCCTTTCAAATGAATCATTCTAAACAAAGAAACAATGTAAGTGAGATAACTGATTAACTCACTATTTGTTTCAGCACCCTCAATGTAGCACATATTCATTGAAAACTAGTTAACCTAACACTGGAATAGGATATAAAGATATATTTCTTGTCTGGAGTGGTATTGTGGTTCTTTAATCTCAAAACTCAGGAGGTAGAGGCAGGTCGATCTCTACGAGTTTGAGAACAGACTAAGCTATGTAACAACTTATAGGTCATTGGAAGCTCTATAATGAGACCCCTTCACACAACAAAACAAAACAAAACAAAACAAAACAAAAAACATTTTTTACTGCTTTATGTAGTAGTATGATGAGAAAAGGGGTGCTAAACTTTTAGAACTGGCTCTATGGCTCACTGCCAAGCCATTACATGACATTAGTTATAATGAGCATTAGTTTTTATGATATCATATATATTAAAGTATCTTATAAATCCAAGGGAGTAATACTTAAATAGAATTTTGTATCTGAACATTTAATTTCCCAATGGATGAGTCTAGAATAGGAAGAGCCCAGAATTTCTGATGAAGAATGAGGGCAAAAGATTGATTTTGTTGGTAGGTCATGGCTAGTAGCCAGAGTTGTGTAATTTTTGTAGCAGTACACACTAAAGGATAAAAAATAGTCCTCAAATGGAATTTTCTTGATAAACTTATATGGGAAGATTACTTCACAATTCTTTGTTTTTATTATTAATTACACTTTATTCACTTTGAATCCCTTCATAAGCCCCTTCCTCCCCTCCTCCTGAAGCCACCCTTCCTCCCCCTTCTTCACGAATGCCCCTCCCCAAGTCCACTGATAAGGGAGGTCCTCCTCTCCTTCCTTCTGATCTTAGTCTATCAGATCTCATCAGGAGTGGTTGCATTGTCATCTTCTGTGGCCTGGTAAGGCTGCTCCCCCCTCAGGGGAAGGTGATCAAAGAGCAGACCAATCAGTTCCTGTCAAAAGACAGTCCCTCTTCCCATTACTATGTAACCCACTTGGACACTAAACTGCCATGCGCTACATCTGTGCAGGGGTTCTAGGTTATCTCCATGCCTGGTACTTGGTTGGAGTATGAGTCTCTGGGAAGACCCCTGTGTTCAAATTTCTGGTTCTGTTGCTGTCCTTGTGGAGTTCCTGTCCTCTCCAGATCTTACTATTTCCCACTTCTTTCATAAGATTCAATGCACACTGCCCAACAGTTGGCCATGAGTCTCAGCATCTGCTTTGATAGTCTGCAGGGCAGAGCCTTTTAGAGGCACTCTGTGGCAGGTTTCCAGCCTGTTTCCTGTTTTCTTCCTCCTCTGATGTCCTTCCTCTTTGCCTTTCAGGATGGGGATTGAGCATTTTAGTTAGGGTCCTCTTTCTTGATTAGTTTCTTTAGATGTATAGATTTCAGTAGGTTCACCCTATATTACATGTCTATATGAGTGAGTATATACCATGAGTGTGTTTCTGCTTCTGGGACAGCTCACTCAGGATGATCCTTTCCAGGCCCCACCATTTACCTGCAAACTTCATTATTTCGTTATTTTTCATTGCTGAGTAATATTCCATTGTGTAGATGTACCACAATTTCGGCATCCATTCTTCAGTTTAGGGGCATCTGGTCTGTTTCCAGCTTCTGGCTATTACAAATAAAGCTATTACAAACATGGTTGAGCAAATGTCCTCACTGTACTTGAGCCTCTTTTGGATATATGCCTAGGAGTGGTATGGCTGGATCTTGAGGAAGTGCTATTCCTAGTTGTCTGAGAAAGCGCCAGATTGATTTCCAGAGTGGTCGTACACTTTACATTCCCAACAGCAGTGGAGGAGGGTTCCCCTTTCTCCACAGCCTCTCCAGCATGTGTTGTCACTTGAGTTTTTCATCTTGGCCATTCTGATGGGTGTACATCTAATCCTGGCTAAATATCTTATAACGATTATATTGACACTGATGTGAAGTCATAATGGCTCAGACTCAGAGTTAGTGAAATTCTCCACAATTCCATAAAGATTTCAAAATGCAGTTAAAATAGTGGTTCTCAACCTGTAGGTTATGACCCCTTGGGGTCTCACAGATTAAGACCACGAGAAAACACAGATATTTACGGTGTGATTCATAACAGTGGCAAAATCACAGTTTTGAAGTTGCAATGAAAATAATTTTATGGTTGGAGGACACCAATAGTCTAAGGAAGTATATTAAAGGGTTGTAGCATTAGGAAGGTTGAGAACCACTGGGTTAAAGTGAACTACCTGATACCCCATTTCTCTGCTTCATTTGATCTTCTGGGAACCTGCTGAATAGTTCATATTATGTGTACATTGAAAAGGATCAATTATTTAAGAGGTGGTTTAGTGCTTCAGAGAACTTACAAGCAAGAAAGCTGTACCCAGGACATCTCAAAATACAGTTGCCTAAACTTGACTTCAAACATGAAAACACCAATTGACATGCTAACTGCTAATGTAGCTAGTGGAATTCCCACAGGGCTTAGTCTTGGCTTAAGAACTACAGGCAATTGATGCTTGCTGGGAGAGGGGTAATTCGTCTTCTCTGTGATAAGTTGAACAATCCCAAGGGATGAGCATTAACACATAGGCACACTTATGATCTCATACCATTATATTTATAAAAGCATACACATATATGTAACAGTTATAACGGATGAATAAGGAATCTTAACTCTGAGAGTAAGTGGGCGGGATGCAGGAAGGGTTGGAGGAAGGAGGGCAGGGAGAATGATGCAAATACAAGGCTCACATATGAGAGTCCTGACAAATAAAAAATGGTTAGGAAAGAAAAGTAGTGTTTACTGTTCTGTCAGAGGACCTGAGTTCTCATTCCAGCAGGCATATCAGGTGGCTCGCAACTGCCTGTAACTCCTCCTCCAAAGGAGCTGACCTGTACATGTGCATACACACATGCACACATGCCTACATGCACATACTTTTTTTTTTTTTAAGAGAAGAGTATCAATTAAGAATAACAATTCAGTCCGGTAGCTCTAAATCTTGGTGTACTGGTCAAAACTGCTTGGACTAATTTTGGCTTCAATTCAAGGTTTAGAGTTTGTTTTTCAAAATACTCAACTCTGAAGGGAACTCTTCTTGAGCCAATGAATACCCACACTTGCACACCAACTGTCAAAGGAGAATGCCACCTGCACAAACCTTCCACTTGGCACAATTAGTCCCCATTGGTCAGAACCTTCACCAGGAACCTGGATCTTTTTGATAATTTCTGTCATCTCATCTTGGTTATCATGTTGGCCCATACTTGATAAGTTTTAAGTAAGCTCTACCCCAATAGGAATAGTTTTTAAAAGATGTCAAATATGACAAAATTCGGCACAGAATGCTATAATCACTTTCCAACACAGCAAAATATTTTGGGTGGGAAATAATGAATCATAATACCTGGAAATTCTACATGTTAATCCTTCTTTAGTACAAAGAAGGCATGTTTATCATCAAAGACTCGCCTGTGTTATGGTTTGGTTCTGTTGAATCATGGGACTGCCCAAGCTCATTATCCTATTATGTGATTGAATATTTAACCCGCCTTAGAAGGTTAATCCTCAATAACCCACAAAACATCATAAACGGTTCTTCTGAGAACAATTTGTATTTACATATTATGTCAAATTACATCTCTTGTGTAATTAAATCTCTTATTTTGGATTTAGTGCAGGTATAAGACAGTTAGCTACCTGCAGTGAAATAAACCTTCATAGAACTGAAGATTATGTTGAAACAAGCCTGCAGTCTTTTGACTGAGACAATAAATACAGAGAAGGTGTGGTGAGGGGTATATAAATTTCCTGGATATGGTTTGTGATGTGGGAATAATCACATCTCTGTTCTTTCTTGAAGCATAAAAATTGATCAGTGGAGGACAGGTTGCTTTTTACCCTGAAGTTATATGTGATGTAAAAAATTGATTTGGGATACAAGCGATTACTTTAGTGTATTAGAACCAATCCATGAACACAGAAGATGAACTTTCATGGAGCAAAACTTGATAACTTTGAGGCATTTTATGGAATTGTTCACTACCTTCCTCTCACCTTTGTTGAAATTGTATTTCCTTGATTAGGTGAATGGGAGCCATATAAGGAATTAGAAATTATAATGCTGGCTGAAAAATGATTCTATTGTGTTAGGAAAATGATGTTACATTTCAGTTTCATACAAATAACCTCTGAAATTTGCTCAGGATAGTTTTCCTGATAGTCAGTTTGCAGAGTCCTAGCTGAGAGTGAAGTTGTTCTTGTTTTCTGTGTGGTTCTGAGCAATGCTTACTGGGGTCCCTGAGGCTCCACGGTGATGTGGAAGAATTAGAGGACAGAGGAGGTTGGTGCAAATCCCCAAGGCACAACTATCCTTAGACTCTGCTGGCTTAAATTCTGTTGGCCTAGAATTAAGGTCTCTGAGCTTGTTTTCAGACACAATTAGGGTGTTCCCTTAAGAGGAAGATAAAGGAATGCTGCTATATTGGTCTTCTTGGCAGAATGAGAATGAATGATTAGGAAAAGGAGCCTTTAGCAGAACTAAGGGTTACAAGCAGCCTGTTCATCCTTAAAGAGGCCTTTGGGAAAGGTAGGTGCTCAGGGTAGTGGGTGGATGCCAAGCTGTTTGTTTTGCTCTTTTCTCTAAGTGTGTTCTTAAAACATTTAATTAGAAGAGAAGTATTTCATTAAATCTATTTTTATACTATTAAGAATAGAATTTGTTTCAAGCAGTACCCTAGCTAGATTTACATAGCATTGATTCTAAGCCAACCAGAAGAAAACATATATATGTTTTACATATATATGTAAAATAAAAAGTACAGAAGGCCTTGCCATGTATGTTTCTTTTGTATCTATATTTGAGTCTAGATTCTTATGAAACTGCTTTATTTTTACATCAAAGTCAGACCTTAATATCAGACAATGATATTGGGAAAACATTTATCTTTTAGAAATGATATTTTTATTATTTTTTTGAGAATTTTATGCAGTGTATTCTGATCATACACACTACTGTTCCTAGCTCCTCTGAGACCTACTCCTATCTCTCTATATCCAAATTCATGTCTTCTTGCATAAAGCCCACTGTGTCCAATTTGTGTTGCCAAATATTTTGGGTTGGTGGACAACTCTTGGAAAATGGTTGACCTACCAGGGATTGCATCCCCAGAAGCAATTTGTTGCCAATAGCTCCTCAAGTAGGAATGGGGCTTCATGACTACCTCCTCTCTTCATGCCAGATTTGTCATGCTTGAGTTTGCACGGGTCTTGGGCATGCTGCCACAGCCTCTGTGGGTTCATATGTATGTGTGCCTTGTTATGTCTGGAAAGCTGTTTCCTTCCACCACAATCTTTCTGCCCCAACTTTTGGGTTGAACCCTTAGCTCTGGGGGGAAGGAGCTCAGTATAGATGTCCCATTTAGGATTGAACAATATTCTCTTATTTTCTGCATGTTGAGCAGTTGTGCATCTCTGACTTAATCTTCATGGTAATCCTCATGCAAAATTTTGGCCCAGTATGGATGTTTTTAAATCAAGTCTATTAAATTCTAGATAGAAAAATCTAACAGATCAAAGGATTGCATGACACCAGTAGTCATTTCCTGCCAGGCCAGTCATTATAGTTTACAGAGGTCACAGGAAGGTAAGAATGGTGATAACTTTTCTCCTCTGACAGTGTGAATAATGCCTTTTTGCACTAGGAAAGCTAGCCACTAGGGACAAAACTTCCAGATGACTATCAGCTTGATTTCTTACATTCTTTGAGTCGAATATGTGGTGTGGTCATCAATAGGGTATTATTATCAAGTTCCAGGGTTAACCAAGAGCTATGGCACATCTACTGGAACAAAAGTGACACAAATGTTTTGGGAGTTACTACACTCTCTTATTGGAATTAAGGCTCAGTCCATAAGATGGAAGCCATGCTTAGCACCACTTTTTGGGAACAAGAAGCTGTAGCTAAATAGGTGATAAACCCTGGTGGAGAATCTACTATTGTTATTCCACTAGATGGATATAGTGCTAAAGAAACTCTAACTACTAACTTTTATATCCAGAGATTACCAAATTCCTCAACATTTACCTTTTGACAGTGAACAAAGGTTTATGTCAATCTTCATTTATTTTTCCTACCAAATTTGTGTGGCTTTTCAAAGGACTGTAGTTAATGTTATGCAATTCTTTTTATCTGTTGGAGTTATATGTGGAACTTGATAGGCCCAATTTAAAAATGTTCATACTCAGTAAAATGTTTGCATATTACCAAGAAAAACTGGTTTGAGAATTGCATTTAAATATCTTCTGTTTAAAATAAGCATGTGTGGAGAGCTGAGACTCAGATGCCATCTACTGGCGCTGACATCCGCCCTCAAAACTGTAAAGAACCTCCAGAGCGCATGTGCGGGTTGCATAAACATGCCAAGCCACTGCCCAGGGGTAAAGAGTGAGCAGCCAATCAGGGTATGACACGTCACTTAGGTGCGACCAGGGCTTATATAAACAGCGCCACTTCGGGCCCTCGCGCTCTCCTCCGTCTCTCCCGGCCGGGAGTTGCCCGCCCCGGCCGCGGCCCGCGGGACGCCACGGCGTCCTTTGGCCGATGCGAGCGCCGCCCGTGCCCGCGAGGTGGCCGGGCCCGTGCCGTGGCCACGCTGCCGCCCCGAGCGTCGTGGGGCCGGTCCCGCGGCTCTCTCCTCCTTTCATCACTTGACTGTAATAAAGCCTGTTGCAGAAGGATTCTTGTGTCCGCGTGCGTTCTTCCTGGCGAGACGATCACGCGGCTTTCAACAAGCATGAGTTCCAAAAATAAAATAAAATAAAAAATAAATTTTAAGGGGTTGTGATAAAATTATGGCTCACAATAATGCCAGGTATTTTCCAAATTTCTGATTTTTACTAGTGTTTTTTGTTTAATTCTATAACCTTTACAAATACAGAAGGTAGTCCAGAGATGACAACAACAACAAAATGCTTATATTTTCTGATTTGCTTTGTTATTTTTTAATTGTATTAGTTTTCATTTGCCTATTATTTCTAAGGAAATTCTGGTATTAGATTTTTATTACTTATTAAAAGGGGTCTTTGTAGCTTTGACTACGCCTTGCCATATCCAATAGAAATACCGTACCAATACCTTGGTACTGTAACCGTAGAGAGGGGATGATGATTGTTCTTATCTTACATACATGACTACTTATCAGTATATGAGGACATAAGATCGTTTAGCCACAAATGAGAGTAGTGAGTACTCAGCTGACCTTTCCACCTCTAATACGTGGTCCTTTTTATTACATGAACATTCTTAAATTCTGGTCTATTCCAGGTTGTAAAGTAGAATCATTCTCCCACATAAGTGGCCCTGGGACTCAGATTCTACGAGTCTCTATGAAGCAGGAATGACAGCCCCTGCCTATAAGGATATTGTGAGATTTGGGTGTTGTTTTGATAAGGTGTCTGCTGTTATGACTAGCACAATACAAGTGTAATTTTCCTGCTTTTTCGACTCTAACTGATGAGTCTTGAACACACGAGTCTCATTGTTTACTGGTCTGCAGAAGGGCAAAAATGTCTCACTTCTCCTAGGAACGAGGGTGATGTTGGCAAGTGCTGAGGAATCTTTCACTCTTCTTCCACCATCCTTCTAAGTTCTTTGGTTGGGTTGTTGTATGGTCTAACTGTTGGTTTTGCCTGCAGTTGTCTCCATGTGTGGATTATCTACCCATCCAGGAAACCGACAACCTGGAGCTTCATGTAGCTTTTCCTCTCTGTGTTCTCAGGGAATGCTGGGTAAACTTAACGCAAAGACCTCTCTTCCGGTTGAAGTAAAGGCAGTCAGCAGGCATGCCGGACACCAGAATGAGGATAGAGAACATCTCTCTGGCGTTATAGCTGAGCTGACAAGTGACTAACACCCTCTTTAACTTGTCAATACGCCCATGGGGAATATTGTGCTGTTCTGTAGGGAATTCCGAAGGAATCTGGATCCTGCACAGCTGCGGAGAGAATTTGAATCTCATGCTGAATACTAACCAAACTAATACAACATTCCAACATCAATAGCTAATCAAAAGGCGTAATTAAACAAAGAAGACTGATTATGGTCCTGTGATTATGGTCCTGTGAGAAATGCAATCAGTTTCTCAGGGGGCCTTTGAAGACTCCCTCCCACTCTTGTATATATTTTTCCTATCACACATGACAACTTATATTTTCTAGTTATATGTGTGACTAGTTGCTTAGTATCTGTTGCTTCTCAAGAGCAGAGATCCTGTCTGTTGTTCACAGCTATGTCCTTATTACCTCCTGCTATTAACAGCTCCCTCTTTCCTAATTCTTCAAAAATAAAGAAGAGGATTTGTTAGCAAATTTTTTGAAATCAGCTGAAACTAGCAGACAACATGATTGATTTTCCTGGGATGAAAAGGTTTGGAAACAATTTTGGTATAATTAGTAGGAAATCTATTGAAACTAAATATACCTTAAGAACCAAGTCAGGAAATAATTAAGATTGGTGATGAAGACCTGTAGTGTTAGAAATTAGGGAGAGGTGGATTAAGACCTGAGAACATTATTAATGAATGGGAAAGGAAAAACATAGGTTATCAAATTAGTCTTGGCATATGGGGCCATGTGGACTCAAGAGAGCTGTAGAGAGGACTGGAGGAAGAAGAAGGCAGATACTGTAGAGATGAATGTTTTGTGGGAACTATTTAATACATCGGTGCAGAGAGGCACAGAAGGAGATGCAACATAGCATCCATTAGTGTCTTAAAATGTTTAGATTGTGTGGAACCCTCACGCCCTCAATTCTGTGGGCCAGCCACTGTCTTGCTTTGAAGAGTAATTAGTAGCCAGATGTCAAGAGGAGCTCTGCAACTTCTCTGCTTTTCGCCAGAGTCTTTCATCAACTTTAGCACTTCTGTGTCAGGAGCAAGTCATCCTTTTAGGAGTGTTGGACTCATCTGTGGCCTTAACACGTGCAGCTTCAGATGTTCCCAAGAGTGATGGGTCCCTAGGACTTTGGAGGAATCACATGGATGCGTTCCAACTCCATAAACAACTGGCAGGACCGAGGAAAGTGCATTAGAAAGAACAGCTCTTCCACACACTCCCAGCTATAAATCTGGTTTGATTGAGAGGATAGGGTTATGGTATGGCAGAAGGAGGAGATTACAGCTTCTGGTAGAGAGCCAGGCAGGCGGCTGTCTGCCAAGGCTCATTTCCAGTACACCCAGGAAACTGTGGTCTGTGCAGTAGCATGAATCAATTGTGGGTGTTGACAACACACTGCTGCCATATTGTGGCACCTCAGCAACTATTAAAGTGATAGAGTGTTTGGGAGATAATGGGAGTGAGTTGTTCTGCATACCCCTTAAGTGCATATGACCAGAATTATTAAGCCAAAGCTCTTGAGAGACTTTGCCTTCTGTTTTATTCGTTCTGTATTTATTACGCTTATACCTCCCGTCTTCTATTAATTATAAGTGAGACAGAGAAGATGGCCTGGGAATCTCTGAAAGCTTTATGCAGAGTATGATAACAGTTTGATTCATCTCTTGCCCGCTTTGTCTTCCAGTTGTACTTTAAAGACAAACAGAACATATTTTTCATTCATCTATATGGATGATATGCTGTTTTGAACTAACATCTACTGAGGTGTAATTTCATAATAAGCTTTATAATCTTTTGTACACTGCTTTAATTCTCAAGAATGGAAGAAATTTTGGCAAGTTTTACATACATATGAAAGCACTGAGAAGTTTTGGATACAGAGTGCTCTCAAGTAACAGAGTGACCTATCTCAAATCCTATCTGTTCTGACACAGAGCATCTTTCTGGGGAAATCGTAATTTTATAAGGGTAAGAAACGTGCGATCAGACAACCAACATGATTTGGGAGCCAGAAAAATGACTCAAGGTCTCTTATTCTAGGTGTTTGCTGAGTTTTTTTTTTTTTCTTGTTTTTTGGTTTTGTGTTTGTTTTGTTGTTGTTTGGATTTTTAGTTTTCTGTATTTGTTTGTTTGTTTTATTTATATTAATTTTTGATTAACAAGTTCCCTGAACCTGTTTACTTGCTGGGCTTTTGGGGGACAGTTATTATGATAACATTACACAACAGTTTTATTTTGAGCAACTTATGAGACACTGAATGGGAAAGCTCTGTACAATAAACAGTAGAACATAGTGTTATTCATGTGTAGCTGATCTCCATGTCCACCAGAGATGGAGAATATGTGTTTTTCTCGCAGTCACCAGGTTCTGTCAAATAAACTGTTATTGAAAATCTAAATCTTGAAAGATGCATGTATGTGTGTGTATGTTCCTGAAATATGGTGAGCATGCGAATGTCAGAGACAACTTTGTGGAACTGATTCTCTTTCCAGTTCTTGTGGGTTCCAGGTCCAATTACAGTTAAGAGGCTTCAAGGGCAGCAAGTGCTTTATCAGTGGAACCATCTGCAGTTCCTGATTTCCTTCTAAAATCCCCTTGAATTTCAGGTGGAACAACATGGAGCCTGCCCTTCTGAACATGCTGTCTAATGCACAACCTTCCCTGACTCATTCCCACGCTCTGTTTTTTCAGTGTGTCTCAGCCAGTCTTTATTTTCTCTTTATCCGTCTATATCAGGCTTTCCCTATTCTCCTGCTTAAAATGTTTTTTGTTTTGTTTTGTTTTCTTTCTCTTGATTTTCACTGTCACCATCTTTTGTTTAGGAGGTACTTCTGGATAACCTTTTTATGAGGCCTTCTTCAAACCCATTATTTTAACTGGCCACAGGCCTTGGTCCCTTGTGTTAACCAGGTATTTTATTTAATTTTTGTTTGTTTTCATTATCATTACTCGACTGTTCAAACCAGAAGGTAGAAATTTCATTTTAATAAGTAGATGCTGTCCTTACCTGTGCCTTGGAAATTTGGCACATTGTAGGTTATGCAGTAATAGCACTCATCAGTAAATGACCAATCATCATGTATTTGAAAGGTCTTGATTAAGTCAGTCCCCCTCTGGAAACTTGGCGTATTTGTCCAATATCTGTTTGATAAAAATCCTGGGGTTTCATTAAATATTCTAAAGGCCCATTTAACTTTTAAAGACTTAACACTGACTCTGAGGCACAGAGATAATGGACCTTGTCATTTTGATGAGTGCTGTGTAGTGAGGTAGCCATCTCACAAACACATCTGTCTTTGAATATGTTAAACATATTCAGGCACTTTAGGTAGCAAAACTGAAGTGGCTCCATTCACTGGGATGCTCAAGCTTTATATTTTTAAATTGTAGCATGCATTATTATAAACACTTAAAAACACTCTACCACATCACCTTACAATCTCCATTAAAAAATATTTGACAGAGAGCCTCTTCTCATTTCCAATGTTTATGGATCGCTATCTGTGTAAAGGACATAGAGAAGATATTAATATACATTATGTAGCTTTATTGTCCTTTCAGGTTCACCTCTCCAGAGACAGGCACTCTAATTATTTAACTTTTTTAAAATCAATATCCTAAAACTGAAGCATCACCTCTGTTAAAGAACAATGATGAAAACTGCAGCAAAGTGGATTGGATATAGGAAAACAACATCTAATTTTAGAAATCATCTGTATTCTGCAAGGCTACCTTAGGGTCCTAAGAATGGACACAAAAAGTCACTGCCCTGGTCTTTCCTGAGGTCAAGTAGTTATATTCATTGTCATTTGGTAGTTGTCATCCAGATCATAAAGGCAATACAGGACAGCCTGTTGACAGTGCAGCTTTGTTTTTCTTCTTTGTATATTCTGACATGAATGGGCAAATGTGTTCAAAAGAAAACCTTCTCTGAGAATCACAAGCAGAAAAAAAAAAGCCTTAAGACCTAGAAATCTCTTACTGTATGAAGACAAATGAGTAATTACATCTGGAAGGTCTTCCTATCTTTTTTGTTTTCTCTTCCATAAAATAAAAAATTAACAGCAATGCAAAAAAAAAATTCCAATTACTGGTAATTACTGGTGATAATGAGAGTCAGGGAGCAAAACTAAAAGAAAAACAAAAACAAAAAAAGAAGTGTAGCTGTGTGAATGGTATCCCAGAGAGAACAATTGGAAAGGGAAGTGTTTTTCAAATCTAGCCTGAAAAATTGAGTTAAAATAGATGGAGCGCGGCTCTTCCAAAGCTCCACAGTTAAGGCAAGCTTCAAAGGGGCGGGGTACCGTCTACTCTAACTATAAGCTGTAGAGTCAGGTGTGTCAACCACTGCTTGCCTGTGTTTGTGTGGTGGGTTAGCACACACTGTCCTCTAAGGGCGGTGGGGTCAGGGGGGTGGCCTGAGAGTGCCAGGGAACACAATTAGGGACAGGGTCTTTCGAGTCTCACAGCTCTTATATTACCTCTTTGTTCTACTCTGGAGTGTTTTTGTGTTACCTAGAAATCTGAATTTCAAGCCAGGATATCATTGTTTATTGCTTATTCTCACTGCTTTTTCTTGCCATTGAAAATCCTGCTGTCTTTTTTTAATAGTGGTTGTCTCTCTTCAGGATATATGCATCACTAGTTAATGCAGAATGTTTACTTCATTCAAATCTGACAAAGAAAGGTATGTGGCTTAAGGAAGAAATTACACTAATCTTTGAAAGGCTGCTTTAATTTTGGAGTGTAATTGCTCCTTTTGTCATTCTATTATCATTTTTATATGAAGTATTTCCAATCACTCGGAGGGAACTTTCTTCTCATCATGCCTATGAGGCAGGAGTGTGACAGCTCTCCTTCAGCGGTTTTCCAGACATCTCTTGAACAAGGAAATGGGGTTTTCTCAGCCAGCTTTAGAGGTTGTGTCTCAGTGACCCTGTCACAGAGGTACTGAACTGCACTGGGTGTCTCTTGTAAAGTTACAACGTCCTAACTTTGACTTCTGCAAAATGCACACACTATTTTTGTGTAGACAAATTGGAGTTCAATGGGTTTAAGAAAGTACATTGTCACTGCTGCTTTCAAGGAACATATATAATTTCCTCTGGGAGCTTCAATAAATGATCTAAAGCAGAGAGTCCCAGGATAGTTTTGGGTGTACATGATACAATACTTACGTTCATTGTTTATCTGCGGAGGGCAGCTAAACTTCTCTTTAGATTTTAAAAATAATTTTGCCTAGAAGTGATGAAAACTCACAGAAGCAGAGATGTGGCTTGGTACCAATCTATATCATTCTTATGCAAGAGGACAATGTGTTCAGAGAAGAAGTGTCAGTGTGACCCGAGCTAGTCAGGATGACTCGCGGCAGCTGGGCATGGAAGAGTTTTGTATGTAAAAGAGAAGTAGAACAGAATTCCAGGAAGAATTCTCAATCTTGAATCGAACACATGGAACAAATGTCTTTCTTTATGTATAGAAGCATACATTTGTAAATGAATGGAGAATAGGAGAGAGAGTGGAAACTTCAAGTACTTGTCCAAACATCAGGGAATAAGTTTGATTCACCAGAATTCATGAGAAAAGCTAGGTAAGATGTGTGTTCTGGTAGTCCCAGTGCTGGGGACATAGGCCTGACCAGCCATCCCAGAGTACTCAGTGAGGTCCTGGCCAGTGAAATACTTTTTCTCAGGAAGCAAGATGGGAAATTGCAGAGGGAAGACACTTGTAGTTGTCTCTTACCTATACACACCTCACAGAGTATTCACGCGCACACGCACGCGCGCGCGCGCGCGCGCGCGCACACACACACACACACGTGCACTTGCACACGCACACACACAGACACAGACACACACTTAAATATTTAAAAAAAAACACTAAAATGATAGGTTTTTAAAGTAAATATGCTTTAGTAAGATGGATCAATTAATTTAAAAAGTTTCTTTCCTACAAAGACTTCATTTTTTACATTTAAATTTTTTTTTACAATTTCTTTTTTATATATCCCAATTGAAGCCCCCTCCCTTAACTCCTCCCAGTCCCACCCTTCCACCCTCTTCTCCTCTATTCCCTTCCCCTTGTCCACTGAAAAGGGAAGTTCTCCTCGTTTGCCATCTGCCCATAGCTTGTCATGTCTCATCAGGACTGCCTGCATCCTCTGTGTCCTTGCAAGGCCACATTGCCAGGGGCAAGTGATCCAAGAGCAGGCAACAGAGTTCATTACCGAGGCAGCCCCTGCTCTTCTTACTCAGAAATCTACATGGAGATTGAACTTCCTACTGGCTACATTTGAGCAGGGACTCTAGGTCCTCTCCATGAATGGGCCTTGGTTAGTACATCAGTCTCCGCAGAACTGGGGGGTGGGGAAGCTCAGATTTTTTTTTAGTTCTTTTTAGTCTCCTTGTGGGGCTCCTGTCCCTCCATGTTTTTCTATCCCCCACTTCTTCCATAAGACTCTCTGTGCTCTGCCCAAAGTTTGGTTGTGGGTCTCAGCATCTGCTTCAATCCTCTGTTGGGTGGAGCCTTTCATAGGACCCTCTATAGTAGCTCCCATCCTGTTCTCTCTTTTCCACACCTTCTGGTGTTTATCCTGTTTGTCCCTCTGGATGATATTAAGCATTTTCCCTAGGGTCCTCTTTGTTGTTTAGCTTCTTTAGGGCTGTAGATTTTAGTATGTTTATTCTATAAAGTTGCTATGTTAATAGCAACTTTATTTGTAATAGCCAGAATCTGGAAACAACTTAGATGTCTCTCAGTTGAGGAATGGATACAGAAATTGTGGTACATTTACACAACGGACTACTACTCAGCTGCTAAAAACAAGGAATTCATGAAAATTACAGGCAAATGGATGGATCTAGAAAAGATCATCCTGCATGAGGTAACTCAGAAACAGAAAGACACACATGGTATATATTCAGTTATAAGTGTATATTAAAAATATAATATAGGATAACCATATTACAAAGATTTTAAATAGCTAGACATTAATGTTTTCACATCTGCACGCTGTCATGTTGTAAATCATAGGTAGGACTCTTTTAGCAACATGACTGAGACTAAAATTTAGCACAAACAGAGCATCCCTGTAGAAGTAATATGCCGTAAGTTTGCAAAGGTGAGTGTCTGAGGCTTAATGATTGCTTCCCATTCATAATGGGCAGGCTGTGTCCTTAGTCACTATCAACTCCATTTGTGGAAAAGTTGTGTGACATTCTGAACAGCTGCTGTGGTGGGCTGTGTATGTTAACTATACAGGACGAAATGTGTTGATATGAATATTTTGACTAATGTCAGTTCACTATTTATAAATTGTTTAAATTTGTCAAATGATAGGCACCTTCATGTGTGTATGTCCACATGGAACACTTCAGATATTCAAACACCGAGAAATGTCTTTTCCTAAATACCAGGGATTTTTTCCTTCTTTAAATAATTATTTTAAAGCCTTCACACAAATCTGCATTATACATCAAGTATATCCCCTCCTAGCCCCCTTTCTCCCACTTCTGTGGGTCCTGGCCCTCCCCCTAGACACTTTTACGACATTCATAGGTTTTATTTGTCTATATAAACCATAGAAACAGACAGTGATAAAAAAAAGTATACTATTTGTCTCTTGAAGACTGGTTCAATTTACCCAACATAATGTTCTGCTGAATCACTTTTTCTTAAGCAATATATAGATTCATATATTTACATGGGTAATACTTATATAGATATTTTATTTTATAGATGAAAAACTCCATTGTGTAAATTCAGTTACTTATAAGTTGAGTACAGATTACCTAGTTGCCAAACTATGTTGATTCTGCCTTGTATCATTTTGTGAATATTCTGTGGGTGTCCAATATTCTACCAATCTTCAGACAATGTTAACTGTGAAGAAAAGACCTAATATATATATATATATATATATATATATATATATATATATATATATATATCTGTGGTCATTTATTGCCTCTTTTCCTCTATTTCTACATTTTCAGTTTTAGTTTGGGCAGGTTGACTCATGAGAATCGCTTTTTTTATAGATTGCAATTAATTTAAAATTACTGCACCTAAGATTCCTTTATTCTCAAGTATAAGATTCTTACCTATTTGGATGTCTTGGTAGTGTTTCATGTACTTGTGTCAGCTCACCTCTGGAGAATTACTTGGTAATGAAGTTGAGTCTTACTTTTGTGATTTTTTTTTAGCTGAGGAGTTTAAAAATAAATATAGGATTAGGATACAAAAAAGAGAGGTTGAGGAGAGGAGGAGATAAAAGAGAGAACAATTTTTTTTTAATTTAGATGAAATAACAAAAACAGATTAAATTCTTGAAAGCAAAAAGCAGTAACAATTGCACTCCCCTTCCCCCCCCCCAAAAAAAAACCAGGATGGTTTTATGCAGAGCTAACGCAGCAAAAATTCTTATTAAATACTTCAAAACTCTTTTAATTCATTGAAAAGTTACAGAACTAAATTTAGTTGCAGCATTGTTGCTACTAAGGAAGACACAGCTTCAGATGCCACTCCTGAAAAACAAGGCCCGCTGGGTCAAATAAGTGAGGTGCACATGAACTCACAGAGCCTGAAGCAGCAAGCGCAGAGCCTACATGGGTCTGCTGCAGGTCATCTGTATGCATAGTATTGCTTTTACCTTAGTATTTTCATGGGACTCTTGACTGGGAACAAGTGGGTCTCTGATTCTTGTGCCTGCTCTTGGGACTCTTTTCTTCCTATTGTGTTGCCATGTCCAACTTCAACATGATAGGTTTTGTTTGATCTTGTTGTATTTTACTTCTTTTTTTGTTAATAAAAAATACGTTATTCACGTGATATGTGAAATATTTTTTAAAATTATAAACAATATTCTGAACATTAATTAACAAGAATTATGAGTCTGTACTACTACTATTATTATTTTAAAGATATCCCATCAGTGTGCCAATCAAATCAATGACCTGAAGGTGAAACCTTTGAGTTCATTACAACTTTGATAAAATTTGCTGATACTTTCAACTCTATTCCTATTTCACATTTTAAATCTTTAAGCTTTATTTAACCTTATTCTCAGAACGGATATTTCCTGAGTTAGACACTTTTTAGCTTTTTAGACCTTTGAACTTTAAGAGAATGACTTACCAGACATTATGTATTAGGAGAGATATCTTGTGTGTGCAACAGGTGTACCCATAGTTTTCTCATAGTTTAGAGATATCTAGGATGCATATTTTATCTATGTGAATCTCATTCCACTTTATGCCAGTTTTTAATGATGAAAATAATTATAATATATGTAGGAGAAAACCTTTACATATATGTACATGTGTTTATTTTGCAACTCTTGGATGTAGGCCAGGAGACAAATGACCTACAATAGAGTTATCCTTCTTTTTCTTGTTTGTAATCCATCAAAGCATAAAATAAGTTTGAGGAACATATTATATTTTGCCCTGACATTTGCCTAAAACATTGAACTTAATTTTAGAATAAAGGAGTAATCTGCACTTCAATATTTTAAATGTGATTAAAATATATGAGTACATCGCTCTCAGGACAGTAACTGAAACTGAAATGCATTTTTCTAAGTATTTATAGTCATGATAACGAAGATGTACTATTAATTCTCTAATAAGAGTGCACAGATGAGTATTATTTGTATTAATAGATATTAAATGATTATATCTAAATACCTAGGCATTTTAGTAGCACTGAATGGTTTGATGTTCTTCTTCTTTTTTTTTTTTTTCTTTATTAGTTACACTTTACTGGACTATGCATGGAGATAACCTAAGACCCCTACACAGATGTAGCCCATGGCAGTTCAGTATCCAAGTGGGTTCCATTGTAATAGAAACAGGGACTGTTTCTGACATGAACTGATTGGCCTGTTATTTAATTACGTCCCCCTGAGGGGGGAGCAGCATTACCAGGCCACAGAAGAAGAAAATGCAGCCACTCCTGATGAGACCTAATTGACTAGGATCAGAAGAAAGGAAAAGAAGTCCTCCCCTATCAGTGGACTTGGGGAGGGGCATGCAGGCAGAGGGTGGAGGAAGGGAGGGATTGGGATGGGAGGAGGGAGGAAACCACGGGGGGCGTGGATACAAAGTGAGTAAAGTGTTTTACTTCTTTAAGTTTGGTTTTTGTCTCTTTGAAGCCTATTCTTTTCTAAAAGGAGTGGATCTGGAGGGAAGGGGAAGTGGGGAGGAACTGGGAGGAACGGGAAGAAGGGAAACTATAATCAGGATACCTTGTATGAATAAACAATCTATTTCCGATAAATGGGAAGAAATGAAAGTTTGCCATACATTTGAAAATGACAGAGAAATAACTTAAAATTCCTATGAATAAAAAAGAACAAAAAAAAGTGTTGAGACTGAAAAACTACATGGACTTTTGGATTTCGACTAACAGCTTTTCATATTATGATATGGGCCCAAACCTATGTGGGTTAAGGAGTGGAATATAGTGGTTTGAATGAGGACTTCATGCTCATATGTTTGAATACTTGGTCCCCAGTTGGTAGAACTGTTTCGCAAATATTAGGAGGTACAGCCTTGTTGGATAAGGCATGTCACTATGAGACTGCTTGAGGTTTTAAAATACTCCTACCATTTTCATTGTGCTCTCAGCTTACTGTTTATTGATTGAAATATAAACTCTCAGCTGCTGCTCCAGTGTCATGCCTGCCGCTTTGCCCTTGCCGTGATAGTAATGTACTTATCTCTATAGAACTGTAAGTCCCTAATAAACCCTCTTTCTGTTTCTTTCCTTGTTTATGATATTTTACCACATCAGTAGGAAATTAACTAAGACAACATATGGACACATACACACTAACACACACATCAGGAAATAACCTTTTCTGTTAGTTTATTTTTCTTTTTATTGAAAATAAATTTTTTCTTTCTTTCTTTCTTTCTTTCTTTCTTTCTTTTTTTTTTTGTCAAGACAGGATTTCTCTGTGTAACATCCTTAACTGACCTGGAACTCACTCTGGCCTCAAACTCACCTACCTTTGGGCAAGGCACTAGGGAGGCATCCCTAGTGCTGGGATTAAAGGAGTTCACCACTACTGACCAACCATTTTGTTTTTAATCTTACATTGTAACCTGATTATCATTTCTCCTACCTCCAGTCCTCCCAGTTCCTCTGGTAGCTCCCTCCCATCCAGATTCACTCACTTTATACTTCTTATTTGAAAACAAACAGGCTTCTAAGGCATAATCATAAAGTAGAATATAATAAGATCAGACAAAAACTAATGCTTGAGAGTTGCAGAGGACAAGCAAACAGAAGAAAAGGAACCCAAGAAAAGGTACAAGAATCAGAAACCCATTCATTCAAACACTCAGAAGTCCCATAAAAACACTGAGCTATAAGCCATAATATATGCAGAGGATCTGGTGCAGACCCATGCAGAACCTGTGCATGCTACCTCAGTCTCTGTGAGTTCACATGAGCTTTAAATTGATTTAAAGGACTTTGCTTTCTTGCTTTCTTGGTGCCATTCATCCTCTTTGGCTCTTACACTCTTTTTACCTCTTCTTCTGAGCAAGACTCTAATCTGTATGTAGAACAGAATGTCATCTGAACTAATTTTTTTTGCAGTTTTTTTTTCCTTCTACTTCCCTTCCTCCCCCTCTTCCTCCTCCTTCGCCTCTTCCTCTTCCTCGTTTTCCTTTTCTGGAACAGCAGTATTTGGTTTTTCTCTACATCCTTGGACTATGTGATCTCTGGTTCTTGGTCACCCAAACAGTGAAACATATGGGTTCCATTTCATGGACTGGGCTTTCAGGCAAATCAGACATCGGTTGGTTACTTCCACAAGGTTTGTGCTACCATTGCACTAGTGTATCTTGCTGGAAGGACAACATTGTAGATCAAACAAGTTTGAGGCTGGCTTGGTGTTTACATTTCTCTTTTTGTAGCATTGAGTACCTTCAAGTACCAAAGACACTAGCATGTGGGAGTAAAAGCTCTGTGTAGACAGCATCTCAATTCTCTGTCTTCAGTGAGTTGTGTGGAAACTGTCTTCAGCAAAGGGGCCTTGCAGTCAGTTCTTGGAGAGAAACCTATAATAAGCATCAGCATAAGCAGTTTGGAGATTCCAATGGGACATCTTTGGCCAACAACTCAGTCCTGGAAGCTTCATTTGGTGACAGGAGCTGTCTAGCTGGGACTCTGTCTCCTCCATTTTTTGGCAATTTTATTTATGTTACCTTCAACTGTGTATATATTTTAGAAAGCTTCTACTATATTTGGTTTCTATACTACCTATCACATGGCTCCTAATTTTAGTGGTCTTTCTCAATATTCCCTCTCTTATCCCTCTCTTCCCTTCCCTTCCTCCCCCCACATGTATTCTACCATTCCAATCCTCTTATCCATCCATAATGATCTATTCTATTATTATGCTTAATGCTAGACTTAACTGAGCTTCTCTTTTAATATTTCAAAAGGTTTTGAGAATTTTTATGAATGATGTCAAATGTTTGTAACTTTCAATGAGAACTCATTTTATATGCAGTAAAAAATATTTAGAATTGCTTTTAGAATGGACATTATTTAGTATTGAGAACATTGATGTTGAGAACATTTAATTTGAGAACTTTTTCTACCAAGAAATATATACTAAAGAAAATGCAGCATGAGTTAGACTTCTCTAAAGGAACAGAATTGAACAAATTTAATAACTATATCTTTATATCTATCATCTATCTGTCTATCTATCTATCTATCTATCTATCTATCTATCTATCTATCTATCTATCTATCATCTATCTACCAAGATTACCCATCACACAGCAATAGTCTTTCTAACTGGTTACCAACCACATTCTCAAACAGGAAAATGGATGCACTCTATGGGTCATACAGTGACTCATTACTGTAAAGTAAAGGCAAATCAACTTTAGAAAAGCATGTAAGTGGCATCGCATACTATTGGATAAAATAAGTTGCAGAGAATTACTTAGGTGCTAATGTCAATTTAATGAATGCTTTGAAATGTGAAATATACACATACTAATATGTGTATGTATGTATTGAAATAAGGTTTTGTGTAGCCTTATTTTATGGACTCACAATCTATACACAAGAATGACCCCAAACTTTGATAATCTCTATTCTACCTTCCTAATTCTGGATTACAGGCATGTACCACCAGTCTAGTTTTATGTGGTCCTAATAGTTCATGCGTGATAGCAAGCTCCCTGCTTAATGGCTACATCCTTAGCCCTGAGTATAAGTTCTTTTTTATTTATAATTATTTTATTTTATTCTTTTATTATTAGTTACATTTTATTAACTCTGTATCCCAGCTGCATCATGTTCCCCCATTCTCTCCCAAGCCCTCCCTCCCTCCCTCATCTCCTCCCTGCCCCTTTCCAAGTCCACTGATTGGGGAGGACCTCCTCTCCTTTCATTTGACCCTGTTTTATCAGGTATCTTCAGGACTGGCTGCAAAATCCTCCTCTGTGGCCTAGCAGGACTGCTCCACCCTTGGGGGATGGGGAGGTCAAAGAGCCTGCCATTGAGTTCCTGTCAGAAATAGTCCCTGTTCCCCTTACTATGGGAAACCAGTTGGTTACTGAGCTACCACAGGCCACATCCAAGCAGAGGTTCTAGGTTATATCCATACATGGTCCTTGGTGGAGTGTCAGGCTCAGAGAAGACCCCTGTGCCCAGACATATTTGGTTGGGTATAAGTTTTTAATCGCCGTCATCCTTCAGTGGCCTGTGAATATTATGAAGGCTCTGGTATTTCAGATATTTTATAAGCTACTTTTATTTTTTTAAAGAATTCACCTCATCTTAGAAATGCAGAATAATTTCCAGGATGTGTTTTTCCTCCCATTAGTCTTTTCTAGGACGGAGTGAACCCTTTCAATCTGCAGCTCAAGTGTTTCTTCAGTTCAGAAAACGTTTTGTCTATTGTTGGCTTGATTATTCACTCTCTTCCATCTGTTCATTTTCCTTCATCTGAAATTCTCATTATTTGCATATCAAACCTCCTGTATTTTTCTTTAGAATAAACTTTTCTTTTGCAGTCTTTTATATTCTTATCTACTCTTTCTTTTATTCAGAGGTATTCCTATCCATAGATCTTTGTAATCTTTCAGAAGTTTCAATCTCATTTTCATTTTTCTCTAGAGCATTTAAAATTCCAGTTTAAAATCTTTAATTTTTTTCTTTCTTTATTTCATGCTGTTGTCCGATTTTTAAATAAGTTATTTAAAACAAAGGTCATCATCTTTACCCATACATTAATAGATCCCCTTGTCTGTCTGTAGGTGTCATGCCAAGTTTTCAGAGTCTCATAAGAGCTGGCCAACCATGAAGAGGAAGAGATAAGTTTAGTAGCTTTTCATTCTTTCCAAGGAGGACTTGGGAACTGAGGAGGCAGCATGGGAAAACTTCTCGTATGCTTGCATGTGTGCTTGGGTGCTAAAAAACCCTACACAGGGTTAGTTTCAGATCTAGGGGTGATGCAGTCCCTCTTATATCTCTTACACGGGTTTGCAGACACTGCCAAGTATGAGATTCCCAAAACAACTCATGCCTTCAAGAAAATAGTTATCACTAGAGCACCATGGTCCAAATAATAACTCTAGGCACATGATTTCTTGATAATCATCAGGAGAATGGGCACCTACTTTGCCTTTCCATACTATGTTGAGATGATGATGGTAAGGACATTAAGGTTCAAGATCCAGGCATGATGTCTTCCTAGAATCTTCCAAGTTTTCCTATTAGATGATGATTTATCAGGTATGAAAGATATTTTGCCTTTTATTATATGAGGAAATTAAAGCTTTGATGAAAGATAAACTTCCATGGTTATATTAATGAATGAATACTTAGTTCATTATCTTAATGAAGTTATATATTAATGAATAAATATAAATGAATAATGTTTCAGTAATGAATGGAGCTTTGATAAATAACCTTCCATAGCTATATTAATGAATGAATATCATTTTGATTCCTATTTGGCTAGATTATAAATTTTGTACTTTTTCTAGTATGTAAATGCATCATTTCCCAACTCATCTTGAATCTGATGACAGGAAAATTCTGACAGTAGCTGTCAAGTACTATCTTTCCCTCCCAGACACATATAAAAATGCAGTTTCAAAGGAGTAAGTTTGAATTGTTGTGCAATAGTTTAAATCTCACCTGAATGTCTTTTAAAAACATTTAAATACCCCTTCCCAAAAAAACCAACTTAGTCTTAAAACACAACAGAGATTCATGAAAAGACACTTCTCTCTTTGTGTTAAAATGGATTAAAGCAAAAAAAAATCCATTTATAAGAATCTTTGAGGGATTAGGGGCAGAAAGTTGCAATTCCCAGGTTTATAAAATAAGCATAAACTTGGAAGGGACAGTGGCAGATGAAAGCTTAGTCAAATCTCCTCATAGTCTTAACTGATCGCAGTTTTCAGATAATTGCTTCTAAGATGGATACTTAAACAACACTGTCAGAAAACTGATCTAGGAACCCTAGGGGGTTAAATGGAGGAAAACAGCAAATCTCCTTTTTTTGCCCTTCAAAAGAATCTACAATTCTCTCACCATGGAAAAGAATGATACAGAGATGTGCAATGATCAACATAACTTTCTGAAGCTGTAATTGGAACAACATCATAATCACCACATCCCTCTCCCTCACTATAATTTTCTCTTAAAGTCCTCACCATAGGTAACATATTGAGAATTCAAGCATTAGGGAATGTGGAGCGTCTAAAGAATGGACATGGATATTTTAGAATCTATTAATAAGTTTGAGGCAGAGGACAAACACATCATCACAATGAAGGTGGAATAATCATGGCAGCAGCTGTGTGGTTCTTCCTTGTTTCAGAGCCCAGTTAATTGTTTATGGATGCCACTACGTTGTCCTACAGCCAGAGAAGACATGAACTGTCTCTTTCAATCACGTACTTTGTTCAAGGCTGTGGGTGTAAATGAAAGGTCAAAGAGGGTAACTAATTTTCTGAAGGTCATATTAGTGATTTACATGTTTCTTATTTAAACCTTGATGTCTCAGTCATAAGAGAGTCACATTAGAGAAGCGAGAAGAAAGATTCAACCCATCCTCTTTGTAAATATCAACTGAAATGATGTGTCTGGCTCCTGAGGGTGAGAAGCCCAAGGACGATTCTGGTGACTTTTAAGCCTTACAATTGTTTTCTCTCAATTTTTATTTTATTTTATCTCATTTGGGATGTGAATACTGAAGCTAGAGACAAATTAAGCTTGCACTCAGGATTCTGCTTGCTACTTCCAGGAAATAAGAGAGTCTGGAGAGCTCTTCATTTTAGTATGCATCAGGTAGAAGTAATTGTTTTGCAGCTCTTTCTGAATATTTCAGAAAGGGTAAGATTGATGACTCAGGGACTAGTTTTATCTGTTTGCTATTTCAGATCCCTCAAAACATCATATATTTCAGGGTTGTCATCACTGAATTCCTCTTACTCTTCTGAGTTTTAAACCAAAAAGTTGTAACTACATTGCTTGAGAGTATTCACAAAATATATTCAAATCAATAGATGTATTTCATGCTTTCTTTCTGTGCATCAACCAGAACTATAATTATTACAGAGGTTTGAGACAAACTGGTCCTGTCATTAATCAGAGATAAATCCTAGATAACTCTTTCTGCTTCATATAGAAGTTGGCAAAAGTAAACTAGATATTTCTGTGTCACCATCTCTTTCTGAGCTCACTTTTTACATTTCTGCCCCTTTGTTCCTGCTACTGCTGATATGCTGGTCCTCTTAATATTACTTACATATATTAAGTATTGCTTAGCCTCTGGGTTCCTGTATTTGACGCACTTTGTTAGAATGTCCTTCTTGTACACCCTTACCTCCTTTCATCCTCATCGTAAATGCTCTTTCTGCAATGAAGATATTTAGAACAGTTTGTCACTTCCTGTGTATCCAGTCATTCTTATTTGATTTTTTTCTTTCAAATGACTGATAGTTTGTATATCATACTGATTAACATCTTTTGTTCCTTTCTGACTTTAGCACTAACAAACTTTCTTCTGGTCAGAAAGTTTCATTCTATTTGATATTTTCATGTCTCAAGTACCTAGATTAGTAGCAAAAATGTAGATGCACAGAAAGTGTTAACAGACTAGATTGTTAAAATTATTAATATGGGAGAAAATGACTTTTATTACATGTAGAGAATTAGTGCTCAGTGGTACTGTTTTGGGGTCTCAATCAGACTTCTGAGTTTGAAACCTAATTCTACTATTTGGCTAACTCCTTAAACTTTCTGTGTCATTTTTCTTATGTGGAACTACTCTAAAGCATATTGCAAAGGTAAATTGACATTTTGAAATTACTTCAAAGAAGAACTGGGGCATATGCAATCTAAGTAAACGTTTATGATGGTGATTAAATTATTGAGTGAAGTAACTGGAGTTCAAAATCATGGACAGAATGGCAATTCATTGGAAGCTATTAAAGTACAACATGATCAATAATAATATTGTTTCTCTCTCCTGTTGTTTTGGAACAAATGTACTGTACATATCTTTAGATATTATGAAGGTCCGTGAACATGAAGCTTTGTAATCAATTTGTAATATTGACTCTGTTAGATAGATAACTATAAATTACTAATGTTAAAGTATATTCACTCCATCTTAAAATTTTTGTACATCTTTATGCCACATTTGGGGCTAGGGAGTAAAGAAACCAGGGAAGAACAGACTACCCAGAAGAGTCATTGATACTAAATAAGAATATAATGTCAATAATCATGGCAGTGATAATAAGAATCTTATACAAGGTTACTGGTGAGATTTTTATGCATGGTTTAATCTTCAGGTTCAGAAATGATGGATAAGAACCCGTCTTGGGATTTCCTTAACAATGAATTTTATTTGGTAAAAAGGACAGAAAGAAAAGGGTCTGGGGGAGAAACCCACCCACATTCAAGAAACATATTTGCAAATATGTCTAGCCTCTGTGCCAAATGTGACTCATAATGGGACATTTTCAATTATATTTATGGGTCTGTTTGCTTTTTGCCTTTTTAATTATATTCATTTGCAAATCCTGGAATTGGTCCTTAGAAAGAATTTTGTAAGCTACTCAGTACTGTTTTAGGGAAAGTGGAAAATTGCTCTCATCATTCCTAGTATCCATCTCGACATCCCATTTTTGCATGTGTGTCAAATCCCATGCATCTTGTCAAACACCGTTCCTCCTCCTGGGTAGACCTGCCCTGAACACCATTCATACAATTGTTTTAAACAATGCAAATGTTCAAAGATCTCTTCCCATGTATTCCAATATGAAACAAATTATACGATTATAGTATTGAATGTATTGTTCACTGTTTAAAAATATCTCTTAACAGTAAACATCTCTTAAGGGGAATTATGGTCCTGGGGCAGTGTCACTTTGTAGACCTTCTGAAACCTCACTAGGTTGGTAAAAATGTAATTTTTCCTGCCAAGCCTTTAATTAACTCCAGTGAGGTATAGCTCTTTTTTAATTTAAAATACAAAATAGGTGGGTATGTTTATATATAATTACAAACATGTTTAACTATAGATATGTGAATATTTATTAGAAATCTGTTTGTGCATATAGGCATATATAATTGGGATCCTTATATGTCTTTGGCCACTGTTAGAAAATATTAAATAATTCCTGAAAAATATGTCAAGATATTCACAGTGTTAGAGATCCTATGACAGTCCATTTTGACCCCCAGTATGCTTTCTTCCTGAATCTATTGCTTCTGGCTTCCTAAGTTAGTAATAGGTAACCAATGCAGATATCACTTGTCATCTCATTTACACCTAATGATTATATTATAAGCCTTTTGAAAGGATTGAATATTCCTTAGAAGAGGGGGAAAAAAAGAAAAAAAAATGTGCTCTCCTGCTGCATTGTCAACCTCTTGTTTTTCTCCTCACATATGGAAAAGAGGTCATTTTCTTCCTTTCCTAATTCTTCTGCAAACACAAAAATACAGCTACTTAACAATCCCTTCTGCTGAGGGAAAAGCTGATTTCTATTCCCCTAGAGAAGCAACTTGCTGGGAATAAAGATCTGTTGTTGCCTGTGAGCTTCCTGTACTCTCCACTGATGAAATTGCCCTGTGACAAAACTCAGCATGAGGCCAGTGCATGCAGAAGAATTGTTCCTGCCTGGGCTGTGGACTTTTGGGGGCTCGGCACTCCACTGAGATGTACTATTACTGCTTCCCGTGTGATTATCCACATGCATGTGCCGGCAGTTTGCATTGCTAGGATAAGTGGTCTGAACTTGATGATTGGGTAATGGAAATGCATTCTTTCCTCTTAAATGAGATTTCATTTTCTAGCAATTTCAAGGCTTGTTAAATTTGGTCACAGAGGAATAGGAGTTTGGATTTTGTTTCGCTTCCTTCTTGTTCCTTTCATCCGTTTCCCCTGGTGCTCAGAGTGAGGAAGAACACCATAGTGTCACTATGGCTGTAGCTGGAGTCCTGGGCAATCTGTGTTGAAGCAGAGAGTATAGGATGCTGGTCCTCGGTCTTTTCAATTTTCTGATGACGTGCTTGTATGCTAAGTAACTCTTTGGAGCAATGTTTGGCCACATTTGTTCTCTTTCAGAGACGTTTAATAGAAATCTTCTTCTTCTTCTTCTTCTTCTTCCTCCTCCTCCTCCTCCTCCTCCTCCTTCTTCTTCTTCGTCTCCTCCTCCTCCTCCTCCGAACTAAGATGACCTGAAATGCAACCCTTCTCATTCATGTAAAAAAAAAAAAAGGTGCCTAAAACGCTCATTAAAAAAAAAAACAAAAACAAAAACAAAACAAAACAAAAAACAGATTATCTACCTTCCTCTACTGTGTTACTTTTTGCTCGCGCTTATTTTTTAGTGAGCAGGTGAATGGATGAGAAATCACCTTAATTAGACAGCTTGGTCTCACCAGTTTGAAAAATCATGAGTGAAGCTTGCGGACCAGCATGAGACACCTATAGGTATGTGAGGACGTCTCACATCAAAAAGGCAAGCATGTCTGCCCCCAAATAAGAAGTCCTCATGAAGCTTGATGCTTGAAACTATCAGTATCATAATAGGTATGCACAAGTATCTCACCATTTAAATATAAGTCCTTTTCTTAAAAGTGAATTAATACATACAATTTAGTATTATATCTCCAACTATTTCCTCTTTAGAGGCCAATGCCCTCAAACATATAGTCTCAATATTTACAACTCAGTGTCATATTATAACTTTCAACCAGTTCCTGTTTAGAGGAGGATTCCTTTAAACATATAGTATAAATGTGCTTAAATAGTTGTCCAAGGGAGTGATTTTCAACCTGTGGGACCCCATTTGGTGGTCAAATGACTTTTTCACAGGGGTCACCTAGGACCATGGAAAACACAGATATTTACATCATGACTCATAATAGTAGCAAAGTTACAGTTATGAAGTAGCAATGAAAGTAATTTTATAGCTGGGGATCACCACAGCAAGAGGAACTGTCTTAAAGGGTCACAGTGTTAGGATAGTGAGAACCACTGCTCTAAGACATTGATGCTAACGTTATCCAGAAATATTAAGAATGCCAAGTCATACCATGTTGACAAAATAAGTAAAAGCATGCTCTTAATCCATGTACTATCATGTTTTCAGTTGCATTATTTATTATTGCATTCTGATGAATAAGTTGCATTATATTGCTAAATATATGATAAATGTGTATTTACTTAAGTACAACATCTAATACAATTGGAAATATATAAAATAATAACTTTATACATTATAAATAAAATATATAAAGAGAATTTGAAAGACTTAAAGGCTTTTAATTCTCCAACATCTTATTAATGATATACTTTAAATTCAAAACTGTAATATAATGGCTCAAGGAGCTATTTTTCTTTCATTTTAATTTGTCATCTAATGGAATTAGATATTTTAGCATTTGAAGTCCTCTTAGAAAGAAATTGAATTTTATTATGGTTAATTGATTGGGTCACATTCAGAGAGCATAAAGATTCAGATCTCCTGACACCCATTTAGTATTTTCCCATATCATTTTCCACTTGTGACTAAATGAAGATTGGAAAACCTATAAATCAGAGAGGGATAGGGACCAGATACAACAAAGTTTGAGATATCTACTGTTTTAATTGGAAGTGTAGATGCTCTAGTACACAAGTTAAGTACAATTTGATTTGAGTTTTGATAATTGCCCCTTAACTATTGATTTTTTTCCAAATGATGAATGTGTAGCTACAGTTATCTTGATTTTTGTATTGTGAGCTACTCTGTTTTGCAAATCATTTAGTAAGAATGTTTTTATGCATGTTATCATATTTTCCAAATAATCCAACCCAAATTAATAGCACAAGTATTAAATATGACCTATGATAAACAAAATTCCATGTACCTTTTCTCATGTATTTTAATCACAATATCTTTGACTATGCTGCACAGTTTTCCATTTCTAGCCTTTCTAGTAGTTTTATAGTAATATTTCATGCTGATTTAATTCATATTTCTGTTGACTAATGATACTGAACTCATTTTTATGGATGTTGCTCAGTATCTACTCTTTTCTTTAATGACATATCTGCAGAGCTTTTGTCCAGGGTTTCATTGTCTTGTTGGCTCTCTTCATTCTGAGTTCATATTTCTTTACACATTATAGACACAAGTTCTTCACCAGACAAATGTCTTGCAAGTAACCTCTGAGTGTTTGCCTATTTTTCTGTGTTGTTAAGATACAAACAGAAAAGAAGAGTACATTTTTTATGATTTCCAGTTTTCCAAGGTTTGGGTCTATGACTACTGCATAAAAATGAAAATAACTATTTTCACAAGGTTATTTTTCATTGTTTTCTTCTGGCAGTTAAAAAGTTTTAGTGTTTTCATTTAGTCTTATGACTCAAATTAATTTGATGCCTTTATTCATGATGTCATATTTTGAAAAATCTTTTACTACTTTTGAATCTCATCGGGTGTTGTGTTTCATATCTCTTGATATTTGATTAACTAAATTTTTAATTTCATCTTTATCAGAATATATTTGCACAGAGGTCACCATTTATAATATAAAAAGACTGTCATCATTATGATGTACTTCGTAACCCTTCTGTCTGAGACAAAATTGCATTGAAACTATATGTTGTCAAAATTGTGTGGTATAATTATCTACATACTTTACCAAGACCCTTTAAACTCATGACCACTCTCAGAAACGGAAATTCCTGAAGAGGTACTGGCAAAATAATTTAGGGGAAAAAGGTAGAAGATTGCTTAATAATATACAAAAATCTGCTTGTATATCTTTTTAGGGTATATTTTATTTTATTTTATTTTTTTATCAGTTACATTTTATTAACTCTGTATCCCAGCCATGTCCCGATCCCTCATTCCCTCAGTTTTAAAAGGCATCATTTCTGCCTATGATTGAAGAAAATAACCAATATGCAAACTTATATATCTATCACAATTTTATAACTCTAGAAAAAATATGTATTTATTCTTTTATACGTTTTCCTGGTGGCCATATGAACTGGCAGACTGTGTTTTCTCAGAAAACACCCAGAAACATCCTTAAACGAGTAATGCTGTAATAACACAAGATTAATCAGAGCAGGAGCAAACCTCCAATGCAGCTCTGCTTAAGGAACAGATTGAGCATAATCTCATCGACTGTTTCTTCATTAACTCTGCAATCCCAATGCAAAGGTTGTAGAAATCAGCTTATTATTTTAAACATACTTAGAAGAGGAAACATTTCAATTAAACTGAATTTTCTTTAAACTCAAGGAATAAGATATATACAGTTAGACCAGTAGTAACCCCAAATCTCATCCAGCTGAATTTTTTACTTTCTTTTCTGCCACCTTAGCCTTCCTTTAAATATGATCACAGAACACAGTTCTGTGATACAGCTTTAATATCGCTCAGGTTTGTGTATAAATGGAGGCTGACAAGGAGGACAGGGTGCTACCCAAGGTCAAACCACTCTTTGGTCTCAGGGAAAGCTGATACTGGTTCTACCATTCCACAGATCACAGAGGCTCTGCCTTTCTGATAAGTGTTGTAAGTCATAGAAGTGTGACAGCCTTTCTTAAAATATATTTTGTGTGTAGTTACTTGAAATTGCAGTGGGAGTAGTAGGAATATAGGATTTCTTTTCAAAAGCTGAGCTCTTTATCTTCAGATAATTGATCATTTGACAGCAGTGCGATAAAGCTGTGAGCACTTGTGACTGAATTCTGATAAACACCATATGTTTATAAGAGAATATCTGAATGGTATCTCTTTTATAATTCTTGTGCTCGCAGAATCAGCAACTTTTCTGTATGACCTTCAAATGGAGGAAATAAAGGCTCTATCATTTTTAGCATTGGAGGAAATAGCAGGAGTACAAACCCACTAATAAAGCTGCGGTCAAGAATGACTGATACACAGCTGGACAAGCAGCTGGGCTTTTCATGGACAAAACAAAAGTGTGAGCAATGGAAGTGTATCTGAATGTGAATGAAATTCAACTCCAAGACCCTTGAATGCATTGTACAGTTGAGGGTTTGCATGTACAACAATCATTTTCTTTCTTTCATCTGATTCTTAGAATTCAAAATTTGTTTTATGTCAGAACAAATAGCCCCTTGAATTTCTGCCAGTCCTCTAAAACCTATTCATGATTTTTCAAATTAATATACTCTAGCTTTCCATTTGCATTTTATTATATTCCTTTGCATAAATAATAGTGATGTTTTGCATTTCTTAGCAGCACTCCTTGTGAGATTTGTCATTAAAAGAGGTTATTAATATGGAAGCTACCATTAAGGATTGTAGGAGATATTGACACTTTTTGCTCATTTGCCACATACAGTGAAGGGAGTCCTTGAACAAGGTCAAACCATGAGTCAGCAGGATACCAAGAGCACGGTTCCAAGTTCCCAAGGCAGAGTCCTACTCTGTATATCAGAGCTCTCCTGTGTGACATTTTTTTTCCGGACCACACTTTGCTTGTGATTTTATTCATCCTTGAAATTCTTCAAGTATGATAGCTGAAAAAAATATTCCTCCTACCAGACCATGAAAATCTAAGAAGTCTACAGAGAAAAGGGATTTGAGATAGATTTAGAATGTTTAAAAAGCTTCACTGCAGCTCTCTGTGGAAATGAAACCTGAATCAGCCAACCAAAGTAATGCAAAATAAATATTTTACAAATAGCAACAGATTGCATAGCAACACGAGAATCCAGTAGGGCACGTGAACACTTAAAGGGCTGCTTGTGTTTCTTAGGAAAAATAGGAACCCAAGTCTAGGAAATGCGGCTAATGTTTAGTAACATAAAATATTCAACAATATAAGCATGTTTTTAAGTTAATCATACCTAGATAAGATCATCATGTACTTACAAAAGGCTTGGATTGGATACTGAACACTGTAAATTGACCATGTCTTTAAGGTTTGGAAATGAACAAGACTTTTTAATTAAGCATATTCATATCAGTGTAAACAAGCTGCTTGCTTATTGCAGAATTCTCATAGGTAGAAAGTAGTAAATTCACACTAATGATTCAAACATAACTATGGAATAACTTGATACTCTTCTTATTTCCAAGAGAAGAAATAAAAGATTACTAGGTAAATCAATTAAATAGTCCTATATCCCCCAAAGAAATAGAAGCAGTCATCAAAAGTCTCCCAACCAAAAAGAGCCCAGGACCAGATGGCTTCAGCGCAGAATTCTACCAGACCTTCAAAGAAGAGCTAACACCAATTCTCTTTAAACTATTCCACAAAATAGAAACAGAAGGAACATTATGAAACTCATTCTATGAAGCGACAGTCACCCTGATACCTAAACCACACAAAGACCCAACATAAAAAAGAACTTCAGACCTATCTCTCTTATGAACATTGACTCAAAAATACTCAATAAAATACTTGCAAACCGAATCCAAGAACACATCAAAGATATCATCCACCACGACCAAGTAGGCTTCATCCCAGGCATGCAAGGGTGGTTCAACATACAGAAATCCATCAATGTAATTCACCACATAAAAAAACTGAGGGAGAAAAACCACATGATCATCTCCTTAGATGCTGAAAAAGCATTTGACAACGTCCAACACCCATTCATGTTTAAAGTCTTGGAGAGATCAGGAATACAAGGCACATATCTAAACATAGTAAAGGCAATATACAGCAAGCCTATAGCCAACATCAAACTCAATGGAGAGAAACTTAAATCAATCCCACTGAAATCAGGGACAAGACAATACTGCCCACTCTCTCCATACCTCTTCAACATAGTACTTGAAGTCCTAGCCAGAGCAATAAGACAACTAAAGGAGATCAAGTGATACAAATTGGAAAGGAAGAGGTCAAAGTGTCACAGTTCCAAGATGATATGATAGTATATATGAGCGACCCCAAAAATTCAACCAGAGAACTCCTCCAGCTGATAAACACCTTCAGCAAAGTGGCAGGATACAAAATCAACTCAAAAAAATCAGAAGCCCTCCTGTATACCAGAGACAAAAGGGCTGAGAAAGAAATTAGGGAAACAACACCCTTCACAATAGCCACTAATAACATAAAGTACCTTGGGGTGACACTAACCAAGCAAGTGAAAGACCTGTTTTAGAAAAACTTTAAGTCTCTGAAGAAAGAAATTGAAGAAGATATCAGAAGATGGAAAGATCTCCCGTGCTCATGGATTGGTAAGATTAACGTTGTGAAAATGGCCATTCTGCCAAAAGCAATCTACAGATTCAATGCAATTCCCATCAAAATACCAACTCAATTCTTTACAGACCTAGAAAAAAAGATTCTCAGCTTCATATGGAGAAACAAAAAACCCGGAATCTCCAAAACAATCCTGTACAACAACAGATCATCTGGAGGTATCTCCATCCCCGATCTCAAGTTGTACTACAGAGCAATAGTAATAAAAACTGCATGGTATTGGCATAAAAACAGAAAGGAGGATCAATGGAACCACATAGAAGACCCAGAAATAAACCCACACACCTATGAATACTCGATATTTTGACAAAGAAGCCGAAACCATTCAATGGAAAAAAGACAGCATCTTCAACAAATGGTGTTGGACCAACTGGATATCAACATGCAGAAAAATACAAATTGATCCATATTTATCACCATGCACAAAACTAAAGTCCAAGTGGATCAAATGCCTCAGCATAAAACCAGATACTCTAAATTGGTTAGAAGAAAAACTGGGGAGGAGCTCAGAACTCATTGGCACAGGAGACAACTTCCTGAACAGAACACCAACAGCATAGGCTCTAAGAGCAACAATCAATAAATGGGACCTCATGAAACTGAAAAGCTTCTGTAAATCAAAGGACACTGTCATCAAAACTAAATGACTGCCTACAGATTGGGAAAGAATCTTCACTAACCCTTTATCTGACAGAGCACTAATATCCAGTATATACAAAGAACTAAAGAAGCTGAAAAACAGCAAACCAAGTAATCCAATTAAAAAATGGGGAACAGAGCTAAACAGAGAATTCTCGACAGAGGAATATCGAATGGCAGAGAAGCACTTAAAGAAATGCTCATCCTCGTTAGCCATCAGGGAAATGCAAATCAAAACGACCCTGAGATATCACCTTACACCCATCAGAATGGCCAAGATCAAAAACTCAAGTGACAATACATGCTGGAGAGGTTGTGGAGAAAGGGGAACCCTCCTCCACTGCTGGTGGAAATGTAAACTGGTACAACCACACTGGAAATCTATCTGGCGCTTTCTAAGACAATTAGGAATAGTGCTTCCTCAAGACCCAGCTATACCACTGCTAGGTATATACCCAAAGTTTGCTCAAGTACACAAAAGGTATACTTGCTCAACCATGTTTATAGCAGCTTTATTTGTAATAGCCAGAACCTGGAAACAACCCAGATGTCCATCAACGGAGGAATGGGTACAGATTGTGGTATTTCTACACAATGGAATACTACTCAGCAATCAAAAAGGAGGAAATCATGAAATTTGCAGGCAAATGGTGGGATCTAGAAAAGATCATTCTGAGTGAAATATCCCAGAAGGAGAAAGACAAACACGGTATATACTCACTTATATAGACCTATAAGATATGATAAACATAATGAAATCTATACACCTAAAAAAGATAATCAAGAGAGTTGACATGGGGTAAGATGATCAATCCTCGGTTAGAAAGATAGATGTGATGTACATTGAAAGTATGACAGGAGTCTACTGAGCGCATCTGAAAGACTCTAACTAGCAGTGTTTTCAAAGCAAAGACTCATGACCAAACCTTTGGCAGAGTACAGGGAATCATAAGAAAGAAGGGGAGTTAGTCTGATGGGGAAAGGATAGGAGCTCCACAAGGACCAAATATATCTGGGCACAGGGTCTTTTCTAAGACTGACATTCAACCAAGGACCATGTATGGATATAACCTAGAACCTCCGCTCAGATGTAGCCTGTGGTAGCTCAGTAACCAAATGGTTTCCCAAAGTGAGGGGAACAAGGACTATTTCTAACAGGAACTCAATGACTGGCTCTTTGGCCTCCCCATCCCCCAAGGGAGGAGCAGTCTTGTTAGGCCACAGAGGAGCGCTTTGCAGCCAGTCCTGAAGATACCTGATAAAACAGGATCAGATGAATGGGGAGGAGGTCCCCCCATCAGTGGACTTGGAAAGGGGCACGGTGGAGATGAGGGAGGGAGGGAGGGACTGGGAGGGAATGAGAGATCGGGACACAGCTGGGATACAGAGTTAATAAAATGTAACTGATAAGAAAAAAATAAAATTAAAAAAAAAAGAAAAAACAAACATAAAGAATAGATAAATAAGTTTTTACAAGTTACTGCTTATTTCTTTGTTGTCTATTAATCAACCCTTTTCTTCAATTATTGTCATATGTTACATTTTATGTTCACTAGATCTGGGGGTCAGGATCAGAGGGGGAGTGGGGGCGAGTGGTGAGGGAGCCCAAGCAGAATCCTGGGAATCAGACTCTGGAGACCAGACTCAAAAACACAGATGTAACTTTATTGTCCAGTGTAACAGCCTGTAAATGGTTGAAAGGCCAATCAGAGCATCCCATGACAGCCTCAAGTACCAGTAACATTCAATCAGATTGGTACGACCATAAGAAAATGTGGGAGTTGTTGGGGCGGGGGAGGGTCACCTTAGGCGACTTCAGTAAATTAAGTGGGCAGCAATCACTGCCCTAGCCTCGGATCTGTTTTGAGACTTCACTAGAGTGCTAGGAGTCCCTAGTAGATCCACACTGTTTGGTGGATCAGCACCTTTTGAGCAGTCTTAGGGGTCGCTGATGCAAAACATGACTAAGTGTTAAAGACAAAATGGAACTTGAATTACTGGACTGAAGTACATGAATTACACAATTGATCAACCTGTTATAATAGACCAAATATTTGGTGGCTAATTCAGAAAAAAAGGGTGGTTGTGGGGGGACCGGGACTGTCTCTGACATGAACTCAGTGGTTGGCTCTTTGATCACCTCCTCCTGAAGAGGGGGCAGCCTTACCAGACCACAGAGGAAGACAATGCAGCCAGTCCTGATGAGATCTGATAGGTTAGGGTCAGATGGAAGTTGAGGAGGACCTCCCCTATCAGTGGACTAGGAGAGGGGCAGGGGAGGAAAAGAAGGAGGGAGGGCAGGATAGGGAGGGGATGAGGGAGAGGGCTACAGCTGGGATACAAAGTGAATACATTGTAACAAAATTAAAAATAAATTTGAAAAAGAGAGAAAAGAAGAAAGAAAGAAAGAAAGAAAGAAAGAAAGAAAGAAAGAAAGAAAGAAAGAAAGAAAGAAAGAAAGAAAGATCTATCCAGTTTAATTGGAGACATGACTTTATTTAAGTTACGTATATGTGGATAAATAATTGGATATAAGATGTAGGAAAGAAACTCTCCTTTAATAGTTTTGATTTATTTCTCTGTAGCAAAATAATAATTCCAAATCATTAATCTGAAACAAGAAGGGAGGTATTCTTGGCATGATAAAAAATAACATAGGAGACAGTCATGAAGGAGAATGGGAGAGTAGGGATGAGTTGCCAAGAATAGAGAGGACTCAAGAAAACGTCAAAATGTTGTCCCTTGTAAAAACTGATACAAATGTTGAAAGATTGACAGGGGAGTGTTAAGCTGGATCCAGGCCTTTCTAAGCATGGCACTGCTCCAGAGAACCACGGATCCTGATCTAACTGACAGAATAAAGAGAATGGCTAGCAGCGAGGGTTAAGATGATAAGCTGCAAGTCATGCTAGTTACATAACTTTTGTATTAATCATTATCCTAAGTCACTCTGTATCCTTGCACTTCTCCACCCTTGTGATTATTCAGTTATTTATAAATCAGAAACCAATAAGGAAAAATTCTAATGTCCTTGGAATGGACAATATAATGTTCATTCTTTTTCATACCAAGGGAACATTCAGTGTTGGATTCTGATTTTACTTCTTGTTAAACTACAACCATTTAGAATGATTCCTGGACTTACCTGTTTCAAGCCCAGTGTGTTATATATTCTCCATATAATTGTCATACCTTTTTCTGTGATGTCTTTGCAGTGAGGGTTTGGGTTAGAGAGGCAGAAAAGTCTTCATCACTGCCAATTTCTGTTGACAGACTTTTCATTCTGTTATTGTTTCTACATCGGCACTGCCATGTGGACAGATGTAGCTAATTAATCCTTATCACTTCTGATTCAGTTAAAAAAAATTTCCTGGAAACTTTTCAATGTCTGCTTGGACTGTCCTCTGGAAACCTTGAAATTTTAGAAAGGTTAAAACCCTGTTAAAGAGAAACAAGGACTTTACAATTCAGACAATTTCCTGGGTGAGAGGGGTTATGCTTGTCAGTAGTTTTAAGTAAGAAGACAAATTATTGTTAAATATAACTTTGAAGGAATGGAGAAGAATTTGGTATTGAAGTTGGCATTTTAAGCTAGAGAATGTAATAATAATAAAACAGATGCAAATGTTTTTAAGTATACAGGAACAAAATAATTTTGCTATATCAGTTATAATACTTAAACAAATCAGGTTATCATACAGCCTTCTTGAGGATGACAACTCATTTGCCATGTATTCTCTGGGTAGATAAATGTTCTAAAGTGATTTAATTATACAATTACCATGTGAAAAAGGTGATGTAGCATAAGAGGAAGAGGTAATGCTTTGGCTTTTATATGTACTTTGTGTATCTTTTGATATTTTTAAGTGATTGAAAATATCTAAATTTACTTAAAATACATGATATAATTTTATGCTTAACATGCAGCTACACTGTAGCCACACAGATGATGAATCAGCATGTAAATACACAGTGTTGAACTTTGTAGCAAAATAATATCATGTAACCAAAGCTCTCCTCTTCTCCTTCCTCTTCTTTTCCTTCTCCTTCCTCTTCTTTTCCTCCTTCTTATTCTTATTCTGTTTCTTCTTTTTGTTAATGGTTACATGTTTTGAACTCTAAGTAATAAGAATTCCACATTATTTTTTTTCAGAAAATCTTTAATCTTGTATGTGTAATTATAAGTTACAGTTGACACTGGGCACAAAAACTTCAATAAGCTTTTGTAATTACAGACTTATGCTATGACCTATAAATCTAAAAACAGTGTCAGCAATGTGCAAAACTTTCTTGCCTCATTAACCTGTTTCTGTATATACCTCTAGAAGTGTTGCTCTTTTGATTCTTTAGTAAACTGGGAGAGAGCTTCAAGACTTTCAAGGCTCACCAATGTCTAGGTAATGCTCAATATGTCTGATATCCACCGGAGACTGCATCCTGGGGAATCCAGATTTGTACGGCCCTTAGCTATTTATAGTGATTGTTTTTTATAAGGGTGTGAGGTTAGAAATATATTTTGTTGAGTTCTCTCTCTCTCTCCTTTTTCTCTCTCTTGTTAAGTCAAACTAGTTTTCATTCATATACTAGTTGAATCATTAACAAAGTGAGAAAAATATTCTGAAAGAAGACTTTGCTGAAATTTAATTAATGTATGAATTGGTGTTCCTTCATCAGAACACACACATTTCTGTTCTGCTTATGGCTACAAGGTGATTATAGTTCTATAAATTCATGAAACAATCCTTTTAAAAAAGGTAATTTTCAGTTGATTGATCATTTCATTCTCCATGTTAATAATTTCTTTGGGAGATTTTAATAAAAGAACAGAACACAGACATATTCAACAAGTTTTTTTTTAAATGAAAAGAATAAATTACAATCATGCACTAGATTTCACTACCTTTTCATGTCATGACAATGCTTATGATTAAATTTTTTGATGAACTGATAGAACAATTGATACAAGCATAACTTCTCTTAGACTATTATAAGCTTATATACACATTGGGGTTAATTTTCGGCAAGGCTATTCACATGTTCTCTTTTTATTCAAATGATGTTATTTGTACTGAAATATATTTGATATATGTTATCTTCTTTGGTTCCAGATTATAATATTTGGAGCTATGGAAAAAAGGAAATTGTAGATGATTATTTACTTATTAGTTATAATACTTCCATTTGTGTATTCTTTAGAGTTCTGTTCCATTACCAGAATCATCACCTAAGGAAGAGTGTCATTCTCTGGAGGTTGATGTGATGAATTTATCCAACATGCCTTGGAGATATTTATATAAGTTGTCATCAGTGAATTTCAATGAAATGTTGAGTCAAAATACTCTTGGAATCTTTTATAAGAGAATGAAAATAAGCTTTTTTTCTCCCATCCTCCTTCTTATTCTTCTAAGGTAGAACTTCACCTGTTATTATTTTAACAAATAAACTGTTGGCTGATGGTGTCATTTGAATGAGAATATCCTGCACAGTCTCATATGTTTGACTGCTTTGTACCCAGTTAGGGGAGCTGTTTGGGAAGCATTAGGAGGTGTGGCCTTATTAGAGTAGACATGGTTCCATTGGAGGTGTGTCACTGGGTGGGCTTTGTTGAGGTTTCAAAAGTCCATGAAAGGTCAGTTTCTTTCTCTCTCCCTCCCTCCACTACCCACCTCTCTGACTGCAACTTTTGGATCAGATGTGAACTCTCAGCTACTTATTCACCACCATTCCTTCCTGTCTGTTATCATACTCCTCTCCATGGTGATAATGGACCAGCATTCTAAGTTACCCTTATCTTTTTTTTTTCAAGTAAGGGGGAACTGCCTTTATGAAAGACTACTCCTGAACTATTGCTGTAGTAGATCTGAGCAAAAACTGAAGAAGATAAAACTTCAAATGAAAATGAAGGTCTAGAAATTTTTATTTAGTGTCCATGTAATAGTACCATCAGTTGGGTAGTATTAGTATTGTAGTGTATCTGAGGAGAAGGATGTGCATGGTACATATACTACCTTTATGTAGTTAAGAGGGGGATTCAAGGATTATGTAAGGATTATATTCTGTCATGGATGAGGATATCATCACAAAAAGTTACTCTTTCTCAATATAATTGGTAATGGCAAGCAGATTGTGTATTGTCTGATCCATTTTCTTCAACATTGCAACAAACATAGTGGTCTTTACCTGTTAATGTATGTGCATGACTTTGAAAATAGAACTGGAGACATGGAGGATATAATTCAACTAAAGCCCATATTAATGATGATGATGATGATGATCATGATGACATTAGCAGTAACAATTTTGATAGGCTTTAATTCTGGCCTTTGAGTTATGCCTGAAGGAAAAAAAAATATAGATGGAGGAATCAACAACCATAAAGTTTAAAGATCTTAAATCATATTCAGGTATTTTGAAAAGGGTTCAAACAGTGTTAGATGAAAATAATGATTATTCTCTTAATCTTATGCTAAGTAGTTGACATTTCATTTTGTACTCAGATCTTCTATCTTATCTGTCCTCAAGGAAGGCTGTTTTTCCTTTTGTTTAAAAAGAACATTACAGTGAGAGAATGATTAATAAACTAGACATAGATAGAGATAATGAAAAGATGTATGTGTGTATGTGTGTGTGAGAGAGTGTGTGTCTGTTTGTGATTCTCCTTGTGCATTGAATCAGTTAAGCATAAACTTGTGAAACATTGGGTCTTCTTTTAGCTTCACATTTCCCACAAATGTTAATGATTTATCCAGATAAAATTGTTTTCAAATATTTCAAAAATTGAAACTTGATTTTTTTCAACAAACATACATTGGTGATGTTTACTTATTAAACAATGCAGATTTAAAGCACTGACATTTCTACTGGATATCTTGCACTTGGTTGCGATAAGCAAGTCCTGATGGTCACAGAGAAGAATAAAGAGAGAACGAAGAGGCAATGAAAGATATGCTGTAGAAGTGTATTTTGAAGTGACCTTGGAAATGGTGGCAGCATGGAGACACGAACTGGAGACTGGCGTGTGAGCAGTTTCTTAGAGCAGTAGTCTACCGCAGCTTGCAATGGAGGCAGATCAGGGTTGCTGAGTTAAGACTGAAACTTTTGAAACTTTTTGTAGGGCAAGCTTGTGAAAAGCCTACTTTATTAATGTTAATACTGTGCTGTTTTGCTGTATTAAATTAATATTTACTATTCTGTATCTTTTAGTAAAGCTGTGGTTAATCCTAAACAGCTGTTTAACCAAATCACCACACAGAGACTAGGATTTATTTAATTAACCTAGAACTATTTCTGGGCAAAAGTTACTCCATCCTAAACCTCCAAGCCTGCATAGTTTCATACCATTCAGATTCACCCTTTATACTTGCTTTTAGTGATATCTTAGGTCCGGTTCATTTCTCTACAGTGTTCCAGGACCTCTCCTCCAGACTCTGCTCTCCCAGCTTCTCTCTTGCTGCTTTTCCTCCTCATCTGCCTCCCACTCCTTCCTCTCCTCTGGCTCTTTCCTTCCCCCTCCAACTCCTTCCTCTCCATTGCTCAGTATTATGGCTGGTTGTTTTATTTTGGCATGTTTACACAAAGTTGTGACAGGTGATGCTTAGAATCAGTATCACAATGCACTGTCCGGAGTGAAACCAGAGAGTGGGGGAGAGAAATCAGCATTTGAATGAACAAGGATAAGGTGTATACATTCCAAAAGAACATTATACAACATTTCCCCCTTTAAGTCCAATAAAAGGCTCCTTTTCTTTCAATACAATAATAATTATGAAATTATGAAAACTGTTAGGTAAAATCTACATGTGCAGTGTCCAGTCCATGTGTATTTAGCAACTTAGGAGAGAGTATCTGATTATCCTATCTATCTTGACAATTTTAAAGTTATATACTTAAATTAACTTTCATCCTTATTGGTATTACCTCTATGAGAAAGCATTTCTTAACCTCTAAACAACTTAAGCTTAATTGTGGCCCATCAGAGACTTGAGAAGGAATGAAATTAGTTATTAGAGAAAATAGGAAGTGCATTTTAGCAGCTTCCAAAAAAAATTTGACAGAGACAGTTTGCTACCTGAACAGTCACCCATAACTCTTTATACCATTGGAGTATCATCTTCAGCCTTCTGGCTCAGAATATCTGACAGACATAAATGTGAAGCAGGAACTATGTAGGACTTGCTTACCTTGTCTTGGCAGAGTTTGGCAGTTGACTTGTCTTGCATTTAAGCTTGCCCATTTATGACAGAGAAGCAGTGAAGCGAGTGTATTTTTTTTTTTTACCCAAGTGACTCATTTGCCACATTTGAAGCCATCTCCATATAGAAGTTCTTCGATGCTCATCATCTTCTTTGAGGTATGTAGGGTGCTGCCAGGAGATGACCTGTGTCATTTGTCAAAGAATCTTTAAAATAATAAAGAAACTTTTAAGTGCCATATTCTGTAGGTCTCTGAAGTTTTTGAAGACTACCTATCTTTATGTAATTGATCTCTCTACAAAAAAATATCTGTCTGTTAAACCTAGGATATATATTCTGGTGATAAATTAGACTAGTGTCTGACATGACTATGAGTTGATTAACTAGCAATTAATTTGTATTACCTAATATCATAACCAGTTTTTAATAGCAGTTTAAAAGTATTGGAAGTAACCTTGAATTTTTATCAATATACTAAAGCTTATACCAATGAATCAAAAATAGACTTATTTTTGCATCAATATGCAAAATCCTATTCCAGAGTTAAAATTAACCTTATTTGAGAATAGCAAATAAAACCGTAAGTTGAGTAGATTCAATAATCTACCTTTTGCCTTGTTCCTATAAGATGTTCCTGAATACTCCTTTCTTTTTAACACCTTTTCTCCTTATCTAAGAAAGGAAGATAGAAAAAGAAAAAGGAAAAGAGAGAAATCCCTGAGTATAACCTTGTTTCACTGTGTTTAAGACCATTAATAATTTATAAATATCTCCCAATGACAATAAAAATTTATAGCCATAGAAAACAACCAAAAACATACCCTTTTCCCTTTAAGGAAAATTGAACATTGTTCTCATGGATTTCTTCTAGCTGACATTTTGGACATGCAGAAATCCTGTTAGGGGGCCCAAAGAAAATTGGGAAATATTGGTTAATTAAGCAAGCAATAACATTTGTGGTCCAGTCTTTGAATGTTGAGAAATTTCAGGCTTAATAAAAGTCCTGTTTGGAACAGTCTAAAATGCTGGACCAATTAAGATTAGTAGCTTTCTTCAAAGATCTCTTGGGAGCAGGCTTCTATGAGAAACAGCAATTGAAGTAGTTGAGGCAGGAACAAGCAGAATGCTGGAACATGCAAGGTGCTGGAACAGATGTGTCAATGTCTCAGTATACTGGAAGGAGGATTCTGACAGGCTTGATGCAGCATCTCCAGTGTCCTGTCTTTTTTTCTGCAAACATATAATTTCTCATAAGCATTATACAGTTCTAAAATTATAAATGTATGAGATGTGCAGGATGAAACTAAACTGTAAGCCAATTTTATCCATGCCAATTAAAAGAATGGCATAATAAAAATTTTGAAGATATTATAGCCAAGGATTTATTGGCCATGTATTATTGAAGTTTTGGCTGCAGACATATGTTTATGTCTCAGTCAGCTTTAGAGTTGTTCCCATGTAAAGGGATCAGCAATATAAGTTACCATTATTATTGAACATACAATCATTATCATGATGAAATCAAAACAAGGTTGGATAGATCAGAATATCTTTTTGGGGGTCTTGGGTGCCTGTTGTATTAGGCCAATAGGCCTATCTCCCGAGAGAAGATCTCCCATTAGAGAGACAAGCTGGTTGCCTTGAGCAATAGAAAAGGCATGTTTTAAGTACTTTATATAAACTCCTTTTTAATTTAGCATTTAAGCATACCCTAGGCATCTTGTTCCTCTTTAGAGGTTTAGGCTTAGGTTTTTAAATATGTTGTAGCTATTTGTCCTATCCCCCTTTTTATATAGAATGAGCAGTTATGCCTTTATAGCCAAACTTTATTTAAACTCTCTCTTACCTTTAGCATTAAGCATACCCTAGGCATCTTGTACCTGGGTTTTACATTTATTTTGGCTATTTTTTGGCTTGCTCCTTTTTTATATAGGATGGGCAGTTATGCCTTTGTAGCCAAACTTTATCTAAACTCCCTTTTACCTTTAGCATTGAAGTATATCCTAGGCATCTTGTACCTGGGTTTTTACATTGGTTTTCACTATCTTTATCTTGCTCCCTTTTTGATATGGGATGGACAGTTTTGTTTTTAAATATATGAATTAATTTTTTGAGTTTTTAGAACTTAACTAGGCTGGCACATACTTTTCAGTTTGTAAGCCTCTTGTGTCTTTTTTGCATCAGGTGTGACCAACATTTGTCCCCTGTGAAAATGTCTCACGTTCAAAAGGATAAGGCATTTTTCTAGAGCAGTGTGACATTAACTCTCTTTACATAAACCTAAAATTGGTGTAAATCCAACTTATATGGTAACCTTAAAGACAATTTTGTCATTTTGAATCTTAGTGGCTAATCTTGGTGGCTAATGATTCTAATTAGCTTGATCCAGAACTCAGAGATCTGCCTGTTTCTTTTTACTTTGTGTTGGGAAGAAAGGTGCATGCCTTCATCAACTCCTTCAAATATATATATATATATATATAATATATATATATATATATTATATTTATATATATATATATTTTCAAATCAATATCATTGTAACTCAAATCCTTTAAATGAAAATCAAGCAAAGAGACAAGAAAAATTTAAGTTTAGGGTCAGTTGTGCCAAATTACGCTGTAACAAACAAAGCCCAGTTGGTTATTTTTCGGAATTGAGTTGATGTTTCAGTAAATTGGCAGACCCTTACCAGAAAAAGCTGACAAGGATCTTGCAGCCAGAGAGCTTTGAATTTTAGCTGTTAATAATTTAATTATACGGAAAAGTGTCCTTTTTCTTGTCTGTAACTTAGTATTCCAATCCTTGGCTTTTTCCTCATTTTCTCCTTTAACTTTCTTGGAGAAGGTATGGAGAAGAGCCATCACCATTAAACATATTGTAACCAGGTCCATCACTATGACAGGCAAAACGAAGCCAAAAGGGATTAAAACACCCTCTGCCAAACACTTAAAGAAATGCTCATCCTCATTAGCCATCAGGGAAATGCAAATTAAAACGACCCTGAGATATCACCCATCAGAATGGCCAAGATGAAAAACTCAAGCAACAACACATGCTGGAGAGGTTGTGGAGAAAGGGGAACCCTCCTCCACTGCTGGTGGGAATGTAAACTGGTACAACCACTCTGGAAAGCTATCTGGCGCTTTCTAAGACAATTAGGAATAGTGCTTCCTCAAGACCCAGCTATACCACTGCTAGGTATATACCCAAAGTTTGCTCAAGTACACAAAAGGAATACTTGCTCAACCATGTTTATAGCAGCTTTATTTGTAATAGCCAGAACCTGGAAACAACCCAGAAGTCCATCAATGGAAGAATGGGTACAGAAATTGTGGTATTTCTACACAATGGAATACTACTCAGCAATCAGAAAGGAGGAAATCATGAAATTTGCAGGCAAATGGTGGGATCTAGAAAAAATCATTCTGAGTGAAATATCCCAGAAGGAGAAAGACAAACACGGTATATACTCACTTATATAGACCTATAAGATATGATAAACATAATGAAATCTATACACCTAAAAAAGATAATCAAGAGAGCAGACATGGGGTAAGATGATCATTCCTCGGTTAGAAAGACAGATGGGATGTGCATTGAACGTATGACAGGAGTCTACTGAGCACATCTGAAAGACTCTAACTAGCAGTTTTCAAAGCAAAGACTCATGACCAAACCTTTGGCAGAGTACAGGAAATCATAAGAAAGATTGGGAGTTAGTCTGATACAGAAAGGATAGGAGCTCCACAGGGACCAGATATATCTGGGCACGGGGTCTTTTCTGGGACTGACGTTCAACCAAGGACCATGTATGGATATAGCCTAGAGCCTCTGCTCAGATGTAGCCTGTGGTAGCTCAGTGGCCAGTTGGTTTCCCAAAGTGAGGGGAACAAGGACTATTTCTAACAGGAACTCAATGACTGGCTCTTTGGCCTCCCCACCCCCCGAGGGAGGAGCAGTCCTGTTGGGACACAGAGGAGGGCTTTGCAGCCAGTCCTGAAGATACCTGATGGAAGAGGGTCAGATGAATGGGGAGGAGGTCCCCCCATCAGTGGACTTGGAGGGGGGCACGGTGGAGATGAGGGAGGGAAGGAGGGGCTGGGAAGGAGTGGGGGATCAGGACACGGCTGGGATGCAGAGTTGATGAAATATAGCTGATAAGAAAAAATAAAATTAAAAAAAAAACACCCTCTGCCATGACAATTTTTTAGATGCAGTTTAGGCCAAGCTCTGTCTAGAAGTTTGTCTGCCTCTTTCCTGCTGAGCTAGGCCTAGCTGAGCCAGCCATACTATAAGAAAGCCATGCCCCTGTACCCCTCCAGTGAGACTGTAGCAGCAGCCAGTTTTGTTAAGTCTCAGATTTGCCCACAGCAGGCTGCCTTTTGTTCCAGTGCCTGTTTAAGACTCTCTTTTAAAGAGACAGTAATTGATCTGGGAGTTTTTAGGTTTTAAGTTTGGGTTATATCACTGGGACCTTATTCCACCAAATTATGATAAAGTATGATTTAAAGAGTGTGGATACTTAGATTAACTGGGAGCCATTTGCTGTATTAAATTAATATTTACCATTCTATATCTTTTGGAAAAGCTGTGGTTAATCCTAAACAGCTGTTAACCAAATCACCACACAGAGACTAGGATTTATTTAGTTAACCTAGAACACAATGTTGGGCGATAGTTACTCCATCCTAAACCTCCAAGCCCGCATAGTTCCCACCATTCAGATTTTACCCTTTATACTTGCTTTTAGTGATATCTTAGGTCCAGTTCATTTCTCTACAGTGTTCCAGGACCTCTCCTCCAGACTCTGCTCTCCCAGCTTCTCTCCTGCTGCTTCTCCTCCTCATCTGCCTCCCACTCCTTCCTCTCCTCTGGTTCCTTCCTTCTCCCTCCAACTCCATTGCTCAACTCCATTGCATTGTGGCTGGTCGCTATATTTTGATATGTTTACACAAAGTTGTGACAGGTGATGCTTAGAATCAGTATCACAATGCAATGTCCAGAGTGAAACCAGAGAGTGGGGGAAAGAATCTAGCATTTGAATGAAAAAAGGTAAGGTGTATACATTCCAAAAGAACATTGTACCAACACTGTTATTTTAAAAATGTTTGTGTCCAGATTGAACTGGGTATTACACTTACTGAAAAAGAGATCAAAGCTGGACATTTCCCTAGAAAGGTTAGCACAAGGACATCTGATAGAAATTTGGTGTTTCCGAATCCACCTAGTTTAATAAGCAGCCTCTACACATAGGTCATTAATGAACATTTTAACTGTGACTAACCAACTGAGCAGAATAATTTTAAATTTTATTAGATTCTTGGCTATTTTAGGATAAGTAATATTTATAGGCAAAGGTATCAGTTGAAATAATTCCATCAAACTCATCACTCATAGAGAAAAAATTAAAAATACATCTGGTAAGGTATAAAATGGTTAAATGTGGCATGTTTTTATTCTGTACAATCCCATAAATGAGAATGAGACATGTTGATAAAATTATTTTCAATGTTTAAAAATTTGTAAACCACATTTTAAGCATAACCAGGTTTTATCTTTATCACAATTGACACCACCATTCCAAGAACAACCAATTCAGTCATTTACAGACTACAAAGCTATTTCATGGTAACATTACACACACAGTGATTTAAGAGAGGATATCCATTTCAGAGGAGTAAATGGTGAATGTCAAGGCTGCAGTTACAGGTTTTTTTTTCTTGACATGATGCTTTATGCATTGGTTAACTGCACATTCTGCATTCTACTAGTGTCCTGCAGCAGGACTAAATAGCCACTTAATGTCTAGGAGACTATATATGGAAAAATAATCACAGTATGTATCTAACTTCATTTAAATTTTTTTCTTAGTAATTCTAGAAATTAAAATCCATGCATGTATTTCAGTGGAATCCTGATATATGAGCATAATGTCTTGCCCTAAATTTGTAGGAGCCTACTACAGAGGGCCTCTGAAAGACCCTACTGATCAAGGTATGGAACCAGATGCTGAGACTCATAGCCAAACTTTGGGCTGAATGCATGGAATTTTATGAAAGAAGGGGGATATAGAGAGACTGAAGAGGACAGGAGCTCCAAAAGGAGACCAACAGAGGAAAAAAAAAACTGGCCCCTGCAGAGACCAATACCCCAAACCAAGGACCATGCATGGAGAGGACCTAAACCCTTGCTCTGATGTAGCCTATAGACTCGATTTCCAAGTGGGTTCCCTAGTAAGGGGAGCAGGGGCTGTCTCTGGCATGAACACAGTGGCAGGCTTTTTGATCACCTCCCCCCTACGGGAGGGAGGGTGTTCTGATGAGACCTGATAGGCTAAGGTCAGATAGAAGAGAAGGAGGACCTCCCCTATAAGTGGACTAGGGGAGGGGCATAGGGGAGAAGGGGGAGGGAGAAAGGGAGAAGGTGGAACAGGGAGGTGATGAGTTAGGGGGCCACAGCTGGGATACAAAGTGTAAATAATAATAATAATAATAATAATAATAATAATAATAATAATATCTTCACTAGTTTTCTAAAATCAGTCCTTGGCCTATAAGACTTAAGATCTAATTTATTTAATTAATTAATTAATTTATTTATTTTTACTGTGGCTTCTGTGTTGTTTCTTAATTATGAGACAATATTAATTAGCTACTAAATGTATTTTGCCTTTGCTTCATCTATGTTTGTGATTCCATGCAGGTGTTTATTAGATTCCAGGACTGAAGGCAGACTTAGAAGTTTATTTTTAGTTCTAAATTATATGATCTTACATCTACCTTCAAATTCTGTGTGTCATTCATTCATTTATATATTTACTTATTTATTATTTTACATCTTTTGAAATTATTACTTTGTTTCTCTGAGTTACTAAGCAAGAAAACTTAGGAAGCAATATCAATGAGGAAACATCTACATTTCAAAATTCCTTTAATGTCACACCCTGGTTTTTAAAGTTTTCTGTCATATCCAGTAGATACTATGGAAATATTCATAGCTTTCATAATTTTTAAATCAAGATTCATGTAATTCTATAGCTCTTTTCAAAATATTATTCAAATATTAGTAGAATCATGAATTGTCAAGAAACCTGATAAACAAAAGTTTGGGCAATGGCAAACACCTTTATTGTGTACTTGTAGAATGATGATAAAACTTATCATCCAACTTGGATACTTTTGAGATTAAAAAGGCCATAACTATGACTTCCTTGGACAGACAGACTTTTGGTCACTCATACTCTGTGCCTTACCAGCCATGGTGTAAATGGTGTGCATTCCTTCAATTCAAACACTTAAGTAACAACATGCTTTGCTCGGAAGTTTGTTGTAAAAGGAAAAATAGTTTGACATTTTAAAATGATCTTTCATTGTGCCATTCACTTCTCTCACAGCGTTCTCACACAGTTTCATGTGTTTCTTTTCACACTCTAGATTCTGTAAGGAAGCCTCACAGAGCTTTGTTCTTGCATCATCAGTATTTAGCAGATATCTTGGCAGTAGAACATATTTTGCTTATCAATGGAGTACAATTAGTCAAAATGCCTTTGAACATAGCAACTACTGTAAAAATATATGCTATGATTCAATGCCAGTTTACTGGTCTGTCCAACTAAGCAAGAATATATTTATGTTCTGCCTAATATGGAAAATTCTCAGATTTTTAACTTCTTGCCTGCTGCCCATATTATCAATCTCTGTACAAATGCACACGTACTATATATGTACACATGCCATATCTGTATTGTATATGCAAACAGACTTTATATGGGACTCCATTTTTATTTGAAGGTGAACTAAAAATATCTCTTAGCCTTGAAGGCTGGTCATGACAATCAGAACTTGTCTACTACAAACCAAATATGGACTAAAAACACATTAAAAAATCTGACAGATTTTTATTCTGACAACTTAGTATGTTTCACAAATGCAAAAAAAATATGAGTTGTCAGTTTCCCAATTATTGTATAATTTAAATAAACCATAATGCTTATGCAAACCATAGATTTTTGTATACGTCAAAGTCAGTACTCAAATATTTAATTAAGATAGGAGAGATTATTTTCAGTGCATTTTACAAAAGAAGAATCGAAGGCTGAAAATGTTAGGGACCATATCCAGCTTCTCTTCCATCCAACGTGGAGGCTGTGCTGGATTCTATCCTCATGACTTTCTTTCCGTTTGTTTGCTCTTGTAAGCTACAACACATTCTTGATGGGACTAGCAGTTACACTCTTAAGGTTATTTTTAAGTACTGTTCAACTAACTATTAATACAGTCAATGCAGTGCAACTGAGGATGACCATGGATATTAGTTTTCTTCTTTCTGTTAATGAAAAGAGCTAAGAGAAAAAAGGAGGGGCACTCACTTTGGGAAAGGATGGTTTTGTTTACTTTTTTCTTCAAAAGTATTGCATTTTTTGGCACCACTTTTAAGTAATAGATAAATATAGAATTCCTAATCTTTACTACCTGTATACAACTGTCTCTACATTTTGACAAACATGACTGACTTTTATCTTTGCACATGTTAATCTCTGCAGATGCCTCTTCCGCTGTCCTCTCCAGCTCTATCCTTGTAACATGTCTGTCTCCATCTCTCTTACTCCATTGCTCTTTCTTCTTTAAATGTACCTATATCTCTCTCTATAGATATTCTCATGTATATCAATTTAACATTCCGTTCTTAAACTCAAATAAAATCATCCTCAATATTCTTTTGCAATTTGAGTTGTCATGTCATCAAATTATTTTTCCAAATATAGTCTCAATTTCTTACAAAGCAAGTCAAACTGAATTCCCCAGTATTCATGTGCTGCCCCTCATTACATGGGCGCAGAGGTTGCTGACTTACTTTATCACCGATAGCAGCTCTGTAATGGACATTCTGTAGCTCGCTCCGTTTTATACATTTGTGTTTGATAAGTTCAGTTTTAGAGGATTTTGGCATAAGATAGGATTTATATTTTCAAGATTTTAAAATTAAATTAATCTCCTAAAATTTAGTAGCAGTTTATTACTAAAACCAGAATAAACATCCCTGAATTTTATATGTGCCCTTAATTGATAGCTGTATTTATAAACCTATTTTCTTTACGTACACACACATATATATGTGTATATGTGTGCATGTGCGTGTGCGTGTGCATGTGTGTGCGTGTGGGCATGTGTGTCTGTGTATGGGGGTGTGTGTGGGGTGTGTGTGAGTGTGTGTGTCTGTATGCCCATACTACAACACATGAGGAGCTGTAGATCAGAAGACAAACTAGAGGATTCTATTTTCTCCTTTTGCTATGTTCTCTGTTTCTGGAATTAAACTCAGATCATCAGGATTGTTGCAATCACGATTAGTCACTCAGCCATCTCAATGGCTCACAGGTATTGTGTTGACTTAATTAGTTTTCTAAGTAATGAAGCTTAGCATTAAAACATACATAATGAATATATTTGTGCTCCCACAGTGTCATTTCTTGTATGTCTCATGCCATGACTTTTAAATGCATTAATTTATTTTAAACAGCATTCTCTCTATATTAATGATACTAATCCTCACCCCAAATGTTGTAAATACACTTTCCTGATGTTATAACAACAGCAATAACTATCATCATCATCATCATCATCATTATTACTGAAGTGATGAGGGCTGGACATGGGATCTTACACATGCCAAGCGAATATTCTACAACTGAGCTGTATTCCCAGCTTTCTTTAGGATGTTTATTTTATTTTTATTTTATTTGGAATATTAAAAGTTTTACTTCTTCTACCCCTCAACAAAGTCCATGATGGTCATTTTAATTATCTACCCACTCATCTGACACTGTCTTCCTATCCATGGGTGATACCCTTTCTCATAGTGGATGTGCCTTTCCTTAGGGATGACCAGTGTTTTTCCTTTTCAGAGGTTTCAAGTCTCATTAAGTGAGGGTAACTTAGATATGTCAGTGAGAAAATACATATTCATAACATGCTGATGTATAAGAACCAAAAACTTTGATAGAAATTCTAGAAAGTAGTAGTTCCCTGACTTGATCACCCTTTTGAACATGCCAGAGATGGGATGCTTTTATCCCTGATCTAATTAAATTCATGCTGTGTGAATACTTTGTAAAGGATTGTAAAAGTAGAATAATATCATTGTATAAAACCAACTTGTAAAACACCTGCCATTTAGTATAGTGTTCAATATTTAATGCAGTCTGTAAGTCCTTAATAAACTTGTCAGAGATACTGGTGATTATATTTTCTAGCTGTTTTGTATAAGGTTTCTAGTGGCTTTTGTATAGCACAAAAGATTAGGGGTAGGAGTAGTTGAAATATTAGGTGTAGAGTCTCTCTTCCACTGGGATTCTAAAACATTACATGAAATTGCATTTACTGGCATTATTATAAAATTATAATAATGGGTGTTTGCAGACAATTTCAGGATCTTGGAGTGCATCTTCAGCTTTCAGGATTGGAAAGGCTTCAATAACTCTCCTTTCTCACAATTGGAGTACTTTATATTTACATAGCACTTGTCAGTGCTTTGGGTGTTTTAATTGATCTTTACACTCTGACTGTGAAATAACACTTACAAATAACTATGTGCATGCTTTCCATGTTCATAAATAAAAAAACAAAAAGAGCGCAGAGGCTATTTGTTTATATTTAAGCAAAATTAAGGTATGCTCAAAAATACATACTGCTAGGAACCGGAAACTCTCTTTAGGTTTTGTAAGTACTTGTTTTAAAGACATTTGATGGTAGAAACTAGCAGAAACACCCATATAAAGTTGGCTTTGTGTTTTTAACAGAATTCTAGGTACCAATCAATCATTTTACCAGATAATAATACTTGCTGATAAAGGCTGTCTAAATTTAGCAGATATACACCATGATTTCCAGTTTGTGTGTGTTTCCACTAAATCATTTACACTTCTCTTTTCTGAAGTACAAAATGTACTTACATTCTGCTTGTATTTTCAAATGATCATATATGGCATGACTGTAAACTGAGATGAAAATTTTTTATCACTAACATTTTTCCAAAGAGCTGAAAAGAATTATTACAAGATGTGAATCATGCTGTTTGAAGATAAAATATTTAGCAAACTATGCCCAGCAACCAAATAATTATTTCAAGAAAGAGTTGTAAATCTGTAAAACAAAGGTTATGAGGTTGCTCTCATTACAATGCTTTACTGTGTCTGTGCAGGCAATCCTCAGCCAAAGGGACTTCTAAGGTCAACGTGAGTGATTTAAAGTAGCAGCAAATTCATTGCTTGTGGAGATTGTTCTTCCAATTTAACAACGTATTGATTGGGAAGTCTAAAGAGCATGAAAATTCAATGTGACAAAGTATTTTGATTATTGAAATATATTGATTTATCTGTCATATAAATTTTTCTCTAAGATACTTAGACTATAGTTCTGGGAATAGGAGAGTCTTGGGAGAAACTTTATAAATAAAGAAAAAAATATCTGAGAGCCTGGGAGATGGCTTTGTAGGTCAGAACACTTGATGTTCAAGCCTAAGGATCTGAGTTCAAATCTCCAGAGCCCATAAAATAACCAGGCATGGTTGCATGAGTGCTTGCAATTCCAGCATTGTGTGTATGAGGGAGAAGAGACAGGAAAATCGCAGGTAGTTGATGGCCATAGCCTAGCTTCAGACTCAACTTCGTATCAAAGAAAAGGTGGAAAATGTGAAATATGTGGAGAATGTAAAAGCAAGACACCTGGTGTCCACTTTGACTCCTGCAAGTGTGTACATAGACACACACACCTCCACACACATGTACTTAAAGTTCATGTATACACAAATAAAATTTATGAAGGATATAATAGGACTAATGCCGACAATACAGTCAGCATTATAGATTTATTAAAGGAATATTAACTTAAATTTCATAAATAATACAATATTACGAACATCACAGCATTGACTATATACTGGCAAATATTGCCATTTCCAGAAGGAATTTGTATTGAGAAGATAAAGAAACCATAGTTGTATTAATCGATCTTTGTCAATATACCTGACTGCTCAAACACACACAGCATTACACTAGTAAGGAATAGTTGCTCAGCTCAAGCAGCCATGCGAGAGTTAAGTTCCATCTGTCGTATAACTGAGCACACAGGAATGTGTCTGCGCGCGCACATGTTCATGTGTGTGTGGGAAGACACTGAGCGATTGGCACACTGCTTGAAGTCATGATAAAGATTCCACTTACCAAAGACCCCGGGATGACTTCAGAACAGAACCGGCCCTTCAGTTGGTCCTTAAATGATAATCACATCACGAGAAAAGGTCTGGTTTGTATTGTTTGGTAGGATTCTACCCCATACAGCTTTTACATCATGGAGAAGTTACACACATGGAAATATATTGCTCTCTCTCTCTGTTTCTGTTTCTGTCTCTGTCTCTGTCTCTCTTTGTGTCTATCTCAGTCCATGTCTCTCTCTCTTTCTCTTTCTCTTTCTCCCTCTTTCTCTCTATGATTTTTCAAACTAGGGCTTCTCTGTTTAACAGAACCCCAGTTGACTTTGAACTCACAGAGATCTGCCTGCTTCTGCCTTGTGAATGCTGGGATTATAGGCACTATTTCTCTTGGGAAGTCAAATTTATGGAGTTGGGACTAAACTGTGAGTTCTCCTCACCTGTGGCTATTTGGTTTATAAGAGAAGAGCTGAATAGTTCCTCAGAATTTTTCTTTCCCTACATAGTACTGGAAGTGGGGCTTATGGATAATTGCAAATATATGCTCTCTCTCTCTCACACACACACATACTAAAACCAAATTTTCAATAATAATTTTCATCTAAAAACATGACCCCAAACAAGGGTTATTTGAGAGTAGCATCTTCTTTGCTTTAGCAAGCTTTTAATGCACCTTTCCCACATTTGCAGTAGAAAAATATTTTCAATGAAAGTTTTTATTACTTTGGCAAAATAAATTTAATTTTATTTTTAAGTAATCATGAGACTGAAGTTATTAGGAAAAAAGATCTATATATCTTGAAGCTAAAATGAACACGTTGCTGGAAAAATCAAACTTGAAAGAAAACTTCACCCCAGGACCAGGGCAGGCACAGACCCGCTCCTCCACAGCCACTCTTTATCCTCACTGCCCATGTTCTGGGGCAGGGTCTTAAACAAGAGCCCAGGGAAGGATTGCCTTTGCAGAACCGCATGATGAAATGTTTGCACACCAAGCAGAGGCTGCACTGTTTTCGTTTTCGTTTTTGTTTTTGTTTTCCTGGATGCACTAAATGAGCAGAGAAGCTACCTGGATTCTAATGATTTGCTTATTTTACATTAAGATATTCATCCAAAGAACTGGAGACATTTGCTCACCATTTGGATGCTTAGGAATATTCGAGGTGTTGATCCCCCGTCACTGAGTTTGTGTTTTATTTTTACCGAACTCGAATGGTATTGAGCCAGTTTGTGTTTGTGATGTGTGCTAAGATTTGTGATGTGGGATGTTCTCACAATGAAGAAGTACATAAATGTCTGCACGTGCAGATGTATGATCTGTACACCCTCCCTCCCTCATCTCCTCCCTGCCCCTTTCTAAGTCCACTGATAGGGGAGATCCTCCTCCCCTTCCATCTGACCCTAGTTCATCAGGTCTCATCAGAACTGGCTGCAATGTCCTCCTCTGTGGCCTATCAAGGCTGCTCCTCCCTTGGGGTGGGTGGGAGAGGTCAAAGAGCTCGCCACTGAGTTCATTTCAGAGACTGTCTTTGTTTCCCTTACTAGGGAAACCCACTTGGATGCTAAACTGCCATGGGCTATGTCTGAGCAGGGGTTCTAGGCTATCTCCATGCATGGTCCTTGGTTGGAGAATAAGTCTCAGACAAGACCCCTTTGCCCAGATATATTTGGTTTTTGTGATGTTCTGTTCTCTCCAGGTCCTACTAACTCCTCTTTCTTTCATGATTCCCTGCACTCAGTTCTATAACAAAATGATTCCATTTGCATTTTCCATCCATCCATTTCTTTACTCCACAAATTTACAAGTAAAACTATCTCATTAAAACCTTAAGATTTTAGGTTTTCTTTAAGTAGCTGAATTTTTTTCTTCCAAAATAAAAATTGATTATGTGCACATTTCCAATCAGTGATGGGGAGTCTTTGTGCCCAGTGGAAGGTCCCCAGAGAATGTCTAGGTACCCCTATGCTGGTGTTTTGTTATAAAGAATGTATGTTACTCTTACTTCATGCCTAACAGTTTTTGGTGGAGGAGACATTTGTGCATAACTGTGACTTGGCATACTCCTGCAGCTTTGTATTTATTTCATGAGAAATTTTAGCACATATTTTACCTACCACTTGGTGGGCTCTTTGGGGTCTGGATGAAAAAAAAGCAATTCTATTTTCTATTTGATCCTAATCCAATCTAAGCTTCTGATATTAAAATATTGTGTGCATTTTTAATGCTTATATATGTAATTGAAGTAAAAAATTCTTTAAATATTATCTGTGGCGTAGCCCATGGCAGTTTAGTGTCCAGGTGGGTTACATAGTAATGGGAAGAAGGACTGCCTCTGACATAATCTGATTGGCCTGCTCTTGGATCACCTCCCCCTGAGGGGGGAGCAACCTTACCAGGCCACAGAAAATGACAATGTAGCCACTCCTGATGAGATCTGATGACTAAGATCAGAAGGAAGGAGAGGAGGACCTCCCCTATCAGTGGACTTGGGGAAAGGCATGCGTGAAGAAGGGAGTGAGAGGGTGGAATCGGTTGGGGAGGGGCTTATGGGGGGATACAAAGTGAATAAAGTGTAATTAATAAAAATAAAAAATATGTGGTTCTTTAAAATCCCATGTATATAGATTTTATAGAAAATTATTCATCCATGATCAAAATATTGTCTTACTAACTCTTAGTTCATTTTAAGAGAAAAACATTGAAGCCTTTTTACATGAAAATGTCACTTTAAAGCAGTGTTTCACAATCTTTCTAATGGTGCAATCCTTTAACACAGCTTCTCATATTATGATGACCCTGAGCATTAAATAATTTGATGCTACTTCATAACTGTAATTTTGCTACTGTTATGAATCATAATGTAAATATCTGATATGCAGGATATCTGATATGTGATCCCTCTGAAAGGGTCCTTTGACTCCCCCAAAAGGTCACGACCCACAGGTTAAGAACCACTGCAAAAAACTTCTTACAATGCCATCCAGTAATTCCTTTTGCTGAATTCCTTGCACTACATAATAAAGAAGCAGACTACCTGAAGTCTTACCTCTAGATGAGGCGCTATTTGCTGATGGAGTATTGAAAGTCAATTTTCTTCAAGAAAATACCACCTTATACACACACACACACATACACATACACACAATAAATTCTCTAGTCATTGTTTAGAATACTTTCTTCCTGGAGGTATATTTATTGTGATGCTGTTGACCAAACTCTGTTATGGATATTATATCCAAGCTATGAAAAGGGCCTGAGCATGTTACATTTTGTTCAGGACATATACATAATAACAGAAGCATAAAAATAAGGACTTGAGTGGACCTATCTGCATTGTCCACGTGGCACGCCTGGGTTGGCTACTCAGAGGCTATTTAAGCTGTGGGCTGGCTTTCCCCAGGGTCCGAGGATTGTTCAAGGTTCCTGAATAAACTGCATTGAAAAAAAAATTGAAAGAATAAAAGCCTACCCAAGTGCAAAAAAAAAAAAAAATAAGGACTTGAATCATGAAAACAAGTAGCAGAACTAATGTGGCAGGAGAATGTGTTTTGTGAGCTGGAAGTTAAGTATGATGGTAATGGCTGAATCTTCTCTGATGCTCAGAGTCTACCTGGACAGGTAGTGTTCAGTCTTCCTCCAGTATCTGTCTTCTTTTGAGACTCTGGTATGCTGTTGTCCTAAATGTTCTGCTCTTCTTCTTCCTTATATCATCACAATAGGAGAAGTGGGAGTCAGTTAATTTCCCCCTGGAAACACATCTTTTGAGATGTACTTTGGAGGCCTTATCCTATCATTACTTAGATATTCTAACAAAGAATGTTACCCATTGAATAGGTCTTAAATTGTCTGAGCTTCTCCTCTAAGATTCTAATGATTACCATGATTATTTTAAGATGGGTGACAGATCCATTGTTATAAATTAAGGTGTATTTTGGAATCCTGTTTTGAGGAGATGGAAGTTTTTGTCCCTCAGTGTTGCCATGGGCAAAATACTAAAAGAACAAAAGAGCAATACCAAGGAGCTGAGTTGTATCAGAAACTTTACCTTGTTTCACAATTATGGTTAGTAGGATGTATGGATTACCCCATCAGAAAAGAAACACAGACTGTGATAACAATATCACTGAAATGACCAAGTGTAAAAAGTGATGGCTATGTGTCATCAAACTTGTAAAAGCAGAAAGTTTTTAATTGTAATGAAACAGAATGATTTCAGTGTGCCTCATCACACATAACTGGTTGTGTTCTTTAATAATGAAGCTCGAGTGGGTTTTTTTTCCCCCGGAAAATAACAGTGCTGTTAGCACCGACTAACAGGCACTTTCTGATGTTACAAACCTATTACTGAAAGATGGTCAAACAGAATTTTTTAAGTACATGAATTTATCTTTATTGATAAACTTATTCTTAAAGCTATTATCAACCAGAAATAAAAAAAAAACACAATCAAACTTTAATAAGAGAAAACAATTGATGTTTGCAAAATGATAGAGAGTGATATGTTATATCTAACTGGAAAAACAATTGAAAACCAACAACTAACAAGTCAACAGATTTTTTTTTTTTTTTTTTGCTAAAATCAGAAATAGATATCAGAATTACTGCAAGGGACAATTGTTAAGAATTATGTACTTTGGGTGTTAGTCATAATTAAAATATTGATAGTAGCTAATAATAACAACAGCAGCAAGAACAATAATGCTACTCCCAGATGTGCATCTTAGGTAGGAACTATCCTAAATATGGCTCTACCAGGACTCTCTTCAGGCCAAGAGATCTTTCGTCATGACTATAAATTATAACTGTCATTTACTTCTAAAGCATTCCCTGATAATGTTTAAGCATAAGGCTGGAAGCTTTTTTGAATAGGCCCTCCCCCTGCTCAGGGAACTAAGGAGACTGTTCAATGCCAAAGTGGTATTTTTCTGAGAAGTGACTATGGGAAGAATCATAGCATCTCTTGGCTGGACCAAAATTTAGTCACCTGCGTGGCCTTCTCAGATGTAAGTTGAGAAAGATGAGTGAAACAATGATAGAAATTTGTAGTCATTTCACATTTTCTTGGAGTTCCAAGGCACATGTCTGATTCTATCAGCCTCTGGCAGGGACCTCTCATCTTGGTTTAGGAAAAAGCTTGGGAGTTTTTTGATTCACCCTGAAAATCTTTCATTCACTTATTTTATGTTTGTTTATATATGTGCACATGTATAGTGTGTATGAGTGAACACATGTGTACGCAATGTGGAAGTCAGAGAAAATCAGTCAGAGGTTGTTACTCATCATGTACAATGTGAGTCTAAAGATTTATCAAACAGCTTGTTGGGATTGGCCACAAGCACATTTACCAGCTGTTTCAGCTTACTGATGGATCTGCTTTCATAATCATAGATAATTTCTTCTAACTGATATTTTTATTTTTAAATGAAAGTTGGAATCAACAATACATCTTTTTTTGGTGTACTTTTTTTGTTTGTTTTTTGTTTTTTTGTTCCTGTTCCTATTCCTTTTCTTCTTTCTTTGCTTGGGAACAGGTTCTTCCTTCCATCATCTGAACCTTAATCCTATTTGGCAGTCCCTGCCCTCTCATCTGACTTAGGCTTGCCTCTTAAACTATCTCCACAGAGAAACTGTGTTCCTCTTCACAACGCTCACTACCTTTTGTGGTCCTCATTCACCTGTCTTCCTCAACTAGCATCACAAAATTTGTAAGGGCAAAAGATGTATTATATACAATTACATATCTTCAGTGGCTCCAGTAATGTTTGGAGCAATCTAAGTGTACAGCAAATGTTCATGAAATAGATTAGAGATAAGCATAAGCAATGCTTCAGTTTTATTCAAGAACTACAGTCTTAAATTTGGGAGTGATATCCTTGATCTTGCACCAATTCTGGATTATGTATAGAGCCAAGTAGACCTCAACAACAGACCAAGATCCAATTCCAAGTCAGGATAAAACACGTGAGCTGAGGAATTTATATTTGGCTGTGCATGCAGTAACTTGATTTATTGCTGAATATCCATAAAGACATGGAAAAGTAGAAGTGATCAATAGCAAAACTTTATAAAAGTTTGAGTATCAGGATGAACACCCCAGGAAGAAAACTTAGAATCTGATATCTCAGCATTGTTCCTCCTCTTTACACTGTCCCATAGCTGGCTATGGGGTTCTTTTGTACCATACAACCTGGGAACAAACACTGAAGAGTTTTGAAGAATCTCTACAAGAATTTTACGTGTTGAGAGTCTGTGAATAGCCCTGGTGGATTTCCTATTTATCTTCCCTGTGACTAGTATCATAGCTTAATGGGTATGTTGTTTTTATGAAAAGAGTTCCATGAAACAATCATAAAACCAAGCTGTCATCTCAATTAGCAGTCAATCCTATTCTCTTCTTTGACTGTTCTATGACCTGATCTTTCTCATAATAATTGGAGTTTCAAAAGGCAGCCGATATGAATACCTGTCGAAGAGAAGGATTAACTAATGGCTAATGTCTACCCTGTGTCAAATTGACATAGATTTAAGGACTATTTCATTACAAAGCAAACATTTTTATAGGGTTAAATAATTTAGTTTTATTTAGATCCATTGAGCTAGGAATATAAATTATAAGACTACTTCATTATAAAGCAAACATTTTTATGGGGTTAAATATATTTAGTTTTATTTAGATTCATTGTGTTAAGAATATAAATTGTAAGATAGAGTAATATTTTAAGTATAATTATTATCTAGACTCTGGATAGAACAAAATTAATATGATATGTGGAATATTAAATCTCTTCTGTGGCTTATTCAGTAAAGACATTAAAAACCTCCTATCTGTATTTTTGGAATATGATAGTCTTCCTCTCTAAAAAGAGATTTTAATTGCACAAAGTTTGGATGAATAACTCACAGCCTCCTAAATTTAGGTGGAGTCTTTCCAAATGTGCAGAATATTAAACACACACACACACACACACACACACACACACTCTAAATAAGACTATCTAGACCTATCTGAAACTCATATAGCACTAAAACTGACAGAAAATTTTTGTTAAACATGTTGAGACTTTTTCTATTGAGATATTTAGGTTAACTGTATGCAAATGTCACCTAGCTAAAAACATGAGAATGTGCACACAATTACAAAAATCTGGGCTCATAAACTGATGTTGAGTTTTTCTTTTACTTTTAAAGCATACAGTTCTCAACAATGATCAAAATTCCTTTCTAGAGGCGGGACCTGGGGCATCAACCCGCATGCAACCAGACATGCGGGTCCAAAGCGGCTGACCCTGAGTGCAGTGCTTAGCCTCGCATCCTGAGCATAATAACATTTTAGCTTTTTATGGTATCCAACCATGCTTGGGAAGAATCTCCTGCTTCAATGGCTGTAAAGGCCTGAATGATCATGGCTGCATCACACTGTTGTGAGACTCTAATCTTGCATATATACCACAGGCAAACCAAGGAGACCAACACCAGAAGGCCTGCTAACGCTCCCATGCCCGCCCATTCCTTCAGATGATTCATGGCTGCAGCAATCCATGATGATAATCCTGTGGCTAATCCTGCGTCCACTCTGGTAGAATTTACTGTGACAATGGCCACTCTCAGCTGCTCCATCGTAGTATCGAATTCTCCAGTCTAATTACCTAAAATATAGCTCGACAATTGTTTAGACAGATTTGCAGCACAGGAAAAATTCTCATGTTATATGCTAGAATAATTCAGGCAACCAGGAATTTAGTCTACAATTAAATTTCCTTTTAAAAACTCTTACTTAACTCAGTGTTGGTACTTCTGTCATTCGTGTAGAGACATCTGTTTGAGGAAAGCCTAAGAAAAGCGTACAGACCTGCATTTAAACATATTTCAACATATCTTATAGACATCACATACCCAGAGTGAATGACGAAGGAAACAGCAGCTGCTCCCCAGTGGGGACTGATGCTTAGGTTGCCATTCTTCCTACTTCAGAAGAAATCCCAAATGCCTCGCTAGTCTCCAACTTATGCTTCTTTGGCAGTTTTGAAAGATTTGTGTTTTAATGCCATATCAAAGCCATTTCAAGATCTGTAGTTCAAATATCTTCATTGAAACAGTTTTGAAGTTCTGATTCAAATTGAAAAGAGAAAGAAAATTTCAGGTTAACGTTGTTTCCAGGCACTCAGTGAGTTGGCAAGAAAACTCCATATTCTACAGACATGTTCCTGAAAAGCTAATAATAAATAATTCTCTTTATACAGGATTTTTTCTTGATTTTTTTCTGTCTGTTTTCCTTTTTAACTATTTAAATATTTCAGATCTTTTGGATTCCCCAACATTCTCTATATTTAAGACCTCAGCAACATACAGAGATTACAGAATAAAGAACACCACAATTAAATATTAGCTCTCCTCGAGGCCTCAGGCATATCTCTTATCTGTCTTTTATCTGTAGTTAGAGAAAAAAAAAATAGCTTTCTTTTCACCACTACATCTTATTTCTTTAAAGATTAGTTTACTCCACTTATATTGGATTCGGCAGTAGATGTTTGTGTCTTTTAAAGCTTCCTTAACTGAATCAACTTGGTTGCTGAATCAAATTAGATAGCACAATTATCTTTCCACAGTGCTTGGCACTGTCAAGATCATGAGTTCTCTACTTCAATCAAATAATGTTTGGTTAAGGGTATGAATGGCTAAAATGGACAGCAACAGAGCAGCAGAAAAAAACAAGAATAAATACTCTGTGTGGGTTCACAGCTACTACCTCAAATAGATGTTCTCTACCAACAAAGTTTTATATTAATACCAAGATAGCATTTTGCAGCTGCCATTGTATTAGTCAACCTTTGCTTTCGTAGATGTTTGGTTATTAGTCACGTTGGAGGATGTGATGAGTATAAAACTCTAAGGTGTCTGCTCATTCACTGTATTTTAGTAAGTTGCGTACAGTTTCAGTAGAAAGCATAGCTTCTTGCTGATTTATTCTTTGAAAACGGATACATTAAGCATCAGTGAAGAAGATAATTCTCAGTGAGAATAAACCCTGTCTGTAACCATTTCAGATTATGTAGGTAACCATTTAAGATTATAAAATAAAGTAGATTATTTCCTGGATTGTTTACCTTAAGTAGTGCAACAAAAATAACACAATGTTTTCTAGGCCAGACTTTGTTCATAAAGCAGCTAAGCCTGAGAAGGAGAGATGAAACTGTTTATTGAACACCACTTCAATAAGTGCACAAGGCTGTGATGTTCAATGTTCATTTTTCTTTTTTCTTTTTTTTTTAAGTGCTACCAAGGCATCTTTTATAGCAGAAGAGACCCTGCCTGGCATTATGCAATACCTTTACATCCATTAGGTCATTTTCAGTGTCAAACAGCAGCTATATAAAGAGCTCCATTATCTGTATCCTTAAAGTGGGACACAAGCCCCAAAGCAAATTACCCAGACTTACACAGATGGACAATATTAAAGACATGACTCAGGCACAGTCCTGGAAATTTTGCTTTCTTTTATATCTTTTATATTGTTATAAAATAATTTAATTTCATGAATTAAATACATAAAAATCATGCAAATGTGAAGTAAAGTTCTGAGCAATATAAGAGCTATTGAAAAAGCATGAATACAGCTTAGAAATGTAACTATTAATTTTACTCCAGGTATGTATATTGACTTGGTGTGAGTGCATTCAAGTGTCCCATGACACTTTTAGCAATTTTTGCTAAAAATTCATTTTTAAAATAGTTTTACTCTGTTTTAATTATAATTGTAATTTATAAAGTTATTTTCTTTATACTCTATTAAAACACATCAACATTGTAAATTTCGCATATAAATAATGTTTTCTATGTATTTGTGCACATATGTTATTGTTTTTAATGCTGACATTTGAGAATATATATGAGGTGACTCTCTCTTGAGAAGTGTGTGCACAGTAGAGCCAGAATTACCATTTTCTAAAGTGACTCTTTACACCCATGTTTAAGTATATATTAAAATCTTTTTGTAAAAAACTCCACCCATATTCACTCAAAAAAGAGAATATGTATGGGATTTGTTTTGAATCTTATATGCATATCTCATCTTGACAACTGGAATGAAGTAACTGCGTCTTATCAGCATATCGCTGAAAAATTCTGATGAGCGAACATAATATATAACATAAATGCTTTAGAATAATTTCTGTGGGCAGATTTTGGAAACTTAAAAAAATCCTATTTCAATTCTTCACATACAAACACAACTGGGCTCAGTTAACCATTATTTATTATGAAATATTCAATCAAAGGAAAGAAATCCTTTCACTGGTTAGATCAGGATACAGAGGGCATGATGGGGATATTCTTAACACATTTAATTCTTGAAAGAGTCAACTTTTGTAATTCTTAGCAGGTTGCTTACAGCTTAGTGACTATGCTATCACCAGAAGTACAATATCAAAATACATCTTTTACTGGCAAAATCTAGCAATCCATAATAATCCTATTTTGACATTAATTATATAGGTTTATTTGACACATAGCTTAGCCAATGATTGTTTCTACATTTCTACACACAAATCAGATCTCCCACTCCCCATAAAATGTATTTCACAATGACAAGCATGTTCTTATTTATGACAATGATGATCATTATTAATACTCTGTGTGTGACATGCGTGCATGGACAGGACTGCGTGCTTGTGCACCCTGGGCATATGAATGTTGAAGTTGCAAGTCAATGTCAAGTATCAATCTCTATCACTCTCCACCTTAGTTTTTGAGACAAAGTCTTTAACTGAATCTGGAGTTTACCAGATGGCTACACAGGCTGGCCAAAGTTCTAGCAGAATTCTCCTGTTTTGTCTTTCCAACACAAATGTTATAGGCAGATAATGCCATGATCACCTTTCAATATGAGTGCTGGGGATCAAACTCAGTTTTTAATGCTTTAACAACAAGCACTGTAACCCTGAGGCATCTCCTAAGCATTCATTATATTATTATTTATTATTATTATTACTACTACTACTACTTCAACTCATTATTATTATTGATGAGGTTAGTGAGGTTGACTTTACTGTCTCATAAACTGTATATGAGAGCCAAAATCATTCTGCTGGGTCTTCTTATACTCTGTACAGTACGGATAGTACACCTGAGGCATGCAGAAGATGACACCTTATTTACTTAAAGATTCATTAATCTCAACAGCTTATGAACTCTGCCAGAAGTTCTTGGAGGCTAAAAGGGTGGATGACCATGTCCTCTCTATCATGATCTAACCAGTGAAAGGATTTCTTTCCTTTGATTGAATATTTCATAATAAATAATGGTTAATTTGGCCCAGTTGTGTTTGAATGTGAAGAACTGAAATATTTCTTTAAAATCTGGCCACAGAAATTATTCCAAAGCATTTATGTTGTATATTATGTTTGCTCATAAGAATTTTTCAGCAATATGCTAAACCTGGAATGGAAATCAGTTTGATTCCATGAAAATAAAGTCATGTTTCAGTTATTTGACTTGTTTCAATGGCTTTTTACATTTAACTTTTTTTGAGTTATTTTTAAACATTTGTGTTTTACTCTGTAGACACAAGCTCTTTTCAGTTTCACTGAGTTCTTCCTTTGGACAAAAGAGCAATCCAACAAAAAAAAAACAATATTGCCTCCCCTTGTGCTATTCCTTTAAAATTTTGCCTTGACATTGTCCTTCACATGGCTTAATTTGGGGATGAACAGTGAGCCCTTCACATCCTAGTTATTTTGAAGCCTTTGTAAGTTGGTTATGGATCTAACCCTGTCACAGAGAGAAATTTTATCTGTACTCAACATAGTAAACGAGTAGTAAATGATGACTTTCCATTCCCAAGTTCAAAGACCCATTATAAGTCCCCTTCACAGTCTTCCTTGTGTTTATGAGGGGAGAGCAGCCCTACCAGGCCACAGAAGATGACAATGCGGCCATTCCTGATAGGACCTGATAGACTAAGATCAGAAGAAAGGAGAGGAGGACCTCCCCTATCAGTGGACTTGGGAGGGACAATTGAGAAGAAGGGAGAGAGAGGGTGGGGCTGGGAGGGGAGAAGGGAGGGGCTTATGGGGGGATACAAAGTGAATAAACTATAATTAATACAAAATAAAGATAAAAATATAACTGATAATCTAAACTTCAGTTTTCAAATCTCTTGTCTCCTTTGAGTTCCTAGAAATCAAGACTAAATCAGTCTAAATCTAGCTAAGCTTGAGCCAGCAAGCATCGTTTCTGTCTTAAGTTCATGTCTTATCTTTACTTCCCTAATTGGTGAAGTAGGGTCTAGAAGTGCAAGACGAAAGAACCCTTTCCTTCCATGGTTTCTTTTGGTCATGATATTTGTCACAGAAATAGAACACTCCCTGAGCAGTCATTAGCTGTTAGTAGGTCCTCAGGTTATGGTGGAAGTTCATAAGTTCTCCCTATCCATGATGGAATAGGTATTGGCTTGCTCTTATGCAGGTCTTACCTAGGTAATCATGTCTTCCATGAGTTCATTAGTGCATTATTCCTATGGTATTTTAATCAAGGAATTCCATTGTTATGTCACTCCAAAAAAAAAAAAAAAAAAAAAAAAAAACCCCACAAAGTATTATCAATGTACTATAACTGCATGGCAAAACCCTTTTCCTGAAGTCACTACCTGCTTTGGCTGCAACACAGGGAAATCAATCTTGAACTGACTGGGGAAACTTCCTCCCAGCTGGTAAGCTCACATAGTGTTGTGAGGTGTTGTATAGGCTGTTGCCATGACAGGGGACTAAAACAAAGTGTCAGTACTCTTCATGTTACACTACTCATCCATTAGACAAGATGTGCCAGTTTGTGCAATGCTTGGGTGATCTTATGGTGGTTCCCAACAACTCTTTGAGGCCTGCTCCACAAAAGGGAATTTATACGTTACTGTAAATCTGGTCAAAAGCCCATGGCTGAGGAGGTCATAGGGCCTGGGGAGAACCTATTATTGTTTTTGTTTTTCTAAATGTTCATGTGAAACTGATTTCTAAATATTTTTTCACATGCCTTTAGGTTAGTGCTGCACAGGGGTCAGAGAAGGTTTTGTGGGATTTTTTTCCTGTTTTTTGCTTGTTTGTTTGGTGTGTGTGTGTGTGTGTGTGTGTGTGTGTGTGATAGCAGTTAGAGCAGAGAATCAGTGATTGATCAAAAAGCAGAGACTATGTAACTGTGACTATGCTCAGCCCTAAGTGGGACATCTGCATCAAACTCTTCAAAGGCTCAGGTAACATCGTAGAAGTGTTAATGTTCAACATAAGGTTTTTAAAGCCTGTTTTATTTTATTTTTTAATTAGTCCAACTGATGATGTAGCAATTAAAAAATGAATGTAAATCTACTTAATAAGTTTGAGAGAAGCTTGTTATTATGTGTTATCTTTTGAGCATCATACAATTATAATTTTAGTGTTGTTAAACCTCCTGGGTGTGTTAAAAAAATTTAATATGTTTTTACAAAACTAATCCTAAGTTTAAAAATGCTGCTAATTTTAAGAGTTACTTTAAAATTCAATAAAATTGGAAATTTCCTTTCACTAAAAAGATTCAGGAGGTTGTATTTATATATTTACTCATATATGTAACAATAATAATCAAAGAGAAGGCACCATGCATTTTAAAAAGAGGGAGGAAACTAGAGAGGGTTTGGAGGAAAGAGGTAAGGAAAATGTGAATTTTATTTTTTATTAAAATTTTAAAATATTAAGGAAAAATGCTGACAGAATTTCATTAAAAAAAAACACATGGTCTATTGGTATATAACTTCTTTAGTTCTTTATATATTCTGGATATTAGTCCTCTGTCAGATAAAGAGTTGGTGAAGATCCTTTCCCAATCTGTAGGCAGTCATTCTGTTCTGACAGCAGTGTCCTTTGCTTTACAGAAGCTTTCCAGTTTCATGAGGTCCCATTTATTGATTGTTGACAGAGGAAGGCAATGCAACCAGTCCTGATGAGACCGGATAGGCTAGAGATAAATAGAAGGGGAGTTCCTGTCCTCTCCAGCTCTTGCTATTTCCCACTTCTTACATAAAATTGGAGAGCAACAGAAAAAGAAAATTTGAACACAGGGGTCTTCCCAGAGACTCATACTCCAACCAAGGACTATTTATAGAGATAACCTAGAACCCCTGCACAGATGTAGCCCATGGCAGTTCAGTGTCCAAGTGGGTTACATAGTAATGGGAAGAGGGACTGCCTCTGGCATAATCTGATTGGCCTGCTCTTTGATCACCTCTCCCTGAGGGGGGAGCAGCCTTACCAGGCCACAGAAGATGATAATGCAGCCACTTCTGATGAGAACTGATTGTCTAAGATCAGAAAGAAGGAGAGGAAGACCTCCCCTGTCAGTGGACTTGGGGAGGAGCATGCATGCAGAAAGGGGAGAAAGGGTGGGATTGGGAGGGGAAGAGAGAGGGGCTTATGGGGGGATACAAAATGAATAAAGTATAATTAATAATAATAATAATAATAATAATAATAATAATAATAATAATAAAGAAAAAATAGAAGGGGAGGAGGAACTCCCTTATCAGTGGACTAGGAGAGGGGCATGGGAGGAAAAGAGAGTGGGAGAGTGGGATTGGGAGGAGACGAGGGAGGGGGACACAGCCAGAATACAAACTGAATAAATTGTAATAAATGATAATAATAAAAAAGAAAAAATTAAAAATAAAAGAAAACACTTTCCAGCTTAACAACGACAACCTAAGTAAATTAAACCAACGTATACACACTGCAGTGGTTACTAATGTTTGGCTTGTTTGACATCTTACTGGAGATCCATTAAGTCCCTGTGATTCAGACTCATTTTACCATTGAAATTAATTTCTTCTAAGATTGATAACCAAGTGTTAAATTTTGATTTTGGAGCATCAGTGTTACCTTATTAAAACTAAAGGTAGTGAATGGAAAGACTAGATGTTCAGAGAGCAAAGAAATTTAGTGACATTTGTACCCCTTTATATAGCCAGATTAGTGTCTTGTAGAAATACAAACAATGACGAAGGTTTTATCAATGTTTCCTAGATCTTTGGTGCTATAGCATGTGCATGTATGTGTAGTAGAATATTCATATTCACATTCTAAATTGTCCATGATGGATACATACCTTTTGTTGGGTTAAAAATAGAAATTAATATATTTTAACTGAGTTAAACTCATAAAATATAAAACTTAAAAATTGAAAGCTTTTAAAATCATTTATTGACCATTAGTGTTTATGTTCTGAAAACATCCTTCATTTTATTGATTTGATTTTTGGCTGCTCATTTTGCTTTGTTGCTGCTTAGTTCTTAGAGTTCTGCATAGTTTCTGGATATTAACCTCTGTCTGGAGTAGAACTAGAGAATAGTTTCTTCTATTCCATGGGCTGTCTGCATTTTGCTGATGGTTTCCTAACCTTTTAAATTTCATACCATCCTAATTGTCAATTCTTAGGGTCATGTCATGTGTCTCTGGCTATTCAGAAAGGGATTGCCTATGTCATTATGGGGAAATGTGGAAAAAGAGAGGAAAAGGGGAGCTCAGCAACAACAAATTATGGTTGACATACCATAATAAAAATTTGTACTTGGTATGCTAATTTAAAAATATCTTAAAAACAAAAGCATTTGTGCATTAAAGACATCCTTAAAATGAGGAGAAATCAGTTTGATCAGTCAAATTTCAAATTAAAGGATGGCATAACTTTTCACAAGGAATCAACTCCATGTATGTATTTTTGTGCTACTGTCATCCACCTTTGAAATTGTATATTTTTATTGAGTGGTTGCCACTGTTTAAATAACAGAAGAAAATGTCTCAATGGGAAGATACTTATGTTATCTTTTAATTACAATGAGAACTCCTAATCAGGAAATCTATTGCTGTATCAGTTCTATAATACTTATGTTTTGAAGAAATATTTATTGGAATTTCCTCTGTAGTTACTAGACACGCTTTTTGATTCAGTATATTCAAATTTTCCAAAGAAGTGAAAAGCTATCATTACAATTTCAAATAAAATTAAAATGTTTTACCAAAGCAGTCACATTTATGATGTAAACCTGAAGGACGAAAGGTAAAAGATAAGATGAGAGATAATGGCATTAAAATCTGTGAAAGTCTGACATATGTATGTCTATGTTTGATTTCTATTACAGTGATAAAGATCATGACCAAAAGCAACTTGGGGAGGAAAGGGTTTGTTTAGCATAAATATTCCAAGTCACAGTCCACTGTGGAAAGCCAATGCAGGGACTCAAGATAGGAACCTGGAAGCAGGAATTGAAGGGGAGGCCATGTGCTCCTCTTGGCTTGCCTAACTAATTTGTATGTAACCCAGGACCACCTGTCCAGTGGTGGCACAGCCATATAGTAAGCTACACTCTCCCATATCAATTATTAATCAAGAAAGTGTTCCCACAGACTTTTCTACAGGCCAATCTGAGAGACAGAATTTCTTTTTTTCCTCATTTCAATGATTTTAAGGCTTTTATTTATGTATTCAGTTAATATATATTTTTAAAATATGTAAACAAATTTTCTTTATCCTACGATATGCACTTAAACATTTTGACAATTGAGCAAATAAAATCATATTACTTTAATGATAGTAACTTTCTGTTTGTTTGTTGAGGTTCCCTGTTCCTGGGTATGTTATGGTTTGTGACAAGTTGACCAAAGCCAATCAGCAAAAAAACTTTGTGAAACAGTGTCTTAGAATAGCATAGCTAAGAAATGGCAATATATAGGTGCTAATAAAATGTTTCAAAATAGAACCCAGTAGAGATGACGGACATATGTATCATCCTCGGTTATTATATTTCACTTTTCTCTCTAGCTTTTGAAGTCAGATAAAAATTTTAAATCAGATGGACAGTTTTTCATCATATATTCATTTTGGCCACCTATTGCTACAAACCATTTTTATAATATTAAGGAATTTTTCAGTTATCTAGCTTTTAAAATTCATGCAAATAAAAAATTAATTTGCGAGGGGGATAAATAGTAATTGGAAGTGAAGATGAACTCATTGGCAAGCTGAGAAAATTTAGGCATACGTGACCTGTCTTGTCACACAATCTTATCTTCTTTGCTCATTCTTCCCTGCCTAGACATGTCCATTATAAATTATGAGAGCATTTTCTTTTTTTAGATCTGGCCCATTGGCTTTCTGAGCCAATGTATAATAAGAACCCTAAAGATCTCAAACACTTCATATTTGCTGCACTACTAAAGATTGCTTATTGAATGGAGTTTCTGATGTCCGCAGCCCACAAATGACAATATATTTATTGTCTATCCTTTCTTTTGCCTGCTTAGCACTGCTGCAGCAGCATCATTGCTACCACATACCTGCATCCCTCACTCTCTCAACTAACTGACGTTATTATATGCCAAGCAATTGCCCTTCTAGAGTCAGACAAAACAGGCTGTGAGAATGAGAAGCCCTTTTATTTGGCACCAAGTGAAGCCAAGGCATAATACATAAGATGAATGTTTAATTAAATTGTGTTTCCTAACCCATAAGATTCAACCGAACCAAGAAGAATTTTAATTCCACTATATTAGACTATAGTTGGGAATCATGGTTGGTAATGTGGTGCTTGTAGGTTCTTCTTTAAGATCCATGAGTTCATGAAGACAACTTCTGCACCAAAGGATGAGTGATCACCGTGGCAGGGGGGATTACAGAGTATAAATTCAAAGGAATAGAGAGTTTTCTATGGAATCTACACACATAAAAGTACTGCCGACAAGAGTGTCTACACACAAGCTGAACACGGAGGACATCAACAGGCTGGCTAATGTGGGAGGTAGTGGGGTTTCCTAAAAGTCCTCAACTCTACAAAATAATGTATGATTGCTGCGTGTAACATTAATAGACTGAGCAGGTTATCCTTATGTATTTAGAATATTTACACAACACACATGGAGGGGATGGAGGAAAGATATAAATATCTTATAATCTCTAACCATGAAATTTTATTTTAAAATGTTATATAAAAATGTCAAAACACTTCACCTAGCACAAACCACTGTTATGATACCCCTATATATAGGAACATCTGTATCCATGCATTTGTATATGATTTTTTGCTTTTTTATTGGATCTTTTCCTTCTCTTTGTTTGTCTGATTTGTCCTATTCTGGTTTGTATGTTTAGTGTTTATTTATTAGATGTTTGTTTCTTTTCTATTTTACTGAAAATAGATTTTTTTTCATATAATATATTCTGATTACAGTTTCTTCTCTGCCACCTCCTCTCAGTTTCTTCCCACTTCCTCTCCCATCCAGATTCATACCCTTTCTGTTTCTCATTAGGAAGAAAAGCAGACATCTAAGGAATAATAGTAAGATAAAATAAGATAAATCAAAAAACCAACCAGGCAGACAAAGACAAAACAAACAGAAGAAAAGGAGCCAAAGAAAAACTGAGAAATACATGAGACAGAGAGGGTATTGATTCAGATGGGAGGCGGACTGGTCAGGTTGGGATAGGGGAAACTATAATGAGGATACATTATATGAAAAAAAATCTACTTTTCAATAAAATAATGACAACAACAACAAAAACCACAGACAAAACAGAACTGTTTTAGGGTTTCCATTGCTGTGAAGAGACATGTGCTGTGACCATGGCAACTCTTTTTTTTTTTTTTTAAGAGAGGGGCAGGGAGGAGATGAGGGAGGGGGATGGGAGTGGGAGGGAATGAGGGAAGGGACTACAGCTGGGATATAAAGTAAATAATAACCTGTAATAGATATAAAAAATAAAAATTGTATATTAAAAAATTTGTATGAAATTGTATTTATAATATAGTTCAGGAAAAAAAACAGATTTGTTTTCTCTCTTTTTTTTTTTTTAAGGCTTGTTGTTTTATTTTAATGACTGATCCACAGGAGGCCACAGCCAAGCCACCATGTACAGACACAAGGGAAGCAAAGGAAAGCATTTAATTGGGACTGGCTAACAGTTCAGAGGTTTAGTCCATTATAGTCATGGGGGTGGGGTGCAGGGAAGCACGTAGGCCTGCAAGTAGACATGGTGCTAGAGATTTAGCTGAGAGTTCTACCTCTGAACCCTCAGGCAACAGGAGGAGTGACACAGCCTGGCTTGAGCCTTTGAACCCTCAAAGTGCACTCCCACTGACACACTCCTAACAAAGCCACACCTGCTCCAACAAGGGACATACTTCCTAATAGAGCCTCTCCCTGAGAACCTACGGAGGCCATTTTCATTCAGACCACTACAAAAAACAAAGAAATTCAATGAGACAAAAGTCGGAACACAATATCTGTGAAATCAATCAGTGAAACTCTTAAAGATGGTGAAACCCTTAACCATTTATTGACTTGGCAAAAGTATCGCAGTGGACAAGTGGACAAAAGCTAGCTGTACTCCAAGTAGGAAACATGGGTGGAGACTGGGCTAGGTTGTTTATTTCTTCAACATCTTGTCTTTTTCACTGGATATATTTTATGTACATATTTAAAGGCATTTGGTTCTCTACTTTTTCCCTTCCAAATAAATTACCTTCTTCTCACACTTGGGGATTCATCTTGGTCTTTCTAGAACCTCACAGCTGAGAACATTTACTTACTTGTTGGACAATAAATATTTATTGAATCACAGACTTTTGCATGACCTATGGTGATATTTACAATTCTGGTGTGGTGGCAGACGTTGTGATGCCGGGACTTGGGAGGGAAGAACCAGGATGATCATAGCCTTGAGACCAGCCTAGACTTTTTAGTGAAATCCTGTCTCAAACATTTCTTTCCAAAATATCATAAAAGAAAATCAGAAGTTTTCTAAGCAGAGAAGAAGTGTAGTTACATAAAATATTTTTTAACATGGGAATAAATGGCTATAGCTTTTTCTGACCTGTAGGGACGAGGGTTATTTGACCAATCCTACTCTTTTGAAAAGTTTACTGCATTTAAAGAAATATTTACATTTGTAAAACCAAAATCAAGAAATATGTGATAGACGCAATGTCTTGTATGACTGACTTGCCTAATATTCCTAAGATTTACCTTTAATCCAAACAAAGGAAGACAAAAGGAACAATAAAATAATATAACACAAAAGCAATGTAAGATTCTGGCCATTGTAAAAAAAGCTGAAATTTGAGGAAATGAATGTTTGTTTGTTTTTTTTTTTTAAAGAGAAGTAAAGGAAATTCCAAAGTATTCACTGCCGTTTGTTCTCTGGTTAGCCAAGAGCATTCAACACCAATTTTTAAAAGAAGTACTTGGGTTTTAAGACTGTGGCCACTCACATTGTTGGTGTCATTTTAGAGAATGGTTTGCTGGTTCTATTTTTGAGAGCTTACATGCGGAAAGAGACACTCTGGTTTTCCTTCAGAGTCAGCTCTGTGCAAGCTCAAGAGAATATTAAATGTAGTATTTTCTAGCTTTATTAAATATTCAATAGTTTCCTTCTGTTATCTCTGTATCAAGGGCAAGTCCTGTAAACTTTGTTCCAAAAGCTCTGAATCGAGCTAAATAATCAATGAAAACGTCACTTCTTCCACCACAAGGAGCACAGAGGTTAGAATGGAAATACAAAGCAAAAGCTATAATCAGTTATTGGTGGTCCGTTCACAGGTTATATAGTTTTCTGGTCATTAATGCCCAAATTTGTACTTTGTTTCCCTTTCACTTTTTAGTGTGTTCCATGTATGAGAAATAAGCATTTACTTATTACACCTTCACTTTATCAAGACTTTGAAGAATCCATAAGACAGTGAAGAAGAAAAGTTTAGGATTTTGATTCTTCTGGCTTCATGACACTTTTTATCAGTAACGAAAGTTTAATACCTGTGTGGTTGCACATCTGAATAAAATACTATTTACAAGAATATTCTACCATTTGTGTTCTAGGTCTTTCTGTTCAGTAGATCTGAAAATTATTGCTGAAAAGAAGGCATACTTACAGATGAAATACATGTTATAAGGCAGTTTCATTCTACTCTCCAAAGCTCAGCTTGGTTCTCTGTAAAATAAGATTACTGCAATTTGCTATGCAATTTGTGCAGAAGAGTTAATGAAATAAAAATTTATTTTTAAGACAGATGTATTTATTGAGTTCATATTGTTATTGATGTAAAAATTAATCTTGCTTCTAAAAATATTTATTTATTTATTTATTTATCTATTTATTTAATTGCTTTACAGACTGATCCCAGGCTCCCCCGACTCCCAATCCCACCCTCAGATCCCTCCCCAATTCCCTCCTCTCTTTCTTCAATATTACTGCTTTTCTTGCTTCAAGGTGACACAACTACTAAAAAAGTGACTGCTGGCTTCCTTTTTCACATCCTTACCAGTGGCATAGGCCTGAATTCTCATGCCTTTAGCTCAACAGGCAGTTTGATTTTCAAGGAAATTGCTCAATAGGAACAAGCAATACACAGATACTATGGCTTTGTGAGAGACTACATTAAAAAAAAGATAATTTTATTGTTTAGACAATTTTAGTCATAGTGCTCAGGAGCATTTGGCATTCAGAAACATTATTTTATTACCTACCGATCTCTACAGCTTAAACCCAAAAAACATGTGGTCAGACACAGACAGCATCTCTGTCACTTTTACGTTTTTAAAGGAAGAACAGAAAAGAAATGTGATGGCTTGTGACAGTCTCTGTGTAGAGCTGTATGCAGAGTAACGTGTGTGTATCCTGCACTTGTCACTTGCACTTCTGAGTACCATGTATATTTTTAATCCCTTGAACACTGTATTTTATTTTACTGCACAAAAAAAATGTTTTGATGGAAACCACCAGTGACTTGTCTCATTCCCTGGGCCTCTTCATACCCTTTTCTGTTCTCTGCATAACATGACATTGTTATTCCTTGTTAGTATTTAGGCAGTCTACTTCTGTTGCCTAGCAACCTATGATGTCATCATGTGTTGGTAAAAGCAAGTTATACATGTTTGAAGCTCTAAGAAAGTGTTTTAAGGTTGTTTAAAAGGTTGCAAGGTCTAAGTTGATTTCAGGTATCCTAAATAGGTAAAAATCCTTAATATGTCCTCCTGTCGCTATGCTACTGTTATATTGAGTGTACAGAGCTTTGACCTTTATCCACAGAGATCTGATTTATTAATCTAACTTTAATACAGAAATATTCCACTCTACCACCCACTATCATGGTTCTAAGCACAGTATTTTAAATTTCCTTTAAATCCCCATAATGTGTAATCATACTAAAGGTTAAGATCAAGCGAGCTTTTGCCCCTTGTACTTCATGAAAGGCTTCTGCCTTTTCAGAGCTCACCTTAAAGAACACTTATGCTGTTATCACAAATGTGTGTATCTACTGCCTTTTCGACGATCCATACTTCAGTGCAATTACAATTGTGATGCTAACATGTCTAAAGTTTTATCTCCTTTGTAAAACTTAAAAGTAATTCTTATAAGCTGCAGGAAATCCACCTGAATCCACCTCTCAGGTAAAGTGGGCTCCAGAAAAGTACTGCACCTATTGCCTATCTCAGAGGGTGGGATTCCTCCACTTTCCCTGGTTTGGGGACTTTCCTTTCCTGGCTAATTGATTGCTGCATTCCTACATCCAACACGAGCTGATTGGTGAGTCTTCCCTTTTGGTTGGTATCAATTCCTGGCTACTGATAGCTACATTCTTACACTCAACACCAGCCAACTGGTGATTCTTCACTTTTGATTGGCTCAAATGATTCCTACAGCTCTCGCCAACCTACATCCAAACCCTTCATATAGGACTGTGTTCTCCTGTAGGTAAGATTTTTCCTTCTACCGGCAGTTTCTCTCCCTCCTCCTCTCACTCGTCTATGAAAATTCTAGAGCTAGGTGAACGGTGTCTGCTATGGAAAACTGTGCCCTTGGTCTCTTACCAACACTGACAAGTTGTTGAAACATGTTATACCGTATTACTCTACTGAGTCAAACCTTGTTCTTGGGATGCCTTGACAGGGCACTGACTCCTAACTACCCACGGGAATAGTCCATTCGTCCATTCCTCCAGATTTCTCTCTGGGATGTCTTCCGGAGAATTTCAGATTTTTTCACCTAGTGCCTGCTTTAAGAGCCTCTAATCTTATACACCTCTGTAACCAGATTTGGCCTCAATTTCCTGAGATGACAGACCAAAGCAAAGCCTTTTTAATTACTGCTAGTGATTAGGTAAATGGAGGTTCCCTCAGGGAAATGCAGGTTCTCATGTTCAAGTTTCTTCTTCCATCTCTGTTTGCTCTTCCAAAAGTTTTAAATGTACACCTAATGGAATTTTCTCTATAACCTACTTAACTTTGTCTTGTGTCTATATATATGTTCCAGTATCCTGCCAGACCCAGGTGTTTCCTATATCCACAACAGCACCAAAACAGCTATCATAGGTGTTCCAGTGTGACCTCACAGACTTCCATCAAGCCAGACCTGCACTTTCTCTCCCAACCATGGATATTCTCATAAACCCTGCACTACATCGAATCAGGGTGTTCTTCCTGGACTTGGCCAGCACTTCAGCCTTTTGATCTCCCTACAGCAACCCCAGTGTCAGCAGGAAGTAGCCAGAAGAGAATCTCCTCCCTTTATTCATTTATTATTAACAAAAGGCTGGAATGATATGCTTCAGGCCCAGGACGAGTAGCTCCAGGTTCTCCCAGCCTTCTTCAGTCCCTACCTGCTGCAGTGCGTGGCTGGCAACTCTCCACCGGCAACCCTCTACCCTCAACTTTCCAGGGCAGGGGCTTCCCCTCTTTATCTTGACCATGTAATCTGGACATTTTATTGCTATTACTTTTTCTCTCTCTCTCTCTCTCTTTCTCCCTTGCATGGAAACCAACGTACTAATGAACCTACATTTATATACTTTAACTTGCTTTACATGAGAAGCAGCCCAAGCTCCTCAGTTTTTAATTATAGAAAAAGGGAGGAATGTTAGTATTTAGACAGCTTGCTTCTGGGTTGCCTAGCAACCTATGATGTCATCATGTGTTGCCCGTCAGGTGTCGCACTTGGTAGACATGGTTAAGCTGCTCAATAAAAGGACCAACTGGCAACTTTTTCTCTCTTATTGCACTTGCTCTCTTGATCTTTGCTTTTTCCTTCTCTGCTTTCTCTCCCCTCTTTCTGTCCCAGTGCTCTTCCCCACCATGTCCACCCCCCTCTCCGTCTCTATCCAATAAAACTCTTTCATATAAAATCTGTGCACATCATCTTTTCATTGGTCCTAATGTTCTTTCCCTAGAGAGGTTGTATGTTTTTCCTCCCTTCACATCTCTGGTATTGCCTCGCCCTGAGAACACTGACAACCTTTACTTCTAATTTGTTTCATTCTACTCTTCTCTTCATAGCTTATAAGTTTCTTCCTAAGAAGGTCATTTTGTTGTTGTTGTCATGAGTCTTCTTAAAAATCTATATGGAGGAAGTGTGTAGGTGTGGAAAAAAGGACGGTAGAATAAATGCAATTTTATGACTGGCATGACCATAACATTTAGCATCATTTCTCAGTACTTACTAGTCTCAGTGCAATAGCATAGAAGAGAATTAAAATTACCCTGAAAAGGCATTTATATTATTAAAGAAGGAAAGAGAATATGACAGAAACAAGTGTTACAGTAGAGAGATGAATGAGGAACTGACCAAAAGGAACTTGCTTGTACAACTAATCAGGGACCATTTTTTTATTTTTTAAGTTTTTTTTTTTTTTATACTTTATTCACTTTACATCCCGATTGTAACCCCTCCTCATCAACTCCTGGTCCCATCCTTTCTCCTTCTTCCCCACTTTCCTCCTTCCGTAGATGACAGAAAGGGGGGGCCCACATCCTGTACCATCTGACCCTAGCCTCTCAAGTCATCAGGACTGCCTGCATACTCTTCCTCTGTAGCCTGGCAAGACCTCCTCTCTAGGGGGAAGTAGCCAAAGAGTAGACAACTGAGTCCAGGTCAGAGATACCCCCTGATCCTCTTAACTGGAACCTACGTGGAGACTGAGGTGCCTATGCGCCACATCTGAGCAGGGGGTCTAGGTCCTCTTCATACACGGCTCTTGATTGGTGCATTAGTTTCTGCAGGCTCCCTTGGCCCTGATTTGTTGGCCTTGTTGGTCTCCTTGTGGAGCTCTTGTCCCTCTAGGTCCTTCTATCCCTCTACTTTTCATAAGACTTCCTGCACTCTGCTCAGGGTTTGGCTGCAAATCTCAACATCTACTTTGGTCCTCTTCTGGTAGAGTCTTTCTGAGGACTATTTATAGTAGGGCTCTCATTTTGTTCCCTCTCTTCACACTCTCGCTTCTAGTGTCTATTCTATCTGCCCTTCTGAATGAGAATTAATATTCTCCCTAGGGTCCTCCTTGCTACTTAGCTTCTTTTGCTCTGTGTATTTTAGTATGATTATCCTGTATTGTACGGCTAATATCCATCTGTATATGTGTCTTTATGATTCTGGGTTACCTCACTCAGGATTATCATTTCTAGTTCTATCGATTTGCTTAGAAATTTCAAGATTTTCCTAGTGTTTAAATAGTTGAGTAGTATTCCATTGTCGTGCTGCTCCATACTCAGGGCCCACTCTCACAATCAGGGACCATTTTAAAGACCACATGATTTCTGAATTGAATCTTATATACCGTGTAGTTCTCTACTCTTTATACAAAGCAAACAGCTGAATTTCAAATGCAAAGAACTGTATGTACATTACTCGTATGTTGTGGAAATGGTGATGTTAACAGTGGGAAGAGTAAATTAAGAAGGTCCATGTGAAAAGTATTTTGAGTAATGGCTTAAAAATGTTATGTGTTAGGCAGTAATTAGAAGCTATTAAACTATTTTGAGCAGATGGACTACATCACATTTGTTTCTTTAAAGGAGTGATTATTTCAATAATGAAGAAAAGTCAATTAAAGGCAAATTAAAAGCTAAGCCTTTGGCTCTGGGAATGGAGAAAAAGGGATCATGATGCTAAGGTATTTAGAGTTAGAATTTTCAAGATTCAGTGATTCAATAGATGGAAGCCATGAGGAAAGAAAATGAGTTGTAGTGCATTTTTGGATAATTGGAAATAGATTATTTAGAACAAGAAGACCATCTGATGAAAAAGCAGACCTGAACATATTAGGAAGTGTGCTTTGATGTTTATCAGACTTTCAAATGAAAATGAGTAAGCACCTGTTTTGATGGTCATCATATTGCCAGCAACTTAACTAAAAGTAAAGAGTGTTAGTGATTTGAAAATAAAGATTGAGGATAATAAAAAGTATCATCTGGAGATGGACATTTTAGTTGCTATTAGTATTAGTTATTGTTGATGGATTCTCAGAAGTAAATGAGATCAGTTCACTTCAATAAACTTCAGTATTTGGGCAGTGAGCCTATTTGTTGTTTATTCAAAATTCTTAAGAGTCTTAGAGAGCCTTAGATGAGAGCTCAAATCATTCATGTTTATGGAATGTTCATGGTGTAGTAGGTACACATTGATTATAATCCAATGAAGGATACGTCTGTGCTGCGTATGATCTGGAGGCTTTGTGAGTCAGCATGGTCAGTTCTCTTACCGACTTATGAAAGGTCTGAAGGCGTGAGCTTCCCTCAACTAGAAAGACCTAGTGATGTAAGCAAACACATTTTCAATAAAAAATAAAGATCTTAAAATGAAAAAAAATTAAAAGAGTAAAAACAAACTGAACATAATAGCATTGTTTTCTAATTTTTCCAGTATCTTTCCTGATATTTTGACTTGATAGAAAACAAACCTTTTAAGATTTTTTTTTTGCGTGATTCTACAATCTATTGAGATACCATATCCTGAAGGCCTAAAAATATTCTGCTTTAAACTAGTAAGACAATGGCAGAAAAGTTAAATATAATTACTAAGTATTAAATATAATTACTAAGTATTCAAATATTATTATTTGTGGACCCCAGAAAATTTCTCAGGGTCATTAGCAGTTCACAGAACACAGTTTATGGTCTTTTGCTCTAGTTAAATTGTGGGGGAAAGCATCACTAAGGTCCCTCCCTGGAGGATCTCATTGCATCGCCAACCAATCCCCCCTGGATTTTAAATAATATGCTTTTTGTATCTAGATTGTAATTTCCATAGCCTACTCATCACCCCTTTTGTGGCATAACTCAAACTTGCCTGTGTCTTCTGGCTTGCACTCAAAGGAGTGAGGCTGTAGTGTCAGCTAACCCCAGGCAAAATTATGGATGCCTGCTGAAATGGACCGGTATGGGCTGGAGGTCCCTACCTTTACTGACTAGTCAAAGGAGCAGATGACTGCTACAACCATGAGCTTGGCCTGAAATTCTAAACCGTGAGGGAGTAAGTCATTTGCTCCCAAGACAAATTGGATCACTTAAAACACAAATTCATATACATATTAAAGATGAAAATTTGGAGAGGCATTTTTCAATAATGGGCAAATCAAAACAACACTGAGATTTCACCTTACACCTATGAGAATGGCCAAGATCAAAAACTCAAGTGACAACACATGCTGGAGAGGTTGTGGAGAAAGGGGAACCCTTCTCCACTGCTGGTGGGAATGTAAACTTGTACAACCACTCTGGAAAGCAATCTTGTGCTTTCTCAGACAACTAGGAATAGCGCTTCCTCAAGATCCAGTCATACCACTCCTAGGCATATATCCAAAAGAGGCTCAAGTACACAAAAAGGACATTTGCTCAACCATGTTTGTAGCAGCTTTATTTGTAATAGCCAGAAGTTGGAAACAACCCAGATGCCCCTCAACTGAAGAATGGATGCAGAAATTGTGGCACACCTATACAATGGAATACTACTCAGCAATGAAAAACAAGGAAATCATGAAATTTGCAGGTAAATGGTGGGACATGGAAAGGATCATCCTGAGTGACTTGTCCCAGAAGCAAAAAGACACGCACGGTATATGCTCACTCATATAGACATGCAACGTAGGACGGACCCACCGGAATCTGTGCATCTAGAGAGCCCGAGCAGGAGAGAGGACCCTGGCTAGAGTTTTTGATCCCCATCCTGAGGGGCGGGGAGGATGGACATCAGAGGAAGAAGAAAATAGGAAACAACCTAGAAACCTGCTACAGAGGGCCTCTGAAAGCCAGAAGAAGAAATCAGGAAACAAACTAGGAACATACCACAGAGGGCCTCTGAAAGCCTCTGCCCTGCAGACTATCAAAGCAGATGCTGAGCCCGATGGCCAACTCTCGGGCAGAGTGAATGGAATTTTGTGTAGGAAGTGGGAAATAGTGGGAGCTGGAGAGGACGAGGTCTCCACAAGGAGAGCAACAGAATAAGAAAATTTGAACACAGGGAACTTCCCAGAGACTCATACTCCAACCAAGGACTATTCACGGAGATGACCTGGAACCCCTGCGCAGATGTAGCCCATGGCAGGTCGGTGTCCAGGTGGGTTACCTAGTAATGGGAAGAGGGACTGCCTCTGACATAATCTGATTGGCCTGCTCTTTGATCACCGCCCCCTGAGGGGGGAGCAGCCCTACCAGGCCACAGAAGAAGACAATGCAGCCACTTTTGACGAGAACTAATAGACTAAGATCAGAAAGGAGAGGAGAACCTCCCCTATCAGTGGACTTGGGGAGGGGCATGCATGCAGAAATGGGAGGGAGGGTGGGATCGGGAGGGAAGGAGGGAGAGGCTTATGGGGGGATACAAAATTAATACAGTGTAATTAATAAAAAAATTAATAAAAACTAGTTTAAAAACTTAAAAAAAGCGAAAGGCTGGCTTATGTCATGAAGCTACACTTTATAGTTTTAAAATCGTACTTATAGGGGAGAAGTGACAATTTTTACCTTAGTATAGCTAAAGAATTAAAAATTATTTTATGAGGTATGTGGATAGAATAACACTTTATGTCTTGTCATGAGACTTATAAAACTAAAATCATGTTGTGTATCATAATGAATGATTCTGAATGCTGATTACATAACTGTATGCCAGAATCTCTTGGAATAACACTAATAAATCATGAAACCTCTTCTTGCTTGTATCTTCCTTAGATTGTACTTGTATTTGAACAGATTTTAAACAATTGCAATTCCCATAAAATTAGTATGAAATAAAAATATAAAGGGAATGTTGCATATTCATGTTAGATAAAAATATTAAAAAAACAGAATAAAAGATACATTGTCAGGTCATATATGAATGTTAATGGTCACTTAAGTATCTGAAAATATTTTATTTGAGGAATGGATGTTAAATTATGTCATATTAATTTTAAAGCTTACTCTTTATACTACAATAATTTCTTTATAGAACATGTATTTATACATAATATATACCATGCTTATAAACGTGTATATGTCACATGTCATATCCATGCTTATAAATAGATGCTTGAAAATCATCTCCACTGATGTATGAAGTTGATAATCATTTACAGAGACTCCAGTAGCTTTTCTCTGTCTAATATAGCACTATGTATTACTCTACTAGTCTTTCTAATACAGTAATATAAATTCAAGAAAACCTGTGGCTCTGTTTTTAAATGGGAAAACTTGAATGATGGAAACTTGATGTCTCCAGCCTGAGAAGGTCCTCAAGCCATTCTCTGGGAATAAGAGATGTGGGCCCTAGTTCCTCCTGTCTGGAAGACTCTTAAGGGTAGACTCACTAATGAAGTAGATTTCCTTGGCTTTCCTCAAGAGCATAGTGCTATGAACAGCACAATACTTTTGTTAATTACATCCACAACCAAGAGCATCTGCTACGTTTAAGATGCTGAAAGAGCAAAGAAAAAAATTCTGCTATATAACTTTTGACTAATACAACCAGCATGATTTTGAGAATGATTTAAGTTTTTGAAAACTAAATTTAATATATTTATTATTTTATTTTAAAGTTAAACTTACAACATGTAATTAAAATTTTAGTATGAAGATGCACCATTCAGGAAGATATAACTTCTACTAAAGATATAACTCCACTAGGAAGATATAACTTCTACTAAAACATGGCATTTCTGTTCATTTTTGTTTCCTTAGCTGTACATAAAAATAGAATTAGACCACATACTATTGTTCCATTTATTTTTACTTTTACATGACTATTTGGGACTAATTTATTTCTATACACATTGGCTTATGTTTTTATTTGATGGAATATTACTGACTTAAGGTGAGCTCATGCACCTGTGCAGCTTTAAAAGTACAAGTGCCATCTAACTGTATGTTCTTCCTTATTCATTGATTCTTCTTGTATTTTAACATGAAAATTTTCATAGCAGGTTTCTGAAAGTGCAAATATTGTGTTTGGGCTCCATGAGTGCCTGATCCCTTGACAATGGATGTTATTACCATTCTCCTGTCTCCATCTCATTTATTTAAGAAAGAAAGCAAAAAGAACACAATAGAAATGTGTCATTCTGAATTTTAAAACTCATAATGTCCTTAGATTATAAATTAAAAATGGATTCATTTCACTTGGAGCTAGCAAATGGAATTTTTTTTTTTTTGCATTATATATTAAAGTCACATAAAAACCTCTCCCATAATGTTAACTTCCAAGCATTAATTTGTCCAATTGACTTAGTAAGATTGACTTTATTTTCTTCATAACAAGCCCCCCTCCTTGAATATTTACAGTATTGGTCAAGTTTTCTGATCATTAATTATTTGAAGAATGAAGTAGCAGATTCTGCTTTGGGGCTGTTGAAACCCTGGTATAGTACATTAACATATTTAAAAGTCTATTGTTTTATTGAATCAATACCAGGAACTGAACACCTACTTTATGATTTTGGCCAAGTGAGGACACAATGTGTAAATCTCTTACTCAGAGAAAGTTGCATTTAAATGACAAAAAAAAAGAAAGAAAGAAAAGAAAAGGTGAAGGAATCACATCAATGATTATAAGTTATAGGAGCACAGAAAAGAGACATAATCAATTTGAAAGCTTGGTGTTCTTTATGAGAAAGCTATAGAATCCAGTTTCACTTACTTTGATACTAATGGCAAAGAGAAAATTATGAAAATCGGAATATGTTTTTCAACAATCTCTCTAAAAATGTATGTGTATACAAACTTAGATATTTGAATGTTTATATTGACGTAAATTAATATAGCCGATGCAATGCCCTGATTCTGAGGGCTTGCTCACTATAGATCTGATACAACAAGAAGTACTGTCCATTTTCTGCAGCTGACCACTGGACTTGAGGAAAAGTCTGTATCTATTAGAATAGCAACTCAAGTTTTAAAAGGAATATTTCCATTCTGAAAATTCCTGGAATTATGTACCAATTCTCTGAATTCAATCCACATGACACACCTTGTCTGAAAGCTTTCTAACACTTTAATTATTTAACTTGCTTAATTTTAGTTTAATTTAATGTCTTGGGAGTCTGTGGTGTCAGCATAATGGAAAAACAGGAGAAATAGAGATGTGATGCCTCCAGACTTCTCCCACAGACAAGTTCTATTGACAAGATGGACAGATGCTTCTACTGGTAACATTTGAAAAAACAAATGGACCTGCTTGATTAATTCTGTTGTAAATTTGACAACTTCCTTCAATTATTTTATTATTTAATTTCTGTTATTTCTTTTAAACATTTTAATCCTCAAGGCTATATAATTATAACTATTTTTTTCTCATTTATTCTTTCACTAGTTCTTCCACCCTTATTTTCATCTCTGCTGACCATCTAGGTACCAGTGACTGTCCCAGAAGGTGGAAAAGATTCAAAATAAATATGACATAAATCTAGCTCATAATGACCACCCAGTTCAGTGAAGAAGAAAAAAAAGAATCATCTCCTCCCACAGTTTTTTCTTTTTAATTTGTTTTTCTTAATATTCACTCTAACTTCATTTGAGCATTTCAGCTCTACTCAGTGAGCCAGAAAAGAAGACTTTTCTGTACTCAAAGAGCTTAGAGCAAGGTTCAGATAAATCACGTCAAGTCCTTGCTAATGCATTCAATGTTTGCCTCTGGGTGATTCCAATCTTCAAAGCTCTTGGCATCACCCATTCGTTTGATATGTAAACTAAATCTAATAAACTAAGCCTCTTTTCATCCCACAGGAGACAGTATGCTCCTTCAGAATCTCCAAAGGTTTTCACTGATGTCAAACTTCTGATGACTTTTCATCCTTAGTACTCTTCTCTGAGCTTGAACCTCTCTGGGTTTCTTGTCTCATAGATGATTCTCTCCCCCTCCCTCTTTTGTCTTCACATGGCCCAAAGTCTTTGTGATTTAAGGCAACATTAGCAGGCTTTGGCTAATGATAAGCAGAGGAAGTGTTATCTTAATCTTTGGTACCGTCATTGCCTGTCTGGACTTCTGCCTGAGAGCCAGTGCAGGTATTTGCTTGAAGCACATTATCAGCTTCTGTCTCTCCTTAAAAAACTTTCCTTTTTCCCCTTCTTCTCAAACTTCAACTTCTACCCAAGTTCTACCCAACTTCTATCCTTAAGCAGGCAGAAGAAGACAATCTCCAACTCCTCCTATGTCATAAAACACACTTCTGTATGATGCCTGATGTCTTTAACTTTTAAACAATTTCTAAAAACCTGTTTATCTTTCTGATTTCATATAAATGTAACAATTACATACTTATAAAATATAACTTGTTGCTTTAAGTGTTAAAGATTATTTTATTTGTTTTTACTTTATATTTTAATTGAAAATAGATTCTCAATAAAACAACAGCCTACAGTTGGGAAAGGATCTTCACCAACCCTACATCTAACAGAGGGCTAATATCCAGTATATATAAAGAATTCAAGAAGTTAAAAAGCAACAAATAAAGTAATCCAATTAAAAAAATGGGGCACGGAGTTAAACAGAGAACTCTCTGTAGAGGATTGTAGAATGGCAGAAAAACACTTAAAGAAATGTTCAACGTCCTTAACCATCAGGGAGATGCAAATCAAAATGACCCTGAGATTTCACCTTACACCCATCAGAATGGTTAAGATCAAAAACTCAAGTGACAACGCATGCTGGGGAGGTTGTGGAGAAAGGAGAACCCTCCTCCATTGCTGGTGGGAATGCAAAATTGTACAACCACTTTGCAAATCAACCTGGCGCTTTCTCAGACAATTTGGAATAGTGATTCCTGAAGATCCAGCTATACCACTCCTAGGCATATATCCAAAAGATGCTCAAATACACAACAAGGACATTTGTTCAACCATGTTTATAGCAGCTTTATTTGTAATAGCCAGAACTTGGAAACAACCGAGATGTCCCTTAGTTGAGGAATGGATACAGAAATTGTGGTATTTTTACACAATGGAATACTACTCAGCAATTATAAACGATGAAATCATGAAATTTGTAGGCAAATGGTGGGACCTAGAAACAATCATCCTGAGTGAGGTATCCCAAAAGCAGAAAGACACACATGGTATATACTCACTTATATAGACCTATAAGATAGGATAAATATACTGAAATCTATAAACCTAAAGAAGATAAACAAGAAAGAAGACTCAGGGTAAGAAGACCAATTCTCACTTAGAAAGACAAATGGGATGGACATTGGATGTAGGAGAAAACAAGTAAAGGACAGGAGCCTTCCACACAGGGCCTCTGAATGACTCTGCCTATCAGTGTATCAAAGCAGATATTAAGACTCATAACCAAACCTTCGGCAGAGTGCAGGGAATCACGTGAAAGAAGGGGGACCTAGCAAGACCTGGAGAGTTCAGGAGCTCCACAAGGACCAAATATATCAGGGCACAGGGGTCTTTCATGAGACTGTTTCTCTAACCAAGGACCATGTATGGATATAACTTAGAACCCCTGCTCGGATATAGCCCATGGTAGCTCAGTGTCCAAATGGGTTCTCTAATAAGGGGAACAGGAACTATTTCTGACATGAACTCAATGGCGAGCTCCACCCCTCCACTGAGGGAGGAGCAGCCTTGCTAGGCCACAGAAGAGGACATTGCAGCCAGTCCTGAAGAGACTTGATTAAGCTAGGCTCAGATGGACGTGGTCCTCCCCTATTCGTGGACTTGGAAAGAGGCAGGGAGAAGATGAGGGAAGGAGGGTGGGATTGGGAGGGAATGAAGGAGGGGCTACAGCTGGGATACAAAGTAAATAACCTGTGATTAATATAAAATATAAATAAATTTATAAAAATAGAAAATAGATTTTCTCATACAATACATTCCAACCAGTTTTCTCTACCTCCATTCCTTCTAACTTTGCCCACTTACTCTGTCCCGCAGATCCACTCCTCCTCCATTTTCTTTCCAGAAAAGAGCAAGTCTACAAGAGATGGAAATCATCAGGACAAAACACGATACAGTAAGACAAGACAAATACCCTCATATTGAGTCTGGACAAGTCTGGACAGGGCAACCCAAAAGGAGAAAAACATCTCTAGATCAGGCAAAAGAGTCAAACTCCTACTCCCATTGTTAAGAGTCCCACAAAAGCACCAAGCTAACAACCATAACATGCAGAGGACCTGGTACAGACCCCTGAAGGCCCCCTTTAGTGATGCTTTAGTCTCTGTGAGTTCATATGGGCCCTGCTTATTTGATTTGGTTTCATGTTCTCCTGGTGTCCCTCATATCCTCTAATTCCTAAGTCTTTTCTTCCTCTTGGGGTTTCCTGATCTCTGAGGGAATGGACCCAATGGAGACCTCCGATTCTGACTCTGCATGTCTGGCTGTGTGTCTCTGTACCTATGAGGACTGGAAATGGTCCTTAACCTATGAGTATAGCAGAGTATCATAAGGAATCATTGTTTTAAAAAGTTAGCAATTGTTATAGTAGTGACAGATCTGTTATGAAAGAGATTTATTGTGGAAAAGGAGGAAGAGGGAGAGAGAGGAGAGTTCCTGAGAGAAAGAGGTAGAGAGACAGACAGAGGGAGAGAGAGAGAGGAGTATGAAAGAGCATGGGCTATCAGGAGAGTCCTTTCTATCCAGCTGGCACACACCTGGCTCACACCTGGTGGCAGGTCAGAGGTTGCTAGGCAACCTAGAAGCAGGCTATCAGAATAACAGTAATATCATACTCCAATCAATTTATAACATACCTAAAAGTGAGAACTACACATAGATATGATGTAGCAACAATTAAAAAAAGATGATACAGACACAAAATCAGTGTGATTCAGCTATGAAGAACTAGGACAAAGACTCGCTTCTGAGGATCCCAATAGAAGCTCTTTCACAGAAATCAAATGGGAAAAGAGCTTATGAAAATCAGGATAGGTGCTCTAAACAGGATGACAATTTGGGGGAGGCAAGGAAAAAAAAACTAGTGTTGCTATTAATGAGTTTTAAGTGTACAAATAAAAGGAAACAAGGGAGAGGAGGTCAAGTAGTATGTATATTCAAGAAGTCTTGGTCAAACTGTGACCTGGATGATCATTATCATCTCAGGATTGCTCAACTGGTCTTATTAGGAGAAGAGAAAACTGAGAAGAGAAAGCCTAAAAAGCAATTTCATCTCATTACAAGGTTTTTATAGGCCAAATCCGTTGCTGCTGGACCCAAGGTGACTGCAGGGAATGACTCACATGGAAAGAGACAATGCAATGTGAAGACAGAGATGCCAAGCTTTCACTTAATTTTCATTTATTCAGTGGGCATCTACCGATGCCCAAGTGAAGATTCAGTGCTTTTGGCAGAAACAGCTTCCATGTTCTTATTTTAGTTCTTTAATTTTTTTTTAATTTGTATTCATTTTATGTGTATGAATGTTTTGGAAGCAGGTATGCCTGTGCACCGCTTTCATGCAGTGCCCACAGAAGCCAGAAGAGGGTGTCAGACCCTTAACAGGTGATTATGAACTGACACCTAGGTGCTAGGAATCGAACCAAGGTCTTCGAGAAGAGCACCCAGTTCTCTGAACTACTGATCCAGCTCTCCAGTCCTCTTGCTGCAGTTCTTAAAATAATGGTCTCACAAATATTGAAAGTTACATTTAGCAAACAGTTTGCGCAAACAGCTTTTGGTCTCCAAAGCTTTGGGTCTTAAACTTGTTTGCATTTATAAGTTTATTTGCTCACAACTATTTTTTGAAGAAACCAGAATTACATCAAAATAGAGGTAAACACTAGGCATGCTTAAATAACTGGTAAAGATTTATTAGTAAACCTCTAGGACATTTTATTTAAGAGTGTGAATGAATGCTTATAATTTTAACACTCTCATTTCATTAGATAATTTTTTTGCTCATTTTCTGAAAAATGTAAGAAATTGGTTTTCAATTTTAATGTGCATATTACTTATAAAGGAAGCTTGTTAAATACAGATTTTTCTCACCCTGCAAAAGAAAATTTCTTTTCTTATCTCTTGGTGGCTTAGAGTTAGGGATTCATACTTTTATATATTCTTAGGGTGTATTTTGTTGAATGAACTGCTATTGAATATTAATATTTACTATCGATTTATCTTTTAGTTAAGTAGCGGTTATTCCTAAGCCAGCTGTATACCAAAATCACCACACAGAGACTAGGATTTATTTAATTAACCTAGAGCACAATGCTGAGCAATAGCTACTCTATCCTAAACCTCCAAACCCCCATAATTTCCTCCCATTCAGCTTTCCCAGATTATACTTGCCTTTAGTCATATCTTAGGCCCAGTTCATCTCTCCTCTTGTTTTTAGGTTCTCTCCTACAGATCTCTGCTCTCTGACTCCCCCTCCCTCACTTGCTTCTTTCTTCTCTCCTCTGGACAAGGTTGTCCCACCCTATACTCTCCAGTGCACAGCATTGGCTGTTTGTTTTATTGACAATACAGAGAACAAATGGTGGCATATTTATACAAATGTGAGACAGGTGATACTTTAATGCAATGTCCAGATTGAAACCAGATAGTGGGGGAGAGAAATCAGCATTTGGATAGTCATCCCACAAGAACATTATACAACAATGAACCTTTGTTCCTCCCTCTTCTATGAATAGGATGGCTAACAAATTATTTTCAAATGCAACTGCTTCAATGTCAATAAACATTGGATTCTAGATGAGCATTTTGAAAGCTTACTGAAACATGTCTATTTGGTGACTAAAACATGTCTATTTGGTGACTTTTAACACTTGTATGATATACTCAAGCAAATTATTCAGAATAACAAGCCCAAAGTAGTGTTATCAGTAATGAAATGCCTAAAGTTATAGTTCTCAACCTGTGGGTTTTGACCTTCTTGAAGGTTAAAGACTGTTTTCAGAGGGGTCTCCAAAGATCATAAGACACAGGTATTTATATTAAAGTTCATAATGGTAGCACAATTACAGTTATGAAGTAGCAGCAAAAACAGTTTTATGGTTGGGTGTCACCACAACATGAAGAACTATAGTAAAGGGTCATGATATTAGGAAGATTGAGAATCACTGCTCTAAAGTAACCTTGCAGCCTTATTTGAAAACCCAGGTAATATTTCTACTTGATAACATTTCCTCCGAGAAATGAATTAAGCTCTACAAAGGCAGAGTCTGTATGCTAGGTGGCATATATCAATCACAGTCTATGCACTTTATAAGCAGATCTATAAAACCTGCTTTGGTGGTGTTACAACCAACCATCACTTGAGAAAGAAAAATGTAGAACAACTGGCTGGAGATAACATTCAGTGGTCAAAAATTTATTTATTATTCATAAAGCCTAGAGCTTTATCTCTACTACTGCAGGCCTGTACTCCCAGCACTTGGGGGATGGATTCAGGAGAACCTGGAGTTCACTGTCATCCTCACCAACAAAGAGAATTGAAGTCCAGCCTGAACCTTTCCCAAAACAAACAACCATAGAATGACTCTTTTAAAGCTTCTTAATATATGATTTTAAAATTCTTTCTTTCTATGCAGTTGACTTCTGCTCACCCCTCATTTTAGTCTGTGAACAAAGGTCTCAATGACCTTTCATCCCAAACACAGTCCACATTTTTTTCCCTTTTAAAATCTCATGTAGTTTTCTTTAACTGAAGTTATGACAACTACAATTATAGATCATTTGTCTGGTAAATGAATTTTATGTCTGCATCCTCAGTGGATTATGTTTCATTAACTGCTATTAAATTAAAAGCTTGACCTGAGGCCTCACAAAGGGAAGTATTTAATATGCTGTATACATGCATGAATGATGTATAATAGAGAAATGTTCAATTATAAAAGCTCCAAGAGTTTTTTGATTTTTTTTTTGTTTTTTTTTTTTGTTTTTTTTTTTTTTTGGCAAATGTCAATGGGTATTAGAGAACTGATTCCTCCTACCCCCTTTGGATGTGTCAGGCACAATAGTACTGTCTGAAAGATGAAAGTGTTAGGATATCTCCTGTGATGGTGACATTTTAGTTTGCAGAGTCAACTCTATGAAGTGACTACTGAAATCGTTATGAGCAGAACATCAGACTGCAACTTAAACTGCTAGATCATCGACTTTGTACACTAAAACATTTTGCCTGATCTGAAATGCTGGAGACAGATTAGCCTCATGGGGATCATGGGGCTCATGGGTGGGAAGAAGGGTGGGGTCCTATATGCAAAGCTCTAATGACAAAGGGTTTCAAATTTAATCAGAAACAAATATAGCTCTCCAATACACAGATAAAATAAGGATACGGCTTTCAATCAACTGCAGCATGTCATCTTTTAGTTGGAGTATACTAAGTCTTACCACAACTGACTGAATAGCTGTGTGTTTATTTGTACATTCATTGAAAAAGCGAAATGGAGAAATGGAGTGTCTCAAGTGCTCCTGGAAAACCAAGGGTGCTTGCCAGCAACCAGGTCAAAGGTGTAGAGGTGCCACTTGTCCAATGCTGTATGATAGATGTGCAAACACTGCTTAGGGAAGCCCCTTAATTTGGATGGTTCTCTAAGGCAGACAGTCACGGTCCTAATTAGTCATTTTGTGATATCCTCACAGGCTCATTGAACTAAAAAGAGGAGCGGGTTTTCTTGAGACGTGGATCAGATCTTCTCAGTGGCAGCCATGCTTGTACGCTCCTGCCAGGGAACAGGCTGGATATTGGAAATGTAAATTGGACATAGTCCTGTTATTTTCAACTAAGAGACTCCTACTTGACTACAGCTTCTTTCTCCTGGTGATTCCATCGTTGATAGTATGAGAAAGAGAAGCCTGCTCATTCAAGTGTGGCTTCTGAGACATTACAAGAGAATACCAGAGGCCTCAGCCACTCTGCAGAGCTTCACATGAATGACAGCAGCGCCCTTTACCCGGACACCTGCATTTCAAATGCTCAGACCTGTAGTATTAAGACGTGTGTGACCCCAGTTGAAGGGAGGGGGCTCCAACAATCTGTATTCTTATCTTTGGAATTTGATAACTTAAGGGGATGGAAGCTGTGACTGAAATTGTCAGGTTGTTGTCTGAAAAAAAAAAAACAATAGAAAATAGAAAAATAAAAGATATGGAAAACTGACTTAGAAAAAAAGGAATATAAATGCTCCCGGCCTGATATTCCTGAGTTGTGAAGTGGGGAGAGTATTAGTCTTATTATGCGGATTGACATGAAATATATTCAACAGTGTGTGGGTGTAGCCAGAACTATATACCTGGGAATTCTTAAGGTTTACCTATATTTGTAGGTGCAAATGTTTTCATATAAAGAAATGGAATTATCGATTTTGAAAAAATAGCCTTATAACTTATTACTCTAGGATCTTCAAATTTTTTAAGCAAAGGAAGATAATTGTATTTTAATATTTTCTCTAACTTAGTTTCTCTCCTTTAATTATTGTTGCTTGAGTTTGCCCTCTCCTCCCGGATTTAGGTTATTTGGCAGTCTCTACCTTCAGGTATCACTGAACATTGCAAATATTCTTTTCATGTTCATATCTCATAATACCCGAAAACACTTTATTGATAAGCGGTAGCTGACAGTTACATTGTGTGGCTCCTAAGTTCCTACCAGTGTAATCTGTCTCACATGTGCAGTTATAAACTTCGATTTAAAATTTCTACTCATAGGCAATTATCAAAATTGGAGCTGTAGTCAAAAGTTTCCTTTTTTTCCTTTTCAGACCATTGCCATTAAAAATTGTTCTGAAATAATTTTTATGGTTTCTTTACCCCTTTCACAAAAACGTGAAGGCAGAGCTTTGTCCATATGCGAGCAAAACCCAGAGTTTGGAGAACCTTCCAGGTTCCAGCCTGCTTATCTTGGCCAGCACAACCCTCCTTGCATTTGACAATCATCTGACGTGAAATCCCCAAATACCTTGCGGTCCCTTTTGACTGATAACGATCAGTGTCCTCCAGGTTCAGATATGTGATGGTTCGGTTCATTCTGTATTTCTGTTTCTTTCTTTCTGCAGTTTATTGCCTTTGCTTCTTTATTCTTCATCTTGGTTTCCATCACAACCTTTTGCCTGGAGACGCACGAAGCTTTCAATATTGTTAAAAACAAGACAGAGCCAGTCATCAACGGTACAGGCGCGGTTCTCCAGTACGAAATTGAAACGGATCCTGCTTTGACGTACGTAGAAGGAGTGTGTGTGGTGTGGTTTACCTTCGAATTTTTAGTCCGTATTGTGTTTTCGCCCAACAAACTTGAATTCGTCAAAAATCTCTTGAACATCATTGACTTCGTGGCCATCCTCCCGTTCTACTTAGAGGTGGGACTCAGCGGGCTGTCTTCCAAAGCGGCTAAGGATGTGCTCGGCTTTCTCAGGGTGGTTAGGTTTGTGAGGATCCTGCGAATCTTCAAGCTCACCCGCCATTTCGTAGGTCTGAGGGTGCTCGGACACACTCTCCGTGCGAGTACCAACGAGTTTTTGCTGCTGATCATCTTCCTGGCTCTGGGAGTTTTGATATTCGCTACGATGATCTACTATGCGGAGAGAGTTGGTGCGCAGCCCAATGACCCTTCAGCTAGCGAGCACACACAGTTCAAGAACATCCCCATTGGTTTCTGGTGGGCCGTGGTGACCATGACTACGTTAGGCTATGGGGATATGTACCCCCAAACCTGGTCAGGGATGTTGGTGGGGGCCTTGTGTGCTCTGGCTGGAGTGCTGACCATAGCCATGCCAGTGCCTGTCATTGTCAACAATTTCGGAATGTACTACTCCTTGGCGATGGCGAAGCAGAAGCTTCCGAGGAAAAGAAAGAAGCATATTCCTCCCGCCCCCCTGGCAAGCTCGCCTACCTTTTGCAAGACAGAATTAAATATGGCTTGCAACAGTACCCAGAGTGACACCTGTCTGGGCAAAGAAAACCGGCTTCTGGAACATAACAGATCAGGTAAGGCACGATTTCAAAAGCGTACCATTAAATATCCTGTAGACCAGCATTTCCTAGAGGCAGAAGGTAGCTGCTCTCGCTTTCTGTAAATATATGTGAGTCTTCGGTTTTACCTCCTTATGACAGTGTGGTTTGTGTGAGGCCTGTAGATAACATGACTGCAGCATTTCTACATAGAGGTCTGCAGAGCAGGTCTGTGGGGTTTTCTAACATTGGCGGGAGTGACCTCTGCTGATGGTGCCAATATTTTCTTTTGCCCATTTGTTGCTTCTGTGCCAATGTTTCTTTGTTTCTCCGCATGCTGTGACGGTACAATCTTGACCCTTTTCCATTCTTCATTCTCAAAATGTTCACCTCCATATCATTTGGCTTGGTGTGTTTGTCTCAGTTTTACCTCTGCCTCACGGTACTCTGCATCTCAACCTAATTCACGAGAAGCAGTTATTTAAGGAGAACGGATGCTTGCACGTCAAAGGCCTAGGCCCTAAAGAGGTGATGTGGAAGACAGTTCTTTCAATAAGAAGCCTTATTATTAGTAACATTCTAGAGAATTGACTATGTTGCCGTTGTTTTAAAATTAGGTAGGGTATTGCAACCTAACACAAAGTTGCATATAACGCAAAAAAGAAACACCCACTGCTTTTCAGAGCACAGATAATCGCCTCGGATAACCAGTGACAAAATGGCAACTCCTTCAGGCAATCTTTTTTTTTTTTTTTTTTTTTTTTTTTTTTTTTTTTTTGCATTGTGCCTTGGTCTCTGTTTCTTTGAAAAACGGAATTTTGAATATTTTACTGCTTGACATTTGCTGGAATCTTGCTTCCTGTATGCTAGGGCAACGTGAAGCCATTTGATTCTAAACTGAAAGTCAGTGTGTCCAGGCCAAGACAGAGGGAATTCTTGCATGTCTCCTAGGTTCAAGTCAGATATAATTTTTTAGATTAGCAAAATATTTATTTCAATAGATTACATTGAAATTTAAAGTATATATATTTACACATATATTAGATATACTGCTGTATTTCTTATATATTAAAGAAAGACTGCTGGTGATCTCATGTCCTATTTAGAAATAAGGTTCCCTTCTTAGCTTCTGAAGAAATTTATGAAGCAAACAGAAAATTCAATGGAGTGTGACTGGAGGTGAACTACTGTTAAAAAGTTTCATCCTCAGTCCTTGCATGCATTTGGGAATCCATCTGCAAATTCCATCAACACCTACCTGAGAACTGTTAAGAATATCTGTCTGAAAGGAGGCATTTAGCTCCGCTTGTTACTCATTTTTCTCAGGGTATTTATGCAGAACCCTTAGGAAAGGCCTAGACGAAGAGGACACAGTCATCTCTGGTCGACACTGTAAGGTCAAGCTAGTGTGTAGGCCGATGGAGATATGTTGAAAGTCCTTGGCAAACATGCTTTAAGTAAGCAATACTGTCAGGAACATGGAGATTTTGCTGTACGCTTTGCTCAAAATAAGTTTGAGTTTTCAAATTGGAATGGTACTTCTTGTGCTTTGGATTATTTTAATTAAGATTTTATTTTATTTTTTGTGGGAAGGGAAATTGAGTTTTAGAAAAGTAGGAAAAAGCATGTCTCTTCGGTAGTACTACCAGTACCACTTCAGAGATTTTCTTTGAAGATACCATACTTTTTACAATTTCCACTCATAGTAACTGGATAACATTTAACAGTTACATAATAAATTTGCACTAATTAATTATCCAATTGTTTTTGAGTTCACATCACCTTTGTAAAAGCTAATTATCCATTAGGAAGATCAAAAATTGAATCAGAGTTTCATTTCTCCCTTTTAAAATACATTTCCATTTTTCTTTATTGTGAATACTGTGATGCTGTGTTTTGTATATTGAGTGACTGGACTCTGGGCATCTGTTGTAAACTCTCTGTACTGTCTCATTCCCTCATCCATCACTGTCTGTCAATGGGCATGGTGCTGTGACCAGTGTTATCAGGTGACGACAGTACAGGAAGTGAGCCGCCATTATCACCTCCAGAAAGGCTCCCCATCAGACGCTCTAGTACCAGAGACAAAAACAGAAGAGGGGAAACGTGTTTCCTACTGACGACAGGTGATTACACGTGCACTTCTGATGGAGGAATCAGGAAAGGTAGGCACGCATTTAATCAAATCGTAGGTGATTTAGCCATTAAGTTAAGAGTGATGGAAAACGCTCATTTCATCATTTTCCAGCATGCATGCGGTGCTCTTTTATTCTCTCCATTATGTTTTCTCTCATTATAAGGACTTTATAATATCCATCATAATAACCTGCTTTATAGTTATATATAAAAAGCATCACCCTTTATTTTTTATCCTTTTTTTAAAAATCCTGTCATTTACCATTTGTCTATGGGCAGCATTTTAATAGAATATGTAATTTAATAGAATATTATAATAATTTATTTAATAGAATATTACAATAATTTATTTAATATACTATCATCAAATCAGCCACCATTAAGCCAATCATTAGTTATCTTAGCATGATGTCTTTAAAAGTTATCTATTTTTTTTTATTAAAACAATACTCACTACATGGCTCTCTCACTATATTTGTTAAGTAATTGATAGCCATTAAATGATTGATAAGGCATTTTTCCTTTGTAAATGAAAGAACTAAACATCCTTTAAACTGCTTTCCTGATGCCTTGGCAACAGCTTCCCTGAAGGTCTCCAAGAGCAAGGACCTCTGCTCTGCTGTGTGTATTTTTTAAATCACTTGAAAGGTCACATACATGATTAAAATTACACAATGTTTTTTTTTTGGCCCAATGAAATAATTTAAAATCCATTAATATTTTCAGTAGACACTAAATAGTATCTAACATGTAGGAGATAATAAATACTTGTTGAAGAAATTAAAAATGACTGGGCAGTATCTTTATTAAAAAAGGTGTCAGGATATGTGAAAATCTATAATACTTTTATACTATAATTGACTAAACCTGAACAGAAACTTTCATATTTTGCTTCACTGTATCCTATAATTGATGTCCATATTTGTTATATAAAATGGTTTTTCTAATTCTTTAATGTTTTAAATTTAAAACATTTGTTTTGTGATGTCCTCTTTAAAAAGTGTCTCATAACTCTTATTCTAGTTCTCTTTAATTTCTTTTGAACATTTTATTTGTCCTCTGTTTCAATGTCTTTGAAGCATGTAAGCAGACAGAGGGATCTTCATCTTGTTTTTATTGTTTTTGCTGAGTAATACTTCAAATAATTCAGTTTCATCATTTACACGTGTTCCTTGGGCTAAAATGTATTTCAGTTCTCTTACTGGGGTTGTTTACTATTTTAAATCTATATATGTGCTAGAGAGTTTAAATGTTTTGTGAGGATAGATAAGATCTCATAGTATTTGAGCAGAGTATATGTTTATATATTAAGAGTAGTAGCTTATGTTCAGGATACTTTTCTAAGTGTATATCTACATTATAAGCTTTGTCTCCATATCTATAAACACATATTTGTACCCACATTTATTTGTATATATGATTAAGCATAGATTCATTTTTATGCATCTTCCGCTAAAGTATCATATGTAGTGTTAATACAAAGGTAACGTGTTTAAAGATCTTGATACAAATTTTCTTCCAGGTCAAATAATATTTTTTTATTTTAAACTGTTAAAAATGTCCAAGAAAGCTTTGGACATTATAAGATAGTATGTCAATATAAAATTTTACTGTAAAATTGCAAAGTTTTATGAACAAGGCAATTAATAAGGTACATATTCTTCATTGAAAGGTACATGTACTTTTATTTCACACATGTAAATTAATGAAGACTTTTGTAAACTTTTAGCTCATATGAGCTTTTTATGCTTTATCATTCCTTAGCACACCAACTCCGCCATATTCCTTCTTTTTCATAGCTGTATGTTCTTTCTATGTGGGTATTGTTTCTGGATACACTTAGCCATTTTGGCTTTTGTCTCCTATTGTCATATCTACCAGAAAACAATCCACTGCCCTTCCTCTTTCCTTTACATAGGTCACAGAATTCTTTTATTTACCCAAACATTTACTTTCTTTAAGGTCTATTCAATTTTCAAGTTGATTTTTTTTCTATTAGTTTTATTTCAAAGTTCTAATAATTCTCTCTGGATGAACTTCAAATATTATTGGATTCCTATTTTTCTCATTTTACTTATAAGTATGAAAATATTTCATAATGCATTAAGAGAATTCAGGATTCTTTTAAAGAGTAATTTCCCAAGATTGGAAACCTTTACACTTCCTTGCAACTGCTTTGGAAAAGCATAGTGCCAAACTAGAGCCTTCATGCGTGTACATGTGCAGTCGTGTTGACATTGACCAAACAAGCACATGTTCCGAATAAAGCGCAAGTTCTCCAGATGTTCTCTAAGGAGGTTTACCTTTGTTTATTTTCATAAATAGCTTAGATTGTGTATTAAATTTTTAATAATGTTTTCAGTCATTCTCAGAAAAACTTGATTAAGCAACAAAAGTATCAAATTTTCTAATTAGCAATATGTAAAATAAATAAAACTAAAGATATATAAGAACACATAATTTTACTAATTAAATCCTTGTTGCCAAATGAGAGATTTTTCAAATTATATTAAATTACTAATATTAAAAATAAAAGACCTGTAAACAAAGTAAGAAATACTCTCTTAAAATCTATAATTTAGAAGAACAATTAACATTTAGAATAGCAATCAAGATTCATCTAACACTGGTTGATTAAAATCAAATTATCTAACAGATCATTACATGTCTGAGAGTTATTTGCGGAGCTTGGAGTATAAACTCCTTTTTGATAGGTTCACTGGAGCAATTAACATTCATTGATGTTTATAATATACTTTATATTTTTAGGTAACATAATCAATGTCAACTGCATAGGAAAATCACTTTCTCTATAATTTTCCAAGTTATATTTTCAGTCACCTATAGAAAGAACAGTAAGAGCGAAGTTACCATGATTGTGATTTCAAAGAATAAATTACTTGCAATTAAAAAAAAATAAAAAAAGACAGCATCCTCCCATTAACTCTCACATCTTCTAGCAGCATGAAATGAAAACACACCCTGCCCCATGATTTATAATAAAGAAATACTAACAGAGCAGAGGCAAGTAAATGTTTATTCAATATAGAATAATCCCCACAAATGCTATTATAATTAACGGATGGTGAAATGTCTATTTGCAAAATCACTTAGAAGTGAGTGTGTGTGCATGTGGACAGGGAGTGGCCATTACTCTTCCGTCCTGTTTCATTCAGTTTTAGCTGATTACAAAGTTGTTATGGAGTCTGTCTTGATACATATATGTCCTGGCCTTCCCTGTGTCAGATAAGAAGAGAAAGAAATTGCTTCAGTCCCAATAAAAAGAAGTTGAGGCAGTTACAAAGACTCTTTCTTTTGTCTTTGTCCCACAATCAGCGAGCACAGTAGAACCCACGGAGAGTGTTCCACAGTCTAGAGGAGACACAGGACAAGAAGCTCACTGGAACTGTGTGCACTTACTCAATCTTGGTTGCCCTCCGGGAGGTTCATTTCCCACCCTGTAACTGTTCCGTGGAACTACCAGAACATTTTTCCAAAGCTGTCCACTTTCATTCAACTAACTGTCTTTCCACTTCATGCCACACTTTATATGAGAAGCCCCTCAACTCATTCAACTGCCTCTAGTATTCTCTTGAAAATGCTACAACATGTGACTCCCTCCAAAGGTCACAGGGTACTGGCTGAGTGATTAAGGACAACAACCAAGCTAATGTTCCTGAGAAGCTGTTTTGTTATCTATGTACATGGGTATTGCCAACAATAGATCAGGTAGAAAATTTTGGATTAAAATAAAATTTGCCTCAATTCTTGGAGGGTGAGGGAAAGAGATGAAGTCATCTGCCTACGTGAAATTCAGATTTATTTCACTGAAATTATGGCTCAGTTTACATTTCATTTGCTTCCCTTTTATGTAATTTTATTTCATTTCCTACGGGCTGGTAATGTGCTTTCCATCCTGTATCACCTGGATAATGGCACCAAATGCCATTATTATATGAATCACTCCTTTAAACTAGTAAACCTCAAAAAGAAAAAAAATCAGTATTTTGGAAACAAGTGTGCACTACAAGTTAAGCATGCTTCATTAATTAATAATACTGAAATTAAAAAATAGCTCATATATTTTTTAATTTTCAGAAATACATGCTGAAATTTAAGAGGGTTGAGTCTTTAATTGTATTTATGGGATTTTTTTCTTTGCCTATTTTTAAAAAAAAGTTTTTGTAGTCTCTATGCCCAGATTATATCAATAATAACTCTAATCTAGACATAAATATTTTTGAAATATTGTAGGTATAGTTTGTGATAGCTGGTTTAATCTTTCCAGAATGACAAATAAAGGGAGTTTTACGTTTTAGATATATGAATTGTCTCAATGTTAAATTCTTTGCAAATCGTTTTAGCTCAAAAATAGCACTTTGGATTTCCCTGCACAGTATTGTTTGTCTCTGTCTATTTTCTGGTGAATTCAACTGATGTCTATGCATTTTTTCATAAAAGGATATGAAAAATCCCGAAGCTTAAACAACATAGCGGGCTTGGCAGGCAATGCTCTGAGACTCTCTCCAGTAACATCCCCTTACAACTCTCCGTGTCCTCTGAGGCGCTCTCGATCTCCCATCCCATCTATCTTGTAAACCAAACTGCATCAATCGGCTAAATTCTATCAATACAAGTACTGTTTACCCTGTAATGGAAACAATTAAGTATAGAGTTTCCCCAGGCTCCATTAATACAGTATAGATCCTGCATGATGTTACTATTTGAAGTCAGAAATCCTACTGAGTAGCGAAAACATCTTATCCTGGCTTTAAAGATGTTCTAAAGTAGCGCTACTACTCAATATAGGAATTGCCCCAATTTCCTTCTGCAATACAATGACCAATAGTGTCAGATATTGGCCAGTACATGGAAGCATAACCATACCTTCAGGGAGATATACTTAAATAGTGTGCTTCTAAATGCCAACCACTTCACTTCTCGTGGACCTTCATTTCTCGTGACTCCAAACCATTCGGAAGATATCTGGGATCCTATCTAGATCGAAAACGACATGACTTTGGTCAGCTCATTTGCATGGACCATCTTGTCTGTATCACCTGAATACAATGTTGTAGAGTCCTGGGACCGGATGGCTCAGGACACTCGTACTCGCTTCAAACCATCCTGACAATATGAAAGCACTGGTCGCCTGTTCTGCATGTTGAATTGTGGGGCAGGGAGGGGCGCCTTTCTCCTCGGTATTTCCCCCCTCTACTTTGATAGAAGTGTTTGCTTTAAATACCTTAATTTCTCAATTGACTTATTTTTCTTAAAAAAAAAATGCTGTATTGGTGTTCTGAATGTTTTTGGTTGTTTGTACACACAGATAACTGCAAAGAGGTTGTCATTACTGGTTACACGCAAGCCGAGGCCAGATCTCTTACTTAATGACTTGGGGAAGGCACAAAACATGAGAGAAAGGTAACTGCTAGCCAAGCTTGCATTGTTTAGCCAAGAATTGCTGCTTGGTACTAGAGCCATTTCCCCCCCTATAAATCCTAGAATTTGTTATTATTTTTCAGCATTAGAGTGCCAAATATTACCCAAAGCTCTGTTTTTTTTTCTGCCTCTTTATTTGTATTTATTAATTTATGTGAACATCAAAGGTTACTGATGTTCACTGAAGGCTTTTTTGTTGTTGTGGTTTTTTCGACTAGCCTTAAAATTTGCATCAAAGGACTAATCAGATTTTTCAGGCAGTGTTTAATCAGGTGCTTCGTCCTGTGTGTTGTTTCCGTCTGTCTGCCTTAGTGCCCTGTCTTGAATGTGTATGCCATCTGTCTCTATAGAGGGTAGATACGCCCTGATAGACTCTTTAAACTTAGTACTGATCTCCCTACCTCCTGCCTCCTGTCTTCTTTGCTACTTGGAGCAGCCTTTCTGCTTTGTATATAAAATTAATGATGCTCTGTAGACTACCTAAATAATAGGCACTGTGAACCTCCTCCCACTTTTATTTTATTTTATTTTTTTGATGAGCAGGACTAAAGCAGCAATTTCTCCTAGGACTTGGTTGCCTACTGAAGTGTTGGTTTCCACTACCTAGCAACCAGCCTTCATCACCACATTCCAACAAACACCCCTAGGGAGCTTTTTTGCAGTCTGGAGAGAAGCTAGTCTGTTTACACATCCCTACCAAATGCCATAGCAATAGTGTGTCTGATATTTTGGGTATAGGAGGGAAGAAAAATGCCATATTGTAATTGTAGCATAGACAAAGCTTTTGATGCATTAGTCCTTAAGATTGTTGATGAATTCCTAATTTTCATGTTTATTTTTGATAGGAAGGCATTTGTCACTTTTGTTATTGGCTAAAGACATGTGCTAGTTTCCATCCCCAAGCCCTAGAGCATGAGATGCATGTCAGAGATCTTGTACAACAGTGCTTTACCCAGACGTAAATATCCGAGATTTAGAGATACTGTGATTCTTTTGATAACACCACTCATAGAATGCTATAAATACTCAAAGATTTGTGGTAAGGAATTAATATGCTGTCTGGTGCTGCTGTTATTGACTGCAGTGTTGTACAGAATTTATCATGGATTTTTGACTGCTGCAAAGGGACAGTGAGATTTAGCCATATCAAGGACTGCACTGGAAACTCTGCTACTGAATGTGCCTGATGTGACCGGTTTGCGCTCAGAAGAGGTCCTGCATCTCCACGAGGCATTTACAGCTTATAACGGAACAGTGGCGGGAACTGAAATGGTGCTTGCTATGGGAACTTTCTGCTTGTTAACTGACCAGTGTCCATGAAACAACTGTAAATACCAGCGTGTGCATGGGTCAGCCCCTCTCACCAGTCTCCCAGCACAGAAAGCCACATTCTCGGGCAACATCTGGGAAGCTTCAAGTAATTGCCCACAAGGCTCTGAATGGCTCCTCTCAGGCTCACGATGGTTTTTGCTGTGAATGACAGAAGGCAGTAAATTCGATGTAGTATAGGTGTGTTTTCATATCTCTTATTTGTACATTATGTGTTGGATCCAGAAACACTGATTGCCTCACTTTCTTGCAAACTCCTTATATATCAGCTTGTCAACTATGTTGTAAACTTTTAGAGTCTACATATAAATCTGACCGTTTTTTAGTCGTGTCTTTATTTAGTTCTGGAAAGCTGTTACTATCTAAGAGAAATTCATCAACAGTATTCATAGTTCAAGTATTTTGTCCTTGTTACCTCAATTATAAATATTAAAAAGATATAAATTCTGGCAATGAGAATATTTTTTTATTAAATGATCAAGGAATATGTCAGTATATAGTAGAATATTATCAAATTATATCCTAAAATGTCTATTTTGCATAAAAGAGATATTCTTCAATCAATTCCTTTTTTGGTGAGCTTTGTGGCTAATGAAATGTGCATTTGTCTTTAAAACTGCTATAGTTAAAACTGTATAAGAGTTTTTCATCTTGCTTAATCAATATTTCCAGACTATTAGTTCCCCTGGGATTCTGAATATACTATATAACCTAATTGCAAACTCCTGTATCGTGTACCTTTTGTGACCATCTCAAGGTGCATGCCTAACCTTGGTGATAAACCAATGGACATGTTACTAACTGAAATGAAGAATAAAAGGCAAATGAGCTGGGGATAAACTTGAATCCTATCTGATTAAATTATTCATTTCCTTCTCTGGGCTCCTTTCTTTGTGTGTTACTATTTCAACAGGCTTTGCTATTGTTATGCTTCATGGTTCCACAGCACCACATTCTCACATTCAAAAGAAGCTGGGAATGGTCTTTTGAAATACTTAAGCTCTCATTTTTATTCAAATCTTAGAAACAGAGCTAATGTTTTCCATTTCTTTATGTTTTCTTGTTTACCCTGTTTAAATTTCTCTCGTTTAAATTTCTCTCATGAAAGAGTATAGAATTATTTATTACCATGACACTCAATATTTATAGGGAATTTTATGATTAATACTAAAATTTCACTTACATTTCTCAGTTGCCATGGTTGTGGGGCAAATATTTTAAAAGAGGCACAACTGTTCATTTACATTTTTTTTTTTTTTGCCACAATTGTCCTCACAGTAGTTTCCTACATTTTAAATATTTACTGAACCTCTTGGTGTATATGCTACTTTAAAACATGGCTTCTGTCTTTGGATCTCTGTTTCCTACACATGGTCTACATAGCTGGCATTCCACTCATACGGCAGCAACGTGAATAAATTCACCATACACAATTCTATAACACCATCAAAGGTAGAAGAAAAAAGGAAAGGCAGAAAAAAAGTATTGAGGCAGAAAAGAATGTGAGAATATCCAACCTTTTTTTTTTTAATGTATCAGCACATGATTTTCTGTCTCTAAAGCGGTGCAGTGGTAATGACTAAGAGACTATTAACAAGTTGAGCTTAGTAAAGGGGTTTTTACAAGTGGAATTACATGGAAAATGTTATTAACAATGATATTCAGAGGGAAGACTTGCTTTGAAAAAGAACGCCATGTAATACAGAGAAAACTTCTATCAGTAGCAATTATCACCGATTTTTATTTATAAAACAGGAATAAGTCATTATGAGTGAAGAGTCAAGATATTCATCTTATTTTTAAAATATATCACAAGTGGGGACCAGTGAGATGTCTCAGAGGGTAAAAGTCTTGGCTATCTAGACTGACGATCTGAGTTTAAAGCCTCAGATGTACACAGTGGAAGGAGTACTGACCTAGACTCGGTGTTTGCTGGCTTCCATATATGCACTATGGCACATGCACATATATATGAAATATGAAAATAAATAAATAATCAGCCAGTTAAGGATGGCTTCCAGTAAACATGTCTTAGAAAGACTTTGGAGAACTTACAATCTACTTGAAAACATTTAAACTTATGAATCAATTTAAATATTGAAATCCTTCTGAGCTGAATTTGATTAAAATATGTCAGTTGAAATTTTTCAATTTTCACTGCAAAATGAAACTTCTAACATTTAACTATCATTAAATGATAGATTTATGTTAATATCCTTTATCGTGGGTTCTATCTCATTCCTTAAACCACTTCTGCTGATATATATATATATATATATATATATATATATATATAAATACACACATATATATTCATTGTTTTCTAAAACTAAATGGTTGAATTACTATTATAACATTTACTTTGTCCTTTCATTATCATGTGAATGTGGCTAATGACAGAATATGTGATCTGAACATTGCATTAATATTTTCAAAGTATAGGAGCACCATCATTCATAATTCCAGACAACCTATCATACATTATTATAAAAATAAAATTTTTATTTTTCTATGGCATAAGGCACAGAGTTACTGTGGTTCCTTGCTTGAGTGCACACATGTCCCCTGGCATTATGAACAGCCTATGTGCTTCAGGGCCATTATCACGTAAAGACCATGGTTCACCCTAGAGTCCACCATAGCTACTGTGCATCCTATATTCACATATCTGCATCATATTCACATATATGAAGATGCATAGTGCTCTGTATGTTCCCTTATGGTACCATACAGAACCATTTCTCAGCCTGAAGATCCTTTGTTCAGTCAGTTCTGCTTTAGAGGAAGCTTCTTTAATTCAGTAATACACACTGAAAATCACATACTTTTTATGACTTGATTTGCTGCTTGACTTTTTGTCACTGTGCCACAAACTAGTGTCACCTGGAAAGAGGAAACTGCAAATCAGGAAAGTCCTCCATCATGTTGGGCCACAGGCTTATGTGTGAGGGCAATATTTGAATTAATGATGGTGTAGGGTGGATCAGGTGACTGTGGGAGGAACCACCTCTGGGAAGCTGTTCCTGAGATATATAGGAAAGGAGCCATGGGGAGCAGCATTCCTCCATGGCCTCTGCTTCAGATCCTGTCTAGAGTCCGTGCTGTATCTTCCTTCCATTTGGACTATGACGTGGAAGGATTAAGATGAAACCTCTTAAGCTGGTTTTGGTGAGTATTTCATCACAGCAACATAGAAATAAAGTAGGACACTTGGTAACTCGTTTCTTTTTAATTCTCCATTCTTTATATGTACCACAGTTTCTTCTCTTATTAGAGGAGCTTGCAATAGACTGCCATTTCCAGAAAAATAGTACCAACAAACACACACACACACACACAAAGAGATTTATTTTAGGACATTGGCTCATGGAACTAGGGAGGCTTAGAATTCTCAGTCTGGTATTTGCATGCTGGAGGTGGTGGTATATTTCCTCTGTGAGTCAGAAGGCCCGAAACAGAACTCAGTTAGTTTAAATTTGCAGGCCAGACCACTGAAGAATGGAACTGTAGTTTCAGAGCAGCCTAAGGCCTCAGAGCTGGTAGTATAGGTCCAAGTCTAGGTACATCTGAAGGTCAGCTGGCAGCTCAAACATTCATCCAGAAGATCAGAGCTTTCCTTTCTCCACTACTTTATTCCATCCAGTCACTCAACAGATTGGATGATGCCCACCCACATTGGGGAGGGCAATCTGCTCTACTCAGCCTACTGATGTAAATGTTAATCTCTTCCATAAATATCACCAGAGACACATCCAGAAATAATGTTTAGTCAGAATACCGGTCCAGTGAAATGACATATGCAACCTAGAGCTAGACGTCTACCCCATGGGGTGTGGGATCTAACAGTCCTATGCAACACTTACGCAGCATGTACAAGGCCTTGGACTTGACTGTGAACACCTAGAAACCAAAGCAAACCAAACAACAACAACGACCCCTGCAATGTTCAACTTGTCACCTTTAACCCAGAAGTAAATCTTGAAGCTACGCCTACCATTCAAATAATGATGATAACAAGATCATAATTCTGACTAGCACTATGAATTGTATTCCCTATTGTTCCACATCCGAAAATTCAACCAACTATACGTAGAAAGTTTTTAGGAAAAAAAAAATTGTTTCATTGCTAATTATGAACGCACGTTTTTTTGGAACAATTCACTGAATAACAGTCTAGCAACTACCTATAGAGCATTTATATTATATTAATTACATAATCTAAAGATTATCTAATACATGGGGGATTATATGCTAAGATCATGAAGAGCCTATGTTTTTCGATATAACAAACTAGAACATTCGTGGATTTTGCCTCTGGGAGATGGTTTTCGGGACCTAATCCCTCACAAATACCCTCTGAATTCCTGTGTGAATAAAATATTCCGCTTTCATTTGAAGATTTTTGTAGGGCAACACAAACTTTCATTTCTTAAAGAATTAGAGCATTCGCAGCCCTGTAGGACTGAGAGCTTGTGTTTGTCATTAAAGTTAGTCATCAGACACAATAACTCTGAGATGCCCTCTGAGTTGTTCCAGAAAACTTCCCTTGATCTTCAGAATAAGTCACCCTTACTAATATACTAACATTCTTCTTTGTCTTTTCATTAACAAGAATGAAGAACTCAAAGGGATTGAAAGTATTTTTGGAGTCTAGGGCTTCCGTAGATGTATGGTGTTTCCTCAAGGAGAAGAAGGGGTGATAAGAAAGCACAAATTTTCCTATTGGGCCACTATTTGTAGGAGTTAATGATGTCACACACATTTTATCCTCTTTACTTTTGGATCTATGAATCATGGTCCTGAGCTGAAACAAATTTGGTGTAGTTTCAGAGTATATAGAGAGCCTTCTGAGAAAACCTGCAACTTGCTGCCACCCCAACAGTGCTATAAATGAGCATTCAAAATGTCACTCACAACTTTTACAGGGAGGGCAATTGCTTGTGGATGGTTGTGGTCATGGCAAGATAGGTGAGCTCTGTGGCAGAAGCCTGTAGATAGGGGTTTTATCAGTGCACAGATGTCCTGTAGGTAAGAGCACTCCATTCAAAGATGGTAAATCTGTATCCAGAGTGCCTGTATGTTTCAGTTAGAATAAAGCACTGCAACAAGGATGATGAAAATTCAACTTGACACCAGATAGCTGTCTGACCATTTCCTCTGAGGAAACGATGTCGCACCAGCAACTGAGTGTCAGTGTCTGCCACTGGAAAAGTGAGCCTGCAGCAATGGCCACAGCAGGTCAGTCTTGGTGAGTATCAAGGAGTTTGCTTTGCTGAACTTGTTGATTTATAACCTAAATTGTTACCACCATAACAATAATGGCATTGGTAGCTAAAGGAAAAATCTAATATATTGGGTGATTCTTTGAACTGCCAATTATTTTCTTTTTGTGATTACTCTTTGTTGAACGTTTATGCCAGGTACAAATGTCCACATTTTTCTTGTTCAAAATGTATAATGCACTCTCATAGATGTCTACTAATTTCCTTGCCACCAATTTTCCAAAAATGCTATTTCAAAGTTTATTAATATCTTGTGAGATTATTTGCCATATACACAATGCAGTACATGTCTGGCTATAGGTCTTTCCAGGAAAAAAGAAATAATATATTCACTGTGCCATGTATGCCCACTGAGAAGATTTTTTATTTACTTTTGCATTTAAGGTGTGTACTAGAAAAAAAATGCCCAGATACCACAGCTGTCCACTTTCAGGCTATGCCAAAACATGATGTTGAATAATCAAAAAACTATGCCAAAATCTTCTCTTACACTGCCAACTAATCATAGAAAAATTCTCATAAGTGTTGCCTAGGAGGAAAAAAGAATTTCTAGCAGTCCACTAACACTGATGTTACCGAGTGTGATCCTTGGCTTTCAGGGACCATTGAGAACCAAAAATTTATATACCAACTCCATTCATTAGCAAAGTATGGTGCACTTCCAAATCAATAGGTTGGTGTGTCAACACTCAGTTCACGTGTTCAGGTAAGTTTGCACAATGGTGTGGTGGCTGTATTAGTTATTTCATTTGTTATTGTGACAAAATGCCTTACAAAACTAACTCGGGCAACAAAAGGTTTACTTCAGTACATGGTTTGAGAAGATAAAATTTCTTACCACAGAGAAGGTGTGAGGTGGACATGTAAGGTAGCCTTCCAGACCACATCAGCAGTCAGGAAACAGAAGGAGGTGAATGCTGGCACTCTTCTGTCTTTCTCAGTAAAAATTTTATTTCAGTTTGAAACAATAGTACATTGGATGGTATCCCAATTCATCAGGGAAGGTTTAAGTCTGGCATCTATTTTTTTTTTCTATTTGCACTTATTAGATTCATGGTAGGTCTTCCTTCTCCACTGAAATGATCCTGAAATTTCTCTCATGACATATCCAGAAGTGTGTCTCCTAGGTTATTTCAGATATGATCACATTGACATTAGAAATTAACTGTCAAAAAATGGCATGAGGGTGAGGGCTTTGTATGCTGCAAAACAGGCTAAGATCTGTTTCTTAAAAGGAGGGCACTCATCTATAAAATACCTAGAGTCCCTGCAATAATTTACCTACAGCTACTGGTTGGTTCCAAAAACAGCATCCTTAAAGGTCACTAACACTCTAAGCACAATCTTGTCCATTCTGTTACATAACCTGTCTGTCATCGCAGCTTGCAAAATAGTCTGGACTTGTTCCAGTGTCTTCTCTTTCATGAGGTTCCGCATAAAGCTATCAGCTTCATGGACCTTGCAACAAATGAGGAAGAATAAGACATCCCTATCAGTTATATGCTGCCTCTAAAATCCAGAGGTTTATTAGTGCTGTGGCTCATTTATGTTTTTTGGGGTGGTGGGAGCAACAGAGGTAATAAGATATACTTCATCTTGGATGAAATGTCTTGACATGTTCCATACCACTGAATCTCTATAATGACTCAAGATGTGTTGGATAATTTTCTATTTTCCGATGTTCAAAAAATGCCTTAGCAAATATTCCAGTATAGTAGTAGCTACTTCTTGCTCACTAGGTCAAATCAGTATAATACTACTGACATTATGAACAGAAGTTATATCTTGCAGAAGAGAAAGGTGATTGAGTTTATGACAAAATTGTGGCAAAAGTCTTGAAGTCTGAAGCACTGCGGAGGCCAAGGCAGAGGACTGGCCTTGCCAGGTGAAAGCAAACTGCTCTTAAAATGAGCAGGGGTGGGCGTTTATCAGAAAATAGCTGAATTCCACATGTGCTAATTTGCTCAAGCAAAAAACAAACAAACAAAAAAACAATCTAAGAGAGCAGCCTCAATTACAATCCCTATCTCATTAAGTTTATAAGAATTCATTGTAGTTTTCCACCACCCAATTTTTTTTTTGCATAGGTTAAAATAAACTAATTGAATGGAAATATGGTAAGAATATTTCACATTCTTTTTAATGTTTTTAATTATTGAGATTATAATACAATTACACAGTTTCTTCCTTTCCTCCCTCCAAGCTCTCCAATTCTCCAATGTACACTCCCTTGCTCATTTTCACCTCTATTTCCTTTTCTTAATTGTTGTTTCATATATATAAGACTATGTATAAGAACAATATATATATATATATATATATATATATATATATATATATATATATATCACTAGTCAGTGCAATAGCACAATCCCTTCAGAAGATGAGCATAGCCCCTTGTTTTACTAGCAGTTCTAATGACTTCTACTTGGTTTTTCTCCACACAATAGTTCCCCCCCCTACACTCCAGGAAGCAAATGCAGGAATTCTGTCAGCTGCTGACTATATCTATCCAAATGAGATGAGAAACCCCCGGAGACCACTGAAAGACAGCCCTGTGCCAAAACATCAATTGCCCAGCTTCCACAAACGCCTACTTTGACTGATGAACAATGGTTTATCCTTGGACAGGATGACTCCAAGCTTTAGCAATGATGAGTAAGAGTGTATGTCTATTTATGTGTAGTCTTGTGTGCATATACATTTCTGCTTATTTGGGTAGCTGCCAAAGAGCAAAACTCCTGGATCATAGGCCATGAATGTATTCGGGTTCCACCTTTTGGGGTGTACGTGTGGTGCTGAAGAACGATCTGTGGGGTTTTTGCATATTAAACACATATTTTCTCATTGACCTGCATCTCCAGACAACAAAACTATTTTGAAAATTATTCTCTTACCAGATTAGCACAACTATAGCTCCCTTTAATTCATTGTCTTTACTGGGAGTCATACACAATGAATGTGAGCCACTTTTTAAAATGTCGCTTTGAGTTGAAGCTGTGAATATGTTAAATTACTAGCCACAACCAGACTCTTTCTCTTTAAAAATAGTCCTTTTAATCAATACACAGTCAAATAGTAATAGAAATTAATAAAAACTATAACTTTATCATTTGGCAATTCAAAAACCATGTTTACCTTATTTTATTTTATCTTACCTCTGAAATCCACTCTAAGAACGGGACTGTCAGTTAAAGGAATAGGAAACTTTCTATAATCATACTTAAGAGATTTGGTAATATATATATTATTAGAAACTCCTAAAATTAACTTTATCATGCATACTTTCTCAGCTTTTTTAGAATTAGAAAAATTACCGTTTTGCTTTGAGCACTTTTATGTGTGTCATAAAATGCCCTATCAGAGCTGTACGCTTGGGCAGTAATGACTGGTCAATAATGTTTAGATTCAAAATATAGGAACTTAATGCAACAATTACAGTCTTTGGAAGTCTATTTCTTGGATGATAAAGAGGGAGGAGAGACATATAAAAACAGGGGAAAACAATAGAATTAAGCAGCAGACTCACACTGCCTGAAGCAGCATCGTTTAGTGTGATGTAAAGAAGATAGGCTGAGAGTGAGACGTATAGACAATTCTGTTTAGTGAACCACCTTAGAGTGAACTCAGCATTGAATTCTAGAGATGATCTTTTCCATGGGAAATAAGTTAATACATAACAGAGAGACTGGAGAAAGGACCATCAATTATTTTACATTTTCCATATTGCAAACTTAGATAAATTTCATCTAAATACTTGGCTTTCCTCATTGATTTTGACAAAGAAACTTACTTTGCTTGTAAATTTTCTCTACATTTACGTGTTATATGCTTTCAAAATCAACTAATGACACCAAACATTTAAAATATTATTGTTTTTAATATTAAATGTGTTTACACAGATTCAGCTCTTATTTAAATCTAGAAGAACAAAACATTTTCACAGACTTACATGGGTAGACCAAAGCTGAACTCAGTGTGAACTGTGATATAATAGGAAAATGAAATTTAGTCAAGAACTGACTACTAATCTCTAAGCAGACTTTACCAATCTTAAACCTGGGTATTTCCCTTTAATTAATCAAATGATTTGTTTTGCGTCCATTAGTACCATATAGAAGTGCCCTGAAGGTCTCCTTTTGAACCCTGAATAGCATTAATTTTGGCAATGTGTAGTTGATGAATTATTGTCTGTGTAAATCAACTTTTAAAATGTTATTTATCTAAGTTAATTTTTAATACTTCTTAGAAGAGCTAAGGACACGTAATTTTGGAAAAATTAACAGTATTTTCTCCATGATAACAAGTGTTAGAAAAGAATTCCAGGCTTCCAAATGACAGCTGTCATGAACAGGGCCTGATCTTTCTTCTCACCTTGAGAAAATCTTGGGTTTCTTTTGACTACAGACCTTTAATGTCCTTTTCCTTAGACCATTACTTTTGTTGCCTCCTAGTTAAAACATCTTCTTCCAATGTCTTTCCAGGTTTACAACTCAGGTTTCTTTTTCCTGAACAGTGAGAGAATCCTTGCTGCATGTTGTCATTTGGAAATTTAGAGCTCTCGTCTTCCCATTTCTGTGAGGACATAAGAACCAACTTCAGAGAGTCTGTTATCAAAAGCAGATGAGTCACCCACACTGACTGTGGTAGTTTGAATGAAGATGGCCCCCAGAGACTCATAAAAAGTGGCATTATTGGAGATGTGGCCTTGATGGAGGAAACGTGTCACAGGGGTGGGCTTTGAGGTTTCAGATCTCAAGCCAGGCTCAGTGTCACTCTTTCTGCCACCTGCTGATCCAGATGTAAAACTCTTAGGTACCTCTCTAGCACCATGTCTGCCTGTGTGCTTTCCACCATGATGGTAATGGCCTAAACCACTGAACTGTAAGCTAGCCCCCACATTAATTTTTTCCTTATAAGAGTTGTCACGGTCATGGTGTTTCTTCACACCAATAGAAACACTAAATAAGAGATTGACCAAACTCAAAAGATTACCTAATACTTTTCCACCAACTCACAGCAGGACCTACATCTGCCTTATTTTCTTTTTCTAAGAGTCCAATCTTTCTCCCTGTTGCTGTAGTTTGAATCTATTGTAATAATCTTGAAGAAAGTCTTCCTTGTCAAATTAACTGATTAGATGCCACTTGTTCTTTTGGCAGTTCCTTGACAACGTAAGTTGTGGAAAATCCTGAATGATCAGCTCTCACGATCTTCAGAGATTGAACAGGGGTGGAGAGGAATTACAACAATTTTCAAGCTACTTTAATTTGAATAAGATCATTAAGAACCTTTTATAATATCACAAACATTATCTGTGAAAATCACTAAAATCAGTTGTTTTCTGTTTTGTAATATTTCTGCCCCCTTTTCTAAAACCATTGTTGCAGCTCATATTTTTCTTTTTTCTATTTTTTACTTGACTGTCAGGAAACTTGATAAAAGGGTTTAACCAGTCATGCTTTTGCTCATCACGACCTCTTCTGCCTGACATTCTTCCTGGGTCACAGAAGATGTTTAATAAATACTTGTTGAACTGAGCTATTAGTTACTCAGGTTGATTTTTATAAAATTTATATTTTATTGTAGTGTCCCCTCCTTGCTTATTTATAAACCTCAGGGGAAAAAATCCACAAGCATTTTAAACCCTAACCATTGAAAGCATTTGATGATTTGACTCTTTACCTATCCAGGGTCAAGGGTGAACTCATTCTTGATTTCTTTTTTTCATCATCTCTAGGACCTAATGAAATGTCTGGAATGTAGTAAGCACAGCTTTTATTGCCATCTTTGGATCTCTTGATCCTCCTCTTATATTGAAATCGATTCTCTCATCCACTAATGCCAGTGTAATGTAATTCATCTTGCCACTGCTTCTATGGCTATTATTTTAAAAACATCTTATATATTTCTTTAACATTTCTCTATAGCAATGCCACAGTTAGTTCCTAGGGCCAGTAATCACATTCTTGGTCTCCCCTTCTCCTTCAGCTAACTCAAGTACTTGTTTCTGATTATGTTTTGTAGATTTAACCATGTCAAAGAAAATAGGTTTTAGATTCAAAGGAAATTTAAACTGAGATTTTAATCCTATCTTCTGCTAGCTACATGACTTTGGGAAAGCAGTTTGAACTATAGATCTCATAAAAATTAGTAGGCTGCTGGAACTTATAATACCTTACAATTTTTCATGTATATAAAGTATATAATTGTCATGATATGAGTGATATATTTAGTGCAATAATGTGCTCAGCATTCTGCTCAACATATGTGAATTCATATGATTCTAATTATTATGATATCATTGATTTTTTTTACAAGCAATTGTTATAGTTTAGCAACTTGCAACATTTCCTCAGAATTGACTTTATTTGTAGTATATGCCACAGAGCAATATTTTAGGATGACTCTTGAAACATATTTCCAAATGTCTTTAAAGAAAATAAATTGTTTACTGTAATCATTTTATTAATATAAATATATATTGAAATGTATTTTGTTGTTGGACCAAGCTCCAGAGGTAGGGATAATAATATATTTTAAAACTGTATAGAAATTGGTAGAATCTGCTTAGTTATTTAAAGATATGATAAGATTGGTATATTCCTGAAGCATATGCAAACATCTCCCATTAAATACTCAGATGGAGGCTTTGGAAATGAAGCAAATATATGTGAGCCTGCATAGTAGCTAGAAAATCTATGTTTAGAAACACACACTTTGATATCGTTAGCATAGTGAACACCATTAAAGTCATCCAGTTGGGTGAAGTCACCAAAGAAGACATAGTATGAATAACAAAGAGAGGGGACATAGGACTGCTATCTGGGTCACTTCTACATTAATAAGGAAGAGGAGATTGTCAGAAGTAGCAAGGGAGTTAATAACAAACAATTAGAAAGGAAGCCAAGGCCATATGTGAGCTTGAAACTGTGAAGTAAATGAAGGTCATAATATGCTGTGAGTTCTGGTAGTTGAATTTAGCATTATTTTTGCAAGGAGTAAACAAGGCAGTGTTTATAATTTTTCACAAATGTGTTTCACCCATTTCTGGACAAAAGTAATGGCTTCTTTAGACTACTTTACATGGAAATCATGAAGAGTCTCTAAATTGAGGGTGGCTTCAAGTGGCTCACATCGAACTCAAATGAGACTGCTTTTCATTCTCTAATAAAATGTTTCAGTTTTTCCTATGAGTATCTATCAAAGTAGAGCTTATTGTCTTGCTGCATTAAGACACTGCAGCCAATCCTGATGAGACCTAATAGGTTAGGGTCAGATGGAAGGGGAAGAGGACCTCCTCTATCAGTGGACTGAGGAAGGAGCATGAAAAGAGGGAGGGATTATGGGATTGGGAGGGGACAAGGGAGGAGGCTACAGCTGGGTTACAAAGTGAATAAATTCTAATAATAAAAAAATAAAAAATAATAAAAATGTCTAGAATGATATATGCTAATTTTTTTGTAATATATATTAAATACTTAAAGATAAATGTCCAATAAAATAAACATAAGTAATATTCTAATAAAATAAAGTAGAGCTTAACATTTGAAATGTGGGAATTTATTCCTTCTCATTATACCCATAAATGCATCAAGTATGTTTTTTGTTTTTTATGACTGAAAGTAGCAGACAGGCTTCAGGATTAAAAATTATTTTTTGAGTGATTATTAAATACATATTTCTAGAGAATATAAGTTATCACAGTGTAACTGGGCAAGTTAGTACAAAAATGTAGCAAGTATCACCATCGATCCCCACCCCCATTTATTCCTACTATCCTTAAGAGAGGTCTCAATTTAAGGTTTGGAGACTATTTTCATTGAATTTATTTGATCTTTCTAAAGGAATTAAGGGTGAATAAAATGCTTGAAGAAGATATGCTGGATTCACCCTCTTTATGGTTGGGCAGAACTTCCTAAGACCCGGAAGGAGAAGGATATTTTAGGATGCTCGTAATTGCAGTATGAATGTTTGTCTACCACTAAATTTGTAGGTGGAAATTTAGCACTAATCTGTTGTTATTAGCAAGGAAGAGTTTTTATAGTTGATTAAATCGAAAGTGCCTTACAAATGACACTTCACAAAAGGCTAAAGATAACCGCCTTCTCCGTTCTCTCATGTGGGGATATTACTTTGAAGTATCAACCACGAAAGTTGGTATCTTGATTCTGGGCATCAATGCATTCAGCACTATGACAAATGCAATTCCACTGTATACACACCTCCAACATAACTGAGGGCTTTCATTCTGGCAATCAGACTGGACTAACGCACAGCTATTTGTACCCACTTGATCACAATTGCTCAGGAAACAGCACCATAGAAAGAAATAACTGCAAGATGTACAAGTCTGAGGAGCAACCTGGACTGTCCTGTCAAAAGCTGGTGTTTCAGTTAGAAAGGTTTTCAGATAGGAGACAGGACTGCAAAACACTTGTCTGGTTTTCATCCAACGTGTCCCCTGAGAGTTTCGGTGCTGAAGGCTTGTAGTGTTCAGAGATATGGCAACTTGGGTGCTGAGAGGTATAACCTCATTAATGACTTAATCTGTCCGTGGATTAAGGCCAGAGGGAGCTGGTGCAAAGTAGGCTTGGAAAAAATACACTGATGGAAACACGATGTTGAAGGCTGTATTTTGTCCATGGACACTTTCTTTCTCTCTCGGTCTCTGCTTCTCTCTCTCCTCTCTCTTTTTCTAAGCAATGAGGTGAGAAGCTTTTCTATTCCACAGGCTTGTCACTGTGGTTGTCTTTCTCACCACAATCCAGAACCAACAGTACCAAGTGATTAGAGTCTGAAACCTCAGAAACCATGAATGAAAATAAACCTTCTCTTTCTGTTATTTTTTTTTAACCTACCCTCTCTTTTATATGCTTTTTTCTCTGTTGCTTTGTTTGATGATACTTTCACTGAAGGAAAACTACCCAACCCAGTATCTTCAACAAAAGATGTTTATTTCTCTGGCTCCATATTCAGTGAATATATATTAGCATCATTTCAATTATTCAGTAACATTATTAATGACACAAGCTGTTGCTGTTACGTCAGTATCCATGGTTTAATATTTTGCTTTTCATATGCAATGTATAGTTCCAGCCACTCACTGTTGGTCGATGAGTCAGTATGGGTAAGTAGCCACGATGGAGAGCAATACTCTACAACTCATCACTCAGACTGAATCAATGTTAACTCAGACACCCACAGAAGCAGGTGCATTGAGACTCGGTGTGCATCGTCTCTTTGGTTGGAAGAAAACAAACTATAATAGGGTTGAAAGTGGAGGGTGAGAAGGCAGCCCAGAGCGCCTGTAATTCTTCACGTTTTCCCCACAGGAAAAAAATATTAAAGTAAAATATTTGGAAATCTTTAGCCATTGGTAAGAACCAAAGACGAGGAAACTCTGACCTTCTGAACTTGATGAGACCCTGGTACCTTCCTAGAATTTTAGAGAGAAAACAGAATAATCTGTTTAAATGATTACTATAGTTGTTTTTTTTTTTTTATGTCACCGTAGCAAAAGTGTACAAAGCAACATATGATTGTAGATTAAATATATTTGGTGCATGTTGTAGAAATCAAAACTGTTTTTGCCACCCAACTTTATAATTCCATTCTAAAATTCTAAAAATGGCATTCATAACCTACAATTTTAGCCACAAGGCAAAAGCAATTGCTGGTCCTTGACTGAGAGTAAAAAATGAAAGAAAAGCGTTCACATTTTTGCTTATTTGTGTATTGATTTTTATTGGCATTCTTTTACTTATAAATATTTTCAGGTAGACATTATTCTAATGATGAAAATGCCAAGCTCTTGGGGTGAAGAGACGGCTCAGGAGTACAGTGCCTGCTTACTTTTGGTAAAGTCTTCGATTTGATATAAAGTATTGAAAAATAAAAAAGAAGAAAGAAAATAAACGAGCAAAATAAGACAATATAATAGCTTATAAAGTTATAGTTACTAACCACAATACTAGCCAGAAAATTACTTCCTTTGTTTATAAAACACATTATGTACTTTAAAAAGTTTTCACAGTTCGCCATTTTCATTAACTTAGCACTGTTTCGGAGTTATATGACTTCTTTTATAATACACATAAAACTGTTTCACTTCATTCATTACCAAATAGTTATTGAACTCCAGTTATTTTTTTAAGAACACAGGTTTTTAACAGGCTAAATAAATTCTTTGCTGACTGAAATTTTTGCTGTAGTGGAGAAAGAAATAAAATATGTGAATAAATGTTTCCAGAAGATGATCAGGGGTATATAGTAAGTAAAGCTGTGGATGTGACTTTCTGGTAGAGTACATACACAGGCCCCTGAGTTCAATACCTAGCATCAAATAAGATAGGTGTGGTGGTTCACACCTGTAATCCCAGATCTCTGGAAGTAGAAGATCAGGATAAAAAAATTCAAGACCATGCTTGACTGCCTAGTGATTTCAAGGCCTGCCTGGCCTATGTTTCTTGTTTCAGGAATAAACAGAGAGACAGACAAACAGACAGGGGCAAGAAATTGGTGTGTGGATGCTATGCTTTATGGAGTGTTCAGAAAATGACTTGCTATGAAACAAATCTGTGGAAAGAGTTTTTAGATCAAGGGGATAGAGATAGCACAGCCTGACTGGGTGATGGAAAATGAATGAGATAAAGAGGAATGGTCTGGTGTCTAGACCAGTTTGGGCATTTTAGGCCATCCTAAGGAAAACAGAAAAACAAAACAAAATGATTATTTAAAATTATAACTGTTATCTATTTAGTTGACCTAATTATTTTCAAATAATATGAAATACACAGAAAGACCAAATCAAATTGCTAAAAAAATGTCTTTAAATTGTCTCAAATAAAATTGGATTTCATAGCTCTGTGGTATGAGGAATGTATACAGACCAATGTGCATCTATAGCTGTGCTTGCGATGGTCTCCCAAGTGCTGACTTTTGGTTATCTTTGGAGATTAAGTCTCTAAATACCTGTTAGTTGAGGTTGACTGCTCACTGAGCATTGTAACCTGTCAGTGGGCAGCGTGGGTAGAGCTGCCTACACCTGTGATTCAGCTGTTCTTAAACCACGATCCTACACTTCCACACACTGCCACAGGGCTGAAAATTATCACATACTTCATTTCCTTGAATTAAGCACTGAGGGTTGCTGATATTTATCTAACTACCTTTCAAGAGGACAGGCAAAATAATCCATTATCCATTTAAAAATCCTCTCAAATCCAATTAGCTAGGAAGTCACCTACCAAGCACGGTGGGAGCAGAACATGAGTAAGATGTGCTGGGAGTGTGAATGGTAGAACGGTGAACCTGACCTCTCAGAGGAAGGTGTCTTCCTCCAAAGGGATCCCTGAGTAGCTGGGAAGCAGAAGGTGGGCACTGGAACAGAGGAAGGTGTTTAACTAATACACTCATTACCTAAGGCTTGATTCTGCTCTGAGGAGGATTGCACCATTCTTAGGTAAAGGGTGGGCCCCAGGGAGCAGGAGATTGGGGTCCTTGGGTGAGTCATGTCACATGTCGTAAGGCTGGAGAACTAGACAGGACAACATATTGAAAAGCTTGCCTAGGCGACGAAGAAAAGAACTTTGCAGTGCTGAGGTCACAGTAAGCAACAACCAGGGATCAGTAAGTACACAAGGCTAATCTGGGAATCCAAGCTCTTCGTGGTAGCAGCCAGCTTAGTGTCATGGAAGTAGTATGACAAACTGTCATTGTCCTCCCTGAAACACTCTTCTGAGATTCATCCTAGTCATTGTCTTTGACATTACCACTTAGGAAAATCCATCACCACTGAAGTACTGAACAATTAGTAAGAGCTACCTTAAACACGTGCCGGGGCTCCAGCCCATGTGATAATATTATTTCTATGAAAAATTTAGAGGCATAGCAACAACTTTTAAGTTGAAAAGTGAGTTTAGCCTCCTCTGAAAAAAAAATTAAAAGACTTAAAAATGAATTAAGACTCAAAGCAGCTAAGTCTAGCTCTGGGCTCTGAAAGCCAAGTAAAAATAATCTGTCACAGCCTTTTCCTTCCTTTCCTTTTTTTTTTTTTTGGTTTTGTTTTTGCTTTATAATACTTCATCTAGTTAGCACCTAGTTATTTGACATTTTTGTTTTAAAAATCATTGCATTAATAAAAGTATTTAATGACAACATAATTTCTTCATGTTGTTTATTTCTTTATACATTTCTTTTTTCATCTTGTTTATAAAGTAGTTTTCACATTAACTCCTTATAGAAAAAATTCAAAAGCAGAATTAAGGGCCGCACCAAAATCAAACTTTTTTTTTTTTTAAGAATTCTGAGTCTGTTTTTGTGTTTATCAGAACTGTCATTTCCTTTTTTAAGACCCACTGCCCAGGATGTAGCATAAACAGAGAGGATTGTGGGGTGTTCTGGTTTTGCTGCTAGGATAAACTGACAACAAAAGAGTCCTTAAATTGAAGATCTGATGGGAGGAAGGAAGTTTTTATATGGAAGCTTTCCCCTCCTCTTAAAGATCCTTACAAATGAGAAAAGAAACCAACAGTATCAATTGTCACCATCCCAAGACAAAGGGACACAGAGATTAGGTTGCTGAATAGAAAAACAATAAAACAGAATGCAATTAGCCCCTGAACATTACTGTCTCCCTTCTTTGCTCTTTTTCTTGTACCTTCAAGCTCTAGATGGGACAGAGATCCTGGTAAAGGGCAGGGCCAGGAATGATGCTCACTGAGAGAGAGGGAAGAGAGAGAGGAGAAGAAACATGGGAATGGTGGGATAGATGATGGGGAGAGGGATGGAGGATGGGAAGAGATATAGGAGAAAGACAGACAGAGAGACAGAGACAGACAGACAGACAGATACACATACACACACACACAAACACACAGACTGTTGGGCAGGTGTGTCAGGTCCTTGTCCAAGCCCATTATCCCAGCTACTTAGGCAGAGGCAAGAGACCTGGCTACAGAGAGAGCTCTGCCCCAACCTGAATAACTTAGTGAGAGATTTTTGTCTCAATATTAACGCGTGCGCACGCGCGCGCGCGCACACACACACACACACACACACACAAAGCAAACTAAACAAGAGCAGAGAAGAGATGTATGGTTGGCATACTCCAGACCCCATGTTCAAAACACTCTACTTGAAAATACCAGTACTTGAAAAAACCCGGTAGGGAGGAGAAGATGAAAAAAACATTTGATAGTTTGAAACATAGGTCAGTGATTTTTTTTTATACTGTATCAAAATAAAAAGGAAGGTCATGTGTAGGTCGGTGTGACAGCATTTGGCTAGCCTGTTCAAGGTTCTGAATTCCATTCCCAACATCATAAAGATCAACAAAAGTGCCAAACAAATAAAGAAAATGGAGACCAAAGGGGAATTGGTAAGGGATTTTAAAAGTAAAGAAATATACATATGAGTAATGAGTATTTGGGTTCACAAACATGAATAAATTAAACAAATTAGACTGAAGCTAGGGTCAGATGGAAGGGGAGGAGGACATCCCTATCAGTGGACTTAGAGAGGGGCATGGGAGGAGATGAGGGAGGGAGGATTGGATTGGGAGGGAATGAGGGAGGTGCTACAGCGAATAAAATGTAATTAATGTAAAAAATTTAATTAAAGAAAAAGAACCTCATAGATCTAAGAACAGTCTGAAAACCACTGTCTTGTACATCACAGAGCAACTTAGAGTAAGAAATCGCCTGATTTCAACAAATAGACAAATAATATCAGAAACTAACTTCTATGTTGAAGGGAGGATCGTGGTGAAATGAAGTTAATCAGACTAGAATTCCTTAAGTATATTGCTAAGTATATATTGTTAATTTTCTCTTGTGTGAAAGAAAAACTCATAAGACAAACTAAAAAAAAATTTAATTGCACAGGAGTGAAAACACTGCATACACAACTTGTGTGAAGACAAAGCTCTGCATAGATATCTACACCATTTAGCACATTAATCACAGAAGAAAGAGTGAAAAGAAAACCATCAAAGGAAGCATTCACTTCAAAAAGCTAGGCAACAACTGACAGAACTATAAGGCAAATCCAGTCAAAATAAGGCAAGAAAGAAAACAACTAGAAAATAATAGAGCAAAATAAGAGCCCGAGATTACCAATAAACAGACAATTGTCAGGTAACTGTTCACAGAAATAGATACAATTTAGAGATATATAAAATCTAGAAGAAAAATAGATTACTTGATACCATCATGAATTTAGAATATAAAAGGAACACTAGTAGCAAAAACAAATAGTAAAAAATCTGACAGAAGTGTTTAAAATTTCAGATATTTTTATGTAAAATATCAAAATGAATGCAGTACAAAATAGAGAGGCAGAACAGGCCATAACCTGCTAATGAAGTTCAAATGGCGATTAGCATGCATTCCTGCTCTGCAAAGAAAAGCCACACAGCAAATGAATTTGATTAATAAGTTCTTGCAAACAGTCAAGGAACTGGTGCAGAATATAGAAACAGAATGGAAGTTTTCCACCTATTTTATCAGAAGTTAATGCAGCTTTAATTTGAAATGGCAAAGAAGTACAAGCAAAAAGTATACAAGTAAAAAAAAAAAGAAACTATTTTTTTTGTTTTATTTTTTTTTATTAGTTACATTTTATTATCTCTGTATCCCAGCTGTATCCTGCTCCCTCATTCCCTCCCAAACCCTCCCTCCCTCATCTCTTCCCTGCCCCTTTCCAAGTCCACTGATTGGGGAGGACCTCCTCCCCTTTCATCTGACCCTGTTTTATCAGATATCTTCAGGACTGGCTGCAAAGTCCTCCTCTGTGGCCTAGCAGGACTGCTCCTCCCTTGGGGGGTGGGGAGGTCAAAGAGCCAGCCATTGAGTTCCTGACAGAGATAGTCCCTGTTCCCCTTACTATGGGAAACCAATTAGTTACTGAGCTACCACGAGCTTCGTCTGAGCAAAGGTTCTAGGTTATATCCATACATGGTCCTTGGTTGGAGAAACAGTTTCAGAAAAGACGTCTGTGCCCAGATATATATGGTCCTTATGAAATTCTTATTTAAATCGTAATATGCAAAAATGGAAAGAGGAACAACTCTTTAAAATAGTTCATCATTGGATTTGACTACAGGGATATGATTATTGTATCAGAAAACTGATTATTTTCTTGGTTGGTATATAAAATTAAAACTCTCATTATATGAAAAGGCCATGATAAAGTTAAAACATAGTTATTTATTTTTAAATATAGGAAGGTATAGGGGTAAACTTCTATAAGTTCATAAAGCTACAGCAAAAAAAGGCAGAATATTCAGAAATAAATAGATCATAGTCTGTTATTGACAGCACCAGGTATGTGCCTTGGCACTTCAATTCTTTTTTTAAATTTTATTTGTTTATTTTATTAATTACAGTTTATTCACTTTGTGTCCGTCCCAGCTTTAGCCCCTCTCTCATTCCCTCCCAATCTCCCCTCCCTCCCTCCTCTCCCTCCATCTTCTCCCATGCCACTCCCCAAGTCCACTGATAGGGGAAGTCCTCCTCCCCTTACCTCTGACCCTACCTTATCAGGTCTCTCCAGACTGGCTGCATTGTCTTTCTCTGTGGCCTGGCAAGGATGCTCCCCCCTCAGGAGGAGGTGATCAAAGAGCCGGCTACAGAGTTCACATCAGAGACAGTCCCTGTTCCCATTACTAGGGAACCCACTTGGAGACTGAGCTGCCATGGGCTTTGTACACTTCAATTAACATTCTGCCCTGGGCAGCTTTAAAAGAAGAGACTAAAAAATGAGGATATAATAATTAGAAGGTAAAAAATGTGGTTATATTATTGATTCCTCTGATAAATTTCAGATGAATAGCCTAGAATACTATCAGAAGTTAAAAAAAAACAAATAACAAAACAAACAAACAAAAAAAAAAACTTTGCAAAATTTCTAGCTAACCTTGGTAGAACTAATAAAACCTCAATATGAGTTAGGAATTAGTCCAAGACAATGTAATAAAAGTATGGAAAAGTTTAAACTCTATAAATACATCAATAAGTGCAAATCCCTTTATGCTCAGAATTCAAATCTAATGTTGGAGAAAATAAGTTATTATGAACATGTGTATAAGTGTATAATGCTACACAGATTAGCTCATAACTCATATCTGACTGTAGTATGTTCAGCATGACAGGATCACAGTGACAGTGACGCATGTTTGAGTCCTTCCATTATATTATAGTTTATTGAGTAACAACAAATATTAAAAATTCAGTGTTTTCACTGAGAATGCCTCGTGATCTAACCCTGTCCACCTTGGCTGGTTTGCCAAGGAAAGTGAGAGCTCTTTTATAGCATCGTAATTAGTAACATCAACTCTCACATGACACAGCACACAGCAAGTATACATATATGTGCACGTGCAGTTTAGAGAGGAATACAAGTTTAAAGGCTACAGCATGGTTGAAGACGTTTCACCAGTGCGCTGAGAGGGTGAGAGAACCAAAGTCTGTAAGATAATCAGCCCAGGCCAGTGCCAGGGAGGATCTTTGCTGATTCTGTTGGGTTCAGGTTTGAGAGTAAAGCTATCAAGGCTTGGCTGAGAGGTGAAAAGCTGAATGGAGTTGAGAACTGGAAATGGATACGAGGCCGGAGATGGTGGGGTCAGGTTCATGTGATCTAGAACGTTGAAAGGATTGCATCAGCAGTAGGGGATTGAGCCAGGCTCACATCCCAGGCACAGGTGGCAAATCCTTCGTCTTTGCCCCACAAACAAGGTACCTATCTCACTGATATGTGTCTTGCCATTTTGGGCGTCGAGGTGAAGGAGTTACATCCTTTCCTTGGTCTGCTATGTCTGATAAGTTTTTGGGCCTCTCTTCCACGATGTGATTTTAATATGGTCACATAGGGTACATTCAAAGCTAAAATCATCCAACAAACCTGTAGACTTACTGACTCCTTTTCTATGCTCAGGAATAATTCATGTGATGGATGACTGGTACCTGAAAGGTGATGTAGGTTCTGGTTTCATCCATAGAAAACTAGTCAAAGGGTGCTTGAGAAATGGAGTTTCACTCAGCAATTAAAAACAAGGAAATCATGAAATTTGCAGGCAAATGGTGCAACCTAGAAAAGATCATCGTGAGTGAGGTATCCCAAAAGCAGAAAGACACACATGGTATATACTCACTTATATAGACCTATAAGATAGGATAAACATACTGAAATCTATACACCTAAAGAGATAAACAAGAAAGAGGACCAAGGGTAAGATGATCAATCCTCACTTAGAAAGACAAATGGGATGGACATTGGATGTAGGAGAAAATAAGAAACAGGACAAGAGCCTACCACAGAGGGCCTCTGAAAGACTCTACCTAGCAGTGTATCAAAGCAGATACTAAAACTTATAACCAAACCTTAGACAGAGTGCAGGGAATTATATGAAAGAAGGGGGAGTTCATATGACCAGGAAAGGACAGGAGCGCCACAAGGACCAAATATGTCAGGGCACAGGGGTCTCTATGAGACTGTTTCTCCAACCAAGGACCATGAATGGATATAACCTAGAACCTCTGCTCAGATGTAGCCCATGGTAGTTCAGTATCCAAGTGGTTACCCTAGTAAGGGGAACAGGGGCTTCTCCTGACATGAACTCAATGGTGGGCTCTTTGACCATCCCCCAAGGGAGGAGCAGCCCTGCTATGTCACAGAGGAGGACTTTGCAGCCAGTCCTGAAGACACCTGATAAACCAGGGTAGATGAAAGGGGAGGAGGTCCTTCCCTATCAGTGGACTTGGAAAGAGGCAGAGAGGAGATGAGGGAGGGAGCGAGGGATTGGGAGGAAATGAGGAAGTGGGCTACAGCTGGGATACAAATTTAATAAAATGTAACTAATATTAAAAAATAATAAAAAATTAAAAAAATGGAGTTTCCCAAGGAAAGACACAGCTTGAAAAACAAAAACAAAACAACAACCAAAATCTACACTATATAATATCTAGTAATTAAGAGTATGGCATAGCCTGATCTCAACAGACTACAACAGATGTTTTAAGCATATGCTAAAACTTGTATAAAACAGAACTTACCTTTAAATGCATCTTAGTCCTTTCCAGAATACCATGCAGTGGATGGATCAAAACACTGGATTTTTGTTTTGCTGTCTCAGATGTTCAGAAGTCCAAGATCAGAGCAGTGAGAATCTATATCTGGTGAATGCTCATTTCCTGGATTGTAGGTAGTCATTTCTGCTCATTCCTCATGTGGTAGAATGGTAGCCTTTGTTAAAGGGTGTGAATTCCTGTAGTAAAAGTTGTGACTCTTTCGATCTAATTGTGTGTGTGTGCATATATGTGTATATAAAATATGAGTTAAGTATATATTAAATTATATATATTAAATATATGTATTAATGGCATATATATGCCATCAATGTTCTTACTTAGGGATAAGCTCTACCAGTTAAACTGCAAACTTCCTAACCAAGATAGTCTATGAGTGCACTAGTGGCATGACCAACCATTTTCAGTTTGGATTTGAAGCTGGCTTCATAAGGGAGAATACCTGATAATTACTGTAAATACAGTCAAAATCCCATGGGTCATAGGCTGTAGGATATCCCTATCTACTGTTGTTTAGCTAAGTTGTCATGAGCCAATTGTGTTGTAAATATTTCTTACACAACCATAGTTGTATTTAGTTTATCTGTAAACAGCAATTTTATTGATTTTATAGACATTTATATTTTCTTCTATGATTCATTGTTATTGAAAGTTGACTTAGTAGTTCTGAAGTGCTCAACAGCTTTTTAAATATAATTTTATTTAATTTTAGCCAGGTTTTTAGCCTCTGAACCCTTATATTTGTCTCACATATATAATGTGTAACCTTAATTATGCTGTATGTCTAGAAAATGCATGCACTTACGTTGTATTATAGACACAACACAAAAGTGGTTTTTAGACTTTTCCCCTTAAATTCCATTCATGATCTGCTGCTTCATAATACCCTACGTTCTATTTTTCCATTGACTTAGAAATGAAAAGTTACATTGCTTCCATTTCTGACACCGAAATAAGTACCACAATGAAACTCTTGATTCCTGTCTGTCACGGAACACCCGTGTTTTTCTTTCAGTTCCACTGCTAAATGTGTTGCCAAGTCCATGTATATTTCCATTCACTAAGTAGAATAAGCTTGAGTGGCAAAACAGTTCTATTCATGTACTCTTCTATTTTATGCTCAGAATTGTCATAAAATTCACCAATTAGTCAAAATAAATGGAATTATACTTTCACTTTAACTACACTTTTCAATGAAGTTCTGAGAATCTCTTCCTTTAATAACCATCCTTATTTGCTTTTCTGTAAATGTGGTTTTCTGACTAATATCTAATAGAGGTTCCTACATGTTTTTTCTTTTTTTTTCATATTTCCTAGAAAACCGAGTTTTAGAATTTAAAAGGGACCCTTTGTAGACTTCAGCTAAGGTGTCATTTGTTAAACTTGACTCTCACTTTAAAGCATACTATCATGTATTTTCACACTGCTAGTTGACAGTCTCTTTTACTTGTTCAAAAATTTCCTTCCTGTAACAAAGACACTGGAAAATGGGGTGAGTTCTCTATGTAGGCACCAGTTTTACACGTCTGTGTTCAATGAGCTATGTAGGTGTGTTCTTCAGCAATGGGACCTTGACGTGAGTTTACAGAAGACAACTCACTGTTCTGGGAAACAGCCTAGATTGTTCTGGGATTCCCATGGGGCCCTCTGACCAAAGAGTCAATTAGATGTAACTCAAACCCAGGGCTGGAAGCTTTGTTTGGTGACAGTAGCCAGTTGGGTGTCTGTCTCCCCTATTGTTTGGGCAATTTTACTAGGTTTCCTTTATATATATACATATTTTAAGAGGGTTCTACTGTGCTATCTCTCCATACTACCCCTCAAACACCCCTTAGTTTTAGCTGTCTATTCCTCCCCCTACCTCCTGTCCTTTCCTTTCCATACTACATCCTCCCACTCTAAATGCCTCCCATCCATCTAGAAACATCTATTCTATTTCTCCTTCCTAGTGAGGTCTATGTGTTTCCTTACTCGAAACCTACCTGAAAACCATCTCATCACTATCAGAAGATGAGTGATAGTTATAGATAAGGCAAGTATTAAGGGAGAAGGTTTCTTCTCTTCCTATGCCCTCAAAACATAGTCATCACAACCCAGATCAAAATAGCTTCTTGGCAATTGTCTCAGCATTGAATAATCACTTCAGCAGTGAAAAACAAACAAAAGAGCAAGTCAGAATATCTGGTTTAAAAATAACATTCAGCCAGTTTTAAAAATACCACATACCTGACCCAATTACTGTATCAACACTTTAGTTTTGGACACTATCAATCTGAGTACTAAATGTGACTAGTGGCCATATTCTATTATTCAAAGCTCCCATACACAGGATAAACCAAGGTTGCAGAATTGTGATGGAAAAAATCTGCACAAAACCAATCTTAAACACCTTACCAGAATATTCATATATACAAATTAACAAAAATTACAAATACCAATTTTAAACACCCCAATATTGTAAAGAATGAAATGATTTGATTTTAGAGATTTTATATTCATATATAATAAAATTTAGAATATGAATGAAACTTCAGCAACTAAATTGAAAAAAACAAACCAAATAGTCCATTTAAAAATTAGACTTCAGAGGACCCTCTATAGTAGGCTCCCATTCTGTTCCCTCTTTTCTACTGTTTCTGGCATCTATTCCGTTTGACATTCTGAATGAGATTTAAGCATCCTCCCTAGGGTCCTCCTTGTTGTTTAGCTTCTTTAGGTCTATAGATTTTTAGTAGGGTTATTGTTATATGGCTAATATCTGCCTGTAAGTGAGTATATACCATGTGTGTCTTTCTGCTCTGGCTTACCTCACTCAGGATGATCCTTCCTATTTCCATCCATTTGCCTGTAAATTTCACGAGGCCCAACAAAACAAGGAATCAAAGCAGATGCTGAGATTCATTGCCAAACTTTGGGCAGAACACAGGTAGTCTTATGGAAGAAGTGAGGAGGATAGAAAGACATAGAGGGGGACAGGAGCCCCAAAAGGAAACCAACATGGCTAAAAAAATTCTGACCCCATGAGGTCCTTCAGAGACTGATGCTCCAACTAAGGACCATGCATGGAGAGCACTTCAACCACCTGCTCAGATGTAGTTGATAGGCAGCTCAGTCTCCATGTGGGTTCCCAAGAAAGGGGAGCAGTGGCTACCTCTGCCATGAACTCTGTTTTGTGCTCTGTGATCACTTTCCCCTGGTAATGTGGCCTTCCCAGGCCACAGAGGAAGAGGATTCATGCCATACTGAAGAAACTTGATATGCTATGGTAGATGGTAGGAGTGGGGAGGTGGAGAGGGGAGAACTCTCCCCTGCTCAGTGAACTAGGAAAAGGGGATAGGGGGAAGAGAGAGGGAGTGGCTACAACTGGGATATACAATGGATAAATTGTAAAAATTAAAAAAGGACTATTTAAAAAGTAAAAATTTGACTTCTTGTTCTTCTCAGAGATGTCTCCTATTTCAGTTGTGTCTCTCAGTAGTCTCTCTCTGTTTTCCCCCAACCTGAACTCTCCTGTTCCCATGCCCATCCCTACCCCAGACCCCTCCCCTGTCCATTTTCCCTTTACAGTGAGATTCACAGGTCCTGTCCCCCTCCCCTCAAAGCTCTAAAAGACAAAGTACTGTTTTCTGCAAAGTTTATCAAATGTGTTGTGTTTTAACTGATAGTTAGGGAGAATGTTTATGCTTTGCTCACTATTTTACAGTCTTAGTAATGCTTGGTTCACTATTTCAAACAATGCTCTGCTGTATCAGAGAACAACATTGATTAAAAAGCTTTCTTCACAAGATTGATACTTCAGATTACTTAACTGTTTCATAACTTTAAAAAGATAATGAAAGGAATTCTGTAGTTGACTTGCTTGGGAAAAAGCAAGGACTTGATCTCCCAGATTCTTGACTTTTGTATTGTAATCAAGAGAGAAAACAAAGATAGCACCTAAACTCTTGTTCAGGCAAAGAGGAGATCAGCGCATAGGGAAGATATGAAATATTTAAAGATAGTATTTGAGGCTCTTTGCAAACTTTCATTGTTGAGGTAAAATTAACTGCAGTAGCAGTAGTGAGAGAATTTAGATCAATGCTATTCTTCATTGTCTTATTACTTCTTTAAATTGTTTCTGGCTTAAAGACCATGCAAAATGTATAGAAGTGCCAGAAAGCCTATTACCACGATCTTATGGTTAAACAAGTAACCCAGTCAAGTTTGTTTCTGTGTAATATATTAAGGGTTGTAAGTTTTCTTCAAGTATACGATCTTTCAAAAACAGTTTAATATTCCAGTGATCAAGATTATTTCCGTGTCAATCTGGAAAGATAGCTCTATGGATAAAGCATATGTCATGTAAGCCTGAGAGCCCGAGCCTGAAGTCCCAGAACCCTCTCTAATACCCAGGCTAAGAAGTATTCTCAAAGTAGCATGGGAGGCAGAGAAGGCAATCCACAGAAGCTTGCTTACCAGCTAGCCTGGTGTCCAAAGCAGTGAACAACAAAAGACAGATTCCAACTCAAACAAGTTGGAAGGTGAACACTGACCCCAGAGCTTGTTTTCAGATCTTGAGGCACACACCACAGCACACTACAGTATGTGCTCTCTCACATACCACCAAACAACTAAAATAAGTTTACTCTAATTTCACAGACTTAGCAGCCATTCTGTTACAAATAAAGATTTGGGGAGCTGTTTTTTTTTTTTTTTTTGTTTGTTTGTTTTTTTTTTTTTTACAGTGAGGCCAAATAATATTATTTACAACTCATGTTACAGTAGGAATTTTTTGATTACCATGGCACATGGGTTATATTGCACTATGTACATGAAAAAGCTTAGGAGTACTGACTTCAAAGATGCTATATTATAGAGATAAAGTGTTTATTTATGAAAATCTCTCGTTTAAATTGGCATATATCACTGAATGACTCAAAATTGCAAGAAGTAACAGGAGGCTTTTTAAAGCCTGTTTACTTTTATAAGCCAGGTATGAAAGACGTTTTATGTAGAAGTTCAGTTGAGATAACTGATCATCAAATATTCTTGTTGAGCATTAAACTGGGCACACTGAGTTTACCCCTATATGTGTGAAGGTGCCAGCCTTTCATGTTCTGCTATAACCCACTTGTATTCTACCAAAATGTGAGTTTCTTTGTATTTTCTGCCTTCCTTCCTTTCTTCCCTCTCATGCTTACCTAAAATGTTAACACTTCTGAAAATAAAGTGCACTGTTTACTCAATGTAATTAAAATCTATTTACCTTATTTTTAAGTACTTGTGTCTAACTTTTGGAAGTGGTTAGCTGTTTTCCTTAAACACATTAAAAAAAAAAAACCTGAGAGAATTTTTTGAATACCCAGAAGAAAAATGGGTAAGAAGAAAACATTCGGGTTTTTTTGTTTGTTTTGTTTTGTTTGATTTTGTTTTCTTTTTTGGCTAAGTTTCGTTTTTCAATTTAATCTGAGTTTATTTCATCTTCATCTATAAATGCATTAAATTCTTTCAAAGACTATTAGTTGAGAAGAAAAGAAAATATTCTTTAAATATCATAACTTTATAGGAGGAGTGTTTTCTACAACTTTTCTGATTCAACATTAGTATAAAGAGACAGTTCTATCACTGGTGGCAGTGATCAGTAAGTAGCTGTTATTATTGCAATTACTATTTTATTTTGCCTTTCTCAGTAGTAGTATGAGATTTCGTTTTCACAATGGTGGACATAGAAAGACACCCAGTGCTCTTACATGTGGTTGAGGCCTCCAGGCAACTGAGAGTAAAGAATCACAACAAAGTTAATATTTGCCATGAAATTTACCTACACAGAAGCATTTGTTTTATATAAACATGTTTTCAAATAAGAACTTTTAAGTAGAAAAGGATCATGCTTCAAGCTTAGCATGTATGTCCACTCTTCTTTCCCAGCCTTATGTCAGCAGCATTTTTCTTGTAATCTTTCAATAAATAATATTTACAATAAGTGCATGACCTGATTAGTCTCCATATGAAACCCTTGAGACCACAGTTTTATTTTATTAGCATATAATCTCGTCCATGGTACCTTCAGGGCCATCCTACAAACTGAAAGTCACTGAAATGGCTGCTGCCAAGGCAATTAATGTGATTCTTCCTCTAGAAGGCCACGCCCATTCTCTTTGTCTTTTTAAAAATCCCTGTGCTGAAATCTATATTAAAATTCTCCTTGCAGGAGATGGAGGCATGGCTCTTTGGTTGAGAGTACTCAATGCTCTCCTTGAGGACCCATGCCTCATCCTCAGCGCCCATATCAGGTTGCTCACACATACCTGTAATCCCAGCACCAGGAAGCTAATGCAGTTTTCTCAGCTCTTTGAGTATCTGCACAAACATATACACACAATTTTTTAAAAATCTCCTTTAAAAAACTCTGTTTCAAATTGACTCAACTTGAAATTCTTTTCTTCAGTGAGTCCAAGGATACAGCTTGGTCTCAAAGCTTCAGTGGGCAGTGTTAGGGTGTGTCTCCACCTTACCGCTGCTGACACTTTAAACCCTGTACGTGTTTCATACTCAAGGATTCACCTTAAAGATGCTACAAGATTTTACCATTGTAAAAATCTACATTTTTGCACAAAGTTGTGAAAAATCCACAATATGCCTGAGTGTCTTACATCACGACACAACCAAGTCACTATTCATTTAGTCCTAAATTAACATCTCTGAGCACAAAAATCTTTCTACTTTCTCAGCAATATATGATAAGAAATCCAAGTAGCCAACATTCTTAGAAGGACACTGAAGTGTGTCTCCCTTTTCTCACAGTTTACATCAGTAACAGAGGATAAAGAGCACTATTCTATTTGTGGCTTTGTCATTATGTTTAGAAAAATGCTTCCATATGTGACAACTGCAAGTTATATCAGTTTGTGCGATTCAAAATTCAACTTGGTATTGTGAAAGTTTTCCTTCCTCTAGCTTGTGTTATCTTTTTGCCAGATGAATTACTAATTAGGAAGACTTTGTGAAAACTTACATGGTGTTGCTGGGTATTGTTTATGTGTACAGGAGAGCGTCATTCATTTAGACATGCCCTTCTAATTATTCAGGGCACCCTTGGAAGAAGAGATACTTCATGAAAATTGTTTTAATAAACAGCAGTGAAATAAGGCATCTTACAGCCCTGCTGTGTGTCCTTGAAATAGAAGTGGGGTGCTAATAAAAGTATAAAGGGGCCTGGCAAACAATGAAAGAAAGAAACCTGGGTATAGAAGGAAAACAGCAGACACAGATGACACAGCAAAGTTATGTGCAGAAGTGGAGAAAACGGCTTCTTCTATTCAGTATTACAGACGACTCCCATTATTTTTGAAGAACTTCTACTTCTTTGAAGTTATGATGCTGACACAAAGCACTGTGAAACATAATCACTACACAGAAATCTAAGTTCTGGGGACTAGCAATGCTACTCGCTGACGTGGGTAGAGCATTGGGGTGTGCTGATACTGAAGATGAAGATCCTGCTACAGGAAGTTGTCAGCGGACCATACTTCAAGGCATGCCTACTGGTATTCTATTACTGATGGGATAAATTTCAAGGAGCATATTGGCTTCTGCCAGTATGGTGTGATGTTACTACCATTCTGTACCTCAGAAGCTCTGAACATGCACTGATTTAAGAGCAAGATGTTGCAAGACTGTTTTTTATTCTAAGGCATCTGAAAGAGAATCTTTTGTATTGCTTCCCAGCTCCTAGAGGGCACTTGCATTATTTAGCTAAAAGGGCCTTCCTCCATGCACAGAGCACTGTAAATATTTAACATTTAAATGCTCATTTGCCTCTCTCTTTCACTTTAATGAACTCTTGTGATCATATTGGGCTCAACTAATAAATCCGGGACAATCTCTCTCCATTCAGATCATTTGTTGGTAGGTTAATTCAATTTTCAGACAGTTCTCCTTAATTTACAGATTAGGATTGTTACATAGATTTTTGCAGGGAGTGGGCCATTGCTCTGCTTATCACAGTGTGGAAATGAGGGCAAAGTTAGAATAAACACTTTACTTAATCGTGGGAGTGCAAGACTGAGATGGTTAATTTTCATTTTAAATCTGACTAGATTTAGAATCCCTATGGAATGACATTTTGACTGTATTGACTAAGGTTGCTTCTAGAGAAGCTTAGAGATAGCTCAACAATTAAGCCCACTATCTGCAATTCCAGATGTCCTGAGTTCAATTCCCAGCAACTACATGGTGGTTCACAACCATCTATACTGGGATATGATGCTCTCTTCTGGCATGCATGTGTACATGCAGATAGAGCACTCATATACATTTAAAAAAATCTTTTTTTTTTTTTTATAAAAGAGGCTCAGTCTTCCCAGAACATGAGGGACACTATTACATGTGCCAAGGTCCCACCTTGAATAAACAGAATGGAAAAGAAAAACAAAAAAACAAAAAACAGAAACAAAACAAACAAAACAAACAAACCAAAAAAAACCAGCATAGCAGCAGAATTCAGTTCTGTCTGCTTTCCGCAAAGGCCATATAACTAACTACCCCATGCTTTTGCCACCAGAACCTTTCTGTCAAAGGACTGTACCCTCAATCTTAAGGCTTTTGGTTGAGTTGTATTTGTCAGGTATTTTGTCTCAGGAATGTAAAAACTCACTATATAATTAAGAGTTTAGTTACAAAAACCTGGGAGGCATTTTTGGAGATTATCCTGAGAGAAAGATAGTGAAAAAAAAGTGATAAGTCTAAGAAACCAATAAAGTCAGAGCTGAGGCTGCAGACACTTAGGGAGCAAGTAAGAATTGCGTTTTAACAGCTTTTCTGGGGTGATTGACAGCATGGGGTAATGAAGTAGAAGAGAGCTGAAAAGTTTGTATCCAGTTTTATCTTCTAAGAATAAAATACGCTTTACTTTAGAATCACTGGTTCAAATACCCATTTATCTTGATAATTATTGTTTTTAATTTTTTATTTATTCACTTTTCATCTCTGTTGCAGCCCCCTTTCTACTCTCCTCCAGGAACCACATTCCCACCATGGCAGGGGATTGAAATAGATGCAGAAACAATATGTAGAGCTCCAGGAGTCTTGTGGGAGAGTTGAGGGAAGGAGAGAGGGACCTGGCTAGGACGAGAACTCCCCAAGAAGAGGAAAAGTCACCTAACCTAGGCCCACGGATCTCACAGAAACTGAACTACCAACCAAAGAGCATGCTTGGACTAGACCTAGTGTGTCCCCTACTCATATGTAGCTGATGGGCAGCTTGGTCCTCATGAAGGTCACCTAGCAATTACAGAGGGGGATATCTCTGACGTGGACTCCGTTGCATGCTGTTGTATCACTTTCCCCTAGCTGGGCTGTCTTGTGGGACCTCAGTGGAAGAGAGTGTGCATAGTCCTGACGCTACTTGATGTGCCTAGGTGGGTTGTTGTTGGGGCTCCTGTTTTCTGTGGAGAAGGGGACAAGGGAAGAGGGTGGGAGAATAACTGGTTTTAAATAATAGACAATACTGGATTATAAGTTAAAGTCATCGCATCAAATAAATAAAAAAAAGAGAGAGAGAATTGTGTTTTACAACCAATGGCCAATTTAAAGTGAGTAGACAGTGTAAAATTAAGAATAAATAGGAGCCGACATTCAAATACATTAAGACATTAAAAGAGAATTAGAAGGTAATTAGCAGAATTTTCCAAATTTGAGTTTCATTTTTAAATATTTGGCTTCTCATCTAATTTGCAGTTATGTTATTTTAGATTCTACCAGTGAATCATTTTATGATCACAGGGCTCTTATTAGAAATTGTTAGCAAGGTCATTTTGTACATCCAAGCAATGTTTTTCTCTGAGATTTGGAGATCCAGCATTGAACTTTTCACAGTGTAATTCAGGTAGCAAGTGCCTTTAAAAATCGATTACATCATTCTTAAGCATGTCCTTTGCCTTGGCCTTTATAATTCTTGAAAGCAGTTGACACAGAGGTTCTAGTTCTTTCAAGTGAGGGCCGGGTGGAGGGAAAAGCCCTACTTTCCATTTTAGAGTTGAATCTCAGAGAATGATTCAGGTTTCAAATGAATATCACAACTCATGAAAAAATCACTGGCTGGAAAATTGGATCTGGAAATAGCAACAGCAGTAAAAGTAGATATGCTCTGGAGAATACACGTCACTAAATTATTCAACATCTTAATTACACCTTCTTTCTCTGTCCATGGGCCTACTAGAAAGCATCCTGTGACTGACTTTGTTGTTTCTTAATGATCAAAACTGTCAAATAGATATTTTTCTCTGTTCTTTTCTATATGTTTCAGTGGGGGGGGGGGCATGAACGTGTTTGTGTGTGTATATGTGTGTGCGTGCATGTGTGTGTGTGGTAGCTGGAGAAATGAAGTGATACCACCTGAAATGTGAGCTAGTCAAAGATGCTGTGCACTGATGAATGGATATTCAGGGCTAAGATCTGAAACTGAAAGAATTCAAGGGGCATATTGCAATCATCTCTTTACATCTCCTAGAACAATATGTCCCCGTGATTCACTGCTGTTTTTGCTTAAGGAAAATAGCACATGAACTGCTTCTCTTCCTATTTCTGCTGTTCTCTGTTTCTTTTCCATGACTGCTGTATGAACATACCCTCAAACACGCAAGCTCATCTCCCTCTCCTCACAGTCACTGAGTTTCCTTTCTACCTCATCACCCTGCTGTCACTGGCACTTGTCTTACCGTTGATCAGTAATGAAGGCACACATTACACTTTCAACTCAAACTTCCTTTGATCTGCTTTTGTACCTGACCTCATTGACTTCATAAGTTACTAGGCCATCTCCCCTTCTTTGATTTCAAATATATTTATATTTAGTGTGAACTGTTCATATTTCAACGTACTTTTGATAATTCAGTTGCTATCTTAGATACTAGTCTATTACATTGCTATGACCAAGATAATTCTTATAAAAGAAAGCATTTGATTGGGAGCTTGCTTATGGTTTTACAGGATTATAGGCCATAATCATCAGGGTAGAAAGCAGACAATCAGGCACTGAAGCAGTTGCTGAGAGCTTTAAAACACTGATATGCAGGTATCAGGTTCAGAAAAAGAAAGACGATAGGCTTCCGAAACTTCAGAGCCCACCTTCAGTGAAACACTTTCACTAAGAAGGTCACTCTGGTTCCAATAATTCTACACTTCCTAATCTTTCTAATCCTTCTCAAACAGGTCAATTTCCTGTTGAATAATCATGCAAATATGTGCACCTATTGGAACAATTTTCACTCAAACCACCAGAGTTACCAAGTCCCTTTTATTAGTTTGTCACATTCATTCAGTATAACTTCCACTGTTAGTAATTCTTCCCTTCTTCTCTTTTATTTTTTTAATTTTTATTAATTATAGTTTATGCAATTTGTATCCAAACTGTAGCTCTCTCCCTTCTCCCCTCCCAATCCTACCATCTCTCCCTCTTCTCCACCCAGGCCCCTCCCCAAGTCCACTGATAGGGGAGGTCTTCCTCTCCATCCCTCTGATACTAGCCTATCAGGTCTCCTTAGGAGTGGCTGCATTGTCTTCCTCTGTGGCCTGGTAAGACTGCTCCTCCTCAGGGGGAGGTGATCAAAGAGCATGCCAATCAGTTCATGTCAGAGACAGTCCCATTACTATGGAGCCCACTTGGACACTGAACTGCTATGGGCTACATCTGTACAGTGGTTCTAGGTTATCACCATGAATGGTCCCTGGTTGGAATATCCAAGAAGGACATTTGCTCATCCATGTTTGTAGCAGCTTTATTTGTAATAGCCAGAAGCTGGAAACAACCAAGATGCCCCTCAGTTGAGGAATGGCTACAGAAATTGTGGTACATCTATACAATGGAATATTACTCAGCAATAAAAAACAAGGAATTCTTGCCTTCTTAGTGAATAGACTTATTTTTAAAAAGTACCTTTGTGAAAATTGTCAAAATATGGCCAAGAATTAACAAGGTAAGTTATGTGTGAACTTATATGTGTGAACATGTGTGAATGTACAATTCTATTGTATCTATCTATAATCTTGAAATTTCTTCAATACAGAACTATATCCAAACTAGAGTCTTAATGTTGTAGGATATTCTCTCCCTGCCCCATTGCTCCCTGGAAATAATTACTCATGAGACTCAAGATAATTATTTACAAATACATAGGACATATAGGTAGGCTCATCTCTGATTTGCTCATAATTTAAAATAACCCATTTTACTAATCTACAATTTGCCATGTGGCTCGTCACCTGTGATCAGGAACGATGCAACTATTCTCTTCACATTTTTCTGGCTGAATCTCCCTGTGCCTGACTCTATCCCAGAATCCTTTCTGCCTGGTGGATGTCCCATCTCTTATTTTCTGCTTCAGCTATAGTCCATTAGCTTTTATTGACAGGTAGTGCTTCCATATAGACACAAGATATTCTGTCAACATGTTGATATCTCTGTTTGGATATTGTAAGAATAGCCTTGAGCCAACATCTCTGAGCTCATCATTATGACTCCAAACTGATTCTCTTGTAGTGTTTATCACACTGGGTATCATACCCACCATCTCAGTCGGCAATAATGCTTAGTGAGCAAACATGAGGACCCAAGTTTGGATTCCCAGCTCTGAGACAAGTGAGAAAGGTTGTTCCCAATGAGTGGTAGATCAGGACATCCATTTCATGCTATGACTACTATTCCTCTGGCTTCTATATGTACATGCATAGGAACATGCATTTACACACACACACACATATACACATACACATACACCACAAACACATGCACAGACTATTTATGATATCATAGTCATACTTCACTTATATAGTTCCACATTGTAACTAAATTGTAATCCTGAATATTTCTCTAGTCAGTCTCTTCATCTTCATTGTCAGTGGCTTAGTCCATACTGTGTATTCTCTGGCCTGCTGCAGTCACACACAATTAATTCTCATGCTCAAATTATGACATTAAATCTCATTTTCCTGCTACAGCCCAATGTTAATGAAATGTAAGGTAAGATATGACACTTCTTGCCTTTTCAAAAATGCCTGCTCATGGGAAGAAAATATTTGAAAATGTCTACAAGTAAGGCCTTCTAAACTGACCCTGCTGATCTTTGCAGCTCTATTTCCCTTCCATCTTCTTGTCCTTTGCATCTAGGCTTACTATCAATCCAATGAGTCTATGCTGTGCTTCTCCTTGATTGCTTCCTCCTAATTATTTTTCTCCACCACTTAACTTCTAACTTTAACCATATTTCTGTTCAATTATTGCATTTGCAAGAAAAAAATTTCAGTAGAGACAAATATCCAAATTCCTAACTTAGAAGATTAATGTTGTCACCAACTTTTGGCATTTGATTATGACAGTTTTAATTTTATAGCCTTACATACGTGTCATATTAATTTCTCACCTAGTAAACAGTAATCATACTAGTGACAAGGACCACAATGAAAATTAATGGAATTCTTATTTCCAATGTTGACTATAATTGACATCTTTGATGTCATCTCAAGGTCTTCAAGCACTACCCTAAATTTCAAGTGTGTGGTTAATAAGGGTTAAAAAGATTCTTAAGACCGTTGTTGCACAATTACATAACCAAATACTGAATTTGCCTTTGATTTGTTTATATTTTCTCAGTATTTTAATTTCTTCATCATATTTCCTCAAGAAACATAAAGACACTCCAGTCAGATATTTTGTTTATATATTTTTTTAAATCACTGGTGCTTTTAATTTCTTCATCAGATTTCCCTAAGAAACACAAAGATTACTCAGTGGTTAGGGACAATTGCTGTTTGTCCAGAGGATCTGGGAAGAGCTCCACGCACCCACACTAAGCCATTCACAGCCGTTTTTAATCTAGCTCCAGGGGATCAGATGCCCTCTTCTGGTATCCACAGGTACCTGCACCCATGTAGCCTACATACACACAGATGCACATACACATTTAAATAAAGTCGAAGCAATTCTTTAGGAACATTCCTTCCATGTTTTCCCTCCTCATTGATTAACCAACTGTTTTAATGACTAGCCCTTCTTCAGTCCACATCAGCCTGGGAGCTCAGATAGATGCTGGCTTCCTATCTACTTGATTTGAATGCTACCAAATGTTCAGCTCTTTTGTCATTGCTATATTTCTGTTTGGATAGACTCTCTAAAAATTTGGACACTGATTGAATATTCATGTCATAATTGAAACAGGAACAATTGTATCATCTCATCTCATCTGCTGCTTTCATTACAAGAAAAATTTGGGTTGTGAGCTTAGTTTCAAACTTTTTTATATTCCGTTTTTATACTTAATTTTTAAAAAATGTTTTTATTAGTCAGCATTGGGGCTGGTTGGGATCTTTGATATCTTCTATGCTTCTTGTCCTATAGATATCAGATAATAGATAGTAATAAATACAAGGTTTTAATGATAGCTACTCATATTTTGTAGTGCTGAAGCTCAAGCCTGGGGTCTCATACATGCTTTAAAAGTCCCTGACAACTGAGCTACATCCCAGATCCCTGAGAACATTTTTTTTTGGTAAGGCTTAAATGTTTGCAAACATCTTTCCTTAAAGTAGTTCATTCTTTCATTTACAGCCAAAAGGTAGTAATTATTATTATTATTTCATAATTTGAGCCACAAAAACACAAAAGCATTACCAAGTATAACCAAAAGTCATTCCAACATTAGTGTCAAGGAAATAATAAATTTTGATTGTTTGATTTGAAGCATAATCCTTTTTCATTTATTTGTTTATTGGTGCCTCTTTCAATTTACATATAGAATATCACTACAAGAATGTTGTTTAAAAACACCCAGGGTATTAATGCCTTTACTTACAAATCATTTTGGGAATGTCGGCTAGCATATAGTGATACATTAAAGACAAGGAAAAGAAAATGAATGTGCAGATAAACAGGAAAATCCTCACAGTGTAAAATATAAAACGTTAAAATAGTATACTTTTTACATAAAAGTATACTTTTCATATAAAAGTATTATGTGAAATACTTTTCTATTGCTGTGATCAGTTACAATAACCAAGACAATGTGTAGAAGAGTTAATTACTAGGATTTACAGTTTCACACGGTTATAGTATATGACCATTATGGTTGTATGGTTGCGGCAGGGGTACGCATGGTAGAATTACTGAGAACTTATGTACGTCATCCTAAAATCTTGAACATCAATGTAGTAAACTGCAGTGTCTTGGGAATTGTCTAGATAAGGGCTATTTACAGCCACTAAGGTAGCAGTCTTTCTGTTTCCTCTTGTTTTATACAAGAGACTTTATTTACAGAGAAGCTTAAAATCTAATTCTACAAAGTAGAGACATGGCGTCAGCAATGTCCACTTATATTAAAGTAAAAATCAAGGCGTTACTAAGCAGCAGAAAATGAGATGCACAGCGAGACACTGTAGACTGTGCTATTTCACTAGCTGCTGAGAATCACCAAATTGATTCCTAGCAAAGAACTTTGATACGTGTGGTTTTCTGTTTACTTGTTTATTGCTGCTTTTGTGTGTTTGCTCCAAGATGAAGGAAACATATCACCCTTTCTTTACTTGATTCTAAAAATTACGAGGACCTTTAAGCTGTAGTTTTATAATTTTAATTATGCTTACCTATTACAACTATGAATACTTAATTTATCAGACTAAGTTTGGTAAGCATGCATCACTTATTTATCTAGTTATTTTATTAAGATTTCAGTGGAAAAAGGTCTGTAAGCAGGGGAATTTGAGACCCAATTTCTGACTTAAACAAAAACAAGCAATATGGTTTTAGAAAGACGCTGACCTACAATAGCTAGGGAAATGTTTCCATGCATAGTTCTTTTCCTCAGTAAGTGACAAAGGCCTAAGTAGTGTGATGATTTTAAAAAGCATAAACCAGCAAGTACAAATGTAATCTGCTGGAGACTTCAGTCACATTGTTAAGTCTGAGGAAAGTTCATACCCCGGAATGATCTGAGAAAAGCGTTACATCCTGAATGGCTGAGATGTACTTAGAAAAAAATGCAATCTAACAAAGCAAATTCATAAAACACAAATAACCGTATAACTGTGTGTGTCCCAGAATAGCTTTGAATGCAGCACAATACATTTGTATAATCTGTGACATTGCAGTGTCAAAGGCTTAACAACCTTGGTTGGTCTGGACGAAAAATAAACAACTGAAACAGAATTTGAAAAAAAAATACAAATAATTTCATGTTGTGAATGTTGTTCAGGCAGCTTTAAGGGTCTTTGAATGCAGCCTCAGAATCAAGCTGCAACAAAAAATAGTTCTAGATAATAGAACATTAATTTACCTAAGGGAGGTGAACCTATGCTTGTGGTCTTTTTCATCAGGCACAAATACTACATTTGAGTAAATAGGTCAATAAAGTAGAAAGGAAGTAGAAGTAGGAAAGGAACAAGCCAGAGAAGGGAGAGCGTGGGCGGAGGGCAGTGGGGGAGGCCATTAATGAGAACAAAGAATAATAGCACACACGTGTCTTAGTGCTTGTCTATTGCTGTGAGATACCATGAGTAAGGTAACTTATAAAAACACTTTATTTGGGAGATTAAAGTGTCAGATGGTTAGAGTCCATGACCATTATGACAGAGGGCATGGTAACAAGCATTTAGGAATGGTGCTGAAGCAGTTGCTGAGAATTTGCATATCATCCCCAAGCATGGGGCACAGGGAGCTTAACTGGAAATGGGATGAGCTTTTGAAACCTCAAACCCCATGCCCTAGCGACATACCTCCTCCAACAAGACCATACCTTCCTAATCCTTCTCACACAATTTCACCAACTGGGGACCAAGTATTCAAACATATGAGCCTATTGGGATCATTATCATTCAAACCACCACAATAGATATAAAGATGCCATGATAAAATCCATTGCTTCATATGGTAACAGAACATTTAAAAAAAATAAATAAAAATGAGGTAATCATGTAACTAAAATAGTGTAATAAAAGTCTTAAAATTCAAACTTTACTGGTACACAAAATATGTATGTGGACCATAGGGAATCGAGTTTTGCTGGACCGTACATATTTTGAGGTCAGCAGACTGTGTATTTTGTATCTCAGGTTCCTACATTACAGTGAATACCTGAAGCAAATTTGTGTGAGAATGTAAGTGAATTAATGAATTTTATATAAATATTTCCCCTCTTTGAGTATGTCAGGAAAACAATTTGTTGCTTATAAGACGTATATAAATTCTGCCTATGCACAGTTTATTCTTAGATAGTAAAATACATAATATTTTCATCGTATTATACCTCCATGAAATAATTGGAACAAGCATTGCTCTCTATACTGCATAAAATTAAATAAAAATGAAGTTCAGAGAAGTTAACTGAGATGGCCAAGGTCATTTGGAAAGGACAAAATACTATCTTTGGCCGAGATGAAATTTATGTACCTATGCGAGTGCTTGCCCATTTCTTTTGGCAATACACAATTTATGAATTGTAGTATATTCTTACCTATATGTTAATGGTTTATTATACAGAAACATAATGTACTATATACAGGCAGAGCCTTCAGGAACGATTAGATGGCTCACGTGCCTATATTTCAGTAGGACATGGAATGAGGATCTGCAGAAATAACACTGTTTGGGACCTGAATCTGCACAGCACTGTTGTGCCTTGTCTGCCTCTGGTATCTCTATATGTTTTTCAATATATCCTGCCTGAGTTAGATAATTCAGGTTTAGAGAATTTCAATGACTTCCTCAGAGTCAATAAGCCAGTAAAAAAAACAAGGCTCATTTTCAAACGTGAATCATCTGATTCTACTTGAACACTGCCTTGCCCCTTAAAAACACTCTGATCTAAGAGGAGAGTCAAGATGTCTCAGGAACTTGGAAATCTACCAAAATGGAAGGTAAGGCTGTTTTCAGATAAGACAACCTCCTTTGTGCTCTATCTAATTCTAGAGTCATTTTAGGGATTTAGAGCTACCCATCTGCAGAAACACTTTGCATTTCTCCTTCACACTTATGAGCTATGTCCTCCAAGAATTCAAATCAATCTGATGAACACATGAATCATCTTTTTCTGTCTTAGTCACTCGCACCTGTCACTCCAGAAGCAGCTACCTCATCCCCATCTCACATTATATACTATGTGGTACAAACACCGCTCAAATTTATTTTAGATATTTTTAAATATATTGTTGAAATCTATAAAAGTCCATCTACTAGATTTTCTAACAGTTTAATCTGTGGATAAACAGTCAGAAGGAACACAGTAAACAAAACATTAGAATGTGAAGAGATTTTTTTTCTGTGTGTGGATGTTTAACAGTTCTCTTTCTCTGTTCTTTTTTCCATATATGTATGTGTATGAGTGTTCTTTTGTGTGGGTGCACATGTGTATTTGTGTGTACATGTGACCGCTTAATGTTGACACTGGTTGTCTTCCTTGATCACACTCTACTTTTAATTGAGGGAATGTCTTCTGCTGAACTCAGAGCTCAGGAATTCTGCTAGTCTGGCTGGCAAGGTTGCTCCTGGGATTCCCTGTGTGTGTGCCTTGTATATGCTGGGATCGTAGACTGGCTGTTATACCCACCTAGCTTTTAGGTAGGTTCTGAAGATTTTAACTCCAGCTCTTATAATTGTTCCACAAGCCCTTTACCTGCTGAACCATTTCCCCAGGCCCCCTTTTAAAACTGGTCCCAACAGCCTGAAATTCACCATGCAGCTTAGATTGGCCTCAAACTCCCAGCAATCCTCCTGCATCAGCTCTCCAAGTGTTGGGATGACAAGTGTAAGTTGACATGCTTGACATGCATTTTTTTACATGTTTTGAAAAAATCAATCATTTTCAAGATTTACTTATCAACTGTATTTATAGTTTTATGTGATTTTGCTATAGAAGTTAAGGAAACCAGAGACTTCATGGCAAAGACACACTAAACAAAGACTTGATAAATAAATTCCAGATGAACGATAAAGTTAACATTTTAAAAATTATATAGAAACAATATGAGACAAAATTTAGTTAAAAATACATACTGTATATTTTGTTATAAGTTAATCCTTTGTTTATGCTTTTTATGTTTTTTTGTTTATGTTTTTCTCTCTCTCTGTGTATGTGTGGTATGCATGTTTGGTGCATGCTCATGATTGTGTGCCTGGGGAGGTCAAAGAAGATGCTGGCCAGGTACTTTACTAGATTGCTCTCTGCCTCATTGCCTTGAGGAGGGTTTCTCACTAAATGGGAAACAAGCTCACTGTTTTAGCAAGGCTGGCTGGAGAACCCTCATCCTTGTCTCCTTCCATGCTGGAGTTACAGGCATGCGCATCTCTATCTGGTCTTTTACATAGGAATTCAGGTCTTCAAACTTGCACAGCAAGTGCTCTTATCACCGATATATCTCCCCAGCCTTCTCAATTGAAGCTTTTAAAACACAACTGAAAATTTGATGAAAGTAATTAGACAAATAATATGCATTACACCATGTTCACTTTGGAGCAATTGTATTAATTTATTATATAAGCATAATGTGACAACTATTTTGAAATACTCATCTTCAATATTTTAAAAATAAATTTTCAAGAGTAGTGGAAATTATAAGTGTTGCTAAGAAAATCCCCATTCTCTATTGAGAGCAGTGAAAGAATAGGAACAGAACAAGAAGTCAACAGGAATTGTAGTGGACTACTTTACCATCTACCAGTGGCTTTCTAACTTCTCTTGGCCAACCTCTGGTATCAACTATGTTTTTTACTTCTTATTCTTAGTGATCACTTCTTAGTTTTCAACTTTAGGAAGACTATTTTTAAAAGATTAGTATGAAGCAAGAATGAACTGCAGATAAAACACTCAGCTTCCCTTGAATTGTGCCATCAAAACCTTATACTGTCTTCCTGCATGTGGACAGAAGAATGTTCCGAAATGCATCAAGGAGTAATACCACTATGCACATTGATTTCATCTGGGGATGATGCCAGACTGAACAGCTGCCTTAATATAAAATGAAAAGGACAGTTGGTAAATGAAATAATACCAATAAATCTCAATGATGGGTAGTAGACAGGGCTATTCTGGGAGAACTGCAAAAAATAAAATATAAAAAAAAGCGAAATGCACTTACATTGTAATTATAGATTTAAAGGACTGTGCAATAAACCTAGCTATTTAGGTATTTTTACTGAATCATTTTTTTTCCTTTAAGTAGTAGTGGTTTTATACTGAAACTCTTAGTATTGGGCAAAAGCATAATTGGAATAGAAAATGAAAGACTGAAGGCTAAGGTTCTTCAGCAATGTGGCCTTACCATCAATTTCAGGAGGATATCCAACAGCAATGTCAATGCATTTCAAAGTATTACTAGATTAGTAGTTTGTTGTTAGGAGTCTTCAATGAGACTTGTGAACCAGCCAGATGTTGAGAGTGTTACGATCTTTGAAAGCCTTGCCACTTTTCTTATTTACTTTCCTCCCATTCAGCAAAGTTAACCTCTAATATGACATGCTCCTGTGAAACATTTCTGTTAAGGCAAAAGTATCCATGGCTATAGTAAGCAAGAATAAAATGGCTAAATTCTAAGGAAGTTTGTTTTACTAGATACTAATATTTGTTATAATTAAAAATAGTTTTTGAAACCCACTAGACAGTATTATATAAATAAAACTAAAATCTATTTATCTCTATAATCTATTTATTTATCTCTTATCTATCTATATATCTATATGTCATCATCTATCTATTAATCTATATACTATATTCTCAGGTAGCTCAATTTCTGGAAGAGGAAAGTCATAATGTGGCAGAAATTTCTCAAACATTGTATAATTCTAAGAGAAATGTGTACATTTGAGAAAAAATGGTGTTGGAGTGGAAAAATATTACTTGTTACCATTAAAGATGTAGCTCAGACAGTGATTGGTTATTCTCATGATGTTTGCACCACTGTTACACCAGTGGCCATTTCTTGCCAAGTTAGTCATTATTTTAGCTAGTGGAATTCACAGCTGGGTATAACCGATCAGCATATATATCTTTTCATCTGGTAGCTTTCATCGCAACTTCCAGCACTATGAAATGCAGCCAGTAGGGATGAAGCTCCCAGGTTTCTACCAGCTTGAACCCACCATGGTCTTTGACTTAAGTATGAATGTTCTTCAGCACTATGATCCGCAGGATAAGGAAAGCAATGGCAATACATTTCTTATTTTTTTTTTTGCAGGGGGTGAGGATCTATGGAAACTCAAAGGCCAATAACTCCAAAATAAGCAACCCATTCCTGGCAGTGTACTTTTTATTAGTTACCCTCTGTTGTGTAATAGGGGCATTGATGCTCTTGTATAGGGTAACTCCATTTCTCCTTCTCTGTCTCTCTCCCTTCTCCAGTGATAGTTTTCCATGTCTTTCTCAAAAGGTTTTTCATGTTATTTAATTCTCCTCATGTTCCTCCTCTACTCTACCAGCTCCTCTACCATTCTTTAACCCTTCTTTTTCCATTATTCTTCTTTAACCATCTACCAATTCATTCTTTCTTCTCTTGAAAGCTTCTCCCCATATCTCCTTAGTAATCAATTTCAGGAAAAGTAAGTGGGCTTTACTCAATCTTCATACCATTGTAAAAGGATAAGATATTTTCACTAACTTTTCTTTTTGAGACAGTCTCACTACATAGCCTAGGCGGGATTTGAACTTTCCATGTAGCCTAGATGACTTTGAACTCAGTATCTTCCTGTTAGCCCCCCCCATCCCATGCTGGAATTACAGGTGAATGGTACCAAATATGACATAAAAGTCAATATTTTATTTTCTTCACCAAGACAATCATGCATATTTATTAAGACTGATATTTTTCATCTGACTTTTCTGGTCAAACACCACAACATAAAAATGTTTTAAAAATATGTTTGCATACTCTATGAAATATTCATTATAGTGAGATAAATAACTGATATTCTTGCTCACAAACACACCTATACATGACAAAGATGTATGTATTTTGTGCACAATGTAATAAACAAATGGCCACAGGATTATCAACATGGATTGCTGCAGCCATGAATCATCTGAAGGAATGGGCGGGCATGGGAGTGTTAGCAGGCCTTCTGGTGTTGGTCTCCTTGGTTTGCCTGTGGTATATATGCAAGATTAGAGTCTCACAACAGTGTGATGCAGCCATGATCATTCAGGCCTTTACAGCCATTGAAGCAGGACATTCTCCCCAAGCATGGTTGGATACCATAAAAAGCTAAAATGATACGCTCAGGATGCGAGGCTAAGCACTGCACTCAGGGTCAGCCGCTTTGGACCCAGAGAAGAGCATGTCTGATTGCATGCGGGTTGATGCCCCAGGTCCCGCCTCTGAGAAAAAGGTATTGGACGGGTCTGATGCTCTTTGGGTGGATGACACCTAAATGAACATCGGTACAAAGTCCCAATTTATTTCTAATATCAGAGATCAGACCTCTACTCTTGCCTGATGCGTCTAAAACAAAAAGGGGGAACTGTAGAGAGCTGCGGAATGCTATGCCTTAAAGATGGAGCTGGTTTCCGCCTTCCACCTTCCCGATGGTGAGTGCTCTCTGTCACGAACAACTCCACATTTGGCTAAGGCCGAGGATCTGGCTTGCTTCCATGTATGTGGACCTATCTGCATTGCCCCCATGGCACGCTGGGGTTGGCTACCCAGAGGCTATTTAAGCTGTGGGCTGGCTTTCCCCGGGGTCCGAGGATTGTTCAAGGTTCCTGAATAAACAGCATTGAAAAAAAAAAATAAATAAATAAATAAACAAATGGAATGAGAAATAATTTTTTTATCTATTTTTTGTCTTGTTTTCAACTTTTATGGTCAATTCATTTTTTTTATTTTTTATTATTACAATTTAATCATTTTGTATTCCAGCTGTAGCTGCCTCCCTTTTTCTTTCCAATCTTGCCCTCAATCCCTCTTTTCCTCCCATGCCCTTGCCCAAGTCTACTGTTAAGGTCCTCCTCCCCTTCCCTCTGACCCTTGCCTATCATGTCTCATCAGGACTGGTTGTATTGTCTTCCTCTGTGGCCTGTGAAGGCTGCTCCCCCCTCAGGGGATGATGATCACAAAGCCAGCCACTGAGTTCACATCAGAGACAGTCCCTGTTCCCCTTACTAAGAAACCCACTTGGAGACTGAGCTGCCATGGGCTACATCTGCACAGGGGTTCTAGGTTATCTCCATGCATGGTCCTTGGTTGGAGTATCAGTCTCAGAAAAGACCCCTGGGCCCAGATTTTTTTGGTTCTGTTGCTCTCCTTGTGAAGCTCCTGTCCCCTCCAGGTCTTTCTATTTCATGCTCTAAGAATGAGTGGCAAGATCATTCTAATTATTTAGGGGGGTAACTCTTATCAGGCTCACCCTAGAAATGGTATGCCAAAATTCAATCTATTATATTTAAATGTTATTTATCTTAAAAAGAACAAACAAAATATGGATCTTTTCTATATTTTAAAGTGCTTATCTTTTAAGTAGCTGAAAATTAAAATAATATTTAGAAATTCTTCAAAAGTATTTTCTTGCTACTGTGCCTAAGTTGAAGGTGTGGACTTTAATTTTAGTGCTGTCAAAGAATAAGGAACATTGACCTCTGAATCTAGCATTAGCAAATTTACAACCAGTGGAACACAAAAGATTAATTCAGCACTCACCCAGACAGTTTCTGTTTTGGCTCATGCGTGGGGTGGGGTTTATCAAACTCATTCTGTGATGACACAGGTTGCTTTCTGTAATCTCAGAGTGATAATTGGCTATTTACTGTTCCTCTCATCTGTCTAGATGAGAGGAACTTACAATTCTCCCTTCTGGAGGTGTTTCCCATTCCATTATTCTCTCTCTCTCTCTCTCTCTCTCTCTCTCTCTCTCTCTCTCTCTCTCTCTTTCTCCATTAGCTCTCAGAAGGCTGTTTTCTTTATCCTATTACTTTTTTCATAGAGAGCTGATGAGGATCCAACACATAGTTCAAGGACATCATTTCCAATAACAACAACAAAATCAGGATGTCAATCCAAGCTGATTTCACTCTACATGACATAAAATATTGGCAAAAAGAGGAAATCCTAATACACAAACAAAAATATTTCAGGTATGTCCTGAATGATATCTTAGTACTCATTTATTCATTCAATCTCAACTAGATGCTTACATACCACTTGTATTTCTTCACATTTGATGAAACCTTTTAAAATGCTGAACAAAGTTCCAGAACTGAGCTCATAAAAGTCACTACTTTTGGGATGGCATTTCCAAAGTGCTTTTACTACTTATGAGGTAGAACAAGAAAAAAGGCAAGCAATGAGAAACTGGCTTTGTGTTGTATTTTCTCCTGTGGCACTGTAAACACACCTTAGCTCACCCATTAACTTATTCTGAGTAACACAATGATCCTTCCTACATTTATTTGAGTCTGTTATTTCCTTTTTGCATAGGATCAAAGGTTCTTGAATATTGATGCTGTCTTTAAACACATTACATCAACGTTGTTCATCTACGTTAAGAATTACATCCAAGGCTGTGATGGCATTGAAAAGTCATTGTTCATAAAATCTTAATTGAAGGAGGGCTGAATCTAGCTCCTGGTAGGACCCATTTTAACAGAAAAGTCCCCAGTTGGTTCTGAGGGTGCGAGAGGCACCAGAGCGGGTGAGTCCTGAGACTGTAAGAGTGGACTAGAGAATGTCTCTGCCCTTCACCGACCTCTGCATTGGAGATCTCCGTAATGTGCTGAAGGTCTTCGCTGTTTGTATTGCTCTGTTGATGGTAAGGTTTTAATTTTGGAAATGTGAGCATTTCTGTGGCTTTGCCACAATGAAGAGCAAAATTTAGACATTGTAGGGCTATTCAGACTCGAGTCTGAATTACTGTTTTCATTTGTTTCTCTGGAGCCCATAAAACTTAACTGTGCTCTTCCACAGTGAAACAGCAAAAGGACACGCTAACCTGTGTGTTCAGCTTCCATTCCCTTAGGCAACATGTTCAGTGCAATGAAGTCTAAGAACAATAATCTGCTGGAAACCTTGTTAGCAGTTTATTAATCTTTGTATTCCTTTACCTTAGAAACTGTTCTTGTGTTAAAAGAGCATATACAGGTCCATCCACTGTGAAAGATATTCCTAGAAATGTTTCAAAGACTAAATCACTTCTTCAGCAAATACTTAACACCTATAATTGTGGCAAATGTTACGCCTGGGGATGCAGAAGTAGACACCATAAAGTCCGGGAGTTTCATGCCTTGACACATTAGGTAATATTTGCTAAAGGATCAAAACTACCTCAGCCAGCTGCATGGCTAATAACTGAATCTTGAATTTTATAACTATTTATTTGCATATTCCCATAACTAATGTCAGGTTCATAGTGTGCTTAAGAGTAGTTTTGTCAATGGTGTATTGAAGTGTGGGTGTTCACGTTGCTGTATACACATATGTGTGTTAGATTATGCTCATTTGTGTGTGATACATGTATGTATGCATGTGTTTCTATGTATGTGTGTGTGCATGTGTATTTGTGTGTTTGTGAGTTTGTGTCTGTGTGGACATGCATGTGTGCATGCATCTGTGTGTGTGTGTGTGTGTGTGTGCGTGTGTGCGTGTTGTGCAGGCCAAATGTTGTTGTTGGTTGATTTTCTCAATTGTGTCCCTCTTATTTTTTGAAGCTATATTTCTCATGGAACTGGAAGCTCACTAATTCAACTAGACTTCTTGCTCAGCAAGCTTCAAGGATATCTCCATCTCTGCATCCCCAGAATAAGATTACAGAATTAGGTTATAGATGTACATTGCTATGCCTGCTCTTTCACATGGATGTGAGGATACTAGTTAAGGCCCCCAATTTGTCTGGCACACACTAACAAATAGAACCATATCCCTAGCCCCAGTGTTCTCAACTATTTTTAAAGGTAACCTGCTTTGTTTATTTCCAAGTTGATTTGCAGCTGACAATATCAATTAGCCAGGTCACTATCAAATATGCATGTGTAGTAGGAAAATAGTTCATTTGATTACTGCCATTATTCAGTCCCTACAATTTTGCATTTGCTATTAGCTGCTTGAAGTTATCTTCCACAGATTATTGCCACAATAATTGCAGCCTATTACTGAAGATCATCATTATTTTGAATTTTAATTATTGCAATTATGAGGCATTTTGGAAAGTATGTTGAGGAGAAAGTGTTAGTAACTGTACATATTTAAAATGGCCAAATATACCACCATGATATGCAGGTAAGAATATTTATGTTTTTCAGCTATTCACTTAAGTTTGCATTTTATAAGCTACATCCATGTTTTAGATACTGATTTCTCATGCTTTAAAACACTGAGCACATTGTATCAATAAATTATAAGATGTGGGAATGTTGCACATCTGCAAGCTAAAATGACCAAAATGGAATCAGGAACGCGTTACCAGTCTATCCTTAAAGATAGATAATATTCAGTACACTGTATTACAATGTACATTCATCAGAATAATGCGTGCTTGGCTTAACATCCAAAATCTTTATCCTGTTATTGTCACAAGAATTAGGGATATTTGTAATTGGATTTAAAGAAAGAGAGAGGTGGAGGAGGATAGAAAGAGGGAGAGGAAGAGAGGCTGAGAGAGAGAGAGGGAGAAGAGAAAAAGAGAATTCGTATGATCAGAATCTATATGTTGCCTATTGAAATAAAGCTCTGCTCTTATTTATTATAAGAAACCACTAACATTGACTTATCCTGTCTAAAATATCTTGAGATATCATACATACATGGACATATTTCGAGCAATTGGGACATTTCAGTACTCATCAATATACAAATAAAAGTTGTCTAATTATTTTAACCCCTTGGCTATAATTTAATCTCGTATATATGTAAGATATAAGTCTCTTTTCTTTTTTCAGATAACACCTTAGCATTTTACTAAGATAAACTATATTAATTTTATTTCTTATTTTGAAGAAATTAAGTGTCTATTATATTTGAAGATGCATGCATACAACTTGACCCGGGTGTGGTGGTTGGTGCCCAGAATCTCAGTACGTGAGAGTCATGAAGATTGTCATGAAATGGGGATACAGAGTCAGTCCCCCTCTCTCTCGCTCCCTGCCTCTCTCACTCTCTTTCTTGGCTCATTCTCCTCATACATATGTGCACATATGTATGCATGTGTGTGTTTTAAAGCCGTAGAAGCCTGGATTGTTCTGGTAGGTTTTCTGCTGCTCGGTAATACCTCCCTTTTTATCATGTAATAAGTGATCACAGAAAAAGATTGTTCTTTCAATAGTACAATACACAAAGTACCATCTTTGTGTGTTATTAGCTGTAGAATGTAAGGCAAGTATATTGGTAACAAAAGATTACATCATGTATCTTGAGAGCTTTTTATAATGGGTCATGAATGTTCAAAGCAAAATATGAAATACTCTTTCTCGTGTGTGTGTGTGTGTGTGTGTGAAAGTTTAAGAAAACTTCTATGGAAGTCGTTGTTTGACATGTCCTCCATAATCTTGGGCTTCTGAATACTTAGTCTCCACTTGGTGACACTAGGTAGGTTTAGGATATGTCACCTTGCTGTCATTGGGTGAAGGTTTTTGAGGTTTCAAAATCCATGTGCTATTTCCAGTGTGTCCTCTCGGCTTCCTGTGTGTGGTTCAAGATGTGATCTCTCAGGTGCTCATGCTGCCGTGACTGCTCAGACATCACGGACCCTAAACCTCTGGAAGCCCTAAATAAAGCCTTCCTTCCATATGTTTCTTAGGTCATGGTGTTTTATCATTGGAATAGGAAAGTAACCAAGATTGAGGCTATCGCTTTTGAGGAAACCTACAAATAATGAATCAGCTTGGGTTAACTGAAAAAGCAGTAAAGGCTGTGGACTTTTGTTTAAGTGTCAGGAGTATGGAGAAAATGGCACCATTAGGATCGGTTGGAATGCAGTTGGCTGTTGGGACTTTCTGTAGCATGTTGACCTTAAAACTTAGTTTGACTTTGTGCTCTGGAAAGTCTTGAGTTTCACATTTTTTATACATCTGTATGTCTCAATGTTTCCTTTTCTGACCATTCAAAAATAATGTCTGACGGAACCCAGGAAGACAGATTTTTCTTTAGAAACTGAAAATCCATTGAGCCCGAAAAGGAATCTCTCTTCAGTTTGCATTTGAGATAAACATTTGTAGCAAACACACAGAATAGTGCATGTTTTGACCTTTAAATACATTTTAATCAAGAAATGTCTTTAAAAAAACTGCAGATTTTCTATTTCTTAAAAATATTATTTCTCTTTCATATGATACATCTCAAGTGCAGTTTCCCTTCCTCCTCTCCTTCCCGCCCCCGACCCTCTACACACACACACACACACCTCGTCCTCCTCTTTCAGATTCACTATTTCTCTGGTTCCCTCAGAAAAGCACAGGCCTCCCAGTGATTTCAACTAAACATGGCATAAGAAGGTGCAATAAGACTATACAAAACCAAGGCTGGATGAGGCAACCCAGTAGGAGGAAAATGGTCCCAAGAGCAGGTAAAAGAGTCGGAGACACCAATACTTCCATTGGTAGCAGTCCCACAGAAACCTCAAGCCAAACTATCATGGCATGTAATACAGAGGACCCAGAAGAGGCCTATGCAGGTTCCTTACTTGTCATTCCAGTCTCTGTGAGGCCCTATGAGCCCTTCTTAGTTGATTCTCTGGGCTGTGTTCAGCTGGTGTCCTTGACCCCTTTGGCTCCTATGATCTCTCCTCCCCCTCTTCCTTGGAGTTCCCCAAGCCCTTTCTAATGTTTTGACATGGATCTCTGCATGTGCTCCCATCAGTTGTTAGAGAAAACCTCTCTTATGATGAGGCTTTGCACCAATCTAATGAGCACAGCAGAATGCCATCAGGACTAATTTCATTGACTTTCTTGTTGTCAGTTGTCTTCCAGTGTCTGGCCATCCAGGCAGTGTCAGGATTGGCTCCCTCTTGTGGCTTGGGCCTCAAGTTAGACCAGTCATGGGATGGCTACATTATTGCCCTAGAATATCCTTCAGGCAGAAGAAACTGTAGATTTCAAGTTTAGGGGCTGGGTTAGTGTCCCAGTCTCACTGCTGGGAGCCTTACCTGGTTACAGAAGATGGTTGGTTTGAGCTGCAAATCCTCCATTACTAAGAGTGTTCATGTCAGAGACAGTCCCTGTTCCCCTTACTAGGGACCCACTTAGACACTGAGCTGCCATGGGCTACATCTGTGCAGGGATTCCAGGTTATTTCCATGCATGGTCCTTGGTTGGAGCATCACTCTCAGAAAAGACCCCTGTACCCAGATTTTTTGGTTTTGTTGCTCTCCTTGTGGAGCTCCTGTCTCTTCCTGGTCTTTCTATTTCCCCCTTCATTCATAAGATTCCCTGCACTCTGCCCAAAATTTGGTTATGAGTCTCAGCATCTGCTTCGATACCTTGCTGGGTAAAGTCTTTGAGAGGCCCTCTGTGGTAAGTTCCTGTCATGTTTCTTATTTTCTCCCTCTCTGATGTTTGTCCTGTTTGCCTTTCTGAGTGAGGACTGATCATCTTACCCAGGGTCCTCCTTCTTTAACATTTGTTGAGGAGGGAAAAGCTGTAACTCTTAGGGGTTTTCCTACTAAGTCATGCTATCCCTGGTTTCCGGTGAATGTATGCTCAGTGAAGTCTCCCACTCTGGATACCTGGACTTCAGATATCTTGCAATTCTCTGAGAGTTTGGGAAATTGTTCAGTTCATCATCCCAGTATGGTTTTTGTTGTTCTTTGATGAAGCTTTTCTCAGGCATGCACAAATGAGGATTCATCAAAAGACTCAAGGGAATTCCTAATCAACTTTCATGACCCCTTCCACATATTCCTCTCTTCTCCACTATCATACAGTGCATAAGAAAAGTCCCATACCATTTTTTCTCTTCCTCAAAAATAACTAATGCAACTCTGCTCTGCCTTTTCCCTAACTGCCCTTTTCTCAGAGAATGGCATCCTGAGTTGTGTTTTGCCGTACTTTTAAAGAGCTGTTTCACACACACACACACACACACACACACACACACACACACACACACACACACACATACATTCAGCTTACATTTTGTTACTAGAAAGAACACATTTCTCATCATGGTCTGATGTTCGGGAATCCCTATTTTCTTTATTATTATTTATTTCCTCCATATTACTGTGTTTATGTGTTTAGATGTCAAAGGGAAGCTATATAGAAGAATTTCTTTTTAGAAGATTATTTTGTTTATTTGAAGTCAGTAAAATAAAAAATCAAACTATATTATTGTTTTGCAATAAAATGTTTCAGAACAAACTTATAAATTTGATCTCTTCAGTCTTGATGAGGGAACTTTTTACCCACTGAAGTTACGTCATCTGGGTGATGAAATTGTTCCTGGATGGGTAGGTACCATTATCCTGAAAATACCACAGAAAAAGGGGAGAATAATAGTGGAATATCAGAACCATACATTTTATTTTATAGTTTCTCTGCAGTAAAAACTGTGAGCAAGTACTTCACAAAGTAGATTTCTCTGGAGGTTAACAAAATGGCTTAGCAGATAAAGGAGATGGCTGCCTGAGTCTGATGTTGGGACCTGCACAGCAGAATGTGGAAAGAGAGACTAGATTCCGAAAAGCTGACTCATGTGCATCAGAACCATGCTGTGGCATGCACATGCGCTTCCCACCCCATAGCAAATGTAAACAACACAAATTCTTTTCACTTAAACAAAATATGCTTTAGTTAATTACATTTTTAATTAATTACTTTTGTTGAACATTTTGAGAATTTTATTATTACAAGGCTTTAACTGCTGGGGAAGTCATTCTGTAATGTTATTAAAAGAAACAAGAAATTTCTCTTTTACGTAATCTGAAGCTGATCATGTTTCTTGGAAAACAATAATAATTTAGATATCCAATTAGAATACATAACAAATCCTTGATGTGTAAAACTTTTCCCCCCTAATTAATTGTCATCTCAGAAGCTTACTGCTTTTGTCTGATAACCTATGCCTAGTCCTGGAAGTTTTTAGCCTTTGTACAATCAAGAACGTTTTCTGCCTCTGAGACTTACTGTTGAATAAATTCACCCTTCTAGCTCTTTCTGAATGCTGGCTGGCTGGTTCAACTTAGCTGTTCTGGCTCAAACTCCTCTACAAGCTGACTTTTTCAAACTGGCTTTTCTTGCCTTCTGTGTGAATTGCTCTATTGCTCTACTTGGACTCATACAATGGCAATCTGTTCTAATCTTCTGGCTCTTTGTTAATCTCTGGCTCATTCTGTCTTCACCTGTGACTACCTTGCTCTCTCTCTGCAACTTGTCTCTGTAAAAAAACTGCTTCCTCTCTCCCTTTGTGCTGCTCCCTCTTAAGTTACCTCTCTTTCCCCTCTCTTCTTGTGAGAGTTGGGTGTATCCCATATTGTCAAATCTTTCTCTGATTAGTCACTTTATCTGCATTTCAATTAGACATCACTTTCAAACAAGAGTACTTCCTTCTACAAACTCCATTATCCTCTTTGTTTTATCTCCATTGCTTGGGAGTAAAGGTGCATATTCCAGCCAGAGGAACTAAATATGTGTGTTAAAGGCAAGTCTGTATTCCAGCCAGAGTAGCCATGTTGCTGGATTAAAATCTCTCTACACTGATGCTCATACAAAAGTGAAGATAATTTTAGGCATATTTAAAATATTAAAAGAAAACTCATCTGAGGCCTACACTTTTAAATTTTTAAAGTCTATACAAATAAGTTATGAATAACTTTTAAAAATGAGTATTTGATTAAGCAAAATTTGGTCCAATGTTGAAAGTCTGACTGTAGTAAAGAGCACAGGTTGTATTTCTTATTGTTTAACATAAAGTCTCAACTTTATTAAGGGTTTCTTTTTTCTTCTTAGTTTCAAGTTTATATGCATACTGTCATTGTCTTAGTTTCGGTTTTATGGCTGTGAAAGACAACATGACTAAGGCAACTTTTATAAAGGAAGATATTTGAGTGGTGTTGGCTTACAGTTTCAGAGGCTTAGTTACACTATCATCATGGTGGGAAGCATGTCAGCATCTAGGTAGACGTGCTGGAGAAGGATCTGTGAGTTCTACATCTTGATCAGTACCTAGCAGAAGGGGATTGTGTGCCACAGTCATTGAGTTTGAGTGTAGGAGACCTCAAAACCCACTCCCACAGTGACACAACTACTCCAACAAGGCAACACCTACTCCAAAAAGGCCTCATCTCCTAATAGTGCCACTTACAATCTATAGGCAAAGCATTCTAAGACATCAGTGTGTGGTAGCCAAACCTATACAAACCATGGCAGGCATCTTTACTTCCCAAGAAATCAAACATGCACAGTTATCATGTAGGGTCTAAAGATTTAACACAAAACAGTTATTATACATTATGAGTTTCTAGAAGTAGATTGGTTGTCCAACTAATGATCACTTCTCCCACCTTCTTACAAAATGGAATATAAACAATACAGATTTTCATCTACTTGGAGAACTTACCAAGTCAATGCTCACTACTAAACAAGTGAGATTATTTTTGTATGAGATGCTGTTAACAGCTGAGTTGTGGCTCTAGAATTAGGGCTTTTAAACTGTAAAGAAAAGCTCTGCAGGCTGTGGAGAGAACCTTAGCTGGGAAAGACACTTGCTGCCAAGAAGGCCTGAAGGGAAACAATCTCGTGCTGTGGGTTGTCCTTTGACCACCACATATACCGATGTGTGCACATACACACACGCAAGCACATATACTAATGTACAAAAAAAAAAGAAAAGTTAATAAACTGTAACTAATATTTAAAAAATATTAAAAAAGAAACAAAAAGAAAAGCATTACATGATGTGACTTTTTTCTTTTAATAGTGACAGTTTTAGGCTTGTTAGAAAAGAAAATATACTATAAAGTATCTAAGAGTTTTGTTGAAAGCTTGGCCCATAGCTTTTGGAAGAATTGGAATTTGCTTCCTTGTGTTAGGTAACTGTGTCATTTTTATTTTTGCAGAAGTGTTTGGAAGGTGGGCCTGCACTGAGTGGCACTGCTAACGGCTTCAGTGCAGCTATAATTTATATGGTACTTGCCAAGCTCTGGGTCTGTGGCCTGGATCTGTCATAAAACTAACAAGTGGCAAAACCTGATGACTTCTGACATGTCCAGTATATATTTTAAGCAAACAGTCATACTGAGCTTGCTCTAAATAGGGACCAAACCTTGCTTAAATAATAGAATAGGACACTGGCCATATATGGGGTTGGAATGGGCAGAGAAATTTGGAGTTTGATCTAGGTATATCTAAGATTTGTATTAGAATTTCTGTTAGACAAGGGTTCTTTGCTCATGACCTTGTATTGACTTTTTATATGCTACCCTGTAACCTGGAATTCAGCATAAAATTCTGCACTGTTTAGCAAATATTAAAGTATGGACTTCTTGAAATGATAAAAGTGAAAAAAAAATGATCTTAGACCAAACAAGGATGATAAATTGACAGGAATAAATCATAGTCCATCCAAGTACAACCTTAAGCATGTATGTTCTTCTGTCTCTTCAGGGGAATAAATTTCATGAGGAAAGGGAATATTTATTTGTTTTAAAACCTTAGTACCCAGCTGTGTCATGCAGATGAATCAATTGTTCTATCAAGTAAGCAAGACGATCTTGGTTCTGTCATACCAATGATGATGGATTTGTCACCTGGATGAGAGTCCTGGGATAACTGGGATGTCAATATTGATTAAGACATAATAAATGCAGACATAGTCACATATTGTATTACATAGTTACTCTATGAGTATAAGCAAGTGTTTTAACTTGTTAATATACAGCACTGTAACATATTAATCCCCAAGTTCCATCAGCATGAATTAAATATTTGGCTCTTAATTCATGCACTAAGCAATTTATTGCACATGGTCTATTACGTCAAATCTGTTCCTGTCAACATAACTATCATCTTCTATATTTGATCCCTTTGTCTACCGTGCCTCTATGAAACTGTAGTCCCAGGGTTATCACAGCATATGGAAGATGAATAGTTTTGTCTGAGGGTGACACAGTTCTGTTTGGAAATCTTATTAAGGATCAGATCCCACACATGTAATTTCCCTTATACTTTGAGCTTTGTCTTCCACTTTCATTTATCCCAGTATGTATAAGTCATCTTTTCTCAAAATTCAGCTATGCTAGTGGTTATCAACCTGTGGATCAGCACAGAATTTGGGGTCGAATGACCCTTACACAGGGGTCACCTAAGATCATCAGAAAACGGATATTTACATAAAGACTTATAACAATAGCAAAATTACAGTTATGAGTAGCAACAAAACAATTTTATTATTGAGGGTCACCACAACATGAGAAACTGTATTGAAAAGACACAGCATTAATAAGATTGAGAAACACTGAGCTATATAATTTTTGAACATATACTGAAAGGACTCTGCATTCTATTACAGGACACTTGCTCAACCATGTACAGTGGTACTCGATTTATAATAGAAATAGATGGGTAGAGAAAATTGGGTACAGTTATATAATAAAATATTACTTGGCTGTTAAAAAAAATGAAATCATGAAAATTATCGGTAAATGGATGAACCTAGAACCAAGACCCAAAAAGACAAATGTGCAATATATTCACTTACATGTGAATGTTAGCTGCTATGTATCTGAAAAGAGGCAACAATCTGTAAACAATAAATGTTGGATATAGGGTAAGGGACTTGAAGGGAGGGAAAGATTTCCCTAGGAAGAGGAAATAGAATAGATGGCTATGGGTGGATGGAAAGAGGCTGGAATGGAAGGATCAAATGAAGAGGAAGAGATAAGAAGGACTAAGAAAGGGAATATGGGGAGGGATATCTAAAACTAAGGGCCGTTTTAGAGATTGCATAGAATCTTCCTAAAAAGCTTCTTAAAATAGATGTTCCTCAACCAAAGAATGAATAAAAAATATTTAGTACATTTACATGATGGAATACCACTCAGCTATTAAAACCAAAGAAAACATGCAATTTGCAGGCAAATAAATGGAGTTAGGAAAGATCATCCTTATTGAGGTAACACAGACCCAGAAAATCATCCTTGGTATGTACTCATTTATAAGTAGATTTAGCCATAAATTACAGGATAACCATGCTACAATCCACAGACCCAAAGAAGCCAAGGAGGGCCCAATGGAGGGTGCTTGAATCTCACTCAGAAGAGGAAATAAAATATACATCTGAAGTAGATGGAGGGAGGGTACCAGGTGAGAAAGGGGGGGGGACTGTAACAGGGGTGGGAAGCAAAGGATGATCAGGAGAGAGAAAAGAAATCGGTGGTGGGTCTAGTATCCACTTATAAGTGAGTATATACTGTCTGTGTCTTTCTGTTTCTGGGATACCTCACTCAGGATGATCTTTTCTAGATTCTACCATTTGCCTGCAAATTTCATGATTTCCTTGTTTTTAATTGCTGAGTAGTATTCCATTGTGTAAATGTACCACAATGTCTGTATCCATTCCTCCTTTGAGGGACACCTGGGTTGTTTCCAGGTTCTGGCTATTACAAATAAAGCTGCTACAAACATGGTTGAGGAAGCGTCCTTGTTGTGTAAATGAGCATCTTTTGGATATATGCCTAGTAGCGGTATAGCTGGATCATTAGGAAGCACTATTCCTAATTGTCTGAAAAAGCGTCAGATTGATTTCCAAAGTGGTTGTACAAGTTTACATTCCCACCAACAATGGAGGAGGGTTCCCTTTTCTCCACAAACTCTCCAGCATGTGTAAACATATAAGATAGGATAAACATGCTAAAATCTGTGCACCTAAAGAAGCTAAACAAGAAGGAAGACCCCGTGTAAGATGATCAATCCTCACTTATAAAGACAAATGGCATAGACATTGGAAGTAGGAGAAAACAAGTAGCAGGGCAGAAGCCTACCACAGAGGGCCTCTGAAAGACTCTACCTATAGGTGTATCAAAGCAGATGCTGAGACTCATAACCAAACCTTAGGCAGAGTGCAGGGAATCAAATGAAAGACGTGGGAGTTAGTGAGATCTGAAGAGGACAGGAGCTCCACAAGGACCAAATATATCTGGGCACAGGGTCTTTTCTGAGACTGATTCTCCAACCAAAGACCATGAGTGGATATAACCTAGAACCCCTGCTCAGACATAGCCCATGGAAGCTTGATATCCAAGTGGGTACCCTAGTATGGGGAACAGGGACTGTTTCTGACATGAATTCAATGGTGGGGGGAAGTCAAAGAACCAGCCATTGAGGGCACAGAGAGACTGACCCACCAACCAAAGAGCATGCATGGATTGCTTGCTTTTTGTTTTAGAGAAACCATATAAAATATCAGTTCTTGTTTCTAGGAATATTCCTTATTAGTCTAGTATCTGTTCACTAACACCCATCACACCCTCAAGTCATACAGTATATAGGCAGAAAACAACCTGTGTCAACAGCAAGCCATTCCAAGATGCAGCAGGAGTCATTTTAAACACAGAAACAAACAAACAACAAAGAAACAAAAGCATTTCTAACATCAAGATGTTTTCTAGTCTCCAGAGGGAAAGATTTTTTTTCCTTTGCCCTGCTAAGGCTGTCAGTTCAGTGGCACATTACTTTAGTTCGAACAAAGTCCTACCTCCTCACAGTGGGAAAGGCTTCTTCTCTACCCTCCTGAATGTTCTCCCAGTGACACTTGAGATTCTCAAAACAATCAAACAAACACACACACACAAAAACCAAAACAAACAAATAAAAAACCCAAGAAAAGTAAGTTTTACTTTTTTTTTTTTGATGTTATAAAGCATTTGAGCTGTAACAACCAAATCATCCTCAAAAATACAATACAGCAATCTTTGGTTTTTGTCATTATAGAGTAATGATGTGATGTCTCCTTTGTGAAGACAGGAGAGCAGAACTGAATTAGAGCTATTGTCCTCACAGAATAGCCAGCCCTTCCCACTGATTGCAGTCCACAGTATCCCATGCAGCTGTGTTTTCCTTCCTCCACGGTGTCTACGTGTGAGACTCAAGTTTCTAAAGAAGTTTCTGCCTAGTAGCCAAACAACCACTTCGAGTAAGGAAAGTTGACGAGGAGGCCACCTAGGAGGCCTCGGTCTATAAATATCTGAAGAGAAAACTGCTTCTTCCCTGTGAAGCATTGGATTTTGAATAGGAAAAATTGAGAAATCATTTTTGATAGAATGTTTTCAGCTGCCCACCTACATGAGCAGTAGGTGTTTGTGGGTCAAATCCATCCTGTGTTTTGCTTGAGTTTGTTGGATTTTCTATATCTTTGCTATGGACAGCTATGGCTAAGCTTGGTATCTGCAGTATAGACCTCTGACCCACAGAGCCACAAGTGTTTGTTATTAGACTTGGTAAGAAAAAACAGAGCCCAGATATAGGATTATTTTTTTCAACATAACATTTTATTGATTTTTCTACAAATTTCACATCATTAACCTGATCATGCTCACCTCCCAGTCTTTCCATGTCTACCTGCCACCCCTGTGACCTCCGTCCACCAAAGGTAAAAATAAAAATGAGAACACGCTAAATAAATAAATTAAATAATTAATAAATAAATTAATTAGTAAACAATTCCAATTTATGTTATTTATACACTCGGTGGAGCATGACGGTTCCAATTCTGAGTCCTTCTTCTGCCTCTCCTCCAGAAGCCATCTGTTGTGGAGTGCTACACTTCGGCATCCCCAACACACTTTTTAAGAGCTGTTTCTAATGGCTTCCTGCCTAGGTGTTACTTTTGGAGGGGGGTGGGAAGGGGTAGGGGTTGTCACAGAAGCCCTCCAAGTCACTCCTTTTCAACCGTGTGTCTACGGTATTCAATATCTCACCAAAAGTAGCCTCCATGCTCTTCACATTCTGTGGGAGCACGGATCATGAGGCTTCCACAAGGTTTTTGGTTGTAGCACAGACCACGAACACAGTTTCGTTCACCTCCCACACTTCTGTAGGATGACCAACCCAGACATGGCCCTGGGTGGCAGCACAGACCATGACTGTCAACATGGCTTCAGGTGTCAGCACTGACCACTGACATCTGCATAGCTTCAGTGGTAACACGGGCCATAGACATCCACACGCCTGGAGGCCATATCAGGACCACCAACCCACTCATGGCTCTCAGTGACAGACTGGACCACAGGCCTCGATATGAGGCCAACTTGTGTATTGTCTTCAGCAAAGGGGTCTTATCAAGTAGTTATTGTGACTGATGGAAGTTATAGGCAATGGCTATGTTGTCCTAGAAAACTTTTGTTCCCCTGACCAATATGAGTTTCCCACACTTCGTATTTTAATTTTGGTTTACTATTTTTTGTTTCTTCTGAAAGTGGCATTGTCCACTCATGCCATTAAAACTAGAGAATTGAAGAATTACCTTTTGAAATTATGCTGACTAGTGGGTTTTTATCAGGTTTTTGATAGACCAAATGCTTAACCCACCTACCACTGCCTCTTCTCCTGCACCCCTCCATCCTTGCTTAGTCATTTAACACCCAGTGTCCTTTCTTTGGAATGAGGTTTCTTTGAAATGTTCTATCCCAATCAATTATATCTTAAAAATCGGATTACATGACTGTAGACTTTTAGAGCTTTTCATATCTCATCCCTCCTCATCCTGATTTTCCCCATTCTTCTCTCCTTGCCTAATTAAGCCTTCCTACCTCAAGATTCTCTCTACTTTTGTTTTACTTATAATCTACTACTATCCTTAAATACTCTATCCTGCCTCCCTCATGAACGTATCTCCTGACCCCGACGCCATGGCTCCTTCCTAGTTTGTTGGTTAAAGATAAGATTTTAGGTTAATACAACGCATGAGAAAGAACATGCAATGTTTGTTTCACTGTGGTTCAGTGATCTCATTTTTTTTTTTCAGTTATATCTATTTGATTTCAAATTTTAATGCATTTTTCTTTACAGGTGAATAATATTCCATTGCATATATACCACATCTTCTTCCTCCTCCTTCTCCTACTCCTTCTTCTCTTTCTCCTCCACCTCCTCCTCTTTTTCTTCTTTTAAAATGTATTGCAGGCTATCCTCAAACTCTGGATCCTCCTGCCCCTGCCTCCTTCAGCAAATCTTACCAGCCTACACCACCAGAGACAGCCCATATTTTTCTTCTACATTAAATTATTGATGAACATCTAGGTTGTTTTTGTGTGACTAAATCAACACTGAGGCATCTCTGTAGTAGAACATAGAGTCCTTTGTGTATATGCTCTGTGTTTTGGATAATTGACAGTCCTATTTATAATTGTTTGAGAATATTCTAGACTGATTTCCAGAGTAGCTGCACTTGATTAAACTCCAACCAATGGTGTATAAAAATTCCAGTTTCCTACTTCCAAGCTAGTATTTGTTATCAATTATATCTTGATAAAATTTTTAGGCTTAGGCATTAGGTTTATCATTAATTATATTACCTTACATTCACATAATTATTTTATGAAATTATTGTTTCTATTTTATTGATAAGAAAGCCAAGGCATTAATAATTAAATTATTTGCTTTTGTGTTCTACCACATAGAATTTCAATATAGCCAATTTATAACATTTCTTGAATCTCTTTCCTTTGAAAATTGTCATTGTTTAAGATTCAGAGTTCTTGCCTCTGCAATCTTGTATAATTTAATTCTGTTATGCTACGTTAATCTTTCACTTTTTTTGAACTCCAAGATACCTGTGATTGACAAAGAATTCAGAGCTATGACAAATACTCTGCATTTCTAATTTATTTACATATATTGGTCTATTTTCTATGGCCAACTAGCAGGCACAAGAGTGTAAACATTTACCTAGTTAGACTTTATTTACATCATTCTGTTACTGTCCTTCAGTTATGTGTATTGATGGCATGACTGAATTTTAAGAAGCTATACTTCATAGGATTTTAGCAACCAAGTAGAAAGTGACCTACATTTCAGTTATTCTGTTATAGAACTAATGTAAACACATTAAAAAAAATCCTTGGTCTCTTTCTCATGCTTTTCAGGAATCATTTCCAGATTCACATTATTTTTCTTCTTGATGTCTGAAATAGAAGATAATGGATGCTGTTTGTTTAGTATAGCCATAGAAACCAAGCTGATGTGAATAAGAAGAGCTTTAGTGGTACTGTGAAATGTAATGATCAGGGTTAGATGTGTGAGCTCTCTCAGTGCAGAAAATACTTTAGAGGCTTTTCTTTTGCTTACGATTTGATGTATTTTAAAGGAGTAGATCAATCCCTTCTTTAAGGTTATGAATATTCTTCTGTTTGGTAGCATTTAAATAGTCTATGTAAAGGTGAGTGAGCAATGGGATGGGGGACAGTTAAATACAAGCATAATTTTAAGGCACAAAAACTAATAATGACAGATTCAGCTAAACTAGGTCCCTTTGGACTCTGAGGAGAAGCCAGTGCATAGAGCTGACCTCATTTCTGAACATTTGGATTCAAACAGAAAACATTGCCACAGCATCCTTTGGTTCTGAGGAATTATAATTGTATTTTAGATCCATAATCTCATTTCTCTGTAATTGGAACACAGCTATTTCAAGCCTCCTTAGCATTTTTTATTTTTGCTTTGACAACTTGTTCCTAGGTAAGCCAATCATGATTTGGTTAAATAAAAGCAAACATAATTCATTTCAGATATTTGTCATGCAATGACCCCACTGAAGTTTCACATGGTCCCCAGCATTAGCATACTGTGCTATTTCCCCCGGAAACACAATATTACTTGTCTACTAGTAAAAGGAGTTCCCATAATAGTCACAATATGTTATCAAATGACCTATTTTGAGGTATATCTAGATCTATCTCTTTTTTTTTCCCTAAGGAAGAAATTTATTATATACCTAGCTTTTAAGATATGTTAAAATGTTTACACTGTAGTGCCAATTAACAAGAGGAACAAATATCCCAACTAACAAATTCTAAAAACACAAAGTATCTGGACTAAACCACCACATTAATGGTGTTTGAGAGTTGTGGTGATTTAACTGAAAATACCCACCATGGACTCATAAGGAGTGACATTATTTGAAATGATTAAGATACATGGCCTTGTTGGATTGGTCATTTTGGAGAAAGTGTGTCACTGTGGGTGGGCTTTGAAGTTTCAGAAACTCAAGCTAGGCCCAGTGGCTGAGTCGTTCTTCCTGCTGCCTGCAGATCCAGGTGTAGAACTCTTCAGCTCCTTCTCTAGCACCACGTCTACCTGTGCACTGTCATGTTTCCTGCCATAACAATGATGGACTAAACCTCTGAACATATATGCCAGCACCAATTAAATGTTTTCCTTTATAAGAGTTGCCGTGACCATGGTGTCTCTTCACAGTAATATAAAACCTAACTAAGCACACGCAGTTTCTCACAGGCCCCTCTGAAATGATTGTAGACTTTCTTGTTCAAAATGTCCTGAAATAAACCTATCTATCACTACTCCATGCTTCCCAGAAATGGAGCATAAAAGATTCTATTTCTGTTATGCTACTGGCATTGACAGAAAGCAATTTTCTTTTTCCTTTATCTCCTCCCCTAACACACACACACACACACACACACACACACACACACACACACACCACATACACACGCACACACACAAGCACACACACACACACACACACACAAGCACACACATTAATTAACTGTAATTATCCCTAACTTAGAGAAGAGAAAGCTGCTATTTACTATTCACTGTATTCTAGGTACCTGTGTCAGGCAATTTTCTTGCCTTATTTCATTCAACTGTCAAAATACACCCATGAGGTATATTTAGCATAGAAAGTAAAATGAGCCAGAGCAGAGATTAATTGCTAGAGTGAGTAAGTGGGGTCAGAAACTCGTAGTGACAGTGAAACATGCAAAATGGAGTGAGAAGCTGCAGAAAGGAAGGAGGGTGCGGTGCTGGTGGATGCTCTATGCTGTACTCCTCTCACGGTGCATCATGGACTGTTACCCCTCTGACTTTGACAAGCTTCTCTGATTGCTTTCACTATCACGTTAGGGCAGAAGGTCTGCCTTGCAATATTCTAGTGTCATCCCTTAAAAATTTGTTAAACTTTTCTCCTTTGTTGTTTGAAATGTTGTGTTTAGGAGAAGATAGATACTACACTGAGCTTGATGGTCCTGGTATCTTTTTTTCCTTCCTTCCTTCCTTCCTTCCTTCCTTCCTTCCTTCCTTCCTTCCTTCCTTCCTTCCTTCCTTCCTTCCTTCCTTCCTTCCTCCTTCCTTTTTCTTTTGAGACAGATTTTGCCTGAATATCCCTGGCTGTCAGGAACTCACTGTTCTGAAACTCATAGAAATCCTCCTACCTCTATCTCCCAAATGCTAGGATTAAAGGCACATTTTCACCCACCACCCTCAACAAACAACCCAGCTGACCCTGTTATCTTATGTTCTGGAAAAACCAAAGTAGCCATATCTAAGTCTAAAAATAGAAAGCAATACTACCTAATGGCTAAGTGTTCTACAATGCAAGTCAGGCAGCACCTCCAACTGCAATGTTGTCCTAGAATTTCTTTTTTTAAAAAGTCGATTTATTATTTATTACAATGTATTCACTTTGTATCCCATTGAAGACCCTACTTCTGCTATTCCAAGTTCCATCCGTCTTCTCCTCTACTCTGCTCCTCCCCTAGTCCATTGATAGTGGAGGACCTCCTCCACTCCTATCTGAACATAGCCAATAAGGTCTCATCAGGACTGGCTGCATCCTCTTCTTTTGTGACCTGGCAAGTCTATGCTTTCAGGGATCATTTCTATAGTTTGTCCTAGAATTTCTAATCTCAGAAGAATCTAAAAGGAAGCAATGTTTAAAGACAATGGTTTGCGGCTGTCATCTAAAATGTCTCTACTGAAGCTTAGGCCTTGTGATACCTGTTCCCAACTGTCATTCACCAGAATTGTGATTCTAATGAAATAGGTGTGATTTTGTGCCACTGAATTGTGGATATTTTGTAAGGGTGCAACACTTAACTAGACAACAAACATTTTATTTATTATTTATTACATTATATTCCTGCTGTACCCCCCTTCCTCATCTCCTCCCAGTCCCACCCTCCTTCCCTCTTCTCCTCCTATGCCCCTCCCCTAGTCCACTGATAGGAGAAGTCCTCCTCCCTTTCTATCTGACCCTAGCTTATCAGGTATCATCAGGACTGGCTGCATTGTCTTCCTACTTGGCCTGGCAAGGCTGTACCCTCCCAGGAAGAGGAGATTTGATAAGCTCTTTGGAGCTGGCCACTGAGTTCATGTCAGAGACAACCTTTGCTCCCCTTACTGGGGTACCCACATAGAGACTGAGCTGCCCATGGGGCTATGCATCTGAGCATGGGGTCTAGGCATTCTCCATGCATGGTCCTTGGTTGGAGTATCAGTCTCTTCAGGATCCCTTGGCCCCAGATTTGAGACAACAGCTTTTTAAGGGAAAACATAGTTCAAGGTTTGTTGTACTTTTCTACCCCTACCTTACTGATAATGAGAAATTAACATAGAAATATTGTACATGTAACAATTAAAAACACAGAAGAGAAAAACTGCCCTATTTTTTTCTCTGATAAGGGAAGGAACGGCAGTGATGAATTTTGAAAGGTAACTTACATATTTTTTAAATTTTTTATTTAACTTTTATTAATTACACTTTATTCCTTTTGTATCCCCCCATAAGCCCCTCCCTCCTCCCCTGCTGGTCCCACCCTCCCCCCCTTTCTGCATGCATGCCTCTCCCCAAGTCCACTGAGAGGGGAGGTCCTCCTCTCCTTCTTTCTGATCTTTTTTTTTTTTTTTTTTTTTTGTTCTTCTCAATGCAGTTTATTCAGGAACCTTGAACAATCTTCTGACCCTGGGGAAAGCCAGCCCACAGCTTAAAATAGCCTCTGGGTAGCCAACCCCAGCGTGCCTCGTGGGCAATGCAGATAGGTCCACATACAGGGAAGCAAGCCAGATCCTCAGCCTATTTTTTTAACCCATGACTTTCTATTATTCAAATTCAATCAGGCGAGACTATGATCATTAATCTCTTAAATAAAAATTTACAAACAAAAGTAATCAAAGCACTCTACAAATCACTTTATTTGTTTATTTATTTAGTCTGTTTATTTTTGAAACACAGTCTCTACAGAACCTTAGGTGTCATTCAAGTTACTATGTAGACATGACTGGCTTGGAACTCACAAATATCTACCTGTCTCTGCCTCAAGAGTGTTAGGGTTAGAGGTTTGAGCCACCATGTCTGGCCATAAATCATTTTATAATACAGAATTGTCATCTAGTCTCTTCTCAAATAGCTCCCTCATCAATATTAAGATGCCTGGCAGAGAGCTCAGCAGTAGTTGTTATTTTGCTGTTCTCTTACTTGTCTACTTTAGTGAGAATCCCAGTGAAGACTTTAAAATATTTAGGGGAAAGATCTCTGTGGTTCACTCACCCAGGATAATGACAGTGCTGTGCAGTTTGACTAGTCCCCTGCAGAATTAGTTTCTGAAGCACAGTAGCTTTGCTTGGTAATCTGGAGCCTGATGTAGACACCTGGCTTTTCTAAACCCATTTAGATTCCATTGTATGCAATGGGATACTAACATAGATCTGTTTCCTCTTCTCTTCCATAAGCAGAATCAGATATATACAGTTTCACTTAGGATATGTTGTGTGCTTGTCTCCTGAAATTTCTATTGCTTTAAGGCTTCGTTAATTATTTCTGTTCCTTTATGAAATATTCTCAACTAAGGTTGGGCATATGGAAACATTAGTCTGGCTTCTAAAGGTTCATGTGGGGAGCTGTAGACACCTCCCACATTCCCTCCAATCCTACCCTCCCTCTGTCATCTCCTCCCATTCCCCTTTCCAAGTCCACTGATAGGGGAGGTCCTCCCCCCTTTCATCCAACCCTAGCTTATCAGGTCTCATCAGGAATGGCTGCATTTTCTTCCTCTGTGGCCTGGTAAAGCGGCTTCCCCCTCGGTGGGGGGTAGTCAAAGAGTGAGCCACTGAATTCATGTTAGAGACAATCCCTGTTCCCCTTATTAGGAAACCCACTTGGAGACTGAGGTGCCATAGGCTACATCTGAGCAGGGGTCCTAGGTTATATCCATGAAGGGTCTTTGGTTGGAGTATCAGTCTCAGAAAAGACCCCAGGGCCCAGATATTTTAGTTCTGTTGCTATCCTTATAGAGTTCCTTTCCTCTTTTATCTCCCCCTTCTTTCATAAGATTCCTGCACTCTGCCCAAAGTTTGGCTATGTGTATCAGCAACTGCTTTGATGTCCTGCTGGGTAGAGTCTTTTAGAGGTCCTCTGTGGTAATCTCCTTTCTTTTTCTCTGTTTTCTTCCTCTTCCTCTTCTGATGTCCATCATGTTTGCCTTTCTGAATGTGGATTGATCATCTAACCCAGGATCTTCCTTCTTGCTTAGCTTCTTTATTTATACTGGTTTTAGTATGTTTATCCTATATTATATGTCTAATATCCACTAATAAGCAAGTATATACCATGTGTGTCTTTCTACTTCTAGGATACCTCACTCAGGATAATCTTTTCTAGATCCTATCATTTGCCTGCAAGTTTCAGTGACTGTCTCTTTGATCACCTCCCCCTGAGGGGGAAACAGCCTCACTAGGCCACAGAGGAAGACAATGCAGCCACTCTTGAAAGACTTGATAGGCTAGAGTCAGATGGTAGGGGAGAAGGACCACCCCTATCATTTGACTGGTGGAGGGGCAAGGGAGGAGAAGAGGCTGGGAAGGTGGGATTTGGAGGGGAGGAGTGAGAGGGTTACAGCTGGAATACAAAGTGAATAAAATGTAATTAATAAAAAAAATTAAAAAAAAAAGAAAAATTTACTTGGTTATCCTCTCCATCTTATTCTCAAGGTGGGGAGTGGGGGAGGGTAGGGAATGGCTGTGGTGGGCAGTAAAGGTGGAGAGAGACTTAGAAAATGCAAGGTGATGTTAGACCTAGACCGCAGACCATGGAGTGACAGCTTTCTTTCTTCCTTTGTGATTTCAAGGTTCAGTGCATTTTCACCAAAGCTTTTCTCTTCCTCTGCAGCTGTTGATAAGACACTTACAATTAGAAGTCACCACAGACATCCCACTGCTGTTACTATCTCTTCTTGTAAGGCTTTATATCACTCACATTTTCTGTATCCTTCAGCATATTTTTTCTTGGATTTGTCTAGGCAACCATCAAGTTCAAATGAAGCATCTTCATATTTTATTCTTACTTATATTTATATTTTTCATGTGACAGGCTCTCACCATGTGAATTAATCTGTCCTGGAACTCACAGAGACCCACCTGCCTATGTGCCTAGAGTGCTGAGATTAAAGGTGTGTGTCACTAGGCCAGGTACTTACTTTTAAAAGACTAATAATTTTGTTTATTTAAAATATTATTGCATTATTCCCCCTCCCTTCTATCCCTTCCAAATTAAAGGCCTCTTCTACTTTAACTGTTAGTCCTACATATACATATAAACAAATAAATATGTAAATACAACCTACTGAGTTCCTGCAATGTTGCCTGAATGTGTATGTTTCTGAGCACTTGCTTAGCTTTGGGTAACCAATCACAGGACTCATCTCCAGGGAAGTCTAATTCTCTCTCTCTCTCTCTCTCTCTCTCTCTCTCTCTCTCTCTCTCTCTCTCAGCAGTTGATAACTGTTTGTACCTATACAGCTATAAATCTAGGGTGTGATTCTCTAAAATTTCCTCATTTGCTTTAACATGTCATCTCTTGTTGGAGTTGTTCAGGTCTTCTTCTGGCAGCCATGTGGTTATGATTTCATGGCAGTAGCTTCTGTTTCATAGTTTGATGACACACACTCACAGAAGACTTTCCAGTCCTTTGGCTCTTACAATCTTTTCGCCTCTCTTATGTGATGTTCTATGAGCCTTAGGTATAAGAGTTGTGTCATAGATATATCTATTGGGGCTATGCATTCTGACTAGATGTAGCTTTCTGTAGCAGTCTGCTGCTGCTGCAGAAGGAAGCTCTATAATTATATTTAGTGATAAGGAATGTATTTAGAGGGCAGTTAGGAATAATACTGCTGTAGGAAAATTGATAGTAGTAGGGGCTCTTCTAAGAATATGACATTAGGCACTAGTAGTTGGAATGGTTTATAGTACCAAGCATGTTTTTCTCCTGCCAAATGGACATTGAACCAACTAGACAGCTGTTGGTTACAACCAATATACAAGTGCCACTATTGCACCTTCAAGGATATTTTGATATGCATGTCATTATTGTGACTCATAGGCATCAAAACTGAGTGGGACTGTTGATTTCTTTATTCCCTTAGCAGCTTTTATATCACCTTCTAGTAGTATGAAAGCTAGTTCTAAGGGAGAAGGCTTTCTGATCAATCCCCCTCAAATCTTCCAAATCCCATGTCCAAAGCAAGTGGTAGCTTCAACATTAGTGACTTATTTCCAACTTCTGGAAGGCAACCAAGAGCAATTGTTATTCTGGAAGTCACTTGGACTCCTTTTATTAACAACTTGAAAAGAGATTTTTCTAAGCTTGTACTGGGAGTTTTGTTAGATAGTCTATGGCTCTTGGGGAAGATATATCCTTAATAGTGATATCACTTCATTTAGAAAATATAATATGCGTTTCCCTGAGGAAGATTATTTTTCTGCTCTCCACATTCTGTAGTGGCCTATTAGTGCCTTGTAGAGGGTAGAGGCATGATTGGCTACTCTCGACACATTGGTATGTCTACTGCTCTTGTCCTTGTTCAGCTCATGTTATGCAGTCATGTTGCTTATCTAATACTAAATGGTCAGCCCTGAGAATACACAAACAAATAACATTTTACAGACTGAGCAGGTTGTATTTTTGGATTTAAGAATACATATGTTAACGTGCAACGTAGGATCAGAAAATATCCAGAGCTGTGAAAATGAATTGCCTTCCCTCATAAACTGCACCTTGGAGATGTGGTTTCAGATAGTTTTTCTTAAATGGACCTGCCATTATAACATATACAATAATTGCCATATTTAACACACTTTAAAATTAAAGAGTTATTGGTATTGATTTATTAAGTAGGGTTATAAAGAACTTCTTGTTTTTAATGGTTATTTTAGACCAGAAAGTTTTTCTTATACTCTCATGCCTAAGCTGGGCTCACAGCACTGACCTGGAGGTCTTGTGACTACTTGGGTGTTTCTCTCTTAATAATGTAGATTGTAGGAGGACAGAGATTATGTTAAAGTTAGCATTAAGTTCCCTACATAGGCCAAGGGTGTAAAAACTAGCATGTGCAAGTTTTTTAAACTGTCAAGAAGAGGATGTTGTTCTAGACCCCATGTTCATGAAGTAACCTCTAGCAGATAGGGTTATTATGCTCTGTACACTTCTCATGCTTTTAAATATCAGCTCAATACTAGCTACAAAGTGTAAGACACGCTACACCTTAACAATAGGATACATGTCCTTTATTACCTGGATGAATAAACTTTAATAGAAATGGTTAATTTTGTAATTGGTAAAGGTAATTGATATTTCCAAGTCTCTCTTTTAATACTTTCATAGATTCAAACACATATCCTATTTTTTTTTAATGTGGCTGTTTTATTATCAACTAGTTCTGTCATTTCTCCTAACCAAATATTTGACTGAATAAGTTTCTTCCACTTGGCATGTTGTCCCCAGTTCAAAAATGTTCCAGTGATATTTTAGGCCAGTGTTATTTTTGTCAGTGAAAAATTGTCTTTCTCACTGAGCAGGTCTTATTGCCATGGAAGATTAACTAGAGTTGTCAGGAAAAAGAAAACATGTCAGACATTTTGTTCTCTTTCTGTCAATGGGTCATTCATTTACTCAGTCATTCACAAGGTTGGTTCATCTTTTGGGAACACTACAGTCCTAATCTACATTTTATATATTTAAATGAACTAATTACTGAAAGAACATGGGACTCAGTGCTCTATGATCGCAAGTGTGGGAACGGAACATGACAGTTCTTCTTCCTTTAAAACTGCCTAGAGTTCTCGATATGAATACCTAAGAGGCACCAGAATGTTCAGTGACAGACAGTTGCAAGTGTCTCTTGTTTTTGCTCTGCTATGCTTAGGTGTTATCAATGAAGGGGCTTTACCTTTAAGGCTAAAGTTCCCAATGTAATTAGGATTTTTGGGAAAAGGTAACTTTGCTGCCGTATTCTAGATTTTTCAAAACCCAGAAAAATAAATAAGACTTGCAAGAATACATAAATTACATTTTTATTTGTGTCTAAATTCTTAAGAATTATATATTTCTTTGTGGGAGTTGTTGAAGCATAATCATATTGACAGCATGCTAAGTGTTCTTGTCATGGTTATAATGGATGTAAATACAGAGAGCCTGTTTTCTTCAAGGTTTGGGCCTGCATTGCAATTCCTCCACTGAGGCAAAACCCAGCTCTGACTTCATGGAGCTCAGCAATTAAAAACAAAGAAATCATAAAAGTTGCAGGCAAATGGATAGAACTATAAAATATCATCCTGAGTGAGGTAACCCAGAAGCAGAAAGACACACAAGATATATACTCACTTATAAGTGAGTATTATATTAGACATATAATATAGGATAAATACATTAAAGTCTATAGTCCTAAGAAAGTGAAACAACAAGGAGGACCCTAGATGCTCAATCCTCATTCAGAAGGGCAAATCAGATAAACATAGGTAGCAGGAGAAGACATGGAACAGGACAGGACCCTGCCACATAGGGCCTCTGAAAGACTCTATCTAGCAGGTATTGAAGCAGATCCTGATACTCATAGCCAAACTTTAGGCAGAGTGCAGGTAATCTTATGAAAGAAGGGGGAGATAAAAAGAACTGGAGGGGACATGAGCTCCATAAGGAGACAAACAGAGGCAAACAAAAACAAAAACAAAAACAAGCAAACAAACCTGGGTCCAGGGGCCTGTAGAAACTGATACTCCAACCAAGGACCATGCATGGAGAAGATCTAGACCTCCTGTTCAGTTGTAGCCCATAAGCAGCTCAGTGTCCAAGTAGGTTCCCTAGTAAGAAGTACAGAGACTCTCTCTGACATGAACTTAGTGGCTGGCTCTTTGATCAACTTACCCTGGGGGCTGCCATCTTGCCAGGCCACAGAGGAAGATGGTGCAGCCAGTCCTGATGAGACCTGATAGACTAGAGTCAGATGGCAGATGAGTAGAACTCCCCCTTTCAATGGGTTAGGGAAAGGGAATGGGAGTAAGAAGGAGGGAGGGTGGGACTGGGAGACAATGAGGGAAGAGCCTACAATTGGGATATAAAATGAATAAATTGTAAAAAAATATATAAAAATAATAATATGTTTACTTATCTATATGAAAGAATAAATAAAAGAAAAAGAAAAAGTAGGCTCCAGGCTTTGCCCACTTTTTTTCAGTTTGCCAATAATTTGTATCCACAATGTCTTTATGTCATAGTAACCCAAGTGATTGAATCAATATATCCTTTAAGGATATTGAGACACACACACAAAAACAAAGCAAAGCAAAACCTCTCTGAAAAGAGCTTTTCAGAGTTATCCATCTGTTCTTTCTTAGTTCTGTCAGAATTTCATCATTAAATACCTACAACATAGTATTAGGAACTTTTCTGAAGAAAATCCAGTGTTTGGTAATATGTTTCTTAGGCAAGATTAGGATAATTAAGGATGGATGTGTTCATCTTCAACTATATTTGGGGGACATTCCGAGTTCCAAGAAGATAGTCTTGGAAATATCACATTCTTAAAAATGAGAATTGAGGTTAAATAAAATTTTTATCGTAATATACAGCAAGAATAACTTCTTTTATGTGCCAGTAAATGATGTTCTAACTACTTAATAAGAAACTTATTTTTTAGAAAGACAAAGGGCTTGCCTGTTCTTAAATGACATGACAAAAAGTCTGGTGGTACACTTGAATCTGATTAAAAACTAGCTATCAAACCTAAAACAATCTTCAAATTTAGTGAATTTCATATAAAAAGGCATTTTTAAAAGAAATTGAAAGCATAATTATAAAATAATAGAAAACAAGGAAAAATCCTGCATAGACAAAACAACCCGTAGCCAAATATATGAATCAAAAACAGCATGCTGTTGTCATATAATAATTGTGTGAGGCAATGGAATTTAGAGATATTCAACTGGGATTAGGCATAAGGAACAAGAACAGAGGACAGAAAAAGAAAAGGTTTTTCTGTAAAAGACAAAAAACAAAACAAAAACCAGAACCAACCCCCCCCAAAAAAAACCCACTTACAGTTTCACATAAATAGAATGTGAGGAATTGTCAGCTTCTGAAGGCAGATAGAGATGCCATCAATGTTTCTCATTCTCTTAGTGTGGATGATGAGGGTCTAGAGAGCTACTGCACATGGTAACTATTGTCATTAAAAACACCATATACTTCAAAACTGCTATGAGCATACTTTAGTTCTAAACACAGAATTAAGTTTGCTAGCTTCCTTTAGTCATTCCACACTGCATACACATTTAAAGACTCGTCCAACTCTGCTCCTATGTTTTAATCATGCACTTTCAGTTTTGGTTGTTTTTTGCATCAGTCAGGAACTTCCCAAGGAGAACAACTTAAAGGAGGACAGAATACTCAGGCTCAGGTTTCAGTCTATCACAGCAGGAGAGCATGAGAACAGGACATACCATGGCAACCAGGAAGCAGAGGAAGGGAGTGCCTTGGCTACAGGACCGTCTTCTCTTTCTCCTTTTATTTCGCCATCTCCTCAGTCTGTGTGATGTCTCCCACACTGAACTTTGTTCTCCCCCTTTATTTAATGCTCACTGGAAATGTCCATACAAGCCCATCTACATAGCTTCTTAATCTCACATGCATTTAAACAAGTTGACAAGATTAACCATTACTACTTCACTCCTTGTCAACGTGACATACAACTGTATCTTCATAAACAATAGTATTCTATCATGGCCCCCTCAAAGCTCATGGCCATCTCACAGTACAATATATATTCAGTGTATCTCTAAGGCCACCTCAGTCTTAATAGTGCCAGCATTGTTCAAAAACCTAAAATTGAAGTCAATTCTGAGACTCAGAGTACATCTTACCCATAAGTATAGGAAGTAGATAAATCCCTGATGGGATGATATCCCAAGTGACTGTGTGTTGCTAATATGGCCACAGCAATGTCAGGGACCCCATACCCTCAGCCTGAGAGAGATTGCCAAGCCTGTGTTGGGGCTCTGAGTACAAATATTGACAGTGTGCAGAAACTGTCCACCACAGCTTCCTCCCCCTGGATATTTAAAGCCTGAAGACCATGTCTGTGCACAGACTACTTCAACTGAGATTACTTAGATGTGTCTCCTTGAACCATAGGACTTACCTCTTTGTTGATCTGTTTGAAATAAGCCACATCCCTTTCTCAGTTATATAAAATAAACACACATCTTTGTTCAACTCTCTATCAAAACTCCTGCTGAGCTTCTGGATTGCTGCAGTTTCTCCAGGAGAGAGCCTAACCACCAGATCCAGCTTTCTGTCTCTGTCTTTTCTTCATTCCATCAATGCTGTAGTCAGGTCTGACCCTGGAGCCATGCTGGATATTGCACAGGAGCACATGCAGAATAAAAATTAAGCTTCTGCTGGGGGTTGTTCTAATGCTGGCTCTCAAGATCTGCTTACACCTATGCTATTTTGTAAACCTGCCTAAGTCATTATATCTGATCAGTTCATTAAACACCCTACACCTGGGCAAAATGAGGTGGATGTGGTTAAGGCTCCCAGGCTTTAAGGAGAGAATCAAGGGAGAAAGATAGAAAAAGAGAAAGTAGGAGGACATCACAATGGGTTAGCCTGGAGAAGAAACCAAGTGGGGCCTGGAGGAAGGACTCCAATAAGGGTATGAAAAGGTTCAGATGAAGAATAAAAGCATTTATAAGATTATGCATGAAAGATAGGAGGATTAAGGAGAATGATATTGGATTGGGGCTGGGAGATGGATGGTGAGGTGATTCAAACAGTGTTGGTAGGAATATCTGCTCTGCCCAAGGTAAATGAGGCAATTATAAATCTAACAGGTGTCTGTGTCTTATTATTTGTGATAGCAGGTTAAATAATACCCCTGTGATAATCTTAGGACTAATAACATTATGTAGCGGAAAGCACTCATCTTTTTATTTACAACAAGCTTCATACTTCTAAGATACAATGATACAGAGTAAATGTTTTCATTATTAAGAGGCAGGAGACTATTAAAGGCAGGATCGAAGCAAGGCTCAAGCAAACAAATCATGAAAATCTTTGGAAAACAAATCCTTTAGCTACATGCCCAACATCTGGGGAAAATAGTGGTAGGATATGGACACCAGAGTTCTTGGACAGTACCATTCTAGTGACCTTGGCATATGTAACTCTAATAGTCATTGGGTAACTCCATTCCTTACCTGTGTCCTGTGGCAGACAATCCATGTTTCTGGCATGTCAAACAAGACACACCTTTGGCCTCACAGATTCACTCTCACAGCTCTAGGCACCATGGCTGCAGAGGCTCCCTACATCATCAAGATCGGAAACAGGCCCCCTTTGGACCTTGGTTATAATAAAGCCAGGCAGTCTTCCTTCCTCAGGCAGCTTGTGTAAGCAGGGCATCCAGTACCTTTCTCTTCTCAAGGGAATATTTTATAATATATTTTTTTTTTTACACTTTTACAAGCTTTAGGCTGAGATGGGTGCATTAAAGCAATTTCTAAGATGCCTTTAAGGCAAGTTTATTGTTGAACACACACCACAAACATTGCTAAATATGTAAATACAATCTGATCAGTCCATATATATTACTTACATATATTTGATTTCAGGGTTGACTATTTGGTTTTAGACAACTAATTGGGAGGGCTCTTTCTTAGGGAAAACTATTTCTCCCACTCTCAATGTTCTTTAGTTGCCTATATTTCTTTGTTTAGGGTTGAGGCCCCATGAGATTTTCCTTTTCCGCAGTAACATGTCCATTGTTGTCATCCTTGTTTGGGTTAAGTTTAGACAGCCATGTTGATGAGACTTCATAGATATAGTTTCACTGACATTTCTAGAATACATAAGCCCATAGCATTCTTTCTGTTCCTCTAGCTCCTACATTATTTCTGCCCTTCTACCACTATGATTAAGTAGAAGAACTGTGTGGTGATTGTATATTTGGGCCTGGATACTACACAGTTCTCTGCATTTGATCAATTATGGATTTCTTGGTCTTGTCTGTTGCAAAGAGACTTTTCTTGATAAGGCAAGACACTTTTATTTGCATATGGATAAATAACAAATATTTAGAATGTGGATAGGAATTACATTGGTTTAGGAAAGTGATAATTCTCCTCCAAGATTCATGAGTTCACTTGTCTGGGCAACTGGGTATGTTTCCAACACTAGATATGATTTTCCTCTTGTAAATCAGGGTTTAAGTCCAATTAGACAACTGTTGGTTACTGCCAAGATATTAGCACTTTTGCACCTTTAGAGATATCATGTCATACTGGTTTTTGCTGTAATTCAAAGATGACATAGCTGGGTAGAACTACTCCTTCCTTATCTACACTGGAAGCTTGTGTGGCACATGTTGGTAACAGGAAAGCTAGTCCTCAGAAAACAGGTTTCCATGCAAGATCCAGCTTGGATACTATAGGTCTTGTATATGAAGCGCATGAATAGAGACTTAGGTTTGAGAAGAAACCAAAGGCGACAGCAATAGCCTATCATGTTTTGGAAGTCTCTTGGAAAATGAAAAGTTGGAAAATGAAAGGGACTTGACGTGGAGGTTTTTGTTAGATGGTCTATGGCTCTCAGAATGAGCACGGTCAGCCTAAGTGGGAAAATTTTTAATTAAATGGTGTATGTATACTTGGGCTTATCTATAAATCATTTTAGGCAAATAAATAATATGATTTCTTATGAATTTTATGTAGACAAATTTACTGTTATTTTACCTTCCTCCCTTCTTCTTTTGTATTTATCCCCCATATCCTTAATTAAAATATTTCCTCTTTTCCATTTGCCCCTTCCAATAGTTTGTACATAGATCTTCAACTCTCTATTATTCCTTTGTGCCTCCCCTATGGCACCATTTGCTCCCATTGTTTCTTCAGTTACTCCAGAGAAATCATGCTTCTCTTAGCCTTGAGTTTACATCTTTTCTGCTCTGCTTTTTTAATTCCAGTTCTTTCTATGGATCTGGTTGAAAGTAGTGAGCAAAACCTATGTCCTTTCTCAAATACTGTACCGCCTTGAAATTTCCTCTACCACATTAATTTCTCTTTCATCCTTAAACTAAGCCATTTCCCCAAGTTTCAGATCACACATGGAACACAGATGGTTTTTGAAAGACTACAACATACACAGCTTCTACTTCAATCTCCAACGGAGCCCTTTCTTCCATCTGGACCCCCATGAGCAGAGCTGTATTGTCAGCATCTTCTCAGCATGCCGCTTCTGAGATCCCTTGAGATTAGCCTACTAAGTTCTGGCTACTGCATTATCTGGGGCTTCTGTAGCTCAGATCTTGAAACATTTTTTTCCACAAACCAATTCCAAATGCATATGTTTCCTATTGTGGTGCTTTGAATATGAATGGGCCTCATAGACTTATGTGTTTGAATACATGGCTCTTAGGGAATGGCACTATTAGGAGGTGTAACCTTATTGGAGGAAGTGTGTCACTGTGGGGCAGGCTTTGAGGTCTCCTATGCTCAAGCTATACCCAGTGTGCCACACAGGCACCTTCTGCTGCCTGTGGATCAAGACGTAGAACTCTCAGCTCTTCTAGTACCATGTCTACTTGCACACTACCATGTTTCTGGTCGTAATGATAATGGACTAAACCTCTGAAACTGTAAGCCAGCCCAATTAAATCTTTTTCTTTATGAGAGAAGTATCGCAGAAGGAGAAAGACACACATGGTATATACTCACTTATATAGACCTATAAGATATGATAAACATAATTTATCCTATACACCTAAAGAAGATAAACAAGAAAGAGGACATGGGGTAAGATGATCAACCCTCACTTAGACAGACAAATGAGATGTGCATTGGACATAGGAGAAAACAAATAACAGGACAGGAGGCTACCACAGAGGGCCTCTGAAAGACTCTACCTAGCAGAGTATCAAAGCAGATACCAAGACTCATAACCAAACCTTCGGCAGAGTGCAGGGAATCATATGAAAGAAGGGGGAGTTAGTAAGACGTGGAAAGGATAGGAGCTCCACAAGGACCAAATATATCTGGGCACAGGGGTCTTTTCTGAGACTGAAGCTCCACCAAGGACCATGTATGGATATAACCTAGAACCTCTGCTCAGATGTAACCCGTGGTAGCTCAGTAACCAATTGCTTTCCCATAGTAAGGGGAACAGGGACTATTTCTGACAGGAACTCAATGGCAGGCTCTTTGACCTCCCCACCCCCTAAGGGAGAAGCAGTCCTGCTAGGAGGAGTTTGCAGCCAGTCCTGAAGATACCTGATGAAACAAGGTCAGATGAAAGGGGAGAAGGTCCTCCTCAATCAGTGGACTTGGAAAGGGGCAGGGAGGAGATGAGGGAGGGAAGGTAGGATTGGGAGGGAATGAGGGAGTGGGATATAGCTGGGATACAAAGTTAATAAAATGTAACTAATAATAAAAAAATTAAAAAAATACAAAAAAAGAAAAATAAATAAATACCAAGGCTTCCACTTAAAAACAAACAAACAAAAAGAGTTGCTGAGGTCATGGTGTTTTTTTCTCAGCAATGAAACCCTAATTAAGACACTTACCATCATGTAAAGTCACTGCAAAGATCCTCTTTCTTTGATAACAGTTTAAAAAAATTAGAATCATTGTGACAAAGTGATAGATAGAAACAAGGAAAGAGGGGTTGGTTTTCATAGATTTCAGTCCACCATGGCAGAAGGGCATGGCAGAATGTGACAGCTTACCTCCTCGTTGTCAGGAAGCAATGAATAAAAAAAAATGTCAATGGGCTCTCTCTTCTCACCCTTATTGCAGCACCTATCAAACTACAGAATGGTGCTACCCATACGCAGGCCAGAATTTACTTCAGTAGTTAATCCTCTCTAGAAACATAATGATAGACACATCCTAGACAGGGCTTTAATAATATTCTAGGAATTTCTTAATCCAATCAAGATTACCTAGCACATTTATACACATGTATAGTAAATATGTATATAACTATATAAATTTTTATCTATCTATTTATCTATCTATCTATACCTATCATCTCTCTACTTTTATGTGTATGAGTGCTTACAGGTAAGGGCTATTCAGAGGAATCTTCAGAGGACAGAAATGAATGTCAGGTGTCCTGAAACTAGAGTTACATGGATATGAGCTAGATGCAGTGAACAGAACCTGAGTTCTTTGAAAGAGAAGTAATCACGTTTAACCACTGAGCCATATCTCTAGTTCCTAACCATATATTATATACATATCACCATTATTTATACATGTAAGTACATGTACATACATGTCTGCATATCAAAATATGTATATACAAAACATGTATGTATATATATATGTATATATATATATATATGCAATGAGCTCATATTAACTTCTTCACTTGTTTCAGAAAGGGGAAAGGATAATTAGACAAACGTGTTTATCTCTTCTTTCTCACAAATTCTACCACAGCTTGGTATAGCACTGCCCCTAAAGTTATATAATGAGATTCAGGCTAGTCAGGATTTAAAACAAGGTGTATAGTAGCCATTATAACACTAACTCCCTCTCTGGTGGTAAACATGTATCATTCACACAAGCATAGATTTATTTCCTTGTCTTTTATTATTCAAGTTAAGAAACCAAGGACTTTATTGCTTTTCATTTACTACTAAGTAAATATTCAGAATTTATTTTCAGTGGTGGATGGAAAAGTCTTTGCTTGAAATGTAGCACATTGTGAGTTCTTCTTTTCCTCCTTGGACTAACATTTCTCCAATTTTGCTCATTAAGGACTTAATTTAGGAAAGGAACACGTATAATATTAATATATTAACAATACAATTATTGCATGCACACTTTTAGCATTTAATCATGAAATTAATTCTATTCAACTGCAAGTATCAATTTTCAGAAAATGTGCTTCTATATATATCTAAAATGCACAGAGGCTTAAACAAATATTAGATATTAAACTCAAATAAATATTAGATAATAACATGTTTTAGCAGTATGTGGGCATCAGATGTCATGTTTAGTTTGCAATGATGCAACTATTTTCTAAAGTATAACATGGATTTGTTTCTCCTTGAATTATAAAATATAGGTTATTTATATTCTTCAAGTGTCCATTTCATCTTCTTTGCTTACTTTAATCAACAAGGTTTACTGTGTTAATATTTTCTTGCTTCATAAGTAGGTTCTGTTGTTAGCACATACTGGAAATTAAAGAACTCTTTGGATTAACAAATCCAGGCTAGTTCCCTTTCTGAGTCTCAGTATATTTTGCAATAAATACCCAAAGGAGTTTCATACCAGTACAAAATTGGATACATATTTACACATGAAAAAAATTTATTTTCTGTTGACTAATTATCTTATGTTTTTTCAGAGTCATGAGGTCTTAATGATTTTTTTTAAACCTTAATTAAAGTTAAAAACATTTTCTCATTGAGTGATCACAGTATAGGTGATCATTCTGGGGTTGTAGAACTTCTAGGCAGACTATCCTGTCACAAAACTATTGAAAATAATGTTTGCGAAGCTAAGATTCAGGCATGGTAAGCCCAGTAGTTTATAAGTTTTGAAAAATGGTTTAACGATCCACAAAGTACCTATTGCTCCATACCATAGAAGCTTCAGAGACACTATATCCACTTGAATTAATTATGTATCTTTTTTACATTGTTGTTGCTGATAACTGTATTATAAAACTACGTAATAAAAATTTCACATTCTCTCTTTTTTTTCCTCTGTATAAGACGACTTTCCCTTAACTCTTTAATTAGATTGTTTCCTGCTCCAGTTACTTTTTGACAAATTTAAGATAATCAGATATTAAGCTTAGTTTTCTCTTTCCATGAGTGGAACCCACTGTACTTACAGTCATCTATCATGGGCCTGATGTTGCCTCCATGGGACTTTAATGAACACGAAGAAGCTGTGGAAACAGTCATGAGCCTTCTGCTGTAAGCACTAAAATAATTTATTTCCCAGGAATATCTTGTCTTCTGTCTATTGCCTGTAGCAGGTAAGCCTTGGCCAAAATTCAGGAGCAATAAATAAAAGCATTAAGAACCATAGTCAAGAATAAACATATTCTACTAGTGATTGAAGATTTGCCACTAATCTTCAGCCCCCAAAGCCCACAAAGTGGTTGAATTATTAAAAATGAAATGCAAAGAAAACGAGGACTGGTGGTCTCAGTAACTTTCTCATGGGAGATTACTGTTCATTTAAGAAAAAAATATTTATGTGCGTGGGTGTTTATCCTGCCTGCATGTCTGTATACTTGGTGCTAAAGCTACTGGAGGTGCTCTGGAAGACCAGCCAGTTACCCTTAACTACTGAACTATCTCTGGGCCCTAAAAAAAAATTACATTTCTTGGTATTACGTATATGTGAAACATTAAAATATAGCACAGGAAATATAAGCTAGAAGATTGCCAAACTATTCGGCAATTCAAAGATGACACATAGGGCATGCTCTCAGCATTGCCATTTGCATATGAGTTTTCCCCCGATTTCACCAAATTTCTGCACTTCTGATAGGCCGAATGAGGGTAACACTGACAAGGTTGCTCTAAGACAGTGCATCTCAACCTACCTTTCTAAGGCTGCGACCCTTTAACACATTTCATCATGCTGTGGTGGCCCCTGACCACAACATTATTTTATTGTTACTTCATAACTGTTATTTTGCTACTGTTATGAGTCATAATGAAAATATTTGTGCTTTCCAATGGTCTGGGTGACCCCTGGGAAAGAGTCATTTAACCTCCTAAGGTGGTGAGACTAAGTAAAGGAATGCTGCTCTATCAAAAAAAAAAAAAAAAAAAAAAAAAGGAAAGAAAGAAAGAAAGAGAAAAAAAGAAAGAAAAGAAAGAAAGAATTGCAGCTCTAAGTGATTCATACTTGCCTCATTTTACTGGGCCACATTATCTCATCCCATGGTTAAACAGCAGCCTATTTTTGACTTTTTGTCTTTTTTTCTCTTTCTTAAAAGAAAATGCTAATTTTCCAAAATAGGTTTGTGAACCAAAGTATTTCCAAACCATAATATACGGAGAAGTTTCATGGTCAAGTTTTCTTTCACCTTCCTAGCATGAAGTCATGGATTTATTTGAATATGAATACACACACACACACACACACACACACACACACGCCATTCTTTGCTTTTCCTCATGATTTGTACAAGGCATAAATATTTAAATGAAATTAACCACCATATTTGCCATCTTCTCTAGGAGGCTTCTTATTTTTTTGAATGTAGTCTATGGATGTTTTATCCTTATGTAGTTTTATTTGTATCATTTTCTTTTCTCTTTTTTTAATTAATTAACTTTTTTATAAATTACAGTTTATTTATTTTGTATCTCAGCTGTGGCTCCCTTCCTCATCTCCTCCCAAGCCCACCTTCCTCAACTTGTCCCATGCCCGTCCTTAAGGTCCCTAAGTCCACTGATAGGGAAGGTCCTCCTCCCCTTCCCTCTGCCACCAAGCTATCAGGTCTCATCAGGACTGGCTCCATTATCTTCCTCTGTGGCCAGGTAAGGCTGCTCCCCATCAGGGGGAGGTGATCAAAGAGAACCTGCCACTGAGTTCATGTCAGAGACAGTCCCTGTTCCGTTTACTAGTGAAAACACTTGGATACTAGCTGCCATGGGCTACAGCTGTGCAGGGGTTCTAGGCTATCTCCATGCATGGTCGTTGGTTGGAGTATCATTCTCAGAAAGGACCCCTGGGCCCAGATTTTTTTTTTATTCTGTTGCTCTCCTTGTGGAGCTCTTGTCCCTTCCAGGTCTTTCTATTTCCCCATTATTTCATAAGATTTCCTGCACTCTGCCCAAAGTGTGGGTATGATTCTCAGCATCTTCTTTGATACCCTGCTGGGTAGAGTCTTTCAAAGGCCCTCTGTGGTAGGCTCCTGTCCTGTTCCCTGTTTTCTCCCTATTCTGATGTCTATCCCATTTGCCTTGTTGAAAGAGGATTGATCATCTTACTGAAGGTCTTCCTTCTTGCTTAGATTCTTTAGGTGTATAGATTTTATATGTTTATCCTATATCATAGGTCTAATATCCACTTATGAGTGAGTATATACTATGTGTGTTTTTTTGCTTCTGGGACACCTTACTCAGCATGATTTTTTTTTAGTTCTCACCATTTGCCTCCAAATTTCATGATTTTCTGGTTTTTAATTGCTGAGTAATATTCCATTGTGTAAAAGTACCACAATTTCTGTATCCATTCCTCGGTTGAGAGACATCTGGATTGTGTCCAGATTCTGGCTATTATGAATAAAGCTGCTACTTACATGGTTGAACAAATGTCCTCATTGTGTACTTGAGCATATTTTGTACATATGCCTCGGAGTGGTATAGCTGGATCTTGAGGAATCACTATTCCTAATTGTCTGAGAAAGCGTTAGATTGATTTCCAAAGTGGTTGTACAAATTTACATTCCCACAAATAATGGAGGAGAGTTCCCCTTTCTCCACATCCTCTCCAGTATGTGTTGTCACTTGAGTTTTTTATTTTAGCCATTCTGATGAGTGTAAGGTGAAATCTCAGGATTGTTTTGATTTGCATTTCCCTGATGACTATTGATGCTGAGCATTTCTTTTTGTGTTTCTCTGCCATTCGATATTCCTCTATTGAGAATTTTCTGTTTAGCTCTGTACCCTATTTTTAAATTGGATTACTTGGTTTGCTGCTGTTTAACTTCTTGAGTTCTTTATATATTCTGGATATTAGCCCTCTCTCAGATAAATAGGGTTGGTTAGGATCTGTAGGCTGTTGTTTGGTTCTGACAACAGTGTCCTTTGCTTTACCGAAGCTTTTCAGTTTAGCTTTCTTTTCTTAAATTCTAGAATCTTCTGACTCAGCCCCTGTCACTCTCATTAGTCACTTTCAGACCTGTTCATGACATTTCTCATTAGACTGGTCCTTTTTCATCCCTGGATTCTGTGGTACCTCCTTGGCATTCTGATCTTGGCATTTTTTTTCACACAAGCTTCATCTTTATGGGAAGATGCCCAGGGGAAGAAAGCACAGTACCATTCCTCTGTCTGCTATAGCACATCACAAAACTTGTATTTCATGACATTTCTTACTCATATCAGGAATAAAATGTGAAACTGGATGTGTATGGGAGTCAGTGTGGTAGCTCATAGGTGTCAGTGGTCCCTCATTGAACTTGCTGCTTCTGGCTTGACTGCCCTACCATAGAACACATCTGACAGAAGGCTGTGAAAATTGAATCCGGTTTCTCTGTTTTTCCAGTCATGCTTAAATAGCTGTGAAGAACAATCTTCTCTATGCTATCGAACATTTAAAACAAAGGCTAAGCCAAATTTTCACAAATTCTGTTATTTAAAGTATTATTTTAATAAAAAATTCTCAGGACTAAATGATAGAGTTTACATATTAACAGTTCTTATTTTAAAAATAAACTTAGATCTTATTTTGAAGCTTTATTTTAAATCTAGGTTTGATTCTTCAGTAGATTCTTAGTACCGGGTGTGCATTGAGAATGGGTTTAGGTATAATTAAAGAATGTCTAAGAGACCATGAATTTGAGAGATAGTGTGTATAGGCAGAAGAGGAGTTAGAGGAAGCAAAGGAAGGATAAAGAAGATGCTGCAAATACAGTAATCATATATGAAATTATTTTTTAAAGCCTATGAGTTAACCCCTGAAACTATTAATGATGCTCTGCTATGCTTGCAGACAGGAACCTAGCATAATTGTCTTCTGAGAGGCTTCATCCAGCAGCTGATAGAAACAAATGCAGAGACCCACAGCCAAACAATAAGCTGAACTTGGGGAGTTTTGTGGAAGAGTAGAAGGAAGGCTAGAGAGGTCAAGCACAACACAAGAAGACCTACAGAGTCAACTAACCTGGGCCCATGGATGCTCACAGAGACTGAACCACCAACCAAAGATCATGCAGGGACTGGACGTAGGCTCCCTACACATATGTAGCAGATGTGTATCTTGGTCATCATGTGAGTCCCCTAACAATTGGAGTAGGGGCTGTCTCTGAGTCTTTTACTTGCCTTCGGATCCCTTTACCCTTGTCTGGCTTCAGCGGGAGAGTATGCGCTTAGTCCTCCTGGGAAGTGATGTGCCATAGGGGGTTGCTACCCATGAGGGGGTCTCTTTTTCCCTGAGGAGAAGTGGGGAAGAAGGGAAGGAGGACATAAGGGTGCAATTTGGAAGACAAGAGGGAGGGGACTGAATCCAGTCTATAAAGTGATTATATAAATAAATTAATGGAGAAAAAAAGTCTATTCTGTCTTGCTTATGTATTCTACTCAGTGGTAAAATTTCACAAAATTTGCTTAGAAAAATTTGAAATGAGCGTTCTAAGACTTTGTCAAACAAGAGTTGAATTACAAAAGATAATTGTACTGTTCAGGAAAACCTTATTAAATTATGCTAATATTTATGAATCATATAATTAATTCATAAAATAGTTCAAATGGAATGTCTACCAAGTGGTGCTGAGAAGGCATAATTTGAGAGAATGAAACCTGAACATCATGACAAACTCGTGCATGGGGCTGAAATGCTGTGCATGTGAGGTACATGTGAGTTCGCCCACAGAGAAAACATATGTTTTTCCACAACCAGCACGTTACACATATGTGACATAGCTCTGGAGTACAAGAAGCTCGGATTTCTCAACTCAATGTATTGCCACAGATCTATTCATTCAGTAAGGTTTCAGGCAGTTCTGGAGCTCGCAGAACATAGATGACAATGTTTTTGTGCCCTTCCCCAGATCTCCAAGGATTTTTATGTAGGCAAACCATCTGCTATCATGTTGGGAGACATTAACTCTGATGTAAAGGGTACATATTTACAGCACTCTAAGGTCACTGAATGAGGTGCATCTGAGAAAAACTCAAAAGGATTTAATTTCCAAAGAAATATTAATATGGCATTAAAAGAACTTCCTCTGAATACTAAAACATTGTCCTGAGTGAGGTGTCCCAGAAGTAGAAAGACACACATGGCTCACTTATAAGTGGATATTAGTCATATAATATAGGATAATAATACTAAAATCTTTACTCCTAAAGAAGCTAAACAAGAAGGAGGACCCTAGGGAAGTTGCTCTGTCCTCGCTCAAAAAGCAAATAGGACAGACATCAGAAGTAGGAGAAAACAGGAAATAGGACAGGAGCCTACCACAGAAGGCCTCTGAAAGACCTTCCAGCAGGGTGTCTAAACAGATGAGACTGATAGCCAAACTTTGGGCAGAGTGCAGGGAATCTTATGAAAGAATAGGGGAGCAGAAAGACCTGGAGGAGACAGGAGCTCTGCAAGGAGAAACAACAGAATCAAAAAATCTGGGCTCAGGGGTCTTTGCAAAGACCACTACTCCAACCAAGGACCATACGTGGAAACAACCTAGAACTCCTGCTCGGATGTAGCCCATGGCAGCTCAGTCTTCAAGTGGGATCCCTAGAAACAGGAACAGGGACTGTCTTTGACATGAACTCAGTGGCTGGCTCTTTGATCATCTCCCCCTGGAGGGAGTGCAGTTGTACCAGGTCAGAGGAAGACAATGGAGCCAGTCCTGATGAGACCTGATAGGCTAGTGTCAGAGGGAAAGGGAGGAGGACCTCCCTTATCAGTAAACTGCCGGGAGGGTCATGGGAGGAGAAAAGGAAAGGTGGGATTGGGAGGGGATGAAGGAGGGGATTACAGTTGAGATACAAAGTTAATTAGTTATAATAATAGTAAATAAATAAAGTAAAAAAGTACTCTAGAGCAAGAGAAAATGCCTTATGATCTAAAGATCTGAGTTGTTTTTCTTCATTTCCTTAGGTCTTAAAGTTTATGTTTAAATATCTAAGACAAAGCTTATTAACTATAACCATAATAGTCATTCCTTTTCATTGCAATTCTATTTTAAGAATGACATGAATGAGTGAAGTATATCCAAAGGGCAGAAATTAATGCAGGTGAAAGATTCTAGGATGGTCTAAAAATTTTTGTGTTGTAAGGATTCTGACAAATGTTTAGGTACAGAGGGTGTTGGGTTGAGAATCGTACCAATTTCTACTGGAAAAAAAATGTGACATTTACCATATTTGTATTAGCAATATGATTTTATTACTACAGCCATTTTTATTACGGCTTCCTTGAAGCAGTGAGAATGTAACCTCACAGAGCAGACTAAATATGAAAATTACATGGTTCTGAATGGTAGCAGATTGTTATAGGCTCTCCTTGAGTAGAGACTAGAGACTACTTGGTGCCATGGTGGTTGGGTCCCAAGAATTGATTCAGGCTGCAAGAATACATAAAATATCAGAAATTAAAACAAAGTTAGAATCTGGCTAACTATAGCTAAAGGGCTCTGCATTGTGCCTGGCAGCTCACCCAATTACTGATGGGAGCACCTTGAATAGAGTGTGTAAATTATTGTGAGTTGGTTCTTCTTTCTGTGTCTTTGTTCGTAGTGAGGACTAACAGAAATAACAGGGGTAAATTGTGTATCACACTTAAAGTTCTTATCAGAATATGATCTCAGGGCTGGCTGGATGTTGTGTCTCATACCCGAACTCCGCCCACACTTGAAATACTGTGGTGAGTTTGCAACATAGTGGGTTCCAGGCCAGCATGGGTTAAAGAGCAAGGTCCTGCCTTAAAAAAAAAAAAGTAAAATAAAACAAGATGAAAAACCCTCATTCACTATAGAAAGACAAGTCAACATTTATCAAAAGCCTAAGTGAAGTTGTAATATGAAATTTGGAACAGTATCATACTTCAAGGTTCAAGTCTGAGTTCCACTATTGTCTGCCTTGTTTTCTCTTTTATAAAATGGGTAGAATAACTTCTATAATAATCTCTACTTATTACAGGCATTTTATGAGAAATAAATCTGACTAGATGCAAGTGCGTACATAAATGTTAAAACATTCTTGAGATATAGCTAAGTACATATCTGTGAAATATGTAAATAAATAAATCAGTGTTGAGACAAAAGAGAAAACTATAAGTACAGTGTGCTGTGAGCTTTTCATAGCTATAACAATATACCTGAAAAACTCAATTAAAAAAAAAAAAGAAAAGATTTGTATTGTCTCATGGTGTTGGAGATTGTGTGAACGGTTAATTGATCTTGTTGCTCTCCGCCAATGCTACGGCAAGCCATCGTGCAAAGAGAGTATGGCAAAGCAGAGTTGCAAAAACAATATGATTTCAATAAAGAATTCTTTGCAAGATTGAAAGTGTTTACTTAAGTTATTGAATACATTTTGAAGAAAAACGAAGACACATTACCACCTGGCCTTCAGTCTTTGTCAGCTGATGGAGATTTTATGTAGTGCTTCAGAGGTACCTGCAATCAACTCAGTTTACAAAACTTACAAGTGCTTCTGAGGGATTTTAGCACTTTAAAATGCCTTCATTTGGAACAGCTTCCTTTTTCATAAGGGATTTGAATACATTACAGACCAATGAGGAGAAAAGCTAAACTGAGCTTCATGATATCACAGGCAGTAGCTCTGTTCTGTAGCACAGTGAATAATGGGACGGGAGCTATGAAGTTTCTATGAAGTATCGAATCGATGGGTATAGCCTCCAAGGAATAAAATGACTTCAAAGATTTTGTTTTGTAAGAGGATAAATAAATCTTTTTTTAGTTTGTGACTTACTAGAGGAAGAAACCTATTTTATTTCTTTTGTTCCCACAGTTAGTAAAGTGCTCTGTTTTATATGGGTCATATATATGTTGGTGAAAAATTAATAGGAAAAGAAAAAAATATATAAAGCCAGAAAACATGAAATGTTTTTTTTCTCCACAGCAGCTAGAATAGGTAAATAGGATAGAAAATTTCACAGAGCAAAGTCAGTAAAATGTAATGAGGCTCCTTTCTCAATGAGATGATAAATGGCAGATAAATTCATCTGGACAATGAGCGCTTTTCCCAAGAGAATGGATATTGCAAGGACATTGAACCTGCACAGGCATGTGTAAAGAGTGCTTAAAATGTTCTAGTTTACAGGGTGAAGAATGCACTGAATATTTGTTATATTTATATAAGTGACCTGGCCATATGAATTATGGTTTGTAAGTGGTTTTGTTATTTATATTAATGATGTTTTTGTGAATTACATAAATGTCATAACATATCCAAATTGCAGAAAAAGAAAGTCTGTTTTGAAAAGAAATCAAATGAATAAGATTGATGAAATAGTATTTTAATCTTCACCTTCATGTGCTTTTAAATATTAGAGTTAATAATTCCAGAAATACTTGATATGTTGTGCTCTCATGACAGGAAGAATGTTTTCTTCATCCTACTTCAAAGGAGATCTAAATCTCAATAAAAAAAAAATCACCCTTTTATTTCTTGAGGATGTGGGAATATTAGGATAAAGTCTAGAATCTCTGAGACAGAGATTCATGTTGATGATCATCCTAATAGTGACAGGAGCAGAGGAAACTATCAACACGCTAAAGCCCAGTGACAGGTAATCCTGGCCAGTCCAGGACACACTCCCTTGACAGTTGCTAAGATTTCAGTCTGGATTTAGAATAACTGACTGAAAGATGATTTGCTACTTGCACCTTAAAGGCATAGCCTTCCATACTGAGACTTTAGGACGTATGTTCAACTAAGTAAGCTTAAGCAATTACTAGAAGATACTTTTAATTCATTTCAATAAATGATGAAAAGAATATATCCAAGCTCACAATAAAATTGTGATGTTTGAGAGATATATAATAAACAAAACAAAGTAACAAAGATCAATTAACATTTACAGACAACTTAAGTATCTACTTAAAGTTTTTTAAATGAAAAAAAGGCCTCTAATACTTTATGTAGAATATATCTGTATATATATGTGTATAACAATAGATATGCTAAAACAAAAGGAGTAAATTTTGCTTGGCCTCAATCCTAGACAAAGAACTACAGGCAACTAAGGAATGCAGAGAGCAGGAGACAGTTTCCCAAAGGAAGACCACACCAATTATTTATCCAATAGCAAGTCATCAACCCTGAAAACATAGATCAGGTAAAATTATGCAAACTGAGCAGGTTGTATTTATGCCTTTAAAAATTAACTCAATATTATTGTATCTAATATGTAGATCAAGAAATTGAGGGTTGTAATATCCATGAAATTATCGCAGATCAGTCCCATTATTTTTATAATTTTTTGGCCAAATTACTTACCTAATACCATAAGCTGATAACCACTAGAACTTAATATCAAGTCCCCGTAGCTGATAAATATTTTTCCACTTTGATCATGAGCATCTTATATGCTATGTGAGATTCTATCAGTTTTCCTGGTACCTGAGACATGGAAAGTTTGCTCTCTCTTGTCCAGTGCAATTAACTGCGGACAGCCAAGCTCACCAGCTCACTTCTTATGATCAGAAGAATTTTCCGTTTAATTAAATAACTCATAAAACCAATTTTGAACACTTCTGTTATTGTCTTTAGTGTGTATGTGCACTTTATATATAAGTTTCCTTCAGTTTTTTCCAGGTTTCCTTAGCTGTGTTTTTACTTTCTGAATTGAGATGTAAGTTAATTAATTTTCATACAATTTCTTCCTTTAATATACATTTTAGCTGCTATTTAATGTCATTTCTAAATTTATCACACACTATTTTATTTAACAGTCAGTAAAATTATTTTATTTTAAAAATTCTGTCCTTTCCTTCACATTTTTAGCTTGCTTGCACACGTACATACTGTTTGTTATGCTTTGATACTTGCCTAACATTTAAACCTATTTGCTTTAAACCTCTAAATTCACTCTGATTTTTAAATCTTTTCCAGCATGGCATTCTCCAGTGCTCCATCTGTTCTACAGCTCTGGTCCCTTTGCCCTGTTTCTCTCACTGCATTCTGTGTGCACTATTCTTTAATAGCTACATGTAGCAATTTATAGTTCTCAGTTCCCCGTTCACACAATGCCAAGGTTTATTGATTTTTTTTTTTTGGCCTCTCCAGTCAAAATTTACTTTCCCTTCCTTTCAAGTTCCAACTACTACATGTGCCATTCAATTTCAACCTCCAGTTACTACTCTTTGAACATATGCCATTTCTACTCTCTTGGAGAATATGCATGAATTTAAATGAGAATAAATTTCTCAACTCTCAGAATCCCACCAAGCTTGACCATTTACCTGCATGTAATAGATAGGAACAGAAATACAGAAGAATTGATTAAAAGAATGAGTTGGCACTGGCTGATTCTGCATTGTCCTTGGCTGATTGAAACTTGGCATTCATTCAGTGAGACATACCAAATTGCTTCCATGACAAAGTGGCATGCCTCATCTAGTAGATAGTGATGAAGCCTGTTAGATGGAAACGGCACCTGTTTCTCTTTTAATGTATTTTCAGTGCATATCAAGCAAGTTTGATAATGCAGACTTTAATTGTTCTAAATTGGTTTGAGTCTACTGAAATAATAAATGAGGCAATTTTGTCTTCAAAGACAATGGGCTTTAATGAGAATATTTTTGTATCTGGCAATTGGCAGTCATAATTTATTTATGGCAGGGCTTATGATTCATCATTACAATTTCCTTCAAATTTTGTAAGAAAAATCCTCTCTACAAGTGCACACATCTTATCTGGCAGCTGTTCGCTAGCTGATATTTTCTGCAAGCCCTAAAGTTAGCACTGGCAGTTTTCAGCTGAAATTTTTCTTTGTTTACATTTGGAATGTTTCCATCATTTAAAAACAGTCTCATCATAAGAATGCAAGGGAGAAATATATGCTGTTGGAGCAGTCTTGTTAGCAAACTCCAGTGCTCTTTGCTTCTTAGGTAAGCAAGCTGCAAGCAGGGATCATCCATTCCCAATGGCGAAGGTTTACTAAATAAATTTGGATCCATTTTCTTTTTTACAAAAGGCTCATTATTCCCAAAGGATTTCTTTAGAAATAATTCCATGCATGGAGAGGCCCTAAAATCCCTGCTCAGATGTAGCCTATAGACTCAGTCTCCAAGTGGGTTTCCTAGTAAGGGGAGCAGGGCTGTCTCTGGTTTGAACTCAGTTGCTGGTTCTCTGATCACCTCCCCTTGAGGAGTGCAGCTTTGCCAGGCCACAGAGGAAGAAAATGCAAACAGTCCTGATGAGACCTGATAGGCTAGGGTTAGATAGAAGGAGAGGAGGTCCTTCCCGCTCCTTCCCTATCAGTGGACTAGGAGAGCAGCATAGGGGGAGAAGAGGGAGGGAGGGAGAGATTGGGAGGAGATGAGGGAGGGGGCCACAGCTGGTATGCAAAATGAATAATTTGTAAAAAATAATAATAATAATTTGAAAAAGAAATATTTGCCTTTTGAAGATGTAGGTAATTCCCAAGGGTTTAAAGGAGTGACATTTGTTTTCTGTTCTGTGTTCAAGGAACTGTAACTCCAGGTGCCTGAGAAGAATGGGTGGCTTTACTGCAACAACACAGTAGTATTTTTAGCCATTTTATTCTCTATTTATTATTTTCATCTTGTGACATCATGCATCTATAAGGAAATTTAGAGGCTGGGAAATTCCCAGATATGGCTACTTGCAAAGGTCATTTCTGCAAAAAGGAGACCTGATAGAAGCTTTCTGTCTAACCTGCCCATGCATCTTTCAGAGAGTTCTGGCAACGTCGTTGCTCAGCATAGTCAGATTGTATGCATTCCAGTATCACTTGGCTTTGATATTCATTGTTTACACATACATTCATGTGTCTCATTTATATGCAAATTAATTCTTTTAAAGCCTAAAGAGAAGAGTTGGGACTTTCCATCGGAAATGAGTCAAGTGGTGTCAGACACTGTGTCACAGGGCAATGCAAAGGACACTGGGGACTGATGCTGAAATGACACATTGGAACCAAGTATAAAATCTCAGGCTCAGATTAAAACAAGCCAGTTTGCAAACACATGATGTCAACATTTTCACTGTCCACAAGATGTTTGTGGTTCCTTCTGGTTAGAGCAAGGTTTTCTATATCTATAATAAAAACATTATGGATTTTGATAGGTATAGCACTGATTATTATAGATAAGTACATTTATTAATATTAATTCTATCTTTGAATATTAGTCATGTTTTTATTTATACGTCATCTTAAATTTTACTCACTGGTGTTTTGTAATCTTTAGTATACACATTTTCCTTCCCAGAGTAAATGTTTTCCATATTAAGTTTCCATATTAAGTTTTAAGTGAGATTGACTTATTAATGTTCTTTTCAGATAACTCATGTTAGAGCTGCAACTGACTTTGGAATGTTAATTTCATATCTCACAACTTTGGTGTCCTTATTCTTCTTAATATTTTGTGTAGTCTGTTTTTATACATATAAAATCTGCCATTTCTAAAAACATAATTTTATTATCTTTTTGCTGAGATGTGTTAATTTCTGTTCATTTTTGTCAATTTTTTTTTGATAAAAAAACTAAATAGAAATGATGGGAGAAGGGATTTTTATTTTAGTTGAGATTAAAAGGGGAACCATTTAGTTTTCAAACAGTTTGTTCATTGTTGATCTTTTACATGTTGCCTGGATCACTTTAAAAACACTCTGGCATATACCCCAAAGTTGCTCCACCATAGCACAAGGACACTTGCTCAATTGTGTTCACAGCAGCTTTATTCGTATTAGGCAGAAACTATGAACAACCTAGATGTCCATCAACTGATGAATGGATTTTAAAAACGTGCTACGGTTTACACGATGAAATAATAATACTACTTGGCTATTAAAAATAAGGAAATAATGAAAATTTTAGGCAAATGGATGAAACTAAAAAATATTCTGAGTGAGATAACCCAGTCCCAGAAAGACTCACTTGGTTTGTACTGCCTTATAAGTGGTTATTAGCCAAATTGTAAAGAATAATCACACTATAAGCCACAGACCCCAAGAAGTTAAGTATCCAGGAGGGCCCATGGAGGATGCTTGAATCCCACTCAAAAGAGGAAATAGAATAGACATCAGAAGTGGACGAAGTATGAGAAATCGGCGGATGAGGGTGAGGGTAGTGGAACGAGGGTTGGAATAAAATGCGGAGAGGCCGGAGTGAGAGGGCTGGGAAAGAGAAGGGAAACTGAGGGATGCATCTCTGGGACAAGGTAGAGACCTGAGAAAAGATAGGCTCCTCGGAGGATATCGGGGTGACTTCAGCTGAGACTTCGATTTGCGGGGGACATGGAAACTCAAGCAGCCACCTCATAGCCAGGCAGGATATCCAGTAGAGGGAGGGGAACACCAACCCGCCCACAAAACCTTTGACCAAAATTTACCCTACCTACAAGAAATTCAAGAATAAAGATAGAGAAGAGATTGAGGGAATGGCCAACCAATGACTGCTCCAACCTGAGACCTACCCCATAAGAGAGAGCCAACCCCTGACTATCAATGATGCTCTGCTCTGCTTGCATACAGGAACCTAGCATAACTGTCATTTGAGGGGCTTCCCCCAGCAATGGATCAAAACAGATGCTGAGACTAACAGCCAAACATTAGTCAGAGCTTGTGGACGTGTGGGGAGGACAGAAAGGCAAGGAAGGGACAAGGACCCCACAAGAAGACTAACAGAGTCAACTAACCTGGGCCCGGGGAGGGGGTGGGTAAGTTTATGGAGACTGAAGCACCAACCAAAGAGCAAGCATGGATTGAACTCAGGCCCCTCAACTCATATGTAACTGATGGGCAGCTTGATCTTCACGTGGGTCCCCTAACAAGTGGAGCTGGCACTGTCTCCAACATGGATTTAGTTGCCTGCTTTTGGATCACTTTCCCCTAGCTGGGCTGCCTTGTCGGGCCTCAATGGAAGAGGATGTGTGTAGTCCTGATTTGACTGGATATGCCAGGGTGGATTGGTAAGAGGAGGCTCCCCTTTTCTTAGGAGAAGGGGAGGGAGGAAAGAGGGAACATGATGGGAGGGTGGGATCAGGAGGGGAGGACAGAGGAGGTGGGTTCAGGATGTAAAGGGAATATAAATAAATAAGTAAATAAATAAATAATAAGCATGAGGCCATAGTGGGGCAGAGGATGATGGTAGGGGCTGGGAAAAGTTGACTCTTTGCTGTACTTAAGTTCATTGAGAAGTTTTAACCATGAAAAAAATGTGTTGAATTTTATCAAATGTTTTTTTTTCCTCTGTCTATATGAATTATATGATTCTTTTACTTAATTCTGCTCTTGCAATGTTTCACATCATTGGGTCTGCATAGTAAACTATGTTGCTTTGTATTATGGTCCATATTCCTTTGGGAAAGGGTAACTGGTGCGAGGAAATTGGTATCCACATGTAAAAAATCAAATCTCTTTCTCGGCTCTCTATAATGCACACAAAAAAATGGATCAGGCTTTGGCTGAATGTCTTGTAACTGTGATTCACCTTGAACAAAGCAGAAGAGAAGATTCACAGTATATGCCTTGATAATGCCTTCTTGGATATGGTACCAACAACACAATCACTAAAAGCAAACATAGTGAGGTAGCATTATCCATCAAACAAAACATCAGCACAGCCCATAAAACTATTCAATGCAGTTAAAAGACAGTTTTACAGTCAGCATTTTGTAAAGAATTAACAATAATAACAATAAAAACAGACATTGAAGTCAAACAAATCAAAAGAGAAAAATATATAATCTACCAAAAATACATCAGATGAGCATAGAACTTGAATAGACATTTTTCAGAAAACTATATAAACACAGAGTACAAATAAATTCGAATCAAACAACACCCATATTATAGGGCTCACAGCTGCCTACAATTCTAGCTAGAGGGGAGCTGATACTGTTATGACCACTTGCATACACATGTACAGACCGACAGGCATACAATAATTTAAAAACTTCAATGATGTATAATCCCATATCTGTCAGCAATAACCGGGATGGAAAAAAGAAACAAAAGGTGAGTTTGCAACCCAAATAACCTTATACAAATATTATTTTTAGATGTATTTGTGTGTGTGTTTATGCATACATATGTACACAGTGTAGAAGACTGAATTAAATGCCCTCTCTATCTTGAACCTACCTACTTTCTACCTATTCCAGGGTGCACACTTTCTAGGTTCGGCTAGGAGGCAGCAAGCCTCTACAGCCTGTTTATCTCAGCCCTGCTTAAAGCTGGGGTTGTAAGGCAGCTCTGTAAGCCGGGCTTGTTGTGTGAGGAATGGGCTCTGAACCGCAGTCCTTATAACTGAACATCAAGAGCTCTTAACTGCCATCGTAGTGGCACACCCTTATGAAAATATCTCTTGACCCCAACAAGACTAAAGTTTTGAAAGACCTAACAGCAAAGTTAATCACATTCCCTGCGATCATTTAAGACCCTGCACTTATACTGTGCACTCATTCTGTTTAAGTTTGAACTGCCAGTGAGATAAAGCAACCAGTGTCTTTGATACAGGAAGGTATTCTCTGTGCTATCAAAAGAGAAATGCAAGAACCAATCCAGTCACAAACCCTTTATCTACATTGGTGTCCTGCCTGAAGAGTATGCTAGGACAGTGGTGGCACAAATTTGTTAGAGTAACCAACCAGTAAGTTATTAGCCTTAAGGACCACTTCGTAGGAGGGAACCCATACCTAGCACTGTTTGAGAGGCCAAGAACCTGAGACTAGATAGCCAAGGATGTAGGGAAAAGTCAAATCTAGTGATAAAATGGTTCCCAAAGATATTCTGCTATACTCAGATGTCAGTGCCTTGGTCAGTCATCATCAGAGAAGCTTCCTCCTTCAGCAGATGGGAACAGATTTAGAGACCCACGACCAGACATTACACAAAGAATGAGAGTCTTTGGAACCCAGATATAAATGGGAGGTCTCCATCAAACCCCTCTCTTCAGAGCTCAGGGAACCAAGTTCAGGAAGAGATGGAAAGACTGTAAGAGCCAGAGGGGAAAGCAAACACCAAGAAAATATGGCCCTCTAAATTAACATGAGCAAAACTCACGTGAACTCACAGAGACTGAAGTAGCATGCACAAGTCTGCACCAGGTCTTCTGCATTTATTTTATGGCTTTCTGTAGAGTTATCTTGATTAGCTGAACTGTCACTTATATCTTCTGGGAGAGGGGAAATAGTTTTTTTTTTTTTTTTTTCCAGTGGTGTGATATCTGTTCAGGAGTACTTGACCAACATATAGAACATTTCTCAGTTTTGTTTTTGCTTGGTTATTGGTTTTTGTTTTTTCCTGTTTGTTTTTGTGAGTGTTTATGTGCTTTTTTTGGTTACTTTTTTATTCTTTGGGTAACTGGGTTCTGGAGATGCCATATTGCTCTGTCTTTTGTTGCTTGAGCTTTTACGCTGGCCTCTACCCATTGTGTTATCTTAGGTGTTTGGGGTTATTTTCTGGTGGTTCCTGGGGATCCTGGGAAACACAATGACTGTGTTTTATGGCCGAGAGTTCTGATTGCTGGTCACTGTGCTGATCCTGCTGTGCTGCTGCTCAGAATGAGAGTCCTCCCGGCTCCGCCATCTTGCCCCTCCCCCCACTTTTTTATTCTTATTGGGTGTAGTTTTATTTTTTTCTTGAATCTGGAGTTTTTGTTTGTTTTTCAATAAAAAAAAACTTAAACTTGGTTGGGTAGGGAAGGGGATAGGATCCTGAAGGACTTGGGAAGGAAAAGAATATGATCAAGCAGGATGTTCCAACGAGGGGGTTAAGGCTTCTCATAATATTTCCTATAAGCCCACACCTGTTTGTTTATATCCCCCATTTTTATTCATTATTAGCTAGATAGAGCCAAGTAATTGTGGTAATGATACTTGCTTTTTTGCCCAATGCTGCAATGCTAGTGAATTTAGGCATGCCCTGGTTACTTGCATGCCTCGCTGGGTGCCTGTTCCCATTGATGCCCCTCACGCTATGACTCTCTTCAGACAGAAAAGGGATCTTGGAACTACAGCCACCATTGTTACTGCCATCTCATTGGCGGCTGTTGGAGCTACCACCAGGGCATTAGCCATGAGTCATACTGGGCAGACTGCTCAGACCCTGAATAATCTTTTAGCCAATGTAGCTCATGCCTTAGATGTACATAAAGGAATTAATGCTCAACTAAAAGGAGGCTTGATGGTGTTCAGTCAGAGGATTGACCTCGTGCAGGAGCAAATTGATACCCTATGGCAAATCGCTCAACTTGGCTGTCAATGAAAGTATGCTGGACTTTGTGTCACTAGCATACAACATGAGAATTTTTCCTGTGCTTCAAATCTATCTAAACAATTGTCTAGCTATATTTTAGGTAATTGGACTGGAGAATTAAATACTACCATGGAGCAGCTGAGAGTGGCCATTGTCACGGTAAATTCTACCAGAGTGGACGCAGGACTAGCCACAGGATTATCATCATGGATTGCTGCAGCCATGAATCATCTGAAGGAATGGGCAGGCATGGGAGCGTTAGCAGGCCTTCTGGTGTTGGTCTCCTTGGTTTGCCTGTGGTATATATGCAAGATCAGAGTCTCACAACAGCGTAATGCAGCCATGACCATTCAGGCCTTTAAAGCCATTGAAGCAGGACAGTCTCCCCAAGCATGGTTGGCTACCATAAAAAGCTAAAATGTTACGCTCAGGATGCGAGGCTAAGCACTGCACTCAGGGTCAGCTGCTTTCGACCCAGAGAAGAGCAAGTCTGATTGCATGCGGGTTGATGCCCAAGGTTCCGCCTCTGAGAAAAAGGTATCAGACGGGTCTGATGCTCTTTGGGTGGATGACACCTAAATGAACATCGGTACAAATTCCCAATTTATTTCTAATATCAGAGATCAGACCTCTACTCTTGCCTGATGCGTCTAAAACAAAAAGGGGGAACTGTAGAGAGCTGCGTAATGCCACGCCTTAAAGATGGAGCTGGTTTCTGCCTTCCACCTTCCCGATGGTGAGTGCTCTCTGTCACAAACAACTCCACATTTGGCTAAGGCTGAGGATCTGGCTTGCTTCCATGTATGTGGACCTATCTGCATTGCCCACGTGGCACGCTGGGGTTGGCTACCCAGAGGCTATTTAAGCTGTGGGCTGGCTTTCCCCAGCGTCAGATGATTGTTCAAGGTTCCTGAATAAACTGCATTGAAAAAAAAAAAGAATATGATCAAAATGTATCTAAATTTAAATTTCATTTTAAAATAATAGCAATATCATAAAAGAATACAAAACCGAAACAACAACTATAAAAGAACAATGCAACCACATTTTCTATGCTCTGGACTTCCTATGCAACTAACTTTTATAATTTAAGCTACTGCATACCTTTAATCTTAAGTTATTGTCCTGGTTGGGGTTAATATTGTTGTCATGATCTTACTGTTTCCCACTTCTTTCATAAGATTACCTGCACTCTGCCCAAAGTCGCCCATAAGTCTCAGCATCTGCTTTGAAAGTCTGCAGGGCAGAGCTGTTCAGACGCCCTCTGTGGCAGGCTCCTGACTTGTTCCCTTTTTTCTCCTTCTTCTGATGTCCACACTCTTTGCCTTTCTGCATAGGGATTGAGCATTTTAGCAAGAGTCCTCCCTCTTGATTAATTTCTTTAGGTATACAGATTTTAGTAGGTTTATCCTATATTATATGTCTATATGAGTAAGTATATACTGTGTGTATCTTTCTGCTTCTGGGACTCCACAAGGAGAACAACAGAACCAAAAAATCTGAGTACACGGGTCTTTTCTGAGACTGATACTCCTACAAAGGACCATGCATGGAGATAACTTAGGACCCTTGCTCAGATGTAGCCCATGGCAGTTCAGTGTCCAAGTGGGTTCCATAGTAATAGGAACAGGGACTGTCTCTCACATGAACTGATTGGCCTGCTTTTTCATCACCTCTTCCTGAGGGGGGAGCAACCTTACCAGGCCACAGAAGATGACAACGCAACCATTCCTGATGAGACCTAATAGACTAGGATCAGAAGGAAGGAAAAGAAGACTTCCTGTATCAGTGGCCTGGGGGAGGGGCATGCATGCAGAAGGGAGAGGAAGGGAGGGATTGGGAAGATGGGGGGAGGGAACCACAGGGGGGATACAAAGTGAATAAAGTGTAATTAATAAAGATAAAAACAATTAAAAAATTTAAAAAAGTATTGTTGTCATGATGCAACATGACCAAAAGACATTTGGGGAAGAAAGACTTTGTTTATCTGACTTTCACTTATATATCAGTATTCATCACTGAAGGAAATCAGGACAGGAACTCAAAAAAGGGACTAAACCTGGAGGCAGGAGCTGATGCAGGGGCCATCAGGGACCGTAGAGAGGTGATGCTTATTTGCATGTTTCTCATGGCTTGCTCATCCTACTTTCTTATAGAACCCAGTAGATTTTTACAGTTCTCTCATTGGCTATCAGCAGTTATAAATTTATTTATGAAACTCTATATTTCCTTTCCATTTCTCTGAATTTGCTTTCTTTAGATGGTAGACACCAGCCTGTCCCATTCCTCTTTTGAATAACAATATAATTAATAAAGAAGGGATAAACAAATGTTTATCAGTTTCTCTAGCTGGAGATTGCAGGCCTCTGCTACTTTACTTCATGTTTGGGGCAATTTCTAATACTGGTTTAGCATATGATGTCATTAATATTAAGATACATGCTCCAACCAAGTACCATGCATGGAGATAACCTAGAACCCCTTCACAGATGTAGCCCATGGCTACATTTTGTATCCCCCCTGCGGTTCCCTCCCCCAGTCCTCCCAATCCCTCTCTTCCTCCCCTATCTGCTCGCATGCCCCTCCCCCAGGCCGCTGATACAGGAGGTCTTCTTTTTCTTCCTTCTGATCCTAGTCTATTAGGTCTCATCAGGAGTGGCTGCGTTGTCTTCTTCTGTGGCCTGGTAAGGTTGCTCCCCTCTCAGGGAGAGGTGATTAAAAAGCAGGCCAATCAGTTCATGTGAGAGGCAGTTTAGTATTCAAGTGGGTTCCACAGTAATGGGAACAGGGACTGCCTCTGACATGAACTGATAGGCCTGCTCTTTGATCACCTCCCCCTGAGTGGGGAGCAGCCTTACCAGGCCATAGAAGAAGACAATACAGCCACTCCTGATGAGATCTGATAGACTAAGATCAGAAGGAAGAAGAGGAGGACCTCCCCTATCAGTGGACTTGGGGAGGAGCATGCGTGAAGAAGGGGATGGGAGGGTGGGATCAGGAGGGAAGGAGGGAGGGGCTTATGGGGGATACAAAGTGAATAAAGTGTAATTAATAAAAATAAAAATAAAAAAATAAATAAATAGAAATTTAAAAAAAGATTGTAAAATATCTGCTAAAGCTGGTATAAACTTTCCTTTATATTTTACCTAGTAAATTGTGATGAAATTATTAGGACTGGTTTTAGATATTATTTTTAAAATCCTCCTATCCTATGTGATCTCACTCTCTCCAACATTTTGTCATAGCAAAACTAAACTACCTAATCCATTGTGCATTGCTAAGTTTTAGGTTTTACTGACCGTTTGGGTGACAGCCCTGTAAATTTTAAGAGTAATATCTTACACAAAGTAAATTATTGCCACCTATTTATTTGTTATGAGTCATTTGATCTTATGATAAATATCATCTCCCATTTGATCTTATGATAAATGCCATTCAAACTTCAAATATATATGTTCAAAAATATTTTTTCAATGAAAATATTCAGCATCTATCCATTTTATTAACGTAAGGTTGTCTCTGTTTAATACTACATCTTAGGACATTCTTATATAACCACCCAATAGGATTAAATATGAACTGATTTATTGACTTCATTTTACGTTTTGCTTATTAATGGCACAATTTCAGAGATATGCAAATATATTTTCGTAGTCTTTAGAGAAATAGTATACTTCATACACTATCCCTCATTCTTTCACACACCTACACACACACCCACACACACACACACACACACACACACATATATATTTATATATAAAATGTCAATGATTAAAATATTCCTTGATCTGACTCTTAGGAACCACTTGTATACATTATGTAGGTATATAACATATATGTGTACACACATCTTCATATGTTTGTACATTCATGTACACCTAAAGAATAATCAGAATAGACCCTGAATTACCATCATTACTAAAAATCAAACAAATTAAATCACATTTAAAAGTTAATTAGACGTGATCACTTTTACCATTAAAGGGTATGTCATTATAAACTTTTGCAAAAGAAAAAAGTACTCACAGTATTAAGTAATAATTGATAGCTTACAATCTTGTTTCTTAAAAGTCTAAATAATAAAACCAAGGCGCAGGGTTGTAATCTCTGTCTCTACCTCTGTCTGTCTATCTATCTATCTATCTATCTATCTATCTATCTATCTGTCTGTCTGTCTGTCTGTCTGTCTATCTATCTATCTATCTATCTATCTATCTATCTATCTATCTCCACATATGTTTTCCCCTTGTGTACTCTATCTTGGGGAAGAAGAATGGATCACATGAAAGGAAAGAAAGAAACAAAAAAGACACAAAAGATTATAGCTTGACCAGTTTGTCCTATTATTATCCAAGAAAAACATTCTTTCCCATAATATTAAGAAGAGGTTTATTCCACTCCCATTACTACATGGCAAGTGAGGGAGTTCACTACGAAGGTAGTTTTCAGAGATTTCCTTGTGTGGCTCCAATGCTTCAATGGTATCAGCTGACAGCTTCTGTTGCTGAGCAGTAGATAAAGGCAACTATGCCAAGTCAAAGTCAAGATCCTTCAGACCAAGGACTGATCTAAATATCATGAACTGCACCGAGAGATCAGTGCTGAAGGACTCACCTAGCATGAGTAAGTCACTGAGTTAGTCGACACCAGAAACAAAAATAGAACCTAATACCCTCCACCTCCCCCTTGAGTTAAGACGGGATTGTTTGTACAAATTTCTTTAAAGTTGGTACATCAGAGTGTTTGGTTTTCCATTGAGTTTCAGTTTCCCTTTTTGGGTCTCACTTTCATCGTCTCCCTTCAGAGGTCGTTTCTATTAAGAGCTCTCTAGGAAAACATTGTAAATTCTAAACCCAGAATCTGCTTCTTGTGAACACAGATAGCCAGACATGGTGAGTTCCACCACTGTCATCTCATCAGCTTCCTGAATCCTGTTCTCAGGCTTGTGTCTCATTTAACACTAATTTTTCAAAATGCTTGAATAAAGACAAAAAAAAATGTATGTAGCACTAAATTCACACAATTATTCACCATGTGGAGGTGAAATGTATTTTCCTTTTTTGACAATTAAAATTCTGCTATAATATAGGTATTATTAACTTTTAGCACACTGTCAGCTTGCCTTTTTCTTGGCCAAATGTCCCCAGGGGAAATTATAGTAAAAACTTCACATTTTAAATGTAGTCTCTTTTTCAACTAACTAATTTTATATATCTCCCACAGATCTAAAACTAATGGATTTTTGCCAAACCAATTTATCTCTTCCCTGAGGGTAATTCTGGTGGCAAGGATTATAAAATTTTATATGACCTCTTAGACAAATTAAGTAAGTTTGGAAAAGTTAGTTGTAATGCACCATTTAAAATTAGTTTCCTTTCTTGGGCCTATATGTCACAATCTCTTTTGTCTGTATATAATTGGAAGTGTATCTTTTTCTGTCCTTACTATTAATAATCCACATTTAGACAAACATAAACTCTAACGGAAATCAGCCATCTAATGTTTTGATATAAATGGCTTTAAAGGCTCAATCCATAGGCTTATGGTACTTCTTTGTCTCTGAGCCAAGCTCTCCGTACCTGGTGAGAGTCTCATACCAAGACGGATGTGATCTCCGTCTTTGTCTATATGAAGAGGCTGTGCTTTTCAATATCCAATCACTGTTGTAAACAACGCTATATGCGAAAGAGATGAAAGTACATGAATGAACAAAGATATCATGATTATCTTACCATAGCCATCAGTACTGCGAGAAATTATTTATTTTGCCTTTCCCTACCCGATCTTTCTCAAGAGTACTTCTAACAGATCCAAAATATAGGTGAAAAGAAGAAACCACGTATTTCTTCAAATAAAAATTTTCAGGGGAACAACTGTTTAAGTTATGAATCTGTAATTTCAATGTAGTGTGTTTGTCCCTTCCTTTTTAATCATTGTCTTTGGCGACTGAAAATACCAACACAAAAGGAGAATGGGATTTGGGGGGGGACACAAGATGTTTGAAGTGATGGAATGGTTCCATGAAAAAAACAGGTCCCCACAGAAAAGCTGAGGATGAGAAGCAAGGCCCTGGAGATGGAACACAATGGAAAGTTTGGAGAAAAGCTTACTTTTTTTCCTCAGGAAAACAGTGCTTTTTGCCAGGAAATCAGATGAGAACAAGGACCACGTTTTATTCACAGTGAGTGCCTGCTATGCACTAGGCAGTGATACCTAATGATTCATAATATTGAGCAACAAGGTCAATGATCTTCCTGGAATTACAGACTGCAAACACAGTGATATGATGTGTCCACTCTAGAACTCTGAAACAAAGCAATAGGCCATTCTTTTAAGAGCAGAGTATTGCACCAGGGTTCAGCCCACAAGAGGGCAAAAGAAAAGGGCAGCATTTGTTGATATAAACAGTCCCATGTGGTGAGGAAGTGGGGAGAAATTTAGGGGGCTATCATTGCTACCACATTGCAGGGTGGAGGGGTGCTAAAAGAGTTTGTAAAAAAAAAAAGAGTTGATCAGAATTTAAAAAAAAAAAAAAGAAAAGGCCTATAAAACAATACTTTTATCTACACATTTGCTGCCAAACAGGTAATCCTAGGTGTTTCTGTTTAGCTGCACAGATTACTTAATCCTGTGTTAGCACGACAATAATGACAAACATTGGTGGAGGTTAATAGGGATAAAATGGTTCATTTTAGCCGCTTCTGCTGACAGACAGATTCCAGTTTAAAACCAAATGATTACAGCCTAGGGCACAATCACTTTGCCCCAGAGACCTTTCATGTCTTAATCAAAATTGTTTTTTTAGCCATGACTGTACAAACTCTAGTGACCATGAAAGATAATGAAGCTTGTAGAAAAGGTGCCTCCAGAACAAACCACACCTTTTGATGTGTCTTCACACCCTTGATAAGCCTCTTTGTAAAAAGAAAAAAAAAATATTATCCTGCATGAGAGTTTCACTCACCACCAAAGGCTCCATCTAAAAACACAGTTACCTGCTGTGCTTTCAGCATATGATGTGACCAGGACAGAACATTTGGATCTTGGCCTGTGTGGGAGATGCTAGATTTTCCCCACTTTGAGTATAATTTAGTATACTTAGGAATTATTGTGCATATGTAATTCATCCAAAATAATGTAGCTAAGTGGCATTCTCAGTGTGTCCCCAACTACAACCTGTCCCAGACGGAAGTTATGCTTGTTGTGTGATAATGTGTTTAAAGAAAATCAATCATTTTGAACACACCAATGGTAGAGTTTTTGAATTGTGCAGTGGATGTAATTTTGCTAAAGCAAATGAATGCATCAAAAATAATTTAATTTCAAGCTGGTTAATTCTAGTTTCTCTCAAAAATCGCACCTGGTTTTTATTATCACAGCTTTTATTATACATACATTTTCCCAGGTTACCTGTTTTTAAGTGTAGGTTGTTGGGCAATCATCACCACCACCCATTGACAGGAAAATTTCACTTCTCTGAAATGAGACTCTAGACATCCAATCTCAGCAACTCTAGTAATCTCAGCAACTCAAGCTCCTACAACTACATTTCTCCAAAATATGTGTCTATGTGTGTCAGAGTTATTACAGGTGGCAAATGTCTTAAACAATTTATTCATGCTGTAGCACAATTCAGAACCTGTTTTCAAGACTGACTAGCTTCTTACTGGCCGTATCTTATTTTGTTCATCTCATCCTTTCAATATTGATGTTCAGGTGTGTTGCTTGCACCTTTCAACATTTAAATGACACTGCTAAGAATACACGTATGAGATTATTGATTCTACTTGTTTTCTTAATTTTTTTGTATTAATATTTGTGATGATGTCCTATTTTTTTTTCCTGTGATAAACACCCATGACCAAAATCAACTTGAGGAAGAATGGGTGTATTTTAGCTTAAAGGTTAAAGTCCATTATAGAGGGAAGCCAAGACAGACCTGGAGACAGGAACTGAATCAGAGACCATTGAGAAATCTATTCACTGCCTTGCTTCCTCTGATTTGCTCAGCCACTTTCATTTCATTTCTTCCTTCTTTCTTTCCTTCTTTCTTTCTTTCTTTCTTTCTTTCTTTCTTTCTTCCTTCCTTCCTTCCTTTTTTCCTTCTTTCCTTCCTTTCTTTCTTCCTTTCTTCACAGTTCATTTTTATTACTTAAAAATTGAATACAGATATTTTATGTTGTATATTCTAATTATGGTTTCCTATCCTCCAACTCTTCCCAGATCTTCCCCTTTTCCCACCTACCCAAACTCCACACCCTTTCTGCTCTCTCTCATTAGAGTAGAAATAGGCATCTAAAATCATAACAATAAAATAAATAGAAACAAACAAGAGTGGGGCAAACAAACAAAAAGCAAAGCACCAAAAAAAGCACAAGAAGAAACGCATACAGACTCTTAGACACACACACTTGCACACACAGAAATTTCATTAAAAAAATCAGAAACCATACTATATAAGCAAAAGGTTTATAAGTTTTTTTTTAAAAAAAAAAAACAGCAAGCAAGCAAACAGACAAAGCATTGTGAGGCAAAAATTATACAAAAATACTATTGAATACAAAAATATTAATGTTTCGTGTTGAACATCTACTGCTGGAAATGGGGCTTGACTCTAAACATGGTTTATATATCCAAGGAGACTCTGCTGGCAAGAACCAACTTTTCATTTGGGATCCACTGCAGATCATAGTTTATAGCTGGTATAAAGAGTATATATTTTTTAAGAGAACATGATGTTCTACTTTATTCTATTTTTTCTTTTTTTTAATTTTATTTTTCTCATTAGTTACATTTTGTTAATTCTGTATCCCAGCTGAATCCCTCATTCCCTCCCCAATCCCACCCTCCCTTCCTCATCTCCTCCCTGCCCCTTTCCAAGTCCACTGATAGGGGAGGACCTCCTCCCCTTTCATATGACTCCCTTTTGTCAGGTATTTTCAGGACGGGCTGCAAAGTCCTCCTCTGTGGCCTAACAGTACTGCTCCTCCCTTGGGAGGTCAAAGAGCCAGTCATTGAGTTCCTGTTAGAAATAATCCTTGTCCCCCTTACTATGGGAAACCAATTGATTACTGAGCTATCACGGGTCACGTCCGAGCAGAGGTTCTAGGTTTTATCCTCTCATGGCCTTTGGTTGAGTGTCCATCTCAGAAAAGACCCTGTGCCCAGATATGTTTGGTCCTTGTGGAGCTCCTGTCCTTTCTACATCAAACTCCTCTTCTTTCATATGATTCCCTGCACTCTGCCGAAGGTTTGGTTATGAGTCTCAGTATCTAATTTGGAACACTGCTAGGTAGAGTCTTTCAGATGCTTTCTGCAGTAGACTCCTGTCATACGTTCAATGCATATCCCATTTGTCTTTCTAAATGAGGATTGATCATCATACCCCGTGTCTGCTTTCTTGATTATCTTCTTTAGGTGTATAGATTTCATTATGTTTATCATATAAAGAATATCTTTTAGTACTAGGAACACTAGTCAAAAGCAAGCTCCAGCTTCCTTCCCCATGTTCAGTGAGTCGTGTAAATGTTCTATTAAAATAGAATCTTCTTAAAATATATAGATATATGAAAATAATCTAAGCTTAAATCACCAAATAACAGAAGAGAAAAAGCTTTAACTAGATGTACCTTAAAAAGTCCAAGACCAATAATGTGTTGTATATAAATGGGTTGTTGGACAAGAGGCCCCATGGAAACCTCCAAACAACTCAGGATATTGTCAAGGCTGTTCGTTGCTCAGCCACCATCTTTATGTAGCACAGGCCCACCTGCCTACTGATGGCACCAACCATAGTGTTCGGACATTCCTATATCAATCGGCAATAAGGAAAATGGCCCAGACATGCCTAAAGATAAATCAGATACCTAAAGATAATTCCTTAACTGAGATTTATTTTCACATGTGTATCTTCATTGACAACATGTTGACAAAAACTAAGTATGACACATGGTTAACTTCAATTTTCAACTTGATTTTACTGAGAAATGTTCAAGAGTTTACTAGCATACCTCTAGATATGTCAATGGAGGGCTATATAAGACAGTGGTTGTTAGGGAAATACCCATTCTGAATATTGTAGAATATTTCAATAGGTTGAAGTTTGCAATTAATAAGAGAAGGGCTTTAGCCAGATCATGCAAACTCTGTTCTTCCTGACTGGTACAACTCTTGTTGTCACCATGTATCCACATCAGATTCTAGCCTCTTCAACCTCTTAATGTCATCTCATACTAGCAGCTCTCCAGAACACTTCTAGGCATTCAGCTTCAGAACAGAGTTGTTCCAGTGGTTTCTCCTTGTCAGAAGCTCCCAGAGACTTGGAATATGATGTTGGTTATCCAGTAGGCAGTAGCTATTTTGAAGCTATCAATGGGCTATGTGAGCCAGTCTATAATTATCAACGTAATTATAAATATCTTTTACTAATATATTTCCCTAAGTAAAATTATTTAAAATTTTGTGTAACTGACACACAGAGGATACACTGTTTTGTTTTCTCACTCACCCCACACAAGTTCTAATGTCTCAACATTCTTGGCAATTCTCTCTTCCATTTCCTTTCCCTTCCTCCCTCTTCCCCTCTCTCTTTCTTCCTTCTTCTCCTTCTTACGTTTTCTTTCCTCCTCCTCTTTCTCCTTAAAACAATACAATGAAATGTTTTATCTATTGTGTTCCACTTGATAACACTAAATTCCTAATAAGAAGCCATGATACCACAAAAATTATCTTTTCCTAATTAAAGAAGATTCAGGTAATAATGGCTCAGAATTTTGTGTAGATTGAACTTATAATATTCCACTGTGTTTTATGATGTTGCTTTTTCTTTAGTCCCAAGAATCACATAGCTACTCATTCAAAAATGGGGGAATAGTTCATCATACCAAATTCACATCATACCATGTAAAGGCTGGAGCTAGAAATTATAAACAATGAAATCTTCCAAAATCAAGCACATCTTCAGAAATTGATAACCACATTCATGAGGAAATATGTTAATCATTAATTCCCTCACTATAGTCAAACAGACACTATCTATCATTCCTTGACATTCATATGTGAATGCTGGATTCATTCTAAGATCCTAATATTTAAAGTAAACAATGAGAAATGAAGGTTAAGTTGGCAGAGCAGTGCTGAAGAATTAAGGAAACAGGATATTTTAAGGAAGGAGGGGAGTTATATCAAATCTGCCTCAGCAGCAACAACAAAAGCTAAAATTTCCCACAGGATTCAATACAAGTTTATTATGAATTTTTGATTCAAATATCTTTCTTTTCCTTAAAAAAAAACTGTTTCTGGAACCATAACAGGTTTGATAACTGGGGGAAATATAAAGGTTCCCATAGGAAACTGGGAATAGGAAAAAAATCATGTTTTATTATTATGTCTTAATTTGAATGCTTACTTCTGAGAATAAGAAGGGAAACTGAGATTGATGGCTACAAAACTTGGAGATTTGTGTTGGATGATTTGTAATTATTGGCAATTATCCTGGGAGCCTAAATTTTGAATATTGTCATTTGTGAGCAGGAGGCTCTGCAGAGTAGCTTACTAGGAATTCCTTGTGAGGAGCACAGGACCTCACCACAGCCAAAGGCATATGAGCTGAGGGGAACAGTATTGCTTAATGCTCTGGCTCTGTAGAGTACTTGCACACATTCCAAAATGAGTGTGCTACGCTGCAATGTCTTTGGATGGACACCGATGGGCAGGCAACGTGAGAGGCCGGGCAATATGAGTTATCACAGTGACGTCACCCTTCTTGATACTCTGCCTCTTCCCTGACCTTTCTGTGCAACGCCTGTCTTAATTTCCTTCATGGGAAGCTTTTTCTGACTTCATGATATATGTTAGTGGTTTGTAACCTGTGGGTTGCGATCCCTCTGGGGGGCTGAATGACCCTTTCACAGGGGTTGCCGAAGGCAACCAGAATACACAGATGTTTACATTATGATTTGTAAAAGTAACAACATTTCAGTGATAAAGTAGCAATGAAAATAATTTTGTGGTTGGGGGTCACCACCACAGGCAGAACTGTATGAAAGGGTCGCAGCATTAGGAAGGTTGAGAACTACTGGTCTGTATTAAGCATCTATATTCCAATGGAAAAAAGGCCTCTTGGCTTCCCAAATAAGTTAAAAGATCTTCAAAGCAGATGCATTTATTCTTCATTTTATTCCAGCCTCCTCCCTCACAAAGACTGTTCACCCTCAGAACTATTGTCTTTGCTTTACTTTTATTTTTTCATTTATTACAATTTATTCACTTTGTATTCCAGCTGTAGCTCCCTTGCTTATCTCCTCTCAAACATACCGTCTCTTCTTCTTCTCCCATGCCCTTCCCCCAGTCCCTTGATAGGGGGGAACTATTGTTTAAAGAACTAATCTCCTAAATAATGTTAAATGAACACCACTGCTACTGGTTGCTTCTTAAAAGGATCTCAAGAGGGAGGGAGGGTAGGATTGGGAGAAGGTGAGAGAGGGGCTACAGCTGCGATATAAAGTGAATAAACTGTAATTAATAAAATTAAAAAAACATTTTAAAATAGGATCTCAGTGATATCCAACTTTCCTGATCATGGCATTGTATGAATGTCCTGATAAAGTAAGCTTTGATGAGAGCTTCAAGCAGAAAGGGCCACATGGCAAGGTTTCTCTCCTTCAGTTAGATGAAATTGAGTCTTCCAGCTTCTAGCCTGTAAATACATAAATCTTGTTATAATATAGAGCTTTAAATGAGTATTGCACAAGCCAGTACCTTGATTGAAAGTTTGTGAAAGACTTTGGGACAGAGACCCTCCAAATAAATAATGCTGATGTTTGTGCCACTAAATTGTAAATATTTATCATAAAACATTGTGTAATATATTCAATCATTATGCCAGCATCTCAAAATAGATGATAAAATTATTTATTTGATTAGGTGGGAAAGATCAATCATCTTGACATGTTATGTTCAAAACTAGGGGCGGAAAATTTTAAGAAAAAGAGACTTAATATACACACAGATATGATATGTAGGCATTGCAGAAATTGTCTCTGGAAACAAGGTGCTGTGCCAGTGATTGGACTATTTATTCTGCTATTATAGGTCATTGTAGATAGCATGGCTTAAATAGCAATCTCTATAGGCTAGGAAATCCATAGTTGAGGTACTAACAGTTTAGGAACTGTCAAAGAAGAGATAGTTTTCTAGGTTTCAGGCTGTCATTGTCTCATTATCATTTCACACTTAGTAAGAGGTAAGTGTGAATAAAATTTCCTGGAATCCCTAGGGTGGGGCTCCAAGCTCATCCAGGAAAGCTCTGCTCTGGAAACTGCCTTCATTCAAAGGCATCTGATACCATAACCTTAGGAGTTATCATTTCAACAAAAATGATATTTTTGTTGTGTATTTTGGGAAACAACAAACATCTAAAACACTTTTCATCTTTACATTAAGTTTTTAAGAGTTGGATAGAGATATGTTAAAAGAGTAAATTTCTTACAGAAAAAACTGGAAATTCAAAATCTTTAGGTAACGATATTAACCAATCTACATCCTAGTTGATCTGTGCCTGCAATGAATGATTAGGTTGTTAACTATTATGTATTAGTTATGCTCTCCATAGCAGTATGATTAAGCTAATTTTAATAGAAATACTTCAAGTGATAGTAAGGCAATGAAAAATAGGGTGGTAATGAGGTGTTAATTCATATTATTAATTTTGTTTTGTTCTTATATAGCAGAATAAAAATTTTTGCACTTAATTATACTTGAAATAATAATGACAAGTTAATAAACTTCGGATATCAATTTGTTTAGAAACAAAGATAATGGGACTTCAGTTGTTCTAAAGGCAGTATAAGCATTTTTCTACAAAAGGTATGAAAATAATTCTATACTTGCTCAATATTCAAAATCAAATTTTAACGTAAAATCAAATTTAAAACGTAATTTATGTTTTATCTAAGTCTTAAATAGAATAAAAAAATGGTGTGTAAAGAAAGCAGGAAATTCTAGACGTATTTGAAGAAACTTACAACAAATAAACATTTACAGTGCAATGGTATATGAAACCTTAGCATCCTAAATATGTTAGTGAAAATATGTAATCAAAGATGGCTGGATTTTTCAGATATAATTTATTGCTTAAAGACCAATTCTTCAACATTAAAACTGTTATTTACTTAAATACTTGTCTATTCTAATCCACAAACATAAAAAATACCCTAGAGAATAAATCTAGTATCAAATAGGTATATAAATATTTATATTTTATATAAACTTGGAAATACCTACTATTACTTTAAACTGTCAGAATGGATCCACTAAATAATCTTCTGTATATCTTCTTATTGTGAAATGGACTTTTTTCTGGGAGACACAACACATGTCTTCTCATCCCAGATAGAGATCCCACAACAGATCAAAGTATGGATACCACCAAAGTTCAAATGCTGAGCCAAAGACTTTTTAATTAAATTTTTATTTTTTATATTAATTACAGTTTATTCACTTTGTAACTCAGCTGTAGCCCTCTTCCTCATTCACTCCCAATCCCACCCTCCCTTCTGCATCTCCTCTCATGCCCTCTCCAAGTCCGCTGATAGGGGAGATCTTCTTTCCCTTCCATCTGACCCTAGCCTATCAGATCTCATCAGGACTGGCTTCATTGTCTTCCTCTGTGGCCTGGTAAAGCTGCTCCTCCCTCAGAGGGAGATGATCAAAGAGCCAGCCACTGAGTTCATGTCAGAGACAGTTCCTGTTTCCATTACTAGAAAACCCATTTGGACACTGAGTTGCCATGTGCAGGGATTCTAGGTTATCTTCATGCATTGTCCTTGGTTGGAGTATCAGTCTCAGAAAAGACCCCTGTGCCCAGAGTTTTTGGTTCTGTTGCTCTCCTTGTGGAGTTGTCTCCTCCAGGTTTTTCTATCTCCCCCTTCTTTTATAAGATTCCCTGCACTCTGCCCAAAGTTTGACTATGAGTCTCAGCATCTGCTTTGATACCCTGTTGGGTTGAGTCTTTCAGAGGCCTTCTGGGGTAGGCTCCTGTCCTGTTCCCTTCCAATATCTCTTCATTTGCCTTTCTGAATGAGGATTGATCATATTACCCAGGGTCCCCCTTCTTGCATAGCTTTTTAGGTGTATAGATTCTAGTATTTTTATCCTATATTATAGGTCTAATATCCACTTATAAATGAGCATATACCCTGTGTGTCTTTCTGCTTCTGGGATACCTCCCTCAGGATGATCTTTTCTAGCTCCCACCATTTGCCTGCAAATTTCATGATTTCCTTGTTTTTAATTGCTGAGTATTATTCCATTGTGTAAATGTACCACAATTTTTGTATCCATTCTTCTATTGAGGGACATCTGAGTTGCTTCCAGATTCTGGCTACTGTGAATACAGCTGCTACAAACATGGTGAGTAAATGTCTTTGTTGTATCTGTGAGCATATTTTAGATATATGCCTAGAAGTGGTATAGCCTGATCTTGAGGAAGCATTATTCTTAAAATAAAAGGTACTTACTTTTCTGTCTTAAGGAGCTTCCTGGCAGGAAAGAATGTTTCTAACTCAGAAGAAACTGTTATATAACACTTCCGTATCTCAAATTACATTTGAATTAAATACACACAGTCATATGAAAGTTTCAAAATCTGATAAATCAAAGTGCTACCTATTTCAGCTTTCCAAGTGCTTTATATTCATTGGGATATTTTAAAAACTGTACATGTGTTTGCAAATACATGAATATGTTTACACATAATTGTGAAGTCATTTCCAATTCTACATTTCTATTCTTTAACAGTGTAAACACAGAGTTATGTTGTTCATTGCACAAGATTGGGGAAAAGCCATCAATGTACATATTACTCCCTTAGCTAAAATAACTCATGTTTTTTCTATACTTCTAAAATGAACATAGAATGATGGATGGGATTCAATTATTGAGGCATACTGGAACTGGAATTGTGTAACTATCCTTCAGCTCACTCCCTCTAAGAGAAGCAGTCATTTCATGACAAGCAATGCCAACTTGCTTCTGCAAATGCAAGGATTCAAAAGAAGGGATCTGATGCACATGTGGGGAACTTGGTAAGACCTAGAAACCACAAATATTGCTCAATACAGAAGCATCTTAGTCTTTAGAGTGTCGATACCTGTTAAAAACAAAACAAAACAAAAAAAAAGTAGCTTGGGAAAGAAAGTGTTTATTTCATTTTATAGTTTATAATTCACAATCTGAGAAAGTCAGAGAAGGAACTAAAGTCATGGATTCAAGGCAGGAACCTGGAGGCAGAAGCTGATGCATTGCCCTACTTGGAAGGGTGATGCTTCCTGACCAGCTACTCATGGCTTGCTCAGCCTGCTTTCATATAGTACCCAGGACCACCAACCTGTAGATGGTACTGCCTACAGTGAACTGGTCCCTCCAGCACCAATTGTCAATCAAGAAAATGCCAATGTTGTGGGGGGTGCTTTTTTCTTTTCTTTTCTTTTTGTTTCAAGATAGGGTTTTTCTGTGTAGCCTTGGTTGTCCTTGACTCACTTTGTAGACCAGATTGGCCTTGAACTGACAGAAATCTGCCTGCCTCTATCTCCCTGAGTTCTGGGACTATATGCTTGAACCACCATCCCCTGGCTTGCTTGGGGGAGCATTTTCTTAATTGAAATTAAGAAGGACTAAAGGACTGAAGGACTCTAACTTTTGCAAAGTTAAAACAAAACTAGCCAGCACGACTGACCCTTGTTGACTTGACACACAAGCTTGTTTTACTTTAATCATTTCTTTTTAACTTGTTCCCAAGATAGCAGGTTAACCTTTATCACAATGTAACAAACCAATGCTTAAAATGTCCCCAGTCCTTAAAAAAATTCAAATAACTTTAAAAGTGCAGTCCCTTTAAAACATCTGAAGTCTCTCTTTTAAATTTCAAAGTCCCATGGTATAGGCATCTCCAAATACTGAGTTCTCCACTGTAACTGGCCTGCACACTCACCAATAGCCTCTCCTGGGGTTAATTTAAGAAAATTGTTTCTTCTATGGCTCTTTCAGTTCTGGAGTTTCTACTTGAGCTGTGCTCTCACATTCACTAATGGACTCTTCTAAAAATTTATACTTTACTATGTCTGGCTGCTAGCACAAGCTATCACATTGCACAGCTCTAGACCACGTATCTGTGTTCTGTCCCCGATGAGATGCTCCCAGGTTTGTAATCCTCAATGATGCTCTTTTCTTAAAGACAGCTGATGCTTCAGTCCCAACTGACCAGCAGAAAGCGGCTGACTGAAGCAAGTGTTTCACTTCAATGCTCCTGTTCTGGTTTTAATCATCACTAATTATTCAGGTCCCCAGAACGATTGATCCTTAATTTAAAATGTCACATAATGGCCTTGTAAAGTCTTTACTTCCCTCTGGAACTTTACAAGCCTGGCCTCTAGTGTCTGCATTGTTTTCACCACTATTGTTCAGACTTCCATAATAGTTCATTCAGTTCTGAAGAATAAACAGATTTTCCAGTTCAAAGTTCCAATCTCCTTCTACAAACCTCTCCAAAGGATGGTCATGTGTGTCTCAGCAATATCCCACAAACCTTGTGCCAATATTTGTCATAGTAAGGGTTTTTATTGCTATCTTAATAAACTATGTTCAATAGCAATTTAGGAAGAAAAGAGTGTATTTGATTTTATAGCTTGTAGTCCATCATACAGGAAAATCAAGGCAGGAACTCAAAGAAGGAACTAAAGCCAAGGAACTGATGAGTATGTAAAGAAGGAGTGAGGATTATTGGCTTTCGTCTCATGCTTTGCTCAGCTTACTTTCTTATGACATCAGACTGCCAGAATAGGGATGGGCCCAGCTCACAGTGTCCTGGGCCCTACCATGTAAATCATCAACCAAGAAAATGTCTCACAGACTTGGGCTTGCTCAAATCTCCGGACATTTTTTTCAGTTAAGGTTTCCACTTCCCAAATAACTTTACCTTGGTTAAGCTGACCTAAAGTAGCTAGAACAAGAAGTATTCGCAATAATGACGAAATGAATAGTGCTCTTTTGCAATAATTTGTTACCTAAGTCATAAAGAATGTAAGGATTTCCCTGGACATAATATGATATATATATGTATGTATATACACACATACACATACATATCTAGACTCTTACATGATTCCCAAGTTTAAGGTATGTTTTTTCTGTTGTGCTGTGCTGTCCATTCCACACTGATTATCAGTATTTTTTAAAAAGGATACTGATGCATTCTTATAGCATGAACCTAAGTATATGATATTTAACTATAGTTTTGTGGAGTTATATGTTTGAGATTATGCTATTGGAGAACTGAACAAGTAAAAAGATTGAACAATAAGATATGATTATAAAGAAGGAATCAAAATTAAGTGCAGAGGAAATTTGCTTTATTGGTTGAGTTATAGCTGGAATACAACTGTTAAGATTCAGATTTGATGGTCTTTTGTAGCAGATTTCCTCATGCAGTGAAGAGAGATGGGAAAAATGAAACCCAAAATAGAACCTCATAAAAATAGGAATCCACAAGCAGATTTGAAAAACGGAGATGATATCATTGACATATTTCCTAGGAAATATGCTGGGAAAAGAGCAAATATTCAGTAATCTACATTACATTTGCAAAAGCAGCACAAGACGTCAGAAACAGAAATGAATATTCAAGATCAAGATTGAGCCACAATCTTACACTTACATGTACTCATAACTACACATATACATCACAACATGTGCATATATACATATGCACACATACACACATGGTGTTAGCCATATGTATACACATGTACAAACACTTCCCATTTTCACAAGAATTCTTTGATGTTTGTCTCACTACAATTTTGGAATCTGAAAAGTTAAAGTGGAGAAGGTTCTCATCCATCACAAATTTATTCTTACAAGACCTAATTAGAGACTATCACTGACCACTGGAAGAAGTAGGAACTCAGGATACAGGTCAGAGAAAATTTCACTGGAAGATAGTCGCGTGATTTTTAAATAGAGATGGAAGAAAGAGCAGGTTAATAGCCAGAAAATAGATGCTTGGCTAAGAAAGGCAGCATCCTTCTTTTGTTTTGTGATTTCTCAGCTGCATGAGTGCTTTAGACATTTTGGGGATCCGTGGACAGCTGGTACCAGTGAGTGAGCAGTGTCTGCGGTAAAACATCAGTTAGATTTGATGATTTGGTTTTGAATTAATTGGAAAGGATGATGAACACTGAAAATAACTAATCTACTAAGTACTTACTGGTTCTCTCACCAAATCAATCTCTATCTCATATAAAGTATCTTAAGCAGATTTTTAATTTATTCTATCCTATCAGTGAACCCAGCATCATTTAATCCTTTATACAAAATACATTTTAGATTTTCAAAATTATCTTAACTCAAATTTCTTCTTTTTACTGACCCATGGGCTCTCATTCTCTCTCATATATATATATATATATATATATATATATATATATATATATAGTTATTCACTTTACATCTCAGTTTTAACCCTCTCCTCCTGGTCCTTCCCCTCTGTCCCTCCCTCATTACCCTTTATTCCATCCCCTGCCCAGCAGAAAAATGAGCCCCTCAAAACAAAACAAAACAACCCTAGCACATCCAGTGACATCAGGACTGTGTACTTCCTTTTTCACAGTGTCCTGGCAAAACAGTCCCACCAGGGGAAGTGATCGAGAAGCATGCAACAGAGACCATGTCAAAGACAGCCCTATCCCCTTAGTAGGGAACCCACATGGAGGCTAAGCTGCCCATCGGGTGTATAAATGTAAAGAATCTAGATCTAATCCATGTGGCCCTTGGTTGGTACTCTGGTCTTCGCAAAGCCCCTGAGACCAGCTTAGTTGAGACTGTTGGTCTTCTTGTGGCACTACTGTCCCTCCAGGTCCTTCTATCCCTGTCCCAACTCTTCCTATGGTCTGCCAACTGTTTAGCTGTGACTCTCAGTTTCTCTTTCGATCAGCTGCTGAGCTGAGCCGCTAAATAATAACCTTTACTGATAAAAAAAAAGGTGAGGGAAAAAGAGAAAAAATCCCATTAAAAAATTTCTTTCTTCTCAGTTTTTAAACTACATTTTTCTCTTCAGCCTGCCTCTTGTGAGTTATAGTTGGCAGTGGATTCATTGTGAAATTAAACGAGCCAAGCCAAGACCATTAATTATGACTAGCTTCCATTCATTCTTCATTCACAGTACTGCACTGAGGGTCATGTTTTCAAGCCAGGAAAAATGCAACTGCAAAGTGGAGGGAGACATTCATTAGCAAAACTCTCTGACCTGTATTGCCAGCATCTTTACAATATAAAAAAGGAAGCAACAAAATAACTGCAGATCTAACCTGTGATCGTTCTTCCACACCAGGGAAAAACCAGGAAGTTATTATATTTTAATGAATATTCTCACCTTTTCACATCATAGCCAGTATATTCAAGGAACATATGAGAATACTTCTGCTTGGTTCATTTTCTATTTCCATCTTTGAAATATATTTAAAAATTAAAAATGAGGTTTTCGCACTTAAAATTGCACGTCTACCAGTTTAATTTTTGTTTCTTTTTTTGTAATGTTGACCCAAAATATTCAATATAGTTAGTATACTTTAGTTTCTGCCTATAAAATAAAATTTTGAGTTTATTTTAAATAATATCCCTGTTTATCTAGATTATCTTTGAGTGAACTAATTTGAAAGAGACTGTATGTGTATGACACAACAAAAATATAGAAGGTAATTATTGTCAACTTTACACAATTGTTGTGTCAAATTTACACAACAACTGTTGTATAAAGTATAATCCTAGTTAAAGCTAGACTTATGGACACCTGATCTAATTGGTCTCGCCTTTTCCACAAATGGCTTTAAATGAAATTTTGAAGTAGCATTGATATAAAAAATAGTGCTTTATAAGACAGCATTTGTCCTGCAAATGCAAGCATTCCAGTAGAATAAATAATGAAACTTTTAAGTAGCTTTAGCTCATAAAGTGTCACATTGTTGATTATTTGTTGTTGGTGGGAAGAACACATCATCCGAATATCTTAGCATTAAGTACCTTACTGTGCTCACAGATTTACAGGAAGATTAGGTATGGGCATGTCTCATTTGGAGAGTCATGCAGATGAAGTCAGACGGTGGTAGAAGTCTTGCTCCTTTAAACTTTCTTTTTTCACTCAATAGTCTTAAGGTTTAAGTTGGAATGTACTAATGGAATTCTCCTCTCTCTTTCCTGCTCCTTTTCTCCCCACCCACAATGGTATCCATATTTCTCATAATATAGGCTGAAAATTTCAAGAACAGTTAACAATTGGATATCATTTTTGAGTAGTCTTGGAAATCTCCACCCCTTCCAATGTCTTGAAGCAGTTCCAAAGAGGACCCCAAGTTTAAAGAGAAAAAAACACTAATTCTGCCCCTTACTTGAAGAAGAAATAAAGAATTTAAAGAGTATATACAACAGAAACAAACAGAAATCTAACTATATTATTTTCTCATAGAGGAGTTATTATTACTAGTTTTTACTGAAAGCAGAAACTCACTGTATTTCATCAGTTATTATGACTGACAAAATATTACTTCAAGCAGTTTTTATAAAGAGGCCAAGATACTACAGAGGAAGACGATGCAGCCACTCCTGATGAGACCTAATAGACTAGGATCAGAAGGAAGGAAAGGAAGACCTCCCCTATCAGTGGACTTGGAGAGGGGCATGCATGGAGAAGGGGGAGGGAGGGAGGGATTGGGAGGGGAGGAGTGAGGGAGCTATAAGAGGGACACAAAGTGAATAAAGTATAATTAATAAAAAATAATAAATTAAATTAAATTAAAAAAGAGGCCAAGATAATCACAAAACATTAGGAATAAAAAGATTAAACCATGTGTGACTTCTAGCTGCTGATGTGATCAGGGAGTAGGCTCATGGATTGCCAAGGTTTTTCTAATAAATGTGTGTCCATCACTCAATATGTACTCACTGATTATGTAGCTCTACTGGGAAAGAAAGAAAATTTAAAAGTATCTATTCAAGAGACTAATGCTTCAGAAAATCAACTTGAAGTTCATTATTGTTCCCCTAAGTCTAAAAGTTATGACTAATTATTATTATTAAACAAAAAATCAGGGAATTATAAAAATAAATGTGTTTGTTTATATGCTTTCAATAATAAAAAGATAAGCCTACTAAACAGTCTCTTAAAAAGTAAAAATATGAATGGTTATTATTTAACTTCATTCATAGTGAATTAGTTATGAAAAAAAGTTGAATATCATTTTCCTAAATGGTTGACATGATCAACTATGATTTATATCCACTGTTTACAAATCTAAAATACAAAACAGCAGCCTATGGAATGGGAAAATACATTCACCATCCACACATCTGACAGAGGACTGATATACAAAATGTATCAAGAACTCAGGAGATGAGAGATCCAAGATGGCAGCAACCAGCGCGCACCATATCTCAGGGGCAGAGGATCTGAAACTCTGAAATTGATGAGTGGAGGTTGCAGCTGAAGCCAGAACATCAAGGTTGAGGCTTCCTGGGTGAGAGGGGACAATCTGTGATCTGAGATCATTTGGATCCAGGTCATCCGTGGATTTCATTCATGTTTAAAGTCTTGGAGAAATCAGGGATACAAGGCACATATCTAAACATAGTAAAGACAATATACAGCAAGCTTATAGCCAACATCAAACTAAACAGAGAGAAATTTAAATCAATCCCACTGAAATCAATGACAAGGCAAGGCTGCCCACTCTCTCCATATCTCTTCCACATAATACTTGAAGTCTTAGCTAGAACAATAAGACAACTAAAGGAGATCAAGGGGATACAAATCAGAAAAGAAGAAGTTAAAATATCACTATTTGCAGATGATGACAGTATTTCATGGGTGATCCCAAAAATTCAACCAGAGAACTGCTTCAGCTGATAATCACTTTCAGCCAAGTGGCTGGATACAAAATTAACTCAAAGAAATCAATAGCTCTGTTGTATTTGAAAGACAAAAGGGCTAGGAAAGAAATTAGGGAAATAACACCCTTCACAATCCTGAAGATACCTGATAAACCAGGGTCAGATGAAAGGAGAGGAGGTCCTCCCCTATCAGTGGACTTGAAAAGGGGCAGGGAGGAGATGAGAGAGGGAGGGTGATATTGGGAGGGAATGAGGGAGTGGGATAAAGCTGGGATACAAAGTTAATAAACTATAACTAATATTAAAAAAATAAAAAAGCAATAGCCACTAATTGCATAATGTACCTTGGTGTGACACTAACCAAGCAAGTGAAAGACCTGTTTGAAAAAACTTCAAGTCTCTGAGGAAATAAATTGAAGAAGATATCAGAAGTTGGAAAGATATCCCATGCTCATGGGTCAGTAAGATTAAAAATGAAAATTGCCATCCTGCCAAAAGCAATCTACAGATTGAATGCAATTCCTATCAAATTATCAACACAATTCTTTATAGACCATTAAAGAACAATCTCAACTTCATATGGAAAAACAAAAAACCGAGAATTGCCAAAATGATCCTGTACAACAACAGATCATCTGGAGGTAACTCCATCCTTGATCTCAAGCTGTACTACAGAGCAACAGTATAATAAAAACTGCATGGTATTGGCATAGAAACAGAAAGGTGAATCAATGTAATCTAATAGAAGACCCAGAAAAAAAACCCCACATACCTACAGATACTTGATTTTTGACAAAAGCCAAAACCATACAATGGAAAAAAGACAACATCTTCAACAAATGGTTCTGGTCTAACTTGATGTCTACATGTACAAAAATGCAGACAGATCCATATTTATCACCCTGCACAAAACTAAAGTCCAAGTGGATCAAAGACCTCGACATAAAACCAGACACACTGAATCTGTTAGAAGAAAAAGTGGGGAAGAGCCTTGAACTCATTGGCGTAGGAGACAACTTCCTGAACAGAACACCAACAGCATAGGCTCTAAGATCATCAATCAATAAATGGGACCTCGTGTAACTGAAAAGCTTCTGTAAAGTAAAGGCCACTGTCATTAGCCATGATTTTTATCCACTGTTGACAAATGTATAATACAGGAAGTATATACAATGGTTGATGAAAATATAAAAGGATACAAAGTTCCTAGAAAGCAAAAGTACAACAAATGTGGAATAACCTATCCATATGAACATTCAGAAAGCCATGCTAGACTGTTATCATCAGTGTGTAATGAGACACAGGCAAAAATAGGGAACAACAAATCTGAAAATTATTAGAGAAACATGCAGGCACTCAAGAGAAATGAGTGGTTTCTTTTAGTAATCCAAATTATTTTTTCTAATTTCTATGGTGCATAAGGGTATAAGGTAGGTATGGTTGAAGAAAATGAGAAATCAGAGCAGTAAATCCAACACAATACCTGTTGTTCGACAAGCTGCCTATTACTCTTTCTTATTTTTCTTCATCAATCTCCTTTCATCTGACTTGCTAGTGCATATGCAGGGCTAACTACTCCGGTGTCTAAGTGCTGTTTTGTTAAGTCCTACTTCTTTGCTTTTCTATTAGGTGATAAATTCTCTAAAGATAGCCACAAGGGCATCTTTAATAATCCCCACAGTGTGCTGCTGGGTAGACGCACTCTCTTAAGTACACAGCACTTAAGAGTTTGCTTTTTGAATGATCAAGCCATCAGGGGAGGTGAAACAGATTAACTGCTCATTCTGTGTAAGGACAAGGAAGCGAAACAAAGTTTTATTCCATTAACTATATAGTTGGCTATACTTTTTACAAAAGATTTTTAATCATTCTCTTTCTCCCGTGTGTGTGTGTGTGTGTGTGTGTGTGTGTGTGTGTTTACATTTATGTGTGCTTACATTTTCAGGTGCCTAGGATGCCAGAAGAGCCCATTAGCTTCCCTGGAGACAGAAGTATAAGTAATTGTGAGAGGGCTAACATGGGTCCTCCACAAGAGCAGGAAGTTGTTTTTAAATACTGAGCTATCTCTCAGCACCTGCACTTTTGTTTTTATCTTTAATTTTTATTTTAATGAGATTATTAGGGTAAATGAAATTAGTAATCATAGAAAGATAAGTCATAAAAATGAATATCTGATATTTTCAGGTGAAAATAATTTCTACAAAATATTTTCTAATTCTTTCATATTAGAATTAGATATATAGTTAACAGTTTTTGACACTTCATAAATTTATATGTGCATATATATATATATATTTTTTTTTCAATGCAGTTTATTCAGGAACATTGAACAATCCTCGGACCCCGGGGAAAGCCAGCCCACAGCTTAAATAGCCTCTGGGTAGCCAACCCAGGCGTGCCACGGGGGCAATGCAGATAGGTCCACATACATGGAAGCAAGCCAGATCCTCGGCCTTAGCCAAATGTGGAGTTGTTCCTGACAGAGAGCACTCACCATCGGGAAGGTGGAGGGCGGAAACCAGCTCCATCTTTAAGGCATAGCATTCTGCAGCTCTCTACAGTTCCCCCTTTTTGTTTTAGACGCATCAGGCAAGAGTAGAGGTCTGATCTCTGATATTAGAAATAAATTGGGACTTTGTACAGATGTTCATTTAGGTGTCATCCACCCAAAGAGCATCGGACCCGTCCGATACCTTTTTCTCAGAGGCGGGACCTGGGGCATCAACCCGCATGCAATCAGACATGCTCTTCTCTGGATCCAAAGCAGCTGACCCTGAGTGCAGTGCTTAGCCTCGCATCCTGAGCGTATCATTTTAGCTTTTTATGGTATCCAACCATGCTTGGGGAGAATGCCTTGCTTCAATGGCTGTAAAGGCCTGAATGATCATGGCTGCATCACACTGTTGTGAGACTCTAATCTTGCATATATACCACAGGCAAACCAAGGAGACCAACACCAGAAGGCCTGCTAACACTCCCATGCCCGCCCATTCCTTCAGATGATTCATGGCTGCAGCAATCCATGTTGATAATCCTGTGGCTAGTCCTGCGTCCACTCCGGTAGAATTTACTGTGACAATGGCCACTCTCAGCTGCTCCATCGTAGTATCGAATTCTCCAGTCCAATTACCTAAAATATAGCTCGACAATTGTTTAGACAGATTTGCAGCGCAGGAAAAATTCTCATGTTGTATGCTAGTGACACAAAGTCCAGCATACTTTCATTGACAGCCAGGTTGAGCGATTTGCCATAGGGTATCAATTTGCTCCTGCAAGAGGTCAATCCTCTGATTGAACACCATATGTGCATATATATTTTAAAATGAAAATTTTGCAAATATTTTGTCTGAATAATAAATTTCCTATTCCTTAAAAATCCTTTTGCATATCTCTTTAAAATATAACTAACTGATTAGTTGTATTATTATTGTTTTTAGAAATCTTGTTTACCAACCCAGATGTCCCTCAACGAAGGAATGGATATAAAATTTATGGTACATTTACACAATGGAATACCGCTCAGCAATTAAAAACAAGGAAATCATGAAATTTACAGGCAAATGGTGGGACCTAGAAAAGATCATCCTGAGTGAGGTATCCCAAAAGCAGAAAGACAAACATGGTATATACTTACTTATATAGACCTATAAGATAGGATAAACATACTAAAATTTGTACACCTAAAGAAGCTAAACAAGAAGGAGGACTCTGGGTAAAATGATCAATCCTCATTCAGAAAGGCAATTGGGATAGACATTGGAAGTAGAAGAAAACAAGTAACAGGACAGGAGCCTACCACAGAGGGCCTCTGAAAGACTCTACCTAGCAGATTATCAAAGCAGATGCTGAGACTCATAACCAAACTTTGGGCAGAGTGCAAGGAATCATACAAAATAAGGGGGAGTTAGTAAGACCTGGAGAGGATAGGAGCTCCACAAGGACCAAATACATCTGTGTAGATATATTTGTCTGAGACTGATTGTCCAACCAAGGACCATGCATGGAGATAACCTAGAACCCCTGCTCAGACGTAGTCCATGGCAGCTTGATATCCAAGTGTGTTTCCTAGTAAGGGGAATAGGAATTGTCTCTGACATGAACTCAGTGGCTAGCTCTTTGACCTCCCCACCCTCAGTGGGAGGAGCACCCTAGCTAGACCACAGAGGAAGACCTCCCCTATCAGTGGACTTATAGAGGGGCAGGGAGGAGACAAGGGAGAGAGAGTGGGATTGGGATGGAATGAAGGAGGGGGCTACAGCTGGGAGACAAAGTAAATAAACTGTAATTAATATAAAAAATTAAAAATTTAAAAACAAGTCTTGTTTACAAAATTTCTACATGTAATAAAACACAAAAAGAGATTTTACTTTTTCAAGTTGTCTAGAATTATTTATGAAAAAATAAATACAATTATGAAAAACAGTTGAGAAAAGCTATTAAGACACTTATCCATATTCCTTTATTGTCATATGCTCTTTTCATATGTACACTTATGATTCAAAAGAGGATATCCTCTGTAAGACAGAAAATAAAACCACTTTCACTATAATGGGAAATACTGCTTTTTATAAAGCAAACATGAAGAAAACCATATACAAACCATCAAAGAAAGTAGAAAGCTCATATTTTTTGCACCATCCAGACAAGTTCATTTTCAGATATTTTGTGTACTTAGTAATTTGCCTGGTATTATTGTAGGAATAAGAAAATAGGTTTGAGTCTTTGGGTAGAGAAAAATGATAAGCTCTAATGAAAGCTGATAGTTATCCAAAGCTGTATTTCTGCATGGGGAAGAAATATATGCTATACATTAACATTCTGGCTTTTTTTGGAAGAAAGTACAAAAACACTGGAATTGGATGTGACATAAATTAGAAACTTGTTTAGAGAAACAACTGTAGTCACAGTTTTACAGTGTTGCTCAAAATGTGTCGTGACCAATATTTTGTCATCCATAGCATTGAATCACCTCTTATAGGAAATCTTTCTCCAAATTGCAGAAGTAATAAGTTTTCTTTTTGAACATTAACCAAAGATTTTTCTTTGCTGACCTCAAACAGTGAACTGTAAGAAAATAGAGGAAATAAGGCAGCATAAAAGTCTGAATCACAAAGAAAGAAACCAGTGTAAATCTAGGTCAAAATATTAACCACATGTCTTTTCTTTACTTCAAAGTTACATTTACTGGAAGAAAAAAAAAGCCTTGTGACCATGTTCTAGTTATCTGTGACATATGAGTCAGAAACATGAGTGAGATGAGGTTTCAACTGACCACACTGCAGAATGAATGCACGGATGAATGAATGATAGTGGACTCAGGCATCCTTTTCTTGCTCAAGATCTTACAGAGAAAGATTTTACTCTTGTACTCCAATGTATCTAGAGATTCAGTAGAATTATTATCAGAAAATAACAATGATATTCCTCACAGAAATAGAAAAAAATGATCAAAAAGGCCTGCGGGAAAGTTAATAAACTAAAATAACTGGACACACCATTACTATTTTGCAATAAGAACAAAAACAGTTTGGCACGGGCATAAAACATATAAATCAAGAGAGCTCAGAAGTAATTCTATGCATTTGACTTCAACATTTCTCTCAGGAATATGTAATTGAGCAAGGAAAGTGTTTGTTTTTTTTTTTTTTTGTGTGTGTGTGTGTGTGTGTTTCTGCAATAAAATGTATTTTATAGGATAAATTATACACATTTATTTCAAATCAAAGGATGGATTGATCAAGACTTCAGGCTAAATATATGCATCTATTCCCTTCTATAATGTATAAGCAAGATAGTATAAAAGATCATAAAGATTACAAAGATAACAAGTGTATTAGAACACACTAGATATTGACAAATTCTACCTTTGTGTTTGAACAGACTCTGAGCACTTCCAGAAAGACTTGTGTGTGTTTTTTAATAGATGATGTCTGATGGCACTTATTCCTCACATATACAGGACAAATTCTGACCCACACATATAGTTCAGAGGCAAAGCACTTGTCTGACATGTACAAGGACCTAGTTTGATCCACGACCCAGGAAAGAATGTACATAGCACCACTGTACAATTCCAAGTGAAGATTTAAATTGAAGGTGCAAAACTATGATATTTCTAGATGAGTGCATGTGTATTTTCGAGTGGGGAAGCTGGTGGCAGGGAGCTGGTGGGGCAAGGACAGTTTTAGGCATTTCTGTGAAAATCAGAAGAAACCAATGCCGATGCCAATAGTCGATGAGTATTCTATCAAACGTCAAACTTCACGGCACAGCATCCAATCAGCACAGAGAAGAGGCCTCTTATACAATAAGAGGGAATAGTTGCAAATAAAACTTTGGATAAGAGCCTAGTATCCCAACTCTGCATCCTGTTAAAGGCAGATGAGATGTTTGAATGGACACTTCTAAAATACAGAACTTACAAAAATAATTCACAGGCACATGACAAATCCCGCGATGAAAATTGCAAGCACGATGAAATAGCGTGTCATATCTGTGACCTGGGCTGTTTTCAGAAGAATTCGATGCAAATGTAGCTAAGGCTGAGGAAAAGAAAACTCCCACACATTTTTCTTATAAAGTAGTTCAGCTATTTTATAAAACAAAATGTAAATTCCTTAGTAGTTGCAAAGCAGAGTTAGAGTCTGATCTGACAGTCTGCTGTATATGCTGGTAACAGCCTTCCGGAAGGACAAGCTGTATTTCCTCTGCAGAGTGTAGTGACTCACCTTTTGTGAGCCTCCGTCTTCCCCTTTTCCTTTAACAGTACTTACTTCCCAGGGAATTTCTCTCCTTCCTACTTCTATCTCAGCATATTCCTCATGGGAAACAACAGCAGTTTTACCATTCTGTACCTTCTGTATATTCCGTGTTCATTCTTAACATTGAAAAGTTATTTGTTTTGTGATTTCTGTCCCTCTCTTTTGATTGCTAATGTCTCCTCAAACTTATTTACACAACTCTTTTTTTTTTTTTTCAATGCAGTTTATTCAGGAACATTGAACAATCCTCGGACCCCGGGGAAAGCCAGCCCACAGCTTAAATAGCCTCTGGGTAGCCAACCCAGGCGTGCCACGGGGGCAATGCAGATAGGTCCACATACATGGAAGCAAGCCATATCCTCGGCCTTAGCCAAATGTGGAGTTGTTCGTGACAGAGAGCACTCACCATCGGGAAGGTGGAAGGCGGAAACCAGCTCCAGCTTTAAGGCATAGCATTCCCCAGGTCCCGCCTCTGAGAAAAAGGTATCAGACGGGTCTGATGCTCTTTGGGTGGATGACACCTAAATGAACATCCGTACAAAGTCCCAATTTATTTCTAATATCAGAGATCAGACCTCTACTCTTGCCTGATGCGTCTAAAACAAAAAGGAGGAACTGTAGAGAGCTGCGGAATGCTACACAACTCTTTTTAAGATTGTGCTCCATTGGTTTTGCTAAGTACACTGGTTTTGATATTTTTTTTAATATATTTTAAGCTTGATTTAATTGTAATGTAATATGGGTAGTTATAGTTTTTAATTTTTAGTACCTTTATTTTTTTGTGGTGCACATACACCACAGCACACACGTGCAGGTCAGGGAATAACTGTGGGAGTCAGTTCTTTCTGTCTGCCATGTGGGTTCCCAGGTGCCAACTTAAGTCATTATACTTGGTGGCAAGCTCCTTTATCTACTGAGCTATTTCAGTGGATGCTGTACATTTTTGAGTCTTACTTTTGAAAGGATATATCAGTGGACTTGGAAAGGGGCACGGTGGAGATGAGGGAGGGAGGGAGGGACTGGGAGGGAATGAGGGATCGGGACACGGCTGGGATACAGAGTTAATAAAATGTAACTTATAAAAAAATAAAAAATAAAAATAAAAAAAGAAAAATAAATTTCAATGCATATATGATTGATGTAATAATTTGTGTGTATATCTGAGCATGAAATATCCAGAAACAAATGGATAAAAAATTTTAATGTGCATTGGGACACTGAATAAGACTTTTATAATTTTATCATTTTATATGTCTTCTAAATTTTCTACAGTGTTCATGTACATAATTAGACAAATCCCAACATTACAAATTATAGGTAAAATGTTGTTATTATTTTGAGTTATAAAGAACTGATGATTTTGCTGTTATATAGGGTAACATTGAAAATTTAAAAGGTTTTGATCTTCTAAATCCTTTTAATGTCTCAATATGTGAGAACACGTAGCTCATGCCTGTAATTTCATCCATGCCATGCTTTGAAATAGTTGTCAGTTACTCTGTCTGATAATATGTAGGATCCCATAGTCACTCTTCTGTTACTATCAAGAAACACCATGATTAAGGCCACTTAGAAAGCATTCAATTGGGGCCTTGGTTACAGCTGTAGAGGGCTAGTTCATAATCATATCAGGGAACATGGCAGCAGGCAGACATGGCAAGGGCCTGGGAAAGCAGCTGACAGTTTTTATCCTAATCTTCAAGCAGAAGATAGGACTGGTTCTGGTGATGAAGGCCATGCCTCCTCCTAACCCTTCTAAAATGATTCCACCACTGTGAACCAAACATTCAAATGCCACTGTATGAGCTTATGGGGACAACTTTTATTCCAACTACCACAACTGAGAAAAGTCTCAATTTTTATGAGACCATTTGAATTCCAAAAGAACACATGAAATACATCTCAATCTCAGAGGCTAAGGAAAACACGTTGGCAGATTTTGTTGGGTATTTTATTAAAGTGAGGTTTCCACCTGGGAATTTTTGTTCTGTGATTTGAATTCATGTGGTGAATCCAAATCACCATCCTGATTGGGGTGAGGTCTTAGGGAGGCATAGAGGACAGGTCTCTCAGCAGAGGATTAATAACCTCAGAATGGTTTTGAAAAGAAGGAAGGGTGCCTGTCATTCTATCCTGTGAAGATAGTAAGAGTGAGAGACACCATCTCTGAAGCCCAGTGAGCTTTCACTAGAGTTCTCAGCTACTGGCACCATGAGAAATCAATTTTACAGCCATTGGATTCTTGACAAAAGGTGCCATAAACATATAAGGGAAATAATACAGCCTCTTAAAAAGTGGCGCTCAGAAAAGCTAGAATAACGAAACTAGACCACTATTTCTCACATGCACAAACATTAACTAAAATGAGATCAAAGGCCTTAAGCTACACTTTTCAAATGAAGTACAAATGACTAAGACATACCTTAAAGATCCTAACATTCTTAGCCTCAAACAAACGTAAATTAGTATAACATTGAGATGTTACTTCCAGTCAGAATGGCTGTCACTAAAGATACAAATTTCAACACACGCTGGTTGCATAAAGGAAGAATAAAGACATTTATTCATTGCTGGTAGATATTTAAATTAGTTCAAATATGTGTAAATCGATGTGGGTAATTCTGAAATAATTAAAAATGTCACTTCCATATGACATAGACATATATCTGGGCATGTGTATAGAAAAATTATGACTTGCTACAGGAATAGCTGCATATCCGTGTTTATTGAAATCAAGAAATTGTGGAACCTGTCTGCATTCTTGTGAACAGATGAGTGAATAAAGAAAATACGTTGAACATAAATAATAATGAAATTTTGCTTAGTCTCTTGTAATAATAAATTGTATAATATACAGAGAAATGGATAAAACTGGAAATCATCATATTAAAAGGAGACTCATGCTACAGAGAAAAGGAAGTGAATAAAACTAAAGGAAAAAGTATTTTCCTGTAGAAGGGGAATGAGAAAGAGGGAAATAAGGAATGAGAGAAGGGCTTTATAATGCATTTAATAATGCATTTTATACACATCTAGAACATCATTATCAAACCCTTAATTTTATAAAATTGTTACAGCCTAATAAACTTTTACAAGGAGAATATAGAACTAACAGCTTCGATTTTATAAAACAGATGCTATGAAACACTTATTTAAGAATCAGAACATTACTGTTAGACTAAATCAGTGCAACTAAGTCAAATTATTAGGCCTTTGTAGCAATTCAAATACTACAAACTGAGAAATGAAAGAGGAACTTGATCAACCAGCCTGACACCTTCTGAAGGATGGAAGCCATTTTGTTATAAGGTCAGAACAAATTCATTTCTGTTTGCTGCAGAGTTCAAGTTGACTGTGCTTTAACCTGTTTTGGAATTAGACACGCCCGCACCCCATGCAGTTTGACTCACACTGTTAATACATCCTGATAAGGTAGGCTGTTCTGCCAAAATATTTTTCAAACGTTCAGCCAAGTTCCTATGAAACCAAAATTTCTCTGGAAATCTCCCCAACCCTTGAAAACCTTCTGTCTTGCTTTTCCCCCTATACAAATGCTACCTTTTTTTGTGTTTGATGCTATATTTTGTCTTTTTTTTCATCATGTGAAGTATGCTCTAATGTTATTTTTATGAAAACATGATGCTAAGTAGCCTAATTCATTAGCTGATTATGAAGATTTGAAAATGTTCTTTTCTTCCATGCTCTTAACCATAGTGTATGAAGCTCAGCACCTGCTTTAGGGAGGGAGCCCTGATTGAGAGAAAGTAAAGGTTTGCTTAAATTGATCGAAGAATTTGGGTGAAGGTCTTTACTCTCATTCCATGGGACTTAAAAACCAGGTAAGAAAGACAGTAGGCTGTAGACTGTTCTCATGCTCACCTAGAAATGAAGAAATAAAGAAATTTAAGGATAATTTAAAATATATATATTTCTTTGCATTTTAATTTTTACTATATGTTATGTATGTGTTTGTATATTAAAGTACGCGGGGGAACTAAAAGTAGAGAGGCTGTCATTATACAATAAAAATATTCATAGTTGAAGAATTCCCACCATGAATTAAGATGTAATGAACATGGCATCATAGTGAACAGAGGAGCACAGCTTTGGACGTGAAGAGATGAAAGGAAATGAATGATTTGTATGCACAAGTTTGTAGGTCAGAGAGGCAGAAGCAGTTGGTGAAGGATCTTTTATAGTATAACATCTTTCCTCATGTGAATTCTATCAGGATTTTTCCACTTTTTTTAAATTTATTTTTCACTTATATATTATATTCCTGATTGCAGTTCCCCTTCCCTCCTCTCTTTCCATTCTCTCCCTGACTCTCCCAACCTCTGTTCTTCATCCATTTTCCTTAAATAAAGGTCAGGCTACCCAAAGATATTAATCAAACATGACAATATCAAGTTACAATAAGACTAGGCACTTCCCCTAGTATTAAAGTTGGACAAGACAACTCAGTGGGAGGAAAGGGGTCCCAAAATAAGGAAACAGAATCAGAATCAGAAACTCCTGTTTCTACTGCTATGAGTACCACAAGAAGACCTGGTCTTATGATCCATAAGATCTGGTCTTATGTTGAGAACTGATCTCTCTCTGCTCTAAGTAGATGAAATGTTAAGAAATGCTAAGAAATCACATCTTTCTGATCAATCATTTTTGCGGTATTAGCAATTATGTGAAAGTTAGATGATTTTGCCGAGCAAGTTTGATTAAAAACTACAAAATGAACAGGATGACCTGGAATATGAAAGGAATTGTTTGTCTTCATCTTGTCCCGTATGCCTTGACCCTGATCTTGGACAGCTTCAGGAGACGATTCACAATGGTGTGTGATTGTGTGTACAAATGTGTTTGTGTGTGGGACAGCATGATTGCATGTAAAAACACAAAGATTCTAAGTGGTCACACAAATCATGATCACAGGAATAAGAAGGAACCACACGGTGAACATTCTGAATTCCGGGTACAGGTAGCAATTCTTCAAGCAAATATCACAACTTGTGGACATGGAAAGAAGTGAGGTAGAAGAGAACACAATTGAAAATGTAATGAGTGTCTTTACGATCTGATCGGAAAGGACTAAACAGTGTTTTGTTCATGAGGAAGCAAGTGATATGACGGTTTGTTGAATACTTAATGTTGCTTCCTCTTAACACTTAAAACCTTTCTTCTGCTAAACCCTGGATTGTTATTTCCTTGTGAATTTTTGTTATTTATTTATTTATTTTCATTAATTTTTTTTGCCTATAAGAAAACTCTGTCAAAGATTCAATTCACTTATCAATGTTTCTTTAGTACCAAGAAGTGGAAAATTCTCTTCTCATTGGTAAAATTTGGCACTTTTTCTCCAAAATCACCTGATAGAAGCAACAAGTGTTATAGTCTCACTTTGACTCAGTTCACAGGAAGCCTGGAAAATTAGGAAAGTGGAGTGATTGACAGACAGTCATCACCACACAGACAAGTGGTTTAATGGATGCTCGAGACAGACCTCCCAGAGCAAGAGGCTGGGTTTTCCACTGGAGAACAGGAACAATGGCTCAAAAGCAACTACAGTTACTCCACGGCTTGTATGAATTTGTGTAAAGAAGCCTGGACCTCAATATCAAGTCACACTTCTTGCTGTTACAGTTTTATAGTCAAAGCCCTATTGTTTTGAATGAACTACTCAGTGATTTTATAGAAACTAGGTCTGAGTGCCCAACTGCAAATAATTCTGCTCTTGTTTTGCTCCAGTTCGTACCTAAGTGTCTGCTCCTCACAGTGAAAGCAGAATGAACAATGGGGATTGACTTATATAACCAGTAAACCTACTATTCCTCAAAGATCAGCAAGCCTTGCTGCCTACATGTAGGTTAAGACCACAGAAAAGGTCTAACTCTGGGGCAGCTAAACTGTGGTTGCTGTGGAAACAGAGATTAACTTCAAGGTTTTGCACTGTGGTGCACTGAAAAATTTAAGACGACTATTCAGGAAAGCCGGCTTTTTCAGTGAATATACAGTGTCAGCACAGCAAACGGCAAGAATAAAAGATAATTAATCCTCAATTCTGACAGCATCAGTTTAAACACATTCATTCACATGCACACACACACACTAAAACCAAATTGTATGTCATCTACTTTAAAATATAATCTGCATTATACTTCTCCTCTATTTATTAAAATCACTTTCAATAGCAAGCTTTCTCCAGGTCATATTAACTCCCCCCCCGCCCCGCTTTTTTTTTTGATTCCCTGCATTCTGCTGGAGGTTTTGTTATGAGTCTTAATATCTGCTTTGATACACTGCTAGGTAGAGTCTTTCAGAGCCCCTCTGTGGTAGGCTCCTGTCCTGTTACTTGTTTGCTACTACATCCAACGTCCATCCCGTTTGTTTTTCTAAGTGAGGATTGATCATCGTACCATGGGTCCTCTTTCTTGTTTATCTTCTTTAGGTGGATGGATTCCAGTATATTTATCCTATCTCATAGGTTTATATAAGTGAGTATATACCATGTGTAACTTTCTGCTTTTGGGATACCTCACTCAGAGGACAGGAGTTCCACAAGGACCAAATATATCTGGGCACAGGGGTCTTTTATGAGACTGTTTCTCCAAAGAAGGACCATGTATGGATGCAACCCAGAGCCCTTGCTCAGATGTAGCCCTTGGTAGCTCATGATCCAAGAGAGTACCCTAATAAGGGGAACAGGGACTGTTTCTGACATGAACTCGATGGCAGGCTCTTTGACACCCCCACCCCCATGGAGGAGTAGCCTTGCTAGGCCACAGAAGAGGACTTTGCAGTCCTGAAGACACCTGATAAACCAGTATCAGACAAAAGGGGAGGAGGTCCTCCCTTATCAGTGGACTTGGAAAGGGGCAAGGAGGAGACGAGGGTGAGAGGGTGGGATTGGGAGGGAAAGAGGGTTTGGGATACAGCAGGGATACAAAGTTAACAAACTATAACTAATATTAAAAAATAAAAATTAAAAAAACTTGTTACATCAAAAGAAGAAGAAGAAGAAAGAAAGAAAGAAAGAAAGAAAGAAAGAAAGAAAGAAAGAAAGAAAGAAAGAAAGAAAGCAGACAGCATAAGACAAGGTATAGGTACATCTCAGCTTACACAACATCTTTGCAGAGCCATTCACATGAGGCCAGAACAGTGCTCAGAACATGCGGCCAGCCATAGATCTCACAACAAAGCTAACAGCACCACAGGGTGGTGCCCCAGTGTGACACACTGCTTAACATGGCTCAGTTATGGAGAGATCAATACATGGGTTCTCATGGGAGACTAGGAGCTATGCAGCACAATTTTCCATGCTCAGCTTTGAGTAGGACTTCTTACTCAAAGTAAGGGGAACCCATTTGGTAATGGGAACAGGGACAGTCTCAGACATGAACTCAGTGGCTGGCTCTTTGATCAGTGGACTGGGGGAGGAGCATGGAAGGAGAAGAGGGAAGGTGAGATTGGGAGGGGACTTGGGAGGGAGCTACAGATGGGATAAAAAGAAAAAAACTGTAATTAATAAAACAGTAAATAAATTAAAAAAGAATTAGAAAAAGAAAAAATAGCAAGCTTTCACTCACCTCTGTTTTTAAAGACTGTGCATGCTATTACCTCAGGAATTCTTTTGAGTGATCATAGTGATTATGGATAATCTAACATTTTCCCCTCAGAGTTACTGAAACAAAATCAGAACAAATATTTATGTCTTCCTCTGATCCATTATGGCTGCTCTTCCCTCCTTACTTCCCTGAGCCTGGTCCTACTTCCTGCCATTTCTTCTTAGGATACTGGCTCACTTTAATGTTAATGAGAAAGAATAGCTTGATGTAATTGTTCTCTGGCCTGCCCTTCTATTACCTCCAAGCTGGTGTGATGTTTTGAAAAACATCTTTTCATAAACTGCTGCACCGATACAAAGACTCATAACCAAACCTTCAGCAGAGTACAGGGAATCATATGAAAGAAGGGGAGTTAGTATGATGGGGAAAGGATAGGAGCTCCACAAGGACCAAATATATCTGGGCACAGGGTCTTTTCTGAGACTGACATTCAACCAAGGACCATGTATGGATATAACCTAGAACCTCCACTCAGATGTAACCTGTGGTAGCTCAGTAACCAATTGGTTTCCCAAAGTGAGGGGAACAAGGACTATTTCTAACAGGAACTCAATGACTGGCTCTTTGACCTCCCCACCCCCCAAGGGAGGAGCAGTCCTGTTAGGTCACAGAGGAGGACTTTGCAGCCAGTCCTGAAGATACCTGATAAAACAGGATCAGATGAATGGGGAGGAGTTCCCCCCTATCAGTGGTCTTGGAAAGGGGCAGGGTGGAGATGAGGGAGGGAGGGACTGGGAGGGAATGAGGGGGCGGGATACAGCTGGGATACATAGTTAATAAAATGTAACTGATAAGAAAAAAATAAAACTTATTAATAAAATAAATAAATAAACTGCTACACCAAGTTGGAGAACAAATTTTATCTACATAGCCAACAATTCTTTCTACCACTCAAGCAGAGATTAGGAGTTTCCTCCTGTGGATGATCTGAATTTGTTACTGCTTGGACACTTGGTCTTATTTCAAGTTAATGCTTGTCTCCCTTATAATTTTGTAAAATTATTATACAAATTTTGTTTACTTCACAAAGGTGTATTTAAAATTATTATGCTTTACCATGGACCATGGCTGCATCAATTATCTCATTTTACTTCTGTTTAACCATTTATATAGCAATATCTGTATAATAAAATAATTGATCAATTTGCCTTGAATATCCCTGAGAGACAATTTTCTTTGTGGTTCATTTTATACATTATATATCTTATTACTTCTTTTATACTCCCTTTCTGCTTATGCAGACTTTCTAAGATAGTTGTGTAGATCTGAACAGTAGAACCTATAACTTATTGATGTTCTTTTATATTTAGCTTCTTGTGGCATGCTTGCTTTCCCTTGACTATGCTTTCCTTACCTTGTTTTACCCTCTCTTTCACCTATAATACATCCTCACATAAATTCCTCCCAAATTGGATACCATAAGCAGGTGTTGAGACTTGTGTATATAAGCATCTTAGTTCCACATTCATGTTTGGTGAGCTATGGATTGCACATAAATGAAAATACTCATTCCTTATAATTCTAAAGGTTTTGAAGAGATGTTCCCTTTAGCAAATATTTCACTCTTTTGATCTCTCCTTTTTTTAGAGCTGAGAGTATAATCTGCTTTGGTCTTGGTCATGTATAATTTAGGGGACTATACACACTCTATTATGGCAATTGGCTCAGAAATAGGCATGCATCTCCAGGCAGTTCAACTCAAAGTTTTAGTTGACATTCAACAAATAGGCTCCAGAGAATATAAAATCTACCTCTTCTAGAATCAAAAGTCTGAGGATACAAGGACTATGACTACTTGCAGCTGCCTGCAGTCATCTTCAGTGACACATGGAAGAAAATATTTATACAACACAGAAAAAGCAAACTGAATTAGGAGAGTGACCAATAATCTTGAGACCGTTGCATTCAATTCTAAAGAGATAGTTTTAATTACAGTTTTGTTAAAGAATATTTGCTAAAAATATTAAAAAATTGTTTTCCATTTATTTATTTAATCACTTTGCAGCCTACTCCCAGCCCTCCCCCTCCTCTCCTCTTAGTCTTGACCACTTTCCAAACTCTTCCCCTTCTTCTCAGTGCACAGAAGGTTCCCCATGGGCACCAACCCATTATTGGAAATCAAGACACAGCAGAACTAAGTGCATCCTCTCCCACTGAGGCCCAACAAGGCACCCCAGCTAGGGGAAAATGATCTAGAGGCAGGCAACAGAGTCAGATACAGCTTTGCTCTATTTGTTATGGAACCCACATGATGACCAAGCTGCACATCTGCTACATCTGTGTCTGTGTGTGTGTGGAGGGAGGTCCAGGTCCAGCCCAGGCATGTTCTTCAGTTGGTGATTCAGTCTCTGTGAGCCCCCATAGGCCCAGGGTAGTCAGCTATGTATGTCTTTTCTGTGGTGTCCTTGTCCCCCCTGGCTCCCTCAATCTTTCCTCGCACTCTTCCACAATACTCCCTTAGCTCAGCCTATTGTTTGACTGTGGGTCTCTGCATCTGTTTCCATAAGCTGCTGAATGAATCTCAGAAGACAGTTATGTTAGGTTCCTGTCTGCAAGCATAACAGAGTATCGTTAATAGTGTCAGGGGTTGACTCTCTTCTTTGGGGTGGATCTCCAGTTAGGCCAGTCATTGCCATTCCCCCAATCTCTGCTCTATCTTTATCCCTACACTTCTTGTAGGCAAGACAAGTTTTGAGTTAAAGGTCTTTTGGGTAGGTTATTGTTCCTCTCCCTCCACTGTGAATTGACACTGGTTGCATGCAGGTGGTGATGACCATATGCTTCATATTCCTTACTGATATGGGTCTCGGCTACGGTCACTTCCTTAGACTCTTGGAGCCTCCCTTGTACCAGAGATGTTCTCCCACCTATTTCTGATCTTCCTCCCAATCACCCCCACAAAAAGATGCCAGAAGTATCAAAATATTGATGATAAATTAGCATGAAAGATTCTACTGGTCAGATCCACACAACTCTCCTAGAAAGGTTACATTAGCACAGAGAGGGTATGAAAGAATTAATGAGATATATAATGTATAAAGGAATGGAATTGATTTGGAGATGCAGTAGTAAATCCACACACCTATATATACTAGATTTTTGACAAAGAATTCAAAATTATACAATGAAAATAAAAAGCATCTTCAACAAATGGTGCTGGTCTAACTGGACCTCTGCATGTAGAAGAATGCAAATAGTTCGATATCTATCACTGTGCACAAAATTCAAGTTCAAGTGGATCAAATACCTCAACATTAAACCAGATACACAAAACCTGACAGAAGAGAGAACAGAGAATAGCCTTAAACGTATTGGCACAGGAGACAGCTTCCTGAACAGAACAGCAATAGTTCAGGCACTAACATCAACAAGAAATAAATGTTGCGTCTTGAAACTTTAAAGCTTCTGCAAGGCAAAAGACACCACCAAAAGGTCAAAGTGGCAGCCTTCTGAATGCAAAAATATTTTCACTAACCCCACATCCAATAGAGGGCTGATATTCAAAATATATAAAGAACTCAAGAAATTAGATATCAACAAACCAAATTAACCAATAAAGAATGAGGTACAGACATAAACAAAGAATTCTCAACAGAGGAATAGTCAAGAAACAATTAAGAAAATTTTCAATATCCCTAGCCATTGAAGAAATGCAAATCAAAATGACTCAGAGATGCCATTTAAGAGTACACCTGTCAGAAAGGCTAATCAAAACTCAAGTCACAGCTAATGCTGGAGCAAGGGGAACCCCCCTCCATTGCTGGTGAACCACTTTGGAAACCAATCTGGTAGTATCTCAGAAAAATGGGAATAGTTTTACCTCAAGACATAGCCTGGGCACATACCCAAAAGATGCTGGACAATACAAACACATTTGTTTAACTATATTCATAGCAGCTTTATTTGTAATAAGCAGAAACTGCGAACAACCTAGATGTCCTTCAATCTAAGAAGGAGTAAAGAAACTGTGGTACATTCACACAATGGATTACTACTCAGCTAATAAAAACAGAGACATCATGCAATTTGCAGGCAAACTAGAAAATATCATCCTGAGTGAGTGCATGGTATGTACTCACTTATAAGTGGAAAGTATAGGAAAAACATGCTACAATGACCCAAAGAAGCTAAGCAATATAGCGAGCCCAAGAGAGGTTTCCTTTTTTTTTCAGAGCATTTTCAATAATTTTTTATTCAGAGAAAAAATATATATATTTATTAATTACAGTTTATTCATTTTGTATGCCCCCATAAGCCCCTCCCTCCTCTTCTCCCAGTCCCACCCTCCCTCTCCCTTCTTCCCGCATGCCCCTGCCCAAGTCCACTGATAGGAGAGGTCCTCCTCTCCTTCCTTCTGATCGTAGTCTAGCAGATCATAACAGGAATGGCTGCATTGTCATCTTCTGTGGCCTGGTAAGGCTGTTCTCCCCTCAGGGTGAGGTGATCAAAGAGCAGGCCTATCAGATTATGTCAGAGGCAGTCTCTTCCCATTACTATCTAACCCACTTGGACACTACACTGCCATGCCCTACTTCTGTGCAGGGGTTCTAGGTTATCTCCATACATGGTACTTCTTTGGAGTATGAGTCTCTGGGAAGACCCCTGTGTTCAAATTTTCTGGTTCTGTTGCTCTCCTTGTGGAGTTCCTGTCCTCTCCAGATCTTACTATTTCCCACTTTTTATATAAGATTCCATGCACTTTGCCCAGCAGTTGGCCATAAGTCTCAATGTCTGCTTTGATAGTCTGCAGGGCAGAGCCTTTCAGAGGCCCTCTGTGGCAGGTTCCTAGGTTGTTTCCTGCCTACACAATGGAGTATTACTCTGCAATGAAAAATAAGGAAATCATGAAATTTGCAGGTAAATGGTGGGATCTGGAAAGGATCATCCTGAGTGAGCTGCCCCCGAAGCAGAAAGATACACATGGTATATACTCACTCATATAGATATATAACATAGGATAAACCTACTAAAATCTGTACATCTAAAGAAACTAATTAAGAGAGAGGACCCTGACTAAAACGCTCAATCCCCATCCCAAAAGGCAAAGAGGATAGACATCAGAAGAAGAAGAAAACACAGAGGTTTCCTTTTTAAAAAATATTTACTTATTTATTATGCATACAGTGTTTTGTTTGCATGTTCACCTGAATGCTGGAGAGATGGCTAAGAGCACTGGCTGCTCTTCCAATGGTCTGGAGTTCAATTCCGAGCAATCGCGTGGTGGCTCACACCGTCTATAAGAGAGGATTCTTGAATCACAATCAGAAGAGGAAATAAAATATTTCTGAAGTAGATCAAGAGAGGGAACCACGTGGCAGAGGGAGTGGGGAGAGAATCAGGGGTGGGAAAACCACTACCTTCTAACTGCAGTTCCAGGTGATCCATCTAAAAAAGGAGAGAGAGCCAAAGGCTTTTTAATTAATTAGTTAGTTTTCTTTCATATTACATTCCTACAGCAGTTTCCCCTCCCTCCTCTCCTCCAAGCTCCCCGCCCCCTCCCACATCTCCATTCTTACCCCATCCACTCCTCTGTGTTTTCCTTCAAGAAAGAGTAGGTCTCCCAGAGAAATCAACCAAACACGGCATGCTAAGTTACAATAAGACCTCAGATCATGGCTGGATGAGGCAACTCAGGAGGAGGAAAGGGTCCCCAAAGCAGACAAAAGAGTCAGAGACATCTCCCACTCCCACTGTGAAAAGTTCCACAAGAACACCAAGCTACATAACTATAACATATATATAGCGGTCCTAGTTCAGACCAATACAGGCTCCCTGATTGTTGTTCCAGTCTGTGAGGCCCCATGTGCCTTGGTTAGTTGATTCTATTGGCCTAGTTCTTAAGGTATATTTGGCCATTATGGCTCCTACAATTTTTCTCTCTCCCTTTTCCATGGGATTCCCTGAGCTCCACCTTATGCTTGGTTGTGGTTCTCTGTATCTGTTCTTATCAGTTGCTGGATAAAGTCTCTTCTATAGCTTATTCTGTCTCGTGACCAACTCTCTGCCATGATAGTCACTGAACTGTTCCTAAGAGCAGTTTACCTACTGAAGATCCTTCCTCTAAACATGGTTACATTGTGAATCAGGTTTCCAGGCCGTGTACTTAGAGATATATATTTTAACACAAAGGAGTCAAAACGTATTGATGCATATTTATCTTATAGACCAATGAGAGCACATGGCATACTTTAGGGTTTGGGCTTTCTGCTCGTCCACTCCATCCCTTGATTGTAGATCATTCAGGCTCTTGGGTTCTTGCTTTTCTACTCTATCACCCTGCAGTGCTGCTACAGCTTAATACCATCTGCCTCTCAAGAAGAGAAAGTTAACTTGAATGTTCAATCTATTTCTATGGATGTATAATAAGCATTAAAAAACATCTTGTCTTGCATTTCCCTAATGGCTAATGAGGTTGAGCATTTCTTTAAGTGCTTCTCTGCCTTTCGGTATTCCTCTACAGAGAATTCTCTGTTTAGCTCTGTTCCCCATTTTTTAAGTGGATTACTTGGTTTGCTGCTTTTCAGCTTCTTTAGTTCTTTATATATACTGGATATGAGTCCTCTGTCAGATAAAGGGTTGGTGAAGATTCTTTCCCAATCTGTAGGTGGTCGCTTTGTTTTGATGACAGTGTCCTTTGCTTTGCAGAAGCTTTTCAGTTACATAGTAATGTGAAGAGGGACTGCCTCTGACATAATCTGATTGGCCTGCTCTTTGATCACCTCCCCCTGGGGGGGAGCAGCCTTACCAGGCCATAGTAGAGGACAATACAGCCACTTTTGATGTGAACTGATAGACTAAGATCAGAAAGGAGAGGAGAACCTCCCCTATCAGTGGACTTGGGGAGTGGCATGCATGCAGAGGGAGAAGGGAGGGTGGGATCAGGAGGGGAGGAGGGAGGGGCTTATGGGGGGGATGCAGAATGAATAAAGTGTAATTGATGAAAAACTAAAAAAAAAGAAAAAAATAGGGAAACTGAGGCAACAGCCAATATCATTGAGCTAATAAAACGAAGAGCTAGGAGTCAAAAAAAAAAACAAAAAACAAACATCTTGTCAGTTGACATAGACATATTTTCTTAAATAAAACTTTCAAAATTTTTTATTAATTTATTGATTTTTTGGAAAGCATTTATATTGAACGATGATTAAATATTATGATAATTTTTCCTTTTACAAAGATGGCAATAGAAATCATTCTAGAGAATAGTGGTGTTCAGACCTGGGTCCCATTTATATATAATCCTGTTAAGGCACTTTCTATTTTATTCTTTTGTCGAAATTGGTAAAGCAAAGATGGGATAGGGAGAAAAATAGAAAACTCAACAAAGGTGATAATTTGACAAACAGGTATGTGATACCTGTCATTGTGACAGCTGCTACTGAGTCATTGTCAGGATGTGCATCCTGAGTTGCATGAGCATGATATCAGAACACAATCCTTTCACTTACTGAGTGCCTGTTCACCATCTTTCTTGCTTCATTTGGAAATATTTTCATTGACTGTATAAATTGGACTTAACTTCTTATGAAAATTTTAAGTTCTAGAGTGGATATGTGGTTAAGGACTTTAAATTTATGGTGTAATATGATTATTGCTATTATATAAGTTGCAGGAGCTGTGCTAAGTGTTGGCAGTGCTAATTGGTTATAATATATATATATTTGGTTATATATATTTGGTTATATATATACATAATTGGTTATATATATATATATATATATATATATATATATCTCCCCAAGATATACAAGAGACAATTCAGACTATACTGGGTGACCATATTACTAAACTTCAAATATGTGTATGCTTTCTCTACAGTCTGTTTCTCAATCTCCACTGTAATTATTTATATAAGTTAATGAGAAGAAACAGAATGTTGAGATTCTGTTTTTTTGTTTGTTTGTTTGTTTGTGTGTTGCTAGACAAATGTGGAATGGCTGACTTAGACCCTATCTTCAGTGCTGAGTAATGATCGGAAATTTATAGTCTTTTTATAGGCTTTTCCTCATAGGAGGAAAATAGGAATTCGCTCTGGTCCACTTGTATTTGCTTCCCTCCATCCCAGGAGATAAGTGCTACTCTTTTTAAATAGTTGGTTGTCATGGAACTGTAGACCTCAAAGGACCCAGAGGTCAATGGCAGCTTCATTGCTGCTGACTCTATCATACTTTCCTGAACCAAGCAGCAATTTCAGCGTCTTGGATGAAATAGCCTGGATTCTACTATAAATAGCTTTCTTTGAGAAATGGTTGAGTGTTTTGCTACTAACACAGCCACCATAAACACACCCTATTTGGTGTCTGTCAGCAACTCTCCAATATACTGTCAATCATTTCCCATGGTCATCCAAATTTATGATATTAAAGATTTTTACCTCTTTTTCACACATTATTCTGAAGGTCTCTGGGTTGAAGGAACAATGCTTTTGAAATAAAAATAGTGGGCTTTCAAAAGAAGTTTATATTTCTTCTTGTTAGAAATAGTTTGAGGACTGAATAAATACCATTGTGGTCTATTCTGTTTCTTTTCTTCTTTCTTCCTGAGTATACTACATAATGGTAAAAGTAGAATTCTAGTACCAAAGTGCGCAGATCCCAAATGGTTTCTCCAGCTTTATTACTTAGTATTTGTATATCTTTGGGTTTATTAGTTAGCCTACACTCTTTTCCTTCAACAATACAATGGGAGATAAGATACAATGTTCTGAGAATTATTACGTGTGTTTTTTTTTTTAAAGCCTTTTACAGTGAAGCGGCTGGTGTCTGCTATTTTGTTACAGCTGTAGAAACAATCCTCACTCAAATGCCTAGCTATATCACCTTTTTTATGAAACATTGCTATTTCAGGAATAGTAATCCTGTTTTAAGCTTAGAAAATAAATGGATTTCGAGGCCATTAATATACTTTGTCTTAAAGTGATGGTAACAATTCAGTAGTGATCAAGTACGTTGTTTACGGTCTCAAACAAGAAAACCTGGCAGTGTCCAGGATTCAAAAGTGTAAGGATTTCTCATTCTTAATCTTTTGTATTGATTTAATTGAAAAAAAATGAGTTTTCTCTACTCAGTTCTCCAAGATGGATTGTCTTTTCAGCTTGAGATATTAGCGGAAAGAAAAAGGTTCACTCTGTTTTTCCAGGATGCCTTCAAACTGCTCCCTTGATCTAACTTGGTTCAGGTGCCTGCTCACATGGAAATCCATCATTACCAGGTCATGAGTGTTCTAGATGTTATACTTCCGTCACACCTCAATTTTAGAACTGGGGACAAGAAGCAGCTCCACTGGCAGCCTTGCCAGTGTTCTGTGGGTTAGAGGAAAGTATATTGTGTTGTTTTTTTATTGATTTTTCTGTAGTTAGAGAAGGAGTTAAGACAGACTCTCAGGTGTGTCATCTGCAGATGACACAACAGCTTTGTCATCTCTGGATTAGTCTTCTTATTTCCTCTACATCCTAGCTTGTCAGTTTAATGAGTGACTGATGACTAGGTGACTGATGGCTGATGGCTGATGACTAGGTCTATACAATATTCTCATTTAGTCAACCCATGGCTACTGCTGCCATTCCCACTATATCTTCTGAAATGATCAAAGTCCTACCAGTGTGTCCTTAGGAGTCAGTGCAGCTCATCACCTCCAACAGGCACTCTAGGTTCAGGTGTTAATATTCTTGCTGTATTATCTATTTCTGTCCCCTAGTCTAATCATTTTTACTTTCATACTCAGCAAATGGTAATAGTTATAAGTCTGTATCAGAAACTGTGATACTTGAGCTGGAAATAATAGCTAAGTAGAAAGCAGCTTGGCTCGTTAGCTAAGGTCCGTGTATTCCTGGTTCTGATCCTCATTAACACACCTGAAAAATGAACTAAAATAAAATTAATCACTCATCTCAATAAAATTATCTGTGTCCTGGAATATTTAAAAACCAGGGTAAATAAACGTATTACACAGGTTTCTTTTTTTAATATTTTTTTTATTTTTAAATAATTTTATACATTCACTTGTATCTCAGCTGTAGCCCTCTCCCTCTTTCCCTACCAACCCTCCCCTCCCTCCCTCATCTCCTCCCTGCTCCCTTCCGAGTCCACTGAGACAGGGTGTCCTCCTCTCCTTCCATCTGGCCCTAGCTTATCAGGTATCTTCAGGATGGTTGCAATGTCCTTATCTGTGGCCTAGCAAGGTTACTTTTCTCTCAGGAGGGAGGGGAAGCTCATGAGTTCATGTCAGAAACAATTCCTGTCCCCCTTACTACCCACTTGGATACTGAGCTACCATAGGCTATGTCTGAGCAGGGGTTGTAGGTTATATCCATGCATGGTCCTTGGTTGGATAAACAGTCTCATAGAAGGCCCCTGTGCTCAGATATATTTGGACCTTGCAGAGCTCCCTGTCCCCTCTAGGTTATACTAATTCCTCCTTCCTTCACATGATTCCCTACACTCTACCGAAGGCTTGGTTATGGGTCTCAGCATCTGCTTTGATACACTACTAGGTAGAGTCTCTCCTATTTCCAATGTCTATCCCCTTTGTCTTTCTAGATGAGGATTGATCATCTTACCCTTGGACCTCTTTCTTGTTTATCTTCTTCAGGTGTACATATTTTAATATGTATATCCTATCTCATAGGTTTATATGAGTATATACCATGTGTGTCTTTCTGTTTTTGGGATACCTCACTCAGGATGATTTTTTCTAGATCCCATCATTTGCTTACACATTTCATGATGTTCTCATTTTTAATTGCTGAGTAGTATTCCACTGTGTAAAAGTACCACAATTTCTGCATCCATTCTTCAGTTGAGGGGCATCTGGGCTGTTTCCAGCTTCCAGCTATTACTAATAAGGCTTCTACAAACATGGTTGAGCAAATGTCCTTATTGTGTACTTGAGCCTTTTTTGGATATATTCCTAGAAGTGGTATAGCTAGATCTTGAGAGAGCGCTATTCCTAATTGTCTGAGAAAGTGCCAGATTGATTTCCATAGTTGTTGTACCAGTTGACATTCCCACCATCAATGGAGGAGTGTTCCCCTTTCTCCACAGCCTCTTCAGCATGCAAAGTTTTCTCTTAAGTTTTTGATCTTCGCCATTCTGATGGGTGTAAGGTGAAATCTCAGGGTCGTTTTGATATGCATATCTCTGATGGCTAGAGATGCTGACCATCTCCTTATGTGTTTCTCTGCCATTCTATATTGTTCTACAGAGAATTCTCTGTTTAGCTCGATACCCCATTTTTTAATTGGGTTACTTGAATTATTGCCTTTTAACTTCTTTAGTTCTTTATATATTCCAGATATCAGCCCTCTGTCAATCTGTAGGCTGTCGTTTTGTTCTAACGACAGTATCTTTTGTTTTACAGAAGCTTTTCAGTTTCATGAGGTCCCATTTATTGACTGTTGCTTTTAGGGCCTGTGCTGATGGTGTTCTGTTCAGGAAGTTGTCTCCTGTGACAATGAGTCTTTCCCACTTTTTCTTCTAACTTATTTAGAGTATCTGGTTTTATTTTGAGGTCTTGGATCCACTTGGACTTTAGTTTTGTGCAGGATGATAAATATGTATCTATTTTCATTTTTCTGTATGTAGACATCCAGTTGGACCAGCACCATTTGTTGAAGATGCTGTCTTTTTTCCATTGAATGGATTTGGCTGCTTTGTCAAAAATCAAGTATTCATAGGTGTGTGGGTTTATTTCTGGGTCTTCTATTCGGTTCCATTGATCCACCTTTCTGTTTCTATGCCAGTACCATGCAGTTTTTATTATTATTGCTCTGTAGTACAACTTGAGATCATGAATGGAGATATCTCCAGAGGATCTGTTGTTGTACAGGATTGTTTTGGAAATTCTGGGTTTTTTGTTTCTCCATATAAAGTTGGGAATTTTTCTTTCAAGGTCTTTACACAGGTTTCTTACAAGAAGAAATCATAGAGACAGGGAGTAAAGTTTGGACAAACTGTTAGAGAATTCAGTTATTCACATGAGCAAGAATAATGTCCCAAGTTCATCTTAGGGTAGAATAATTTCACTGCTTCTTCATTCTTGCTCATTTTTGTGATCCCTGGGAAATTCTAATATTTGATGTATTCAGAACATGTAATTCCTGTTTGATTCCAGAGACTTTCAAATGAATAAGTAATATGTCCATGCTTCAGGCTTCTGGTTTTATTCAGTGTTGCTATTTTTGCTCACTTGCTGCACTTTCTTGTGTCCTACTTCCTCTGCTACCTTCTTACAGATGAAATTGGAGATGATTTCCTTTAATCTTAAAAAGCTTTTTATAATGATAAAAAATATAGTTCTGCAGCTCAAAATCCAGGTGCACTTTTTTTAGTTTTCAATAGTGACAAAAAATGCTTTCCCCAAATGCTTTCATTATGTTGAAATGCCTTCAGCAGGTATGTTCTTGCCTTGCAAACCTGTGGAGAGGTCATATTTTTATTCAAATTCCATGGCTCTGTGAATTTGAAAGGCACATCTAGAAAGTCTAGGGAACCAAAATAATTTCTTGTTTCAGTTTAACTCATTCTTGTTTTTGCAGTTGTGCTAGTCTAGACATTCCTGCAATCCCACACTTAGGAAGTAGAGGCAGGAACATCAGAAATCAAAGTTCCTACCAACAGGTCCATAGCAAGTTCAAAGCCAGTTTTAGTTGTATACAATTCTGAGGCCTGAGAGCTAGTCTTAAAATCCACTCCAAATCCCCAAAAAGGGTTTTCTTAGTCATTGTTTTCTGTTACTGGAACACATTACCTCAAATTACATACCTTATGAAGAAAAGGGATTAACTTTGCCTACCTTTTTTGAAAATTAAAGAGCATGATACCTATCTATGGCTTGTCCCAAGCTTTTCATGTGCGAACATCATAGCATGATGAATGCTTAATGGTGGGACTAAGTGTGTTAGGAGACGATGTCTAGGAGGCAAGACAGATTTGAAGCTAGGATCACTCTGCTTTCACAAGGAATTTTTACTGAGGGTCTTGAGAACTACATTAATCACTTCTAAGTTCAGTGATTTCACAACCTAACTACTTTCTACTAAGCATCTCAACTACACCTCACCATCAACTTACAGCATTGGAACCTTGGTGGGGATGGGGATATTCAAACTGTATTCAGACAAAGAATATTGAAGACAAAGAGTATTATTGAAGCTCTTCACGGGCTTTATTATTAATGATGTCATTATTATTCATCTCCTACCTTTACCAATGTTATTCTTTAATTTTCATTCCTTCATAAGAAATTAAAACAATGAAATTGAAACAGTTATTTAAATGAATTATAACGAGGTAAGCAACCTCTTTGAAAATTTCTTTTTCATTCTTAATCATTTTAAAATTTCAAAGCATTCTTTTAAAGTAGGAGGAAGTATTATCTATGGTGGCTGGTCATTCAACATTTGTTTAAGGTTCAAATACTGACCTGCAAGAGATCTGAAGCCTGATCTCAGATTGGCTAAAACATTCTGATTAAAAAAAAAAAAACAAAAAAACAAAACAAACAACAAAAAAAACCAAAAAACTCTTTTGTAATTTGCCCCAGATCCTTTTCTGATGTTAAGAAGACAGACTTCTTCTTAAGAGGAAGAGGCTTTGTGATGAGATTCAGTGAGCAAGACTTCATCAATGTTTATTTTAATTTCCTTAATGCTTTTCAGCTTAACACATGTTAGCTGTATGATAGGGCAAATGCTTTACATGTTGTTCATTTAAACAGTTATATACTGTATAAGGTACCTATGCTTTCTACCTCAATACTAGAAGGTAGCATTAGTTTTAATGCAATGACCCCAATCTCCTTGCTTTAGGGAATATAACTGGAGAATTAGAAAAAAAATTATTACCTAGGCTTGCTTGTGTACATCTGTAGCCCCAACTTTTGGAAGGCAGAGGCAAGGTCATAGTGAGTTACATAGTGAGTTACAGGTCAGTCTGGCCCTGTCTCAAAACAAAAAAGTCGCTAGCATATGTATTTTTATCATGACCAAATGATGTTATCTCCACATATTCTCCGTCATAATCCAATACTCTACTATGAGAGTTCACTGACTGTGATCTCCAGGTCAGTATTGGCGTCACCTGAACAGCAACAATATTCTTCAAGCTATCTCACATGGGCCTTCTTAGAGGAAAGAGCCTGCAATTCTGGCTCTTTGTAACTGTGGCTGGTTTTTGTAATTGCTGGGTTAAGCTAATGAAGATGTGCAACATCTACATGCGCAAAAGCAGTTCTTGGCTGTTATACTTTCTTACGATCTCCACGAAGTATGTGCTAAGTCCCTCTAGTTTCTAAGTGTTTCGTTTTCAAGTTACCAAACACAGGTTTCTGCAGTGCCTTCAAGAGAATGCACACTCCATGTTCCTTATTGTTCATGATGTTCCTTATGATATATGAACCTTGATGAGGTTATCTTTTGTATTTGATCAACTTTAGATTTGCATAATCTTAAATGTACTTGACCTTTCTGGTCTATACTAAAAAAAAAAAAAATCTTAAAATATTTCAAGTCACATTTAGGCATGAGGACAGGGAGATTCGATGACTAGGTTTTAGGTAGCTTCCAAAATTAGAGGCTAGGTTTGTGTAACTATATTGATATTTTCCTACTAGAAGCTGTCACTGAAGGAATGTAGGGGGTCTGCTGGTTTATTACACAGACCTGCTACCCTGATGCTATCATGAGTGTTTCTTTAGACCAGTCTCTGACAGCAAAAATGCTGGGTTTAATGAAGCTTTGCACAGGCTCTTAGCTCCTGCTGGGACTGGCTCTGTTCTGAAAAGCTTATTCATTGAGTCATCATTAGACTCATCAGAGAACAGCCTGAGATCCTCCAGTTAACTCAAGGCCCTTCTTGCTTTAAGGTTCATATTTTTGTATTGAGATGGGGTGGATGGACAAAGTTCATGCTCCACAATCATATTTTTATCAACTATTTTTGATGATTAAATGAAGGTGCGCTCATTTTGTTACTTCTGGGAGGATGAAGTATTTGAGATAGTCTCTTGCTGCGTGAGCAACTCATTCAATATAAGTGCAAACACCTCAGAGACTGATTCTCTCTGTCTCTCTGTCTCTGTCTCTGTCTGTCTGTCTCTCTGTGTATGTGTATGTGGGGGGGGGCATGGCAGGAGAGGGGGAGGGATAATCGGATTTCTGGAAATGACCACCAGATGCAAGGAAAACCCATATCCAATCACTGCAGTTTCTAAGGGCAGGTAATGTCACCTGATCTGCATATGCTTTCCGTGGATATGATGCCTTAGTGTGCATAACATTAATGACTTGAAATTGTTTAAAATGATGAGCAAACAAGCAAGATTTGTATATGTAGTATGTGCTAGGCAGGGCAATGCTATTATCTGCAGTCACAAACCTTCAAGTCAAGGTGCTCAAGTATGTCCATGAAGCATTCCTCTTGTGTTACAGGCTGTGTTTTTGTCCATCTTGTCTTGGACAACTGACTTAAAGACCTGGGTTCTCACATCTTGAAGTCTCCTTTTGACTACAGAATTAGTGAGAAAGAAGGAGGGATAGAAAAAGAAGATGAAATTTGTGGATTTTAAGGATCATCTTTGGAAGTAAAAACACATCCATTTCTCTGTTGACCAAATCTATGAAGACCATAATTTTACTTCAAAGAAATCTGAGGTTCATGTTAATCTGTTATCAAAAACAAATTGTACAATCATTGAGTGAAAATATTGACTAGCCCAAACCTTCCCATTCTCATATCTTACTTTTTTTTTTTCAATGCAGTTTATTCAGCAACCTTGAACAATCCTCAGACCCTGGGGAAAGCCAGCCCACAGCTTAAATAGCCTCTGGGTAGCCAACCCAGGCATGCCACGTGGGCAATGCAGATAGGTCCACATACATGGAAGCAAGCCAGATCCTCAGCCTTAGCCAAATGTGGAATTGTTCGTGACAGAGAGCACTCACCATCGGGAAGGTGGAAGGCGGAAACCAGCTCCATCTTTAAGGCATAGCATTCCGCAGCTCTCTACAGTTCCCCCTTTTTGTTTTAGAAGCATCAGGCAAGAGTAGAGGTCTGATCTCTGATATTAGAAATAAATTGGGACTTTGTACCGATGTTCGTTTAGGTGTCATCCACCCAAAGAGCATCAGACCCGTCTGATACCTTTTTCTCAGAGGCGGGACCTGGGGCATCAACCCATATCTTACTTTTATATTTTCTCTCAAATAACACACTTTTAGCCTTTCTAGAGGTTTAGATTCCTGTGTCCCATCAGTCATGACATAGAGTTCAACTTCCATGATCACTGGAAAAGTTTCAGCTTACCTGGGTCCAGATATGACTTTTGGTCCAGACACCTATCTTCAGGAAGTGTCATGTGAGTAGCCTTGCCTCATCACTATTCAGTTAGTTGAGGGGAAAATGGTGAGAGCATAATAGTAGCATCCTTATTGTGAAAATTAATGCTGCTGGTCTATGGTAGTTCTCAATCCTGCCAAGCAGACTGTGGAGGGCCGCTGTCTTCAGGTGGGGTGAGGGGTTGTTGACTAGACTGAGTCACTGACTCAGGCACCTTTTTTTTTGTATTTTTCTCTGTGGTTTTCTTGATGAGACTTCTGCCAGCACCTTTTCTTCCTGTTACAATCTGAAGCCAAATTTGAGATGAATTTACCTTATATCGGTTCACAGAAGCCTACAAGACCTTTAGAATTTCTTCAGCAATCATGCTGAAGCCCCTTGTGTCCTCTTACACTGTTTCATTATGCTACCTCTCCTATGTTTTTCCCTCCTTGTTATCTCAGTGCAACATACCCATCTTGCTTTTCAGACCAGGCAAGACATTCTTCTTCTCAAGTATTCATTAATATCCCATAGTCCTACATTTTAACAGACTTCCTCCATCTATTTGAAGCACAGCAGATCACAGTTATCTACAGTCACCTTGGTGCTCAATTGCAGTCCTGGACTGCGTCCTTTCTTACTAAAACCAGGGATAACGCTTTCCCCACACCTCCCATTCTGCTACTCTCCTCAGATCTGGTAACTACCATTGGGCACTCAGTTTCTATGAAACCAGTCTTTTCGATGCCACTGTGACTGAAATCATGTGATACTTTTCTTGATGTGGCCAACTTTTTCATGTAACAAATGAACTCTAGTTCTACTCATGCTGCAAGGAATATAATTTTCTTTCTTTTCATGGCTGAAAAGTATTTTTATATACATGTACCATGTTTTTTTTAAAATCTCTCATGAGCACTTGGGCTAGTCACATTTTCTGCCTATTCAAACAGGACAATGAACATAAGAATCTCTGTTTCTTCCACACACCATGACAATATTGTTGTTTATAGATCCTTTCTGATCAAGTCTCAGATATTTTTCCACAATGTTTTTGGTAACTTAAATTTCTTCCAACAGTGTATAAAAGTTCTGTTTCTTCTATAACTTTGCCTGCAACTCCTTCTTTTTTTTTTTTTTAGCAGTATGAAACTTTTCTGTGGCTTTTGCTTTGTCCTTCCTTCTTGTAGCAGAGAGTTCCATGTTAGAAGCCCAGCTCGTGTGCATTGTTTCCTACTTACGTTTGAGGTAGTCCTTCCAGGCTGTGCTGATGATTGCCTGCTCTGACGATTAATTTTGATGCAAAGATTTTTAATTTTCTTTTTTGTGTTTTTTTTTCTTTTTTCTTCGGTGGATCTTTTTTTTTTAAATTTTTCTCATTAGTTACATTTTGTTAATTTTGTATCCCAGCTGTATCCCTCATTCCCTCCCCAATCCCACCCTTCCTCCCTCATCTCCTCCCTGCCCCTTTCCAAGTCCACTGATAGGGGAGGACCTCCTCCCCTTTCATATGACTCCCTTTTGTCAGGTATTTTCAGGAATGGCTGCAAAGTCCTCCTCTGTGGCCTAACAGTACTGCTCCTCCCTTGGGAGGTGGGGAGGTCAAAGAGCCAGTCATTGATTTCCTGTTAGAAATAGTCCTTGTTCCCCTTCTATGGGAAAACAATTGATTACTGAGCTATCACGGGTCACATCCGAGCAGAGGTTCTAGGTTTTATCCTCTCATGGTCTTTGGTTGAGTGTCCATCTCAGAAAAGACCCTGTGCCCAGATATGTTTGGTCCTTGTGGAGCTCTTATCCTTTCCACATCAAACTCCCCTTCTTTCATATGATTCCCTGCACACTGCCGAGGGTTTGGTTATGAGTCTTAGTATCTACTTTGGAACACTGCTAGGTAGAGACTTTCAGATGCTTTCTGCAGTAGACTCCTGTCATACGTTCAATGCATATCCCATTTGTCTTTCTAAATGAGGATTGATCATCTTCGCCCGTGTCCCCTTACTTGATTATCTTCTTTAGGTGTATAGATTTCATTATGTTTATCATATCTTTTAGGTCTATATAAGCGAGTATATTCCATGTTTGTCTTTCTCCTTCTGGGATCCTTCTGGGATCTTTTCTAGATCCCACCATTTGCCTGCAAATTTCATGATTTCCTCTTTTTTGATTGCTGAGTAGTATTCCATTGTGTAAAAATACCACAATTTCTGTATCCATTCCTCCATTGATGGACATCTGGGTTGTTTCCAGGTTCTGGCTATTACAAATAAAGCTGCTACAAACATGGTTGAGCAAATGTCCTTATTGTGTACTTGAGCAAATTTTGGGTATATGCCTAGCAGTGGTATAGCTGGGTCTTGAGGAAGCGCTATTCCCAATTGTCTGAGAAAGCGCCAGATTGACTTCTAAAGTGGTTGTACCAGTTTACATTCCCACCAGCAAGAGAGGAGGGTTCCCCTTTCTCCATAACCTCTCCAGCATGTGTTTTCACTTGAGTTTTTCATCTTGGCCATTCTGATGGGTGTAAGGTGAAATCTCAGGGTCGTTTTTGATTTGCATTTCCCTAATGGCTAATGACGTTGAGCATTTCTTTAAGTGTTTCTCTGCCATTCTATATTCCTCTACAGAGAATTCTCTGTTTTGCTCTGTTCCCCATTTTTTAATTGGATTACTTGGTTTGTTGCTTTTCAGCTTCTTTTGTTCTTTATATATACTGGATATTAGCCCTCTATCAGATAAAGGGTTGGTGAAGATTCTTTCCCAATCTGTAGGCAGTCGTTTTGCTTTGATGATGGTGTCCTTTGCTTTACAGAAGCTTTTCAGTTTCATGAGGTCCCATTTATTGATTGTTGCTCTTAAAGCCTGTGCTGTTGAAGTTCTGTTCAGGAAGTTGTCTCCTGTGCCAATGAGTTCTAGGCTGTTCCCCACTTTTTCTTCTAACAGATTTAGCATATCTGGTTTTATGTTGAGGTCTTTGATCCACTTAGACTTTAGTTTTGTGCAGGGTGCTAAAAGTGGATCTATTTTCATTTTTCTGCATGTAGACATCCAATTAGACCAGCACCATCTGTTGAAGATGCTATCTTTTTTCCATTGAATGGTTTTGGCTGCTTTGTCAAAAATCGAATATTCATAGGTACATGGGTTTATTTCTGGGTCTTCTATTTGGTTCCATTGATTCTCCTTTCTATTTCTATGCCAATACTATGCAGTTTTTATTACTATTGCTCTGTAGTACAGCTTCAGATCAGGGATGGAGATACCTCCAGATGATCTGTTGTTGTACAGTGTCGTTTTGGAGATTCTGGGTTTTTTGTTTCTCCATATGAAGCTGAGAATCTTTTTTTCAAGGTCTGAAAAGAACTGAGTTGGTATTTTGATGGGAATTGCATTGAATCAGTAGATTGCTTTTGGCAGGATGGCCATTTTCACAATGTTAATCCTACCAATCCATGAGCACAGGAGATCTTTCCATCTTCTGAGATCTTCTTCAATTTCTTTCTTCAGAGACTTGAAGTTTTTCTCAAACAGGACTTTCACTTGTTTGGTTAATGTCACCCCAAGGTACTTTATGTTATTAGTGGCTATTGTGAAGGGTGTTGTTTCCCTAATTTCTTTCTCAGCCCTTTTGTCTTTTGTGTACAGGAGGGCTTCTGATTTTTTTGAGTTGATTTTGTATCCTGCCACTTTGCTGAAGGTGTTTATCAGCTGAAGGAGTTCTCTGGTTGAATTTTTGGGGTCACTCATGTATACTATCATATCATCTGCGAATAGTGACACTTTGACCTCTTCCTTTCCAATTTGTATCCCCTTGATCTTAGTTGTCTTATTGCTCTGGATATGACTTCAAGTACTATGTTGAAGAGATATGGAGAGAGTGGGCAGCCTTGTCTTGTCCCTGATTTCTTTCTTTTTTTTTTCAATGCAGTTTATTCAGGAACCTTGAACAATCATCTGACCCTGGGGAAAGCCAGCCCACAGCTTAAATAGCCTCTGGGCAGCCAACCCCAGTGTGCCACGTGGGCAATGCAGATAAGTCCACATACATGGAAGCAAGCCAGATCCTCAGCCTTAGCCAAATGTGGAATTGTTCCTGACATAGAGCACTCACCATCAGGAAGGTGGAAGGCGGAAACCAGCTCCATCTTTAAGGCACAGCATTCCGCAGCTCTCTACAGTTCCCCCTTTTTGTTTTAGACGCATTAGGCAAGAGTAGAGATCTGATCTCTGATATTAGAAATGAATTGGGACTTTGTACAGATGTTCATTTAGGTGTCATCCACCCAAAGAGCATCAGACCCGTCCGATAACTTTTTCTCAGAGGCGGGACCTGGGGCATCAACCCGCATGCAATCAGACATGCTCTTCTCTGGGTCCAAAGCGGCTGACCCTGAGTGCAGTGCTTAGCCTCGCATCCTGAGCGTTACATTTTAGCTTTTTATGGTAGCCAACCATGCTTGGGGAGACTGTCCTGCTTCAATGGCTGTAAAGGCCTGAATGGTCATGGCTGCATTACGCTGTTGTGAGACTCTAATCTTGCGTATATACCACAGGCAAACCAAGGAGACCAGCACCAGAAGGCCTGCTAACGGTCCCATGCCTGCCCATTCCTTCAGATGATTCATGGCTGCAGCAATCCATGATGATAATCCTGTGGCTAGTCCTGCATCCACTCTGGTAGAATTTACTGTGACAATGGCCACTCTCAGCTGCTCCATCGTAGTATCGAATTCTCCAGTCCAATTACCTAAAATATAGCTCGACAATTGTTTAGACAGATTTGCAGCACAGGAAAAATTCTCATGTTATATGCTAGTGACTCAAAGTCCAGCATATTTTCATTGACAGCCAAGTTGAGCGATTTGCCATAGGGTATCAATTTGCTCCTGCACGAGGTCAATCCTCTGATTGAACAACATCAAGCTTTCTTTTAGTTGAGCATTAATTCCTTTTTGTACAACTAAGGCATGAGCTACATTGGCTAAATGATTATTCAGGGTCTGAGCAGTCTGCCCAGTATGACTCATGGCTAATGCCCCGGTGGTAGCTCCAACAGCCGCCAATGAGATGGCAGTAACAATGGTGGCTGTAGTTCCAAGATCCCTTTTCTGTCTGAAGAGAGTCATAGCGTGAGGGGCATCAACGGCACAGGCACCCAGCGAGGCATGCGAGTACCCAGGGCATACCTAAATTTACTAGCATTCCAGCATTGGGCAAAAAAGCAAGTATCATTACCACAATTACTTGGCTCTATCTGGCTAATAATGAATAGAAATGGGGGATATAAACAAACAGGTGTGTTGTCCCTGATTTCAGTGGGATTGATTTAAGTTTCTCTCCATTGAGTTTGATGTTGGCTGTAGGCTTGCTGTATATTGCCTTTACTATGTTTAAGTATGTGCGTTGTATCCCTGACCTCTCCAAGACTTTAAACATGAATGGGTGCTGGACTTTGTCAAATGCTTTTTCAGCATCCAAGGAGATGATCATGTGGTTTTTCTCCTTCAGTTTGTTTATGTGGTGGATTACATTGATGGATTTCCGTATGTTGAACCACCCTTGCATGCCTGGGATGAAGCCTACTTGGTCATGGTGGATGATATCTTTGATGTGTTCTTGGATTCGGTATTTTATTGAGTATTTTTGCATCAATATTCATAAGAGAGCTAGGTCTGAAGTTCTCTTTTTTTTTGTTGGGTCCTTGTGTGGTTTGGGTATCAGGGTGACTTTCACTTCATAGAATGAGTTTGGTAGTGTTCCTTCTGTTTCTATTTTGTGGAATAGTTTGAGGAGAATTGGTATTAGCACTTCTTTGAAGGTCTGGTAGAATTCTGCGCTAAAATCATCGGGCCCAGGGCATTTTTTGGAGGGGAGTCTGTTGATGACTACATCAATTTCCTTGGGGGATATAGGGTTATTCAGTCTTTCTACCTGATCTTGACTTAATGTTGGTAGATGGAATCTATCAAGAAAATTGTCTATTTCGTTTAGATTTTCAAATTTTGTGGCGTATAGGCTTTTGTACTATGACCTAATGATTGTTTGGATTTCTTCAGTGTCTGTAGTTATGTCCCCCTTTTCATTTCTGATTTTGCTGATTTGGATAGATTTTCTTTCTCTGCTTTTTAGTTAGCTTGACTAAGAGTTTGTCTATCTTGTTGATTTTCTCAAAGAACCAGCTTTTTGTTTCATTGATTCTTTGAATAGCTTTATTTGTTTCTAATTGATTGATTTCAGCCCTGAGTTTGATTATTTCCAGCCTTCTGCTCCTCTTGGGTGTATCTGCTTCTTTTTTTTCTAGGGTTTTCAGTTGGACCATTAAGTTACTTGTATGTGATGTTACAAATTTCTTCTTGAAGGCACTTAGTGCTATAAAGTTTCCTCTGAGCACTGCTTTCAATACGTCCCATAAATTTGGGTATGTTGTGCCTTCATTTTCATTGAGTTCTAGGAAGTCTTTAATTTCTTTCCTTATTTCTTCCTTAACCCAGCTGTCATTGAGTAACAAGTTGTTCAGTTTCCATGTGCGTGTAGGTTTTTGGTTATTTCCATTGTTGTTGATGTCCAGCTTTAGTCCATGGTAGTCAGATAGAATACAAGGGATTATCTCAATCTGTTGAGGCTTGCTTTGTGACCAACTATATGGTCTATTTTGGAGAAGGTTCCATGAAGTGCTGAAAAGAAGGTATACTCTTTTGAGTTTGGGTGCAAAGATCTGTAGACATCTATTAGGTCCATATGATTTAGGGACTCTGTAAGTGCTTTTGTTTCCGTATTTGGTTTCTGTCTAGTTGATCTGTCCCTTGGTGAGAGTGGGGTGTTGAAGTCACCCACTATTAGGGTATTGCGATCAATGTGTGGTTTAAGCTTTAATAATGTTTCATTTATGAATGTAGATGCTCTTGTATTTGGGGCATAGATGTTTAGAATTGTGATGTCTTCTTGGTGAATTTTTTCTTTGATGAGAATGTAGTGCCCCTCTATGTCTTTTTTGATTAGTTTTGGTTGAAAATCTATTTTATTAGATATTAGGATAGCCACTCCTGCTTGTTTTTTGGGTCCATTTTCTGGAAAAACTGTTTTCCAGCCTTTTACTCTGAGGTAATGTTTATCTTTGTTGCATAGGTGTGTTTCTTGGATGCAGGAGAATGTTGGTTCCTGTTTCCACACCCATTCTGTTAGTCTGTGTCTTTTTATTGGAGAGTTGAGTCCATTGATGTTGATAGATAATAATGACCATTGAATGTTATTTCCTATTATTGTGGAGTTGGCGATGTTACTGTGAATCATTGCTTGTTTGCTTTTGATTTTTTTTTTGAAAATTATCTTTAACCTATGTTTTCTTGGCTGTGTTTGTTTTCATTGGATTGGAATTTTTCTTCTAGTATCTTCTGTAGGGCTGGGTTGCTGTTCAAATATTGCTTAAATTTAGTTTTGTCGTGGAATATTTTATTTTCTCCATCTATGTTGATTGGGTAAAGTAGTCTAGATTGGCATCTGTGGCCCCTTAGGGCCTGCATGATATCTCCCCAGGCCCTTCTGGCTTTCATAGTTTCTGATGAGAAGTCCGGTGTGATTCTGATAAGTTTGCCTTTATATGTTATTTGGCCTTTTTCCCTTGCTGCATTTAGTATCTTTTCTTTGTTCTGTAGATTAAGTGTTTTGACTATGATGTGGCATGAGGAGTCTCTTCTCTGGTCTAGTCTATTTGGTGTTCTGTAGGCCTCTTGTATGTTTGTGGACATCTCTTTCTTTAGGTTGGGAAAATTTTCTTCTATGATTTTCTTGAAAATATTTTCTGGACCTTGTAGCCTGGACTCCTCTTCTTCTTCAATTCCTATTATTCTTAGATTTTGCCTTTTTATGGCATCCTTGATTTCTTGGATGGTTTGTGTTTGGGATTTTTCTGATTTTATTTTTACTTTGAGAGAAGTATCAATTTCTGTGAGTGTATCTTCAGCACCCGAGATTCTCTCTTCCATCTCTTGTATTCTATTAGTGATGCTTACCTTTGTGATTCCTTCTCTTTTCTCTAAGTTCTTCAGTTCCAGGGTTTTCTCGGTTTGTGTTTTCTTTATTGATTCTAATTCTGTTTTCATGTCTTGCAATATTTCCTTCATCTGTTTGAGTGTGGATTCCTGTGTCTCCAAGATGGTCTCTATTTTTTTGTTTGTTTCCTCTCTTAGTGCCTCTGCTTCTACCTCCAATTGTTTGGCTATATTTGCATGTGTTTCTTTAAGAGCTTCTTCGTTCACTTCGTTTTTCTTTGTTTCTATTTGGGAGGCCAAATCTTTAAGGGATTTTTTTGTATCCTCTTTAACTGTTTGAATCTCTATGACTATTTCTCTGAGAGATTTGTTGGTTTCCTCTTTATGTGCCTCAAATAACTGGATAATCATAGCTTTAAAATCATTTTCTTGTGTTTCTGCTGAGTTGGAGTGTCCAATAATTTTGGAGGTTACCGGTGAAGCCATGATATCTTGATTTGCGTTGGTTGTGTTCTTTCGCCGACCTCTGGCCATTTGGTTATCTGTCCTGTTCACTGTCTGTTCCTGGATTCTGCAGGTCAGACTGGTTTTTCTCTGGTATCTGGAGAATTCTTCAGGAAAATGGGTGAGGTCTAGTGGTTTCAGTGTGTGCGTTGGTTATTCAGCTATACCTGTAGAAGGAAAGTTTGCAGGCGCAAAAGGACAAATGCGGGGTAGCATGTGGTTGAGCGTCTGCTTGTGGGTGTGTCCTAAGGGACAGGGTGTTGGTGAATGAAGAGGCCTTCAGTGTGTGAGAGGGGTGCTTTGCAGGCACTGAAGTTGTTGCAGGCGCTAAGGGATCGCAAGCGCTAAGGGATCGCAAGAGCTGTTGAAGAATGCGCGCGTATTGATTTTACAAGTCTGCTGGTCTTTGGTGTCTATTCAGCTGGTTTTCTGCCACTTAGGGGTTGGATGGCCCATACAATCACTGGCTGGGCCGCCCTGTGTATTCTGTGCTGCCACTTGCAGGCTTGGGATCTGGGAAGGGTTGTACTGTGGGTCTGAGTCTCTGTGGCTAGCACTGTATTGGGTGTGCGCTCTGGCGGGGTGGAGTTTAGGCGGTGCGTGCACTCCTGCAGAGCCGGGTGGTGGTGGTAGTGGGGGGGGTGTTCCGCGGGTCAGGAGCTCGGCGAGAGGGCCCTAGGGTGGGGTGTGTTCTCCTCTGAGTGGTGGCGTTCAGCATGTCGTTACTGCTCTCCACTGCGGCTGCGGGGTCTTGAGCCCTGCCTCCCTGCCTTTGCCCATCTTGGGTACCAGACACTGAGCTTTGTGGCTTTGGTATCCAGGAAGAATTGTATTGTGGATCTGAGTCTCTGTGGTTAGTGCTCAGTGGTTGGAGCTCTGTGATTGGGCCTGTGCTCCTCCTGTGAGGACGTTTCTGGGGTTATTGCGCTCTGGCCGCTTGGGACATGAGCTCCGCTGCACTTCCTGCTGTGGTCTAGCTGCAGGTCAGCGGGATGGGGGAGGGGACGCTCCACGGATCTGGAGGGCCCTGAGTGTCCTGAGCGGGGCTGGGTGGGATGTGTGTTCAAGGAGGGGACGGGTGTTCAACGGGTGGTTACAGCAGACCGCTGCTGTAAGGGGCCCGGAGCACTGTCTCTGTTGCCTTGATCTCCCAGATGTGAGCTTTGCACTCAGCTGCCTGGTGCTGTGTGTGGGTTTCCCCGTGGGAGGCCCGGACAAAGGAAGCATCCTTCCCGGAGAAGTCCGCGCCCGATCTAAATCTACAAGCACTCCATGCTTCTGTGGTGGACCCTCTCCTTTAGAAAGCCCAAAAGCCCAAATTCTAGCTTCGATTGACTCTCCACTCACCAATTCCAGAGATTCATGTCTTCTGCCTCTCCAAAATGGTGCGCTCTGCTCACGGCCATCTTGGAGTCTGCCTCTTCAGTGGATCTTATCGAACAAATAATGTTTTCTGTTTTAATATCTTGAAGTTTTTAATTATTCTTTCCTAGTAGTTATGTATCTTATACCTAATTAATTTTCTTTGCCATTAGTTTTATAACTAGTGAGAAATAAAGGCCATGTTTTACCTTTAGAATATCCAGTTTTCCTAATACCACTTATTGAAAAATTGTCCTTATCACCTGTGTCAAGATCAGTCAGTTGTGGATGTAAGACTTTTCTTCTATAATTTCTATTCCATTCCATTGTTCTGTGTCTTAATGCCAGTGCCATACTGTTTTGATTATCGCAGCTTTAAAATTATCTTCATTTGTATGTGTATGGTTGCTTGGCCATCTTATGGTTTGTAAACCATGTTTATAACTATTGACCTCACAGGCCAGAAGAACGCATCTATCTCCTGGGACTATAGTTCCGGACAGTTGTGAGTCACCAGGCAGCTGTGTTCATGCTGGCAACTGAATCCTCAGATAGAGTACCAATTGCTCATAAATGTTTACCAATATCTCCAATACTCTCAAGACACAAATAGTTTTTTGTTTTGTTTTGTTTTGTTTTGTTTGTGTGTGTATGTGTTTGTGAAGTCAGGTGGTGTAATACGATAATTTTGTTTATTTAAGACTTGGGAGCTCTGTACAAATTTTAGATATTTTTTATAGCTCTGTGAAGAGTATCATTGGGATATTGATAAATGTTTCTTTGACTGTATCACTTTGGGTAGTGTGGACACTAACAGTGTAGCTAAGGACCAATCTTTCTTCATCATTTCCTCCCTGAGACTCTCCCACACAGTGTGTCTTTTAATTCTTTTCTCACCAATGTTTTATACTGTCTATATTTGAAATATGTTAATTTTCATTTATGTTAAATGCATTCCTTGATATTTTATCAAATTCCTATAGCTTCTGAAAGACAGATTCAATTCTTGATTTCTGGCCTGTGGTATCTATGTGTTAATTTCCTATCCTTTTTGAATTTATTGTTCCTAGCAGGTTTTAACGGTGTGCTTTGAGTTTTCTGTATGTAAGCATTGTGATAGACTTTTCCTGGGGAAACCTGGTACATACATGTCTTCTTAATTCAGGTAGGAAAACCATGGCAGAGCAAAACAATGTTCCATCAGAGTTCAATTGTTGAACCGATGACTATATTGAAGTTACTAAGGAAAGATCTAACCCTGAGTTCTCTGCACAACCTGAAGACAGATAAACATTTGGGCTAGTCCATCCATCTACTATCCCAGGAATCTTCTGCTTGTAGACTATCAATCTTGTCAACCTTGTTTTACCTTTTCCAAACATGAAAAGTTTGTTCATTTTGTAAGTCTTATGAGACTTTCCACTCCTGAAAAGATATTAGCTGGGGCTAATGTCTCAATTCAGAGGAAGATGATGCACGGTAGTAAGACTGTATTTATTTAAAGCAATTTAAGTTTCTTGTTTGTTAGCCTTGAGTAGGTTTCACACATCAGGACCCATCCCCACCATTGTCTATGAGATTATTACTCTCCAATCCATTCTCTTTGATTTCTGCCATACTTTATTCTTCTCATTCAAAAAAGCGTCAGAGGACCTGCAGTGGCAGAACATTGCTGGTGTGCATGTCATGATGGGTCTTTCTACAGAAGTTTTACCCCCCTGTTTTGTTCAGAGTGGTTTGGTATGAACATCTAGAGAACTAGTTTGTATGAGTAGTGACAGTTCACACTACACTCTTTTCTGTAGTCACTGCTATTTACTACATCATCTGCAAACTACTTGATCTCTCACATTCTCATCTCTAATAGGAACAGGATAATATCTTCTTCATTGCTTTGAAGACTTCAGGAAAACACAACTACATTACTTCATGCAGTGACCAAGCCTTCAAAGTATTCAATGTTGTCATTGCTGTGTTTGATGCTTCTAACTGCTTTCATAACTGGGGTATTGCATGCATGTGGGATCACTCCTGAATACATCATTCAGACAGTTTTATTAATCCTGATATAAACAAACAGTAAATATAGGAGCTCCAGGAACCTGGGGTTCAATGACCCTGTTATGAACAACCCACGGGTATTTGAAAATCACTTTTTATGCTCAACATTGCTTTCTTCACCTGACCAGATTATACACACCCACAGATTGAATATATCCTTATTTACTCAGTAAACAGCATTTGGAAGAGCAGATGGCTTTGGGTTGTATGCTTGTTCTTTCTTTAGGCCTCAGTGATATATTGCACAATTAGTTGCTATATAATGGTTGCTTCAGGAAATAGAGCAATTTATTCCAAAAGTACAGAATAAACACTTACAACACGGGCACAAAGGCATACTCAGACATACGCAGATAACAATGACATTGATACAACCAGGAAAAGCACTAGCAACAGATTTGAATGCAGATCTGCCTTTTGGCTCCTTTGTGCTTTGCACATTGTAGTTATTGTTTGTTTTAAGAAGACATTGATTTTTTTAATGTAATCATTCTTAATTTATTTTTTATTCATTAAAATTTATTCACTTTGTTTCCCAGGTGTAGGCCCTTCCCTCATTCCCTCCCGATCCCATCCTCCTCCCTTCTTCTCCTCCCAAGCCCCTTCCCCAGTCCACTGATAGTGGTGGTTCTCCTCCCCATCCCTCTGATCTTAGCCTATCAGTTCTCATCAGGAATGGCTGCATTGTCTTCCTCTGTGGCCAGGTAAGGCTGCCCTGCTCCACCTCAGGGGGAGGTGATCAAAGAGCCAGCCACTGAGTTCATGTCTGAGACAGCCCCTGTTCCCCTTACTAGGCAACCCACTTGGACACTGAGCTGCCATGGGCTACATCTGTGCAAGGGCAGTAGGTTATCTCCATGAACGTTCCTTAGTTGAAGTATCAGTATCAGAAAAGACCCCTAGGCCCAGATTTTTTGCTCTCCTTGTGGATGTGGAGAAATGGGAACCCTCCTCAATTGCTGGTGGGAATGTAAACTTATACAACCACTTTGGAATCAGTCTGACACTGTCTCAGACAATTAGGAATAGTGTTCTCTCAAGATCCAGCTATACCACTCCTAGGCATATATATAAAATATGCTGAAGTACACAACAAGGACATTTGCTCAACCATGTTCATAGCAGCTTTGTTTGTAATAGCCAGAACCCGGAAACAACACAGATGTCCCTCAGTTGAGGAATGGATACAGAAATTTTCGTACTTTTACATAATGGAATACTACTCAGCAATTAGAAAGAAGGAAATTATGAAATTTGCAGGCAAATTATAGGATCTAGAAAAGATCATCCTGAGTGAGGTATCTCAGAAGCAGAAAGACATGCATGGTATATACTCATTTATAAGTGGATATTAGACATGTAAATAGGATAATCATACCTAAATCTCATTTTTATTGTTAACTTCTTGTTTTTGATTTAGAGTTCCAAATTGAATAATACATTCTGATTAGGATACTTCTTCAAGTTTTATTATTCATGATGTCTGAGTCAACAGACAATTTGAGTAAGAAAAATACCTTCTAATTTGCTTATTCTGTGTACAAAACATGTTTCTTTTGTAGAATCTTTGGGCACTAAGTACTGATAATACAACTTTAAAAACTTGTTTCATGAAACATACTATTACTGGATTCTGTAAAAAGAAAAATATGATGTTAAAATAATTGGTGGTTCTTATTTTAAGTGTATAAAAGATGTCATTGCCAAAATCTAAGTGGTCGTAAATTTCTTATGCCAAGTGAGTAATATTTACACACACACACACACACACATACTCTCTCTCTCTCTCTCTCTCTCTCTCTCTCTCTCTCTCTCTCACAGAGGACCTTCTCCAATGCTTTGTTGTTTGTTTTTTGAGTTAGATGATTCTTTATCTGATGCTGAGGGACTCTTAAATTATACAGTAAATGGCAAATATTTTCAAGACAGGGATATGCATTTCTTTCTCGCAATACTGTTTTCTGGTCTATTTTATGTTACTAGCTGAAGAAATAATATCACTGTCTTCTTAAAGTAGCAATAAAAGCACTTCAGTCCTAGAAATGTGTGTCTTGAATTATCTGTGGGATGAGGATTATAGATTACACTTCTACAATTAATTTCAGTTACTATAATTATTTGATATTTAACCATTTCAATTCTCCATACTCTGAGAAGAAATTATAAATGAGACCAGTGATTTTTTTTAAAAAAAGGAACCCACAAGCTGCTTTCTAAATTGTATATTTCTGTCTAAAGGTCAGCACTGGGGAGGCGACCAGGAGATGGTAAAGACTTCATTGAGGCTAAGATGAGGTTGCAAGCTTACAACAGAGGCACAGTAGTCTTGCATTTCCATATAAGAATGCAGTGTAGTTTGATCACACTCACCACCTCTGCTACTCATTCTCCCACTCCCCCACACCCTTCTCTTTGCTCATTGAGAGAAGTCATCTTGTTACTGTTATCGTTCCTCTATTTGTGTACATAATTTGTAAATCTATACTAAAGGGATCACCCACACCTGAAATGACAACAAATATCATGCTTGTCTTTGTGGTACTAGCACATTTTCTTTTAAAAATGACCTCTAACTCTTCGTTTCCACTAATAAATGATATAATTTCATTTTCTTTTGTGACTGGGTAAAACTGTTTCATATATAACTCATGATTTTACTCATTCCTCCTCATATGGGTACTGGGCTGACTCTGTAAATGTCTATTGTGCACAGGGACACAGTAAACATGTGTGTTCAGGGCTCCCTATGAGTCTTCCTTAAGAATCCCAGTGATTCTTCTGACATTCAAGAAGTGGCCTATTTGGATGAGGAAATTCTATTTTTTTTTTAAGTAAACTGATTGCTGATCCCCAAAGTGACTTTAATTGTTTACACTCTTGCCCACAGTGAACTAGAGGTCTTTGTGTCCTGTTTCTTCACCAACATTTCTCTTCCTTTTCTTTTTAATAAATTTAAATTAAAAAAAACAATTACAAAACTTTCTCTATTCTCTTTTCTCCATCCCACCCCTCCCATGTCGCCACCTTCGTTTTCTAGCTGACAGCAGTTCTGCCTGGAGTAATATCAATGTAGATGCTTTATAAACATTTTTTGCATAAAGCGTTTATATGTGTTTGCATGTATGTGCATGTTTGCTTGTGTGTGTCCATGTGCCTACACACGTGTGCTTGTATGTGCCTGTTGTGTGCATGTGTGTGTGACTGTGTGTGTGTGCATCTGTTTGGAAACCACTGGTCATTACGTATATTCTTTTATCACTCTCCCCTTATTTTCTGTGACAGGGTGGTGATCCCTCACCAAGCCTTGAGTTCAGTAAATGGCTAGACCGGATGGCCCGTGAGAACCTTGCATCCACTTCCATTGGATCCTGATACCCCAGTGTTAGAGTTCCAAATGCACGCCACCATGCCTGGACTTATGTAGGTGCTGGGCATCAGGACCTAGGTATCATGGTTGTAAATAAGGCACTTTATTTATTGAACTGTTTTCTTTCAATGTAGGTTTGATTTCATTTTCCCAATGGCTAAGAATGAGCATGTAACATCATTTCATCCATTTATTGGCCACTTCTAACTTATATGAAATCTTTTGGTTTAATTTTTAAATTTTTATTTTATGTATATAAGTGTTTTTTTTTTCTGATTGCACATCTATATACTACTTGCCAACTTGTATCTAATGCCCTGAAAACAATTTTTTTTTTGTAGCTATGGTAGATTGTAGTTATAATCCCAGACATCAGGAGACTGAGACAGTAAGATTGCTGTGTCCTAAGGCTAAAGCACTCTATAATAAGAATGAGATGAGCTATATCTTCCAAAGCTCAGAATATCAAACACTGGCAGGGAGAGTGGAAGGAAAGGGAGAAATGCCAATCATCTATAACCTAATACTATCCGATTTTTTTTTACTAGTTTATATTACTGTTCGCTGTACTAAAGTAAAAAATCTGCTAATTAACTGCATTTTAATGTCATTAAATTGTTCATATTATAGGAAGTATTTATTGAGGAATTAATTGCCAAAGGACACTTCTCTTTCTTCAAGCTACCTAGTTGTTAGTGCTAATATGGTTCGCACTGTTTGACCCTTTGCACATCTTATGCAATTTTTAAGCTGTGTGTTTGTGCTTTGGTTTTATCCTTGCACAGGTGGTAGGATATTTCTGCCTTTCGTTTTAGAATTGACCACGAAATATTCTGCTTTGTACTTTTGACCTGATGAGCTGTTTCAAAGACTGAGAATAAAATAACTGTGAAAGATGTAAGACACTATCACTGAAAATGTTCCTTCTGATAGCCACAGTGGTTCAGAACCAGGAAAACCTTAACCTTGTGATCTCGGAAGTACAGTTTATAATTACTTTTAAAATGGTGGTGTAGTTGACACTGAACTTTCACAAAGTATAGCATTATAATTTATGGCCTATCTTAGGAATTGCTAGGAAATTGTGATCTTGCAGCTAAATAGCAGAGAAAAACACCCAGGAAAAGCCTAGAGACTGGAGTTCTACAGTTCTGAGACTACTATATTTGGTGACAGAAATGATGCTGTATCAATAGCATGCTTGCTATGAGTAGATAAGTGAAAACTATGATCTCTACCAGGTATAAGTTCATTCCTTCCATGACCAACTCAGTTTAACACGAGAAATTTTTATGTTACGAAAATATCAAGAATATAATTTATGTTAATGTTATGTCATATTATATTCCATAATAAGATCTAAGGACAACTTTGTGGAGAGTGTAAGATTAACCAAAATATAAGCTAGTAAGTATCTGTTGATAGTTTCAGAAGTTAAGGGCTGAAACAGGTTTTTATTTTAAACATCAGGAATATCAATGTTGTAAAGAGGGAGGTGAAATTTGTATTGTTATTACATAATTATTTATGGGAAGGCAATATTAATAGTCACCTAAAGCTAGGACTAAGCAGAGTAGGATAGGTAAGGGAGTAAATTTCATTAGGGCTGTTTTAAGCTTTCTGCTGAGATATTATTGTAGATATCACCTTAAAATTATTCATAACTTTAGTTCAGGTAAGATTAATTGCCATTAGCGTGGTAAGTGTTTGCAGTAGATGAAAATTAGGGAGTATTGGATGCATTTTTTATGAACCTTAAGCTGATCGTTTATCTTGCATATACCGTAATGCTCTTTTCTCTGATCATAAGTTTGGAAACCTTTGCTCTCCTTGTAGCATACTAAGTTATGGGAGCTAAAATCAGACACATATTTAAGTGTTGTTTCTCTTATTTATTTTGCTTCATTAAGCAAGTTAATTAAATTTATTAAAATTTAATTTTGCTTTAGGTACAAAATAAGGATTTTATGACGCAATATATGTTTTTTTTTCAGTGATTAAATACTGCACATAAGCTGTCTTCTACAGTGTCCAGTAGTCATGCAGGTGTTTTTTTGTTTGTTTGTTTGTTTGTTTTATTTTTAATGTAGGACTCACGTCCTTAGGGTCTCTCTAGCTCTATGCACGCTTCTATAAAGTATTCTCATCTTTTTTTTTAAAGATTACAGTTTATATGGACATGATGACCCATGCATTTAATACTAGCATTTGAAGGGTAGAATCATGAGAGCCAAGAGTTTAAGGTATTCCAGCTTTGCGGTAGGCTTGAAGCCAGTCTGGGTTACACGAGACCCTGTCTCAAGGAAAATGAATAAATAAATAAATATTAAAAAAAGAAAAAAATGACCAATTATGGTAACATATAAAATATACAGAAATGGGGTTGCTTCACTAAAATTAATGAAATGGAATTAAAATATTCCTCAGGAAGTTCATAATGTTCATAAAGGTAAAAATAGTCTTATACTTTAATTTTATAATAATTTTAAAAGTCTCTGACTATATGTGTAAGATTAGAACTCTTTATATTATCTAGTCAAGTCTACTTTAAAAATCTACCAAAATTAGAGGAGACTTAATGATTACAAACTTGGAATGATACTTACAGGGCGTCATTGGAAACATGATTGACGAAATATCATATGGTTTCAACAAAACTGGAAAATCCAACCACATTAAAATAATATATTTTGCCTTCTTCCTACTCATCCCCAGTATAGGATCTTGCCTTTGATTGTTTCTGGTGATTAATGTGATGGATTGGGAATAGAGGGAAAGCAACCGTAGAAAAATCTGGGCACAGGGAATTTGTGCCTCCAAGTATGTTACATTAGCTTTTGCCATGCAGATCAAATTTTTCATGTAAAATGTAACATTTTTTATAGCCTGATGCTCCACTTTCAAATCCTCCTGATAGTTGCAGACAATACATTGTACCTGAGAAAACACTCAGCCCCTTACAAAACCCAAAGCTTATTTTACTAATGACAAATAAGGCAGAAAAATATTATCCTGGTATTTCATCACAAGCTTCTCCTCAGAGTATAATCCTCTACAGGATAAGGAGGTTCTTCAAGGTCCTGTCACAGAGGCCTCTGCCAGTTCATTCTGTTGGCTCTAATTGTCAAGGAGCCATCTGGTTCATGGCTTACCTTCTGCTGCTGAGGATACCTGGCTAGGCAGCTGTATCATCTGGAGTCAGGCAACTTATATTCTGGTTCAGTGAAGTCTTCACAGGGCCATCTGCTATGCTTACAGTGGTTGCTATAACATTTCAACTTTAATATTAGAAAGAGAAACATTGGAAGACTACTGTGTGGCTTTAATCCTGACTTTGTTCTTGTTTTTATGTAATGCTTTCTCAGCACAACTTGTCATTTTACTGCAGCTATGTCATGCTAGTTGGTTATGAGCAGAAGGTAACAGAGAATTTCTAGCCTCCAAAGGTTCCTTCTGAGATGTGAGTAAGTAATCACACATTCCAGTCTGTGAGCCCATTCTCCTAAGTATGTTGCCAAAGGGAAACCACTGAAAGCTCCCTTTTCAATCTCCTGTGTGTTGTCATCTGAATCATCCACCCTATCATATTTAAATATTGGATAGCAGTCACCCCAGTTCTTGAGGCTGTGCTCTGCTCTATTCTTCCTTAAGTGTTAATTCACTTGGATAAATCAGTTTTCTAATGCGTGGCTACTAAGTAGTCGGATGGTCTATTTCATTTAGTTAGAAGATAAGTGCAGGCCAATGCTGAATTGTCCAACATCTGGATTCTTATGTAGCAGTATGTTTTGAAGCAGGATGAGATACGGGATTGAGGTGATGACCATTAATAGCTCCATTATCAATTAGGAGGCTTGTTGCCTATAGATTTCATTGAGTGACATATTGAAGAGAATTGAAATTAGAAGTTACAAGATAGGAGATTATGAACCCCATTGAATGAGGTTCAGTGGGAACCAAACCAGCAGAGAAATTCAGCAGATCCAATACTTTCAGAGATTTTGGTAAGAGAATTCATTTTGAAAATTTATGTCAGCAACACAAGCAGAAAATACAATTCTCGGGGGGGGGGGGGTATTTTTTAGCAACATTCCCCTTCTCAGAAATGTCTTAAGTTTTTCAACATAAAAGTGCTATCTCTGTTATGGAAATGGATGGATGTAATTGAAGAACTTAAACTAATTTTCTTCGTTTCTTTTTTTTTGGGTGGTGGGGTTGGTGGGAAAGAGCGAAGTTACAAGAAGTCACCAGCAATTTCCTTTGTCTCCTAGAAGGAAAACCATCATTTATATTGTTCAGTGCAAAATCATATATTAGCATTCTGGTTAATAAAAAAAGGGTCAGGTAGACTTAGGTCTTGTCATTGTGAAAACACACCTAACACAAACCTCTGTGAGCACTGAGCCACCGTGGGAACACAGCACTTCACAGCTTTCTTTATCTAATCTACAAGACCCTTGCTCATCCACTGCCATTAAGTCAGAGTATAGTGAGTGTGTATTAAAGTTTATGTATTAAAACAATCATTATGTTATACCTTTTGTGATACAGATACACGTTTATTTGTACAAGTAAACACCATCTTACCACCAGAAAACAATATTAAATTTCAGGAAATTAGATAAATCTTTAATGCTTAAATTTCAAACAGTGATTAAAGTATACTTTATACACGTTTGAATATAATTATTATGTAATCACATGAAAGAAATATAAAGTACTCCACTGCAAACTATGTAATAAAGATTATCATTATTTGCACCAATATATGCACTTAACTCTCAAAATATATTAAGGAAATAATTTGTTCAGGAGATATTTAAATATATTACATATGTCAAGTCTAGAGATAAGATGTCCAAAGAGCTCAATTTTATATAATCATTATGCAAGTTAGAGAATGGGTGCTTTTGCATGCCTTTAGTTCCAGCACTTGGGATCAGAGGCAGGTGTATATCTCTTTGAGTTCAAGGCCACCCTGAACTACAGAGTGAGTTCCAGGACAGCCAGGGCTGCACAGAGAAACCTTGGAAACTGAGCAGCCTATGAGCTTCCTCTGAACAGGGGGTCTAGGTCCTCTCCGTGCAAGGTCCTTGCTTGGAGGCCCAGGTTTTTTTGGCTCTATTGGTCTACTTGTGGAGTTCCTGTCCCCTTCATGTCTTTCTATCTCCCTCTTCTTCCACAAGGTTTCTGGCACTCTGCCCAGATACTGATTTTAGAGCCATCTAACCTGGCTTCCCAACTCTCTGTTCCAGCTAATACATGTGCTACTTTGACCAGCTGTGTGACATCTGAAGCTAAATGATTCATTCATCACACAAGGCCCTGCCTTTATCTCCCATTATCAGTGGAGACCTAACAATCATAGACTTTAATGTTGCTTCTTTTTCTCTTCTTTCCTTTTCTTCTCTTTTTGAAACAGTGTCTAGTGTAAGTCTGTTGTCCTGAGCAAGAAGGTAGGTACCAGTTTTGGTGTCAGATCCTCTACCCTTCAGAAACAATGTGCATCATCACCACCATCTTGGAGTCCACTATATTATGTTTAAAGGTAAGAAATAAATTAATGAAACACAGGCAAGGAAAAAAATGTAAAAATATAAATCTGTCGAATTCCTGATTCCTGCTATGCTGATCCACATACAGGTCTAAAAGCTGTGATTTAGAGAAGGGAAAAAGAATATGCTTTTTTTTTTCTTCAGAAGAGACAGGAAACTGCTTAAGCACACTGGTCATGATTTCATTTTAACAAATGCCTACAGTGACTCTGTCTTGGTATTTATCAGGCAGTCAGACCCATTAACTTGAGATGACATTATTTCCAGTTGACATTCAGCATCCGAGGCCTATTTTAGATAACATTTAAATCCAGATTTATTTGGGCAGCTGGGTCCAACTACCCATCAATGGAAGCTGCTTCCATACTTGATCACTTTTAAGTGTAGTTTGATTCTTTTCCTAGAGGCAATGCATTCCTACAACACCACATTCAAAAAGAAGTGGGAAAATGAATTAAACATAAAACTTTCTTCACTCTCACTAAACCTAGTTTTCTTTCCCAGGAGCATCTGCTGTTGCCAATTTCTTATATATTTCTTATCTGATACACTAAGATTACAAGCATACACACATACTTTTTATTGTTTTTACAAAGGGAAACACCATAAGTTGTAAATTATTCCCTAAGTGGGTGGCATTCCATTCAGTATTCACGGAAACGTAATATCTACACGTTTTTTAACACTGTATATTATTCCACTGAATGAATGAACATGATGTATTTGAAGTAGATGTGGTTTATAAATATGTATGGTATTTCCAGTACAGCCTTAAATTTTTTTTTCAATCTGTTATTTTACTTAGATGAAAGGAGTGTGGAGGTTCTAGGTAAAAGGTTACATGAATTTTAAGTCTTTATAAATATTGTGAAGCTGCAGTAAACAGTATTTCAGCTTATCTTTCTTCTAAGTACTTATAGGCATATGGGGAGGTGTCTGCTTTCATCATTCTTTCCTGTAATGTATTGACTCAGGCACTCTGTTCTTTTTAGATATGAAGTTAAAATGGCATATGTGAAAATTCTTAATTCTTGTTGATTACTGTGTTTTGCATCTAATTTCTATAGTGACTTAAACACATCCTTTGTTAATTAATAGGGAAATGTTTTTTAAACTTTTTTTCTGCAAAGTGATGGTTGTATTTTTACTGCAGAAACATAGATAGATTATATGTGTACATATATTTATCAGTGGTGCTTTTAAAGTACATGCCTGCTTTCACTGACTGTTCTCTATACATTATCTGAAATTGTAGTGATGACAGACAGAAATAGGCTAGCCATCTTAAAAATATGAAGTCATGTGTTTAAGAAATTCATGTAATTTTGTGGAAATGTGACATCTAGAGACAAACACTTTACAACATGAAAAATAAAGTTCCTAAATTTGTTTTTTTTACAGTTATTCTTGTACCTTTATTTATTTTTTATTTTTATTTTTTATTCTTTTTTTTTACATTTAAAACACGAGTTATCTGGTATATTTTAACTTCATCATTTACAAAATGAGGAAATTAGACATATTGACTATCAAAATAATTTCTTTTTTTTTAATTTTTTTATCAGTTACATTTTATTAACTCTGTATCCCAACCGTGTCCCGATCCCTCATTCCCTCCCAGTCCCTCCCTCCCTCCCTCATCTCCACCCTGCCCCTTTCCAAGTCCACTGATAGGGGGGGACCTCCTCCCCATTCATCTGATCCTGTTTTATCAGGTATCTTCAGGACTGGCTGCAAAGCCCTCCTCTGTGGCCTAACAAAACTGCTCCTCCCTTCGGGGGTGGGGAGACCAAAGAGCCAGTCATTGAGTTCCTGTTAGAAATAGTCCTTGTTCCCCTCACTTTGGGAAACCAATTAGTTACTGAGCTACCACAGGCTACATCTGAGCAGAGGTTCTAGGTTTTATCCATACATGGTCCTTGGTTGAATGTCAGTCTCAGAAAAGACCCTGTGCCCAAAAATATTTGGTCCTTGTGGAGCTCCTATCCTTTCCCCATCAGACTAACTCCCCTTCTTTCTTATGATTCCCTGTACTCTGCCAAAGGTTTGGTCATGAGTCTTTGCTTTGAAAACACTGCTAGTTAGAGTCTTTCAGATGCGCTCAGTAGACTCCTGTCATACGTTCAATGCACATCCCATCTGTCTTTCTAAACGAGGATTGATCATCTTACCCCATGTCCGCTCTACTGATTATCTTTTTTAGGTGTATAGATTTCATTATGTTTATCATATCTTATAGGTCTATATAAGTGAGTATAAAGTTACCTAAGTTATCACTATTTTGGCATTTGTGACAGGGTCTCATAGGCATCTTCATATTCATCCTTTTTGTTATAACAGCATACAAAGTACTGGACTTCATTATGATTTTCATGGATATATGTCTTTAAATTCTGCTTGTTAATTTGACCAACTAGACTGAGCAATTCATTTTTTTTTGTGGATTCAAAGATGCTATTGCATTTAAAGCAGATTGGATCATTCACGCAAAATTTATTCCTCCAAATTTTATGTTGTTTCTTTGAGTTTCCTTGATTATTTGGATGAATTACAAGTTTTAAAAATTTTACTCTTTTGTTCTGGAATTGAACATACAAATTTATTTTTAAAGATTGTAGATCTTGAACTATTTTCATGAAGAGTTGGCCTTACATGAGTTGCTTTTGGTTTTAATTGTTTAGTAAGATACAAATATATGTATATAAGATTATATATTATAATAAACATATAGTAAACTCATAAGTCATTGACATTTAAAGCAAAGCATATTGTCTACAAAATCAATAAAGGTTAAACAAATGATAGGTGAGATGATATGATATTGGCAGCCCAGAAAGAAGACTTCTGAGAATTCACTGTGCATTCTCAAGTAAGAAATTGAAATCACTGCTATGTTTCATGTACTAGGTAACACCATGCAAGCTTCCATCAGAGTGAAGCAACTAAAAGTCTGACCTAAGTATGATGCCTGTGAACCACAGCAATTTAATTTCACTCCAAATGATGCAACCCATACCGTGACACCATTATCAGTCCAGGAACTTATGGTGAGACAGGTCATTGGTCCTGGGGGAGGATCTTCTATTATTTTGCTAAATGACATGGTATTAAACAGACTTCTAATGGCTTTTAGTTATGTTCACAGATTAATGTACCTTTCATCCCTCATCATTTTATGTACAGTTGATGATTTACACAGAGATCCACAACTGAACAAGGCACAGAAAATAGCACTGCAGAATGGCTGTCCATAAATGGAACATATTCGTTGAGGCATATTAAGAGCCAGAGGTAATGGATTTCTATAAGGAAATGGTGTCTTCCAAACACCGCAGAGTATCTGTAAAAACAAACTCATACTGTTTGTGAGAACACGCACAAGTCCCATGTAAACTTTTTCTTAGCTAGGGTTTCATTGCTGTGAAGAGACACCATGACCATGACAACTCTTACAAAGGAAACCATTTAGTTGGAGCTGACTTACAGTTCAGAGGTTTAGTCGATTATTATTGTGACAGGAAGCATGGCAAGATTCAGACAGACATGATGCCAGAGAAGGAGCTCACAGTGCTACATCCTGATCAGCAGGAAGATATTGTGAGCCAATAAACCTGGGCTTAAGCTTCTGAGACCTTACGGTGTTGAAGGTTGTCTGATGCTATGTATACAGATGCTAATTTCTGGGCCCTAAGATCTGGTTACAATCCACATACACTGATGTTCTATAAACTTTCCTCTCCAATATCCTCTGACTGGTTAAATAAAAGATGGTGGACAGCCTGTAACTGGGCAGAAGAGGAATAGGAGGGGCTTCCATTCCTGGACTTGGGGTGTGAGGTAGGGATTATGAGGCTAGGAGGAGAATTAGGAGGAGAGAAGAAGAAAAAAAGATGGAGAGAGAAGTCCTGACCTGATATAGCAGATGCAGCCCATACAGGACAATATTTGAGCATGTAACTTGGGGAGTGTGGCTGGGAGGTAGTCAGACTAGCTTAGAATATTAGTTTAAATTGTATCTGACTAGTTATTGTGCTTAAAGCTTATTTAAATAATCAATGGGTCTCTGACTCATATTTGGAAATTAGTCACATCATAGAAAAGCCTTATAGAATTTAATAAAAATGCAACAGCATCAAAGCCCACCACCAATGACACACCTCCTTCAACAAGGCCACACCTACCCCAGTAAGGGCACTCCAGCATCCTAATAGTGCCACTACCTATGGGCCTATGGGGTCTATTGTATGCAAACCTTCACCGAACCCAAGAGAGACATAATCCCAGCATAGAAAGGAATTGTGTCCTAAGTCTTGCCCTTAGCCATAGAGCTGTTGGCAATTGGCAGTTGCTGAGTGGTAAGAGGTCAGCATTTTTGTTTGTTTGTGTTGTTTTTGTTTTTTTCCTAAGGAAACTGATAAATCAATGACATTTCATATTGCAGTGGAAAAGCCACACATCTTGAAATATATCCAAGAATATTTGGATAGCACAAAATGGCCTCAATAGGGAGAAAAAATACAAAGTTGGGTGGTCTGGAAGTAGTGGTGGTTCTGGGAAGAGTTATGGAAGGAGTATATGATGATAACACATTTGTGAAACTCTAAAGAACTCTTAAAATATTTTTTTAAAAGAACTACGAAACTTTTTAAATCACACAAATTCTATCTCTGGCTGTATATGAACATATTTGATTGTGTTTGTTTTTTCATTCATCATTTATCATTTAACTTAAAAATTATTTGTTTGAAAAAGGGGGAACTGTAGAGAGCTGCGGAATGCGGAATGCTGTGCCTTAAAGATGCATCTGGTTTCCACCTTCCACCTTCCCGATGGTGAGTGCTCTCTGTAACAAACAACTCCATAATTGGCTAAGGCTGAGGATCTGGCTTGCTTCCATGTATGTGGACCTATCTGCATTGCCCACGTGGCACGCCTGGGTTGGATACCCAGAGGCTATTTAAGCTGTGGGCTGGCTTGCCCCAGGGTCAGATGATTGTTCAAGGTTCCTGAATAAACTGCATTGAAAAAAAAAAAGGATTAAGAGGGAGAGAAAGGGAAAAGGGAAGGATTAAGGGATGGGGCATAGCAGGAGGAATGGAGAAAGAATCTCTCTCGTAACTCTAACTCCAAGTTCTTTCTGTTTTAGAAAGTCTCTACCCAAATACTGTCACACATGAAAGTGGCTCTGCCACAGTCAGGGGATAAGACATTCACACAATCAAAGTAGACATGTTTTTACTAAATAAATTTGATTAATGGCTAAAAAAAAAAAAAAAAAAGAGAGAGAGATAATGGGAAGAGTTTTTTGGCTAGCTACCAACGCCTGGCTAGATTCTGATCTCTTAATACAACCAAGAGATAGTGCGAAGGGTCTTTTGGTTATTTGCCCCTATTTTGCACATTCAATTCATTGAAATATTAAATGTTTTGTCACTTCTTCAGTTACTTGAAATGATGAGAACAGAAATTAAATTCCATCTAAGTGCAAAAAAAAAATTTATTTGTTTGGGCTTTTAAGTAATAAAGTATATTGGAGCCTGCCTCTGTTTGCCATAAGGGGGGGGAAGACTGTCTCAAGGAAAAAAAAAAAAACGCAGGAGGACCGTCAGAAATCAGTCCACAAAAGAAGTGAAAGGAAAACAGAGAAACCAGTGTGAGCTAGAGAAATTAGCAGAGCACAGCCCCAACCCTGAAGGGTCTAGTGTAGTGACGGAAGACAGAAGTGTAGGAAGTGAAGGCCAGCAGCTTCCAGTATTAAGAACTGACAAACACCTGTCTGCCTGGACAGTAAATTCTTAATATTGGAAGCTGCTAGCCTGCACTTCTTACATAGTTAGAATAAACAACAAAGAATAATGCAAAGTCTGGATTGAAACCAGATAGTGGGGTAGAGAAATCAGCATTTGAATGGACAGGGTAAATAGTACATAGTCCTTGAGAATATTGCACCAACATAGACATTGCTTTCTAAGGAAATTTTGGTCAGTCCTGCCTTCGGGACAAATTCATATACTCACAAGCTCTTTTATTTTAACCTTTGTGGTTCTCCCTCCCCATACTACACATCCACAATAATTTTATAATTTTTTACTTATTGTACTTTAAATATATATATATATATATATTCTATTATCTCCATATAAAAATTGTTATCCCCCTTCATTCAGTGAACTAATTCTTTTTTAATTATTTTTTTTATTTTTTACATTGTTTTATTTGCTTTGTAGCACAGCTGTATCCCGCTTCCTCATTCCCTCCCAATCCCACCCTCCCTCCCTCATCTTTCCCATGCCCCTCTCCAAGTCCACTGATAGGGGAAGTCCTCCTCCCCTTTCATCTGACCCCAGCTTCTCATGACCTAATTCTTAAACTGTTTTTTGCATTTTTTTCTATATTGTTCCTTAGTAAAAAGAAATTTTATTGTTGACTCAGTTTCATTATTAAAAATATGACTTATGTCTTCACAAAAATTATTTATGTCTTCTTTACCTAATTTTGAAGGTCATGTGTGCCCAGGAATTTACTATTTCTTCTAGATTTTTCCATATTTGAGGGTTGCAATTTTTCAAAGAACTGCCTGGTGGACTGTATTTGATTGGAAACTGTAGTAATCTTTTTCTTTTCATCGTTAATTTTATTAGTTTGGACTTCTCTCTGTTTTGATTAGTTGGGTTCAGGGTTTGTTGGTGTTACTTTCTCAAAGGGTTAACCATTTGTCTGGTCCATAAACATCAATGCCCCTCTTCAAAGGTGCTAACCCTCTGAGCTCCAAGGACACTTATCTGTAGCACTCCATCATTCTACTTCACGCATTCTTAGCATCTCCCACCAATGGAGCTTCTCTTCTGAAGCTTTTTCATGCTTTTCCTTCATTGCTCGTTGATAACTTTATTATTGTTTTCCAGAAATCTGTTTATTTGTTTAAATGTGTTTTTTTTCTTTCAAATTATTTAAAGGAATAATTCTATTTCCATTAAAACGCTTAGAGTTTAGTGAAGGAGAATGTCCTGAGTAAGTAGAAATGAACTGCTTTCCATACATCTCCAGTGATAGCCTTTCTGGATGCTGGTAAGATGGAAGAGGACAGTGGACTTGACTCTTTCTTCCACTGCAGCTCTCTAGGTGTCTGAGACTCTGTTGACACTGAATGATTTACCATGAAATGGAACACGGGGCTGGGGACAAGATCTATCTGCAGGTATAAGATGGCAGTGGATAAGAATGAAGGGAAGATGCTTGACTGAGTTCCAGGTTGGAAAAATTATTTCTCAGAGGTTATATGGGTGACATGAATGTAGGATCAATTTCTAGTTCATAAGGAAGGAGCTAACAGGACCAATTTGGTCCTTTGTGACTATGGATACTACACAAACAGTAAAAATCAATAGCATAAATAAACATCAAATAAAAGGTAAATTTTACTTTATTTGTTACAAAATGTATTTGGAAGTTTTCTGAATTAATATAAATTCAAATACTTAGTAGATATTGTAGATTTACAAAATTCATGTCAAAATTTCTTTCTGACTCATTTTAAACATCATAATCATAATTATGTATATTTTTTGCAAACACTAAGAAATTATGCTTCTTATTGTTCCAGTAATTAAATCTTAATACAGCGTATCCAAACTGGGAGCATTTGGAAATTAAATCCTTTCCCTAACTCAATTAAATGATACTCATTGCTCATAAAAGTCATTAACATTTTTTTTAGTTTTACTAATACATTTTACTAATGTGTGAGAAATATTAAGTACATTTTTTGGGGGGAAGTTATATGTATTTTATCTTACATGCTTTGAGTTTTTTCAGATATGCTGAGTTGTTCAAAACTAGAAGACACAAACATCATAAGTACAATAATAAAATGTTAATGTTGTCATAATTCCTATGGTTGCTTCCTTGAAGTTTGAATGGTAACGAGCTATTCTTGATGTCAGCTTAGAACATCTTGAAGAGGCAGTTGTGAAATTTATTATTTTTTAGTGTTTGTGTGTGTGTGATTGTGTGTGTGTGTGTGTGTGTGTGTGTGTGTGTATTGAGGCGAGAGGCCAACCCTCATGTGTCATTCTTCTCGTGCTGTTGACCTTAGATTATTTTATGTAAGTATCTCATTTATTTATTCTTTGAATATTCATATATGTGCAAAATATATCTTTCTCAAATCCATCGCTCAGGTCCTACTTCCAAATCTTTTTCAAGACTCTTCCCCTTCATCACAGCACCACATCTGTACATCAAGTTTACATCTCCCTGATTGGTTGAATGATTGATTGTTTGATTTGTTTATTGAGTTAATTAATTTTTTCTTTTCCTTTCTTTGTTCTTTCTTTTCTTTCTTTCTTTCTTTCTTTCTTTCTTTCTTTCTTTCTTTCTTTCTTTCTTTCTTTCTTTCTTTCTTTCTTTCTTCTAATTCTTTGTATCCCACCTGTAGTCCCATCCACCCTCCCTCTTCTCCCCTTATGCCCCTTTCCTATTCCACTGATAGGGGAGGACCTCCTCCCCTTCTATCTGACCCTAGCCTATCAAGTCTCATCAGGGCTGGGTATGTCATCTTCCTCTGTGGCCTGGCAAGGATGAACCCCCCCAACTGGGGGAGCTGATAAAAGAGCTGGCTACTGAGTTCATGATCATCTCCTTAGATGCCAACAAAACATTTGACAAAATTCAACATCTGTTCATGTTTAAAGTGTTGGAGAGATCAGGGATACAAGGCACATACCTAAATATACAGCAAACCTATAGCCAACATCAAACTGAATGGAGAGAAACTTAAATCAATCCCACTGAAATTAGGTACAAGGCAAGGCTGTCCACATTCTCCTTATCTCTTCAACATAATTCTTGAAGTCCTAGCTAGAGCAATAAGAGAACTAAAGGAGATGAAGGGAATACAATTCAGAAAGGAAGGAGTTCATTGTTCTAGTTCATTGTTCTGAGACCAATTAGTACTGCTTATGGTCCCATTAGTGTGGGGTCATCCATGTGATCAAGAGTGGCCTACCAGTGGCTGCACCCCTGAGGGAAAGTGATTCTGTACCTCAGGAGCTGTAAAGGAGCAATGGTTCCTCCGCTCGGGGTGGAGCTCGGGGAGCCGCTCTCCCTCCATTCTGGACATTTTAACTGACTTGATTTGGTGCAGATCTGGGGCCAGGAACTACAGGCCGCTGTGAGTTCATGTGTGACATGGCCTTGCCCACTCAGAAGACAGCCTTTCACAGCACTCCTCCTCTTCCTCCGGTTCTTACTTCCTTTCCACCCCTTTTCCCACAGCACGTCCTGGGATTTAAGGGTGAGTATAGAGGTTCCATCTACCGCCAAGTACTCAAACTGGTTTATTCTCTTTAATTTGAATAGTAATCAGTTTCTGCATTAACCACTATCCACTGTGATAAAAAGCTTTTCTGACTAAGGTTGGGAGAATAATTCAAATAGGAAACAAAATGTACTTTTTGAACTGAGAAGAAATTGAATAATGACAGGAAAATTTCGAATGTGGGCTGCTAACCCAATGGTCAAGACAAAGTGCAAATCCCTCCTATCATTGCAAAGAACTTTCAGTCCTAGAAGTCTGCACATAATAGTTTGACTGCACATATACAAAGGAAATAATTATCTATTACATATTTATTTCAAACAGCAGAACAAAATCAAACACTCCACTCTATTCACATTTGCGAGCAGAGTTATGGATTGCAGAATGTTAGACAACATATCCCAGCATTAATTTTTTAACAAATAAAAAATATTCAAACATACCTCAGAGGTAGATATAGGTGGGCTTTGAAAAGGTCAAACAAGAGTGCTCTGGGAATAAAGTGAGAAGACTGGAAAAGGGAAACAAGTCATAACATGCACTGACACGTGGAAATGTCACAACAAAACATGTTACTGCGTGAGCTGAGAAAAACTTATACAAATAGAGCTTTATTAGAGAGGTAAATGATTATATTAATAAAGAGGTAAGCTATGCTTGTGAACTAGAAAGCTCACTACTGTAAACACTAAGCCCATAATTTTCCTGTTACTTTCCAAGTTGAAATACTGACAAATTAATTTCCAGAAACCTGAAAGGCTAATGTAAAATTCATAGGGAAGCACACCAGTCTAGGAGTATGTATGGCATTCTTTGAGACAAAGCAAAGTGGGAAGATTTATTCTGTTTTATGAAAGAGGCTTATTATAAAAGACTGGCACTTGGAGGAATACAAAAAGAGAGGAAGCATGCGGAAATGTATTCACACGTGACATTTTACGCTTAAAGCAAAGCTGGCACTCTATTTTATGGACGTGCACACTGTGCTCAATATGGCAATATTGCTGTAAATGTATGTATAAAGCAGTGCAAATATAAAAGAAAAATACGATTTTTGAAATACCTTGTAATTATCTCATACTGAGGAACTTGTTCTTAAAGCAGCTAAGTAAAAGCTATAAAAAGGGGCTTTTAATTTAACAACATTAAAAATAGAAACTTCTATTTATCAAAAATATGTGCTACAAAAATACAAGAAGAAGCTGGACAGTATTTGCAAACTGCAAGGCAAAGACGAGATGCCTTTTATCAATAATATGAAAAAAATCTCAATATAAAACGATTAACAAATATGAACCCATCTCCTCCAAAATACACAAATGTCCAATAATTACTAATTGTGGAAATGTAAATTAAAATCAGCATAAAACATCAGCACAGAGATTTGCCAGACTTTTCATTTTTATTTTTATTAATTACAGTTTATTCACGTTGTATCCCACCTATAGCTCCCTCCTCCCCTCCCAAGCCCACTCTCCCTTCCCCCTTCTCCACCAATGCCCTCCCCCAGTCCACTGATGGAGGGGGTCTTCCTCTCCTTCCTTCTGATCCTAGTCTATAGGTCTCATCAGGACTGCCTGCATTGTCTTCCTGTGTGGCCTGGCAAGGCTGCTCCCCCCCCAGGGGGAGGTGATAAAAAAGCAGGCCAATCAGTTTGTGTCAGAAACAGTCCCTGTTCCCATTACTATGGAACCCACTTGGACACTAAACTGCCATGGGCTACATCTGTGCAGGGGTTCTAGGTTATCTCCATGAACGTTCCTTAGTTGGAGTATCAGTCTCAGAGAAGACTCCTTCGCCCATATAGGGGCCAGACTTAAATAGTATAGAATTAATATTATTTTATCCTTGTGTGTGTATGAGAAATAATAAAAAGAAGATGGAAGACTAGTAGGATTAGAGAAGCCAGTTACATTAAAAACAAGTGAATGGTGATCAATTATTTCCATTTCTGCTGAAAGAACAAGATTCATAGGTGCTTCTACAGCATTTTCTGAAGTGCAGGAATGGGTCATCCCTTTACATCAAATATCCTCCATGGCCAAATAAGCAATACTGTGACAGGTAGGCTTTCTCTCCTGAGTAGCACCAGGAGAACAAAGGTGGCACCATGCAGCAAACGTCTCACCAGGAAGAAAGCTGGTGTAAGTTTGATTTTATAGGCCTCCCTCCAGCACACTGAGTATATAAATGAGAAGGATAAAAAGACACACACCCCCCCATGAGAATATGACTATACAGAGAGAGCTATTACAAGTGTTGTGGGAGACTGCGATCCTGTTTGATGTGGCCAAGGCAGACTTGCGAAGCCCAGTAGGCTCCGACCTGTTTGGTATCATGTTATATCCTCTTAGCATATTGTGTGTTCTGCTTTTATCAGAGCATGCCATGAGCATGCATCTCTTGTCATTCCTTTCATTAATCTCAACAGGCAGAACTGATATGATGTCTCACTACTGAACTAGATTGACCGTACTACAAACAGAAAAGCTATTGAGTGCTGGAGAGGAAGAAAAGGCCTCTAGAAAGCATCAACAGTCTCTCAAGTCAAATCTCTTGTTTTATGGACCATGTTTGAGCAATATGAACAGAAGGAAAGAATAATTAGTTGGCACATAATCTATTAAGAATGGGAATGCCAATATGGCTCAGCGGGTAAATCCACTTGCTGCCAAGCCTGATGACCTGAATTTGCTTCTCGGCCCCCACATGCCTGAAGGGGAACACTGACTAACATAAGTTGTCCTCCGCCTCCAATAAGAAAATAAATAATTGTAAAAACTTAAAAAAGGAAGATAAAGAGATTGAAGGATTTTGCCAACTTTTGGGTTGCCTTCTACGCATGAACTATTGCTTTGTATTGTGTTTTTCTGGGAACCACGAAGGTAGTTTCTGCTCTCTGAATCTTCTCGTAGATTGGAGGAGAATCTAAACTTGAGCAGCCTATTCATTTCTACATGGTAATTCTCGTCCTCTTTCTTCTATCCCACTTTACACTCAGAAACTCCGTGTAGAGGTTTCCAGTTCACAGAAGATTATACGATAAACTATCAGGTTGGAGTGTAAAACTGCTGAATTACAACAGTTTTATTATAAAACTACCTGAAATGTGAGCCTTGAGTCCCTCTCTAAGAAACATTTAAGCTAATTGCACTCTTGCTGTGCCTTCTGTCATTTGGAAAGCATTAATTTCAATCAACAGCTTTATATTCTGAATCTCAAATGAAAAAAAGCAGCATCCTTTTGTCCTATTTTTATTCTAATCTCTTTAAAGATTTGTTTTATTTAAAAAATGTGCCTTCTGATTCAGGTGCTGGAATTAAATTACAGTTTTCTGTAAGAACAGCATAGGCCCCTAACTTTTGAGCCATTTCTCCAGACCACTAATATCTTATAATAAATAAAATAATATATTAGTGAAAAGGTTGGATTTTATTTTTTTGTATCCCCACAACAATTTTTTCTCCAAATAAAATCATTGCAGAAATTTAGTATGTGTTCTTATGGTACATATTTTAATATTTTTTAAAGTATGTATCCAAAATCATGGTCCATTGCAGTACATTTTTGCTTTAATTTGTACAAGTGGTATTATATTGATTAAATTTTTGATAATTCTACATTATATTCTCACTTTGCATTCATCTCTTTTGCTAATGATATTTTAGGTACTTTTATATAGTATAACAAATTTTGGAACTAATCATTTTTCTTATTCTTATTCTTCTACCACCTATCTATTCTCTTACTTACACCTATCTAGCCTCTAAAAAGATTAGTTCACTTTCATTCATGCTGCGATCTCTTTTACATAGAAGGCAGCTATTATTGGAAAATTTTCAGGGCCATCTGACTAATGGACTGTGAATAAAAGCAGTATTTCTTTTCTAGACAAAATCATTAAATAGAAAGTGTGTTAGTTGTTTTAATATTCCTGATCTTTGTGATTTATGTGGGAGCATAATTCAGGAGGACCCAGTGGAATTGGACGAGCTTTTGCTACTAAATTACTATGTATACAAATTTACTGTCCACACTCAACTTGAAATTTAGTGGGAAACTCTTACTGTAGATGTAGGGTTGGCTTGTTAAGACAGCTGGCATCACGTGACTCACTGGACTTCTCTGAAAAAAAATTTCAAAGTTATTAAGGACCTCATTTATTCTGAAAGAATGTTTTTAGACCATTTACTGTATTCCATATATCCCATAATACCACCTACCTGAAGCAGTGTGGAACTACAGTCTATCTTGCTGGAGCACTGTGCCTGGAGCCCCCTAGGCAAGCTGCCTCACTCTTCTACCGAGTTCTCAGAGCGTTATCGTGAAGCTTTTCTTTCCTCTCCTACTCTATGCTTCAAGCATCTTAAGTGCTTGGGTTGTAGATAAAAGTTTCTAATCACCTTGGTTACATGATAAATGTTTTCTAAAGAATAAGTAACATTCTTAAGATTATAATTGGTTAATTCTTAAGAATATAATTGGCCCTTAAGATTTTTAATTGGTTGAGAATTCTACATAACATACAGATTTATTAATGGACCTTAAAACAGGCAAAAATCGCTGGAAAAATGTGTTAGACATATTGGTAGACACCAATTGGACTCAAAATAGGTTTTTAATTTAATTAAAATGTCTACTTCTTAATTGTTCTAAGAGTAAAGTCAAGTGTAGGAGGTTATTGGCCACTTCAGATTCAGACACCTCCTTTCACAGAAAAGGAGAGAAGCTGTAGTCTGACTCATTTAAGAAAAGTGTCAAACTTCTGTGTAATTCTAAAGATGCAAACAAGTAGAAGAAACGGTGTGCCAAATAATTGTTCATCTTCTGCTTCATATGTTTATATTTAATTTAAGAATGTTTATAAATACTGGAATTTATTTTGTTGCTCAAATTAATAAATCCCTCATTTCAAACAAACTGAAAATATACACCGGTCTTTTGAAATTTTGCCATGAAATCTACTTTAGTCAGACTTAGTCCATGACAGCCTTATAACATTTATCTAGTAGATTCTTTTTATCGTTAATTTAGGTAATCAACATCTATTGTCATTTATTTCACTGCACTACCACAAGTGAGGTGCCTGCTTTCTTCTTGTTGCAAAGGCGTCATTAACATTAATTACCTGATGAGAAATAATGCTGTCTTAATTTTTTGCCTTGGTTAAGTTAACTTTCAACTCTTCTTTCGATGAATATTATCTTCTCTCACATTGGGCATAGTATAGACCTATAAATTGTCACTGATAAACAGGAAAATTTGTTGCAGAGCTTTAATTATAGCATCATTTTAACTTTTTTTTCTGATTATTTTTGTAGTCCACTTTGAATAGTGTGAATAAAATTTAATGTAAAAGAATCAAGCAAGCCTAACAGCTAATCTCAGTTCTCTTGTTTGTGGCTTTCAGAAGTATTATTTGAAACACGTAAAGGAAAGTGAGATAAAATGCATATTTGTAGCTGGCATTGGCTACTTTGTGGTTCCATTTCCTTTCCTCTTTCTACACCCCTTCCTCCATCCTTTCAATCATCTAACACTAGATAGGAGAGAAAAAAGACAGGAGAAGGGGGACAACATTATCATTAGAATACTCTCTGCTTATTAAGGGCATCAAGTTCCTTTGGACAAGTTTGGTCTTCACTATCAGGATACCTAATTTGTCGTTGTTCTTCTTCTCCAATTCTTGTTCTTCTCCTCTTCCTCTTCCTCCTCCTCTTCTTTACATTTTTATTTAACTTTTATTAATTACACTTTATTCATTTTATATCCCCCATAAGCCCCTCCCTCCTCCCCTCCCGATCCGACCCTCCTTCCCCTTTCTGCATGCATGCCCCTCCCCAAGTCCACTGATAGGGGAGGTCCTCCTCTCTTTCTTTCTGATCTTAGTCTATCAGTTCTCATCAGAAGTGGCTGAAATGTCATCTTCTATGGCCTGGTAAGGCTGCTCCCCACTCAGGGGGAGGTGATCAAAGAGCAGACCAATCAGATTATGTCAGAGGCAGTCCCTCTTCCCATTACTGTGTAACCCACTTGGACACTGAACTGCCATGGGCTACATCTGTGCAGGGGTTCTAGGTTATCTCCGTGCCTGGTACTTGGATGGAGTATGAGTCTCTGGGACATTCCCTGTGTTCAAATTTTCTTGTTTTGTTGCTCTCCTTGTAGAGACCCTGTCCTCTCCAGGTCTTGCTATTTCCTACTTCTTATATAAAATTCCATTCATTCTGCCTGACAGTTGGCCATCAGGCTCAGCATCTGCTTTAATAGTCTGCAGGGCAGAGGCTTTCAGAGGCCCTCTGTGGCATGTTCCTAGGTTTTTTCCTGCTTTCTTCTTCTTCTAATGTCCATCCTCTTTGCCTTTCAGGATGGGGATTGAGCATTTTAGTTAGGGTCCTCTCTTGCTTAGTGTGTTTATATGTACAGATTTTAGTGGGTTTATCCTATGTTGTATGTTTATATGAGTGAGTATATACCGTGTGTGTCTTTTTGCTTCTGGGACAACTCACTCAGGATGATTCTTTCCAGGTCCCACCATTTACCTGCAAATTTCATGATTTCCTTTATTTTTCATTGCTGAGTAATACTCCTTTGTATAGATGTACCACAGTTTCTGCATCCATTCTTCAGTTGAGGGGCATCTGGGCTGTTACCAGCTTCTGGCTATTACAAATAAAGCTGCTACAAATATGGTTGAGCAAATGTCCTCACTGTGTACTTGAGCCTCTTTTGGATATATGCCCAGGAGTGGTATGGCTGGATCTTGGGGAAGTGCTATTCCTAATTGTCTGAGAAAGCACCAGATTGATTTCCAGAGTGGTTGTACAAGTTTACATTCCCACCAGCAGTGGAGAAGGGTTCCCTTTTCTCCACAACCTCTCCAGCATGTGTTGTCACTTGAGTTTTTGATCTTGGCCATTCTGATGGGTGTAAGGTGAAATCTCAGGGTTGTTTTGATTTGCATTTCCCTAATAGCTAATGAGGTTGAGCATTTCTTTTTGTGTTTCTCTGCCATTCTATATTCCTCTACAGAGAGTTCTCTGTTTAGCTCTGTTCCCCATTTTTTAAGTGGATTACTTGGTTTGCTGCTTTTCAGCTTCATTAGTTCTTTATATATACTGGATATGAGTCCTCTGTCAGATAAAGGGTTGGTGAAGTTGAAGGAGATCAAGGGGATACAAATTGGAAAGGAAGAAGTCAAATTATCACTATTTGCAGATGATATGATAGTATACATGAGTGACCCCAAAAACTCTACTAGGGAACTCCTACAGCTGATAAACACCTTCAGCATAGTGGATGGATACAAAATTAACTCAAAAAAAAATAGTAGCACTCATGTATACAAAAGACAAAAGGGCTGAGAAAGAAATTAGGGAAACAACACCCTTCACAATAGCCACAAATGACATAAAGTACCTTGGTGTAACCCTATCGAAGCAAGTCAAAGACTTGTATGAAAAAAAAATTCAAGTCTCTGAAGAAATAATTAGTAAAAGATATAAAAGATATGAGAAGATGGAAAGATCTCCCATGCTCATGGCTTGGCAGGATTAACATAGTAAAAATGGCCATCTTACCAAAAGCATTCTACAGATTGAATGCAATTCCCATCAAATTGCCAACACAATTCTTTACAGTCCTGGGAAGAAAAATTCTCAACTTTGTATGGAATAACAAGAAACCAAGAATTGCTAAAACAATCCTCTACAATAAAAGATCTTCTGGAGGTATCTCCATCCCTGATCTCAAGCTGTACTATAGAGCAACAGTAATAAAAACTGCATGGTACTGGCATAGAAACAGAATGGTGGATCAATGGAACCGAACAGAAGACCCAGAAATAAACCCACATGCTTATGGACACCTGATTTTTGACAAAGATGCCAAAACCATACAATGGAAAAAAGATAGCATCTTCAACAAATGGTGCTGGTCCAACTGGATGTCTATATGTAGAAAAATGAAAATAGATCCATACTTATCACCCTGCACTAAACTGAAGTCCAAGTGGGTCAAATAACTCAACATAAAACCAGACACATTAAATCGGCTAGAAAAAAAAAAGTGGGGAATACCCTAGAACTCATTGGTACAGGAGAAAACTTCCTGAACAGAACACCAACAGCACAGGCTCTAAGAGCAACAATCAATAAATGGGACCTCATGAAGCTGAAAAGCTTCTGTAAAGCAAAGGACACTGTCATCAAAACAAAGCGACTGCCTACAGATTGGGAAAGAATCTTCACCAACCCTCCTCCTCTTTTACGATGCTTTTTCCTGAAAGCCTCACTGACCAAATCTCTTTTTTTTCTATTGTGAGAATAGAGAATGATTCTGCATCTGGCTGGGCACATAAAATGGCACCATCTGTTTATCACCACCTACATGTCACAAAAGGATAAGTTAATAACTCTTTGTTTTAGGAAAGTTTATACCTTTTTATCAGGATGAAATGAGACTATAAGAACACATTGGTATATTAAAATCACATCAGAAAAAAAAAATCAATGTAACCTGTGGTCACATAGTTGGGACCATCCATCCATCCACCCATCCATTCATATTCTCATTCATTTATCTGGACCCTGAATGTAGCTCATTATTTTACTTCCACAGATTCATTTGGTTTTTCTAACAGTTTTTCAGCTCAGGATTCTCAAGGATTTGCCTCTTTAAGCACTTTTATAATTTTTGTACACCCCACACACGCTGTTAGTGAGCTATTAGTGAAATGAAGACAGCACAGTTATTTTACTCTTATATGTCAAACTTATTGTCATGTATTTAAAATGAACAACTTCAGGAATAGAAGAAAGAAGTAAAACTCAGTCAACTTCAAAATCTGCAATCTAATAATAGCATATATACTTTGTAGCTTTCTGATTGCTTAGTTGGCTTTTTAATACATTACAATATTAAATTTTACTCCAAAGCTAAGTGAAATGAAAAAAGATTGGTGAAAACATATTGTAGTTTGCTTCATATGATGGAAGTTCCTGCCATTGGGTCTCTGATTCCACTGCCATGCAGTAACATCAAGTTAGAAACCATTTCTTTTTTTTTTTTTTTTTTTTTCAATGCAGTTTATTCAGGAACATTGAACAATCCTCGGACCCCGGGGAAAGCCAGCCCACAGCTTAAATAGCCTCTGGGTAGCCAACCCAGGCGTGCCACGGGGGCAATGCAGATAGGTCCACATACATGGAAGCAAACCAGATCCTCGGCCTTAGCCAAATGTGGAGTTGTTTGTGACAGAGAGCACTCACCATCGGGAAGGTGGAAGGCGGAAACCAGCTCCATCTTTAAGGCATAGCATTCCACAGCTCTCTACAGTTCCCCCTTTTTGTTTTAGACGCATCAGGCAAGAGTAGAGGTCTGATCTCTGATATTAGAAATAAATTGGGACTTTGTACCGATGTTCATTTAGGTGTCATCCACCCAAAGAGCATCAGACCCGTCCGATACCTTTTTCTCAGAGGCGGGACCTGGGGAATCAACCCGCATGCAATCAGACATGCTCTTCTCTGGGTCCAAAGCGGCTGACCCTGAGTGCAGTGCTTAGCCTCGCATCCTGAGCGTATCATTTTAGCTTTTTATGATATTCAACCATGCTTGGGGAGAATGTCCTGCTTCAATGGCTGTAAAGGCCTGAATGATCATGGCTGCATCACACTGTTGTGAGACTCTAATCTTGCATATATACCACAGGCAAACCAAGGAGACCAACACCAGAAGGCCTGCTAACACTCCCATGCCCACCCATTCCTTCAGATGATTCATGGCTGCAGCAATCCATGTTGATAATCCTGTGGCTAGTCCTGCGTCCACTCCGGTAGAATTTACTGTGACAATGGCCACTCTCAGCTGCTCCATCGTAGTATCGAATTCTCCAGTCCAATTACCTAAAATATAGCTCGACAATTGTTTAGACAGATTTGCAGCACAGGAAAAATTCTCATGTTGTATGCTAGTGACACAAAGTCCAGCATACTTTCATTGACAGCCAGGTTGAGCGATTTGCCATAGGGTATCAATTTGCTCCTGCAAGAGGTCAATCCTCTGATTGAACACCATCAAGCTTCCTTTTAGTTGAGCATTAATTCCTTTATGTACATCTAAGGCATGAGCTACATTGGCTAAATGATTATTCAGGGTCTGAGCAGTCTGCCCAGTATGACTCATGGCTAATGCCCTGGTGGTAGCTCCAACAGCCGCCAATGAGATGGTAGTAACAATGGTGGCTGTAGTTCCAAGATCCCTTTTCTGTCTGAAGAGAGTCATAGCGTGAGGGGCATCAATGGGCACAGGCACCCAGTGAGGCATGCGAGTAACCAGGGCATACCTAACTTTACTAGCATTCCAGCATTGGGCAAAAAAGCAAGTATCATTACCACAATTACTTGGCTCTATCTGGCTAATAATGAATAAAAATGGGGGATATAGACAAACAGGTGTGGGCTTATAGGAAATATTATGAGAAGCCTTAACCCCTCGTTGGAACATCCTGCGTCAGTTCTAGAACTAGCAGTGGTGGTGTCCGAGGTCTGAGTAGGTTCAGGAGACCATTGCCCCCAGGGGCGAGACGTGCTCCATGCCAATTGACTAACTCCATGTTTTCCTCCAATTTTGAAAGTCATTTAAGGTTCTTAAATTATTTTTTTCCCTTTTTTCTTAAATTTTTCATCAATTACACTTTATTCATTCTGCATCCCCCCATAAGCCCCTCCCTCCTCTCCTCCCAATCCCACCCTCCCTCCTCCCTCTGCTTGCATGCCACTCCCCAAGTCCACTAATAGGGGAGGTTCTCCTCTCCTTTCTGATCTTGGTCTGTCAGTTCACATCAAAAGTGCTGTATTGTCCTCTACTGTGGCCTGGTAAGGCTGTTCCCCCCCCCCAGAGGGAGGTGATCAAAGAGCAGGCCAATCAGATTATGTCAGAGGCAGTCCCTCTTCACATTACTATGTAACCCAATTGGACTCTGAATTGCCCTGGGCTACATCTGTGCAGGGGTTCTGGGTTATCTCCATGAATAGTCCTTGGTTGGAGTATGAGTCTCTGGGAAGTTCCCTATGTTCGAATTTTCTTGTTCTGTTGCTCTCCTTGTGGAGACCCTGTCCTCTCCAGCTCTTACTATTTCCCAGTTCTTACCTAAAATTCCGTTCACCTGCCCAACAGTTGCCCATCCGGCTCAGCATCTGCTTTGATAGTCTGAAGGGCAGAGGCTTTCAGAGGCCCTCTGTGGTAGGTTCCTAGGTTGTTTCCTGTTTTCTTCTTCTTCTGATGTCCATCCTCTTTGCCTTTCTGGATGGGGATTGGACGCTTTAGTTAGGGTCCTCTCTCTTGCTTAGTTTCTTTAGATGCACAGGTTTTAGTGGGTTTGTCCTATGTTGTATGTCTATATGAGTGAGTATATACCATGTGTGTCTTTTTGCTTCTGGGACAACTCACTCAGGATGATCCTTTCCAGATCCCACCATTTACCTGCAAATTTCATGATTTCCTTATTTTTCATTGCTGAGTAATATTCCATTGTGTAGATGTACCACAATTTCTGCATCCATTCTTCAGTTGAGGGGCATCTGGGTTGTTTCCAGCTTCTGGCTATTACAAATAAAGCTGTTACAAACATGGTTGAGCAAATGTCCTTTTTGTGTACTTGAGCCTCTTTTGGATATATGCCCAGTAGTGGTATGGCTGGATCTTGAGGAAGCGCTATTCCTAGTTGTCTGAGAAAGTGCCAGATTGATTTCCAGAGTGGTTGTACAAGTTTACATTCCCACCAGCAGTGGAGAAGGGTTCCCCTTTCTCCACAACCTCTCCAGCATGTGTTGTCACTTGAGTTTTTGATCTTGGCCATTCTCATGGGTGTAAGGTGAAATCTCAGGGTTGTTTTGATTTGCATTTCCCTGATGGCTAATGAGGTTGAGCATTTCTTTAAGTGCTTCTCTGCCTTTCGGTATTCCTCTACAGAGAATTCTCTGTTTAGCTCTGTTCCCCATTTTTTAAGTGGATTACTTGGTTTGCTGCTTTTCAGCTTCTTTAGTTCTTTATATATACTGGATATGAGTCCTCTGTCAGATAAAGGGTTGGTGAAGATTCTTTCCCAATCTGTAGGTGGTCGCTTTGTTTTGATGACAGTGTCCTTTGCTTTACAGAAGCTTTTCAGTTTCATGAGGTCCCATTTATTGGCTGTTGCTATTAGAGCCTGTGCTGTTGGTGTTCTGTTCAGGAAGTTTTCCCCTGTACCAATGAGTTCTAGGGTATTTCCCACTTTTTTTTCAAGCCGATTTAATGTGTCTGGTTTTATGTTGAGGTCTTTGATCCACTTGGACTTCAGTTTTGTGCAGGGTGACAAGTACGGATCTATTTTCATTTTTCTACATGTAGACATCCAGTTAGACCAGCACCATTTGTTGAAGATGCTATCATTTTTCCATTGTATGGTTTTGGCGTCTTTGTCAAAGATCAGGTGTCCATAAGTGTGTGGGTTTATTTCTGGGTCCTCTGTTCGGTTCCATTGGTCCACCATTCTGTTTCTATGCCAGTACCATGCAGTTTTTAAAACTGTTGCTCTATAGTACAACTTAAGATCAGGGATGGAGATACCTCCAGAAGATCTTTTATTGTAGAGGATTGTTTTAGCAATTCTGGGTTTCTTGTTATTCCATATGAAGTTGAGAATTTTCCTTTCCAGGTCTGTAAAGAATTGTGTTGGTAATTTGATGGGCATTGCATTGAATCTGTAGATTGCTTTTGGTAAGATGGCCATTTTTACTATGTTAATCCTACCAAGCCATGAGCATGGGAGATCTTTCCATCTTCTCATATCTTCTTCTAATTCTTTCTTCAGAGATTTGAAATTTTTTTCATACAAGTCTTTGACTTCCTTGGTTAGGGTTACTCCGAGGTATCTTATGTCATTTGTGGCTATTGTGAAGGGTGTTGTTTCCTTAATTTCTTTCTCAGCCCATTTGTCTTTTGTATACAGGAGGGCTACTGATTTTTTTGAGTTAATTTTGTATCCTGCCACTTTGCTGAAAGTGTTTATCAGCTGTAGGAGTTCCCTGGTAGAGTTTTTGGGGTCACTCATGTATACTATCATATCATCTGCAAATAGTGATGATTTGACTTCTTCCTTTCCAATTTGTATCCCCTTGATCTCCTTCATCTGTCTTATTGCTCTAGCAAGGACTTCCAACACTATGTTGAAGAGATATGGAGAGAGTGGGCAGCCTTGTCTTGTCCCTGATTTCAGTGGGATTGCTTTAAGTTTCTCTCCATTCAGTTTGATGTTGGCTATAGGCTTGCTGTATATCGCCTTTACTATGTTTAGATATGTGCCTTGTATCCCTGATCTCTCCAATACTTTGAACATGAATGGATGTTGGATTTTGTCAAAGGCTTTTTCAGCATCTAGGGAGATTATCATGTGGTTTTTTTTTCTTTCAGTTTGTTAATATGGTGGATCACATTGATGGATTTCCGTATATTGAACCACCCCTGCATACCTGGGATGAAGCCTACTTGGTCATAGTGGATAATATCTTTGATGTGTTCTTGGATTCGGTTTGCAAGTATTTTATTAAGTATTTTTGCATCAATGTTCATAAGGGAGATTGGCCGGAAATTCTCTTTCTTTGTTGAGTCTTTGTGAGGTTTAGGTACCAAGGTGACTGTGGCTTCATAGAATGAATTTGGTAATATTCCTTCTGTTTCTATTTTGTGGAATAGTTTGAAGAGAATTGGTGTTAGCTCTTCTTTGAAGGTCTGGTAGAATTCTGCGCTGAAGCCATCTGGTCCTGGGCTTTTTTTGGATGGGAGACTTTTGATGACCGCTTCTATTTCTTTGGGGGATATAGGTCTATTTAGTTGATTTACCTGGTCCTGGTTCAGCTTTGGTAAGTCAAATCGATCAAGAAAATTGTCCATTTCATTTAGATTTTCAAATTTTGTGGCATATAGACTTTTGAAGTAAGTCCTAATGATTGTTTGGATTTCCTCAGTGTCTGTAGTTATATCCCGCTTTTCATTTCTGATTTTGTTGATTTGGGTGGTGTCTCTCTGCCTTTTAGTTAGCCTGGTTAAGGGTTTGTTGATCTTGTTGATTTTCTCAAAGAACCAGCTCTTGGTTTCATTGATTCTTTGAATTGTTTTATTTGTTTCCAATTGATTGATTTCAGCCCTGAGTTTGATTATTTCCAGCCGTCTACTCCTTCTTGGTGTGTCTGCTTCTTGTTTTTCTAGGGTTTTTAAGTGAGCCATTAGGGTGCTTGAATGAGCTGTCTCGAATTTCTTCTTGAAGGCACTTAGTGCTATGAACTTTCCTCTTAGCACTGCTTTCATTGTGTCCCACAAGTTCGGGTATGTTGTGTCTTCATTTTCATTGATTTCTAGAAAGATTTTAATTTCTTTCTTTATTTCTTCCCTGACCCAGCTGTCATTTAGAAACAAGTTGTTCAGTTTCCATGTGTGTGTAGGCTTTTTGTTATTTCTGTTATTGTTGAGGTCCAGCTTTATTCCATGGTGATCAGACAAGATACATGGGATTATTTCAATCTTCTTGTATCTGTTGAGGCTTGCTTTGTGACCCACTATGTGGTCTATTTTGGAGAAGGTTCCATGAGGTGCTGAGAAGAAGGTAAATTCTTTTGTGTTTGGGTGTAAAGTTCTGTAAATGTCTGTTAGGTCCATTTGATTCATGACCTCTGTCAGAGACATTGTTTCTTTGTTTAATTTCTGTTTGGTTGACCTGTCCTTTGTTGAGAGTGGGGTGTTGAAGTCTCCCACTATTAATGTGTGTGCATCTATATGTGCTTTAAATTTTATCAATGTTTCTTTCACAAATGTGGGTGCCCTTGTATTTGGGGCATAGATGTTCAGGATTGTGATGTCTTCCTGGTGGAATTTTCCCTTGATGAGTATGAAGTGTCCTTCCCCATCTCTTTTGATTAATTTTGGTTGAAAGTCTATTTTATCAGATATTAGAATGGCTACTCCTGCTTGCTTCTTGGGTCCGTTTGCTTGGAAAGTCGTCTTCCAACCCTTTACCCTCAGGTAATGTCTATCTTTGTGTCTTAGGTGTGTTTCTTGTATGCAACAGATTGCGGGGTTTTGTTTACGTATCCATTCTGTTAATCTGTGTCTTTTTATTGGAGAGTTGAGTCCATTGATGTTGAGAGAGATTAATGACCAGTGGCTGTTAGATCTCTTGATTTTGTGTTGGCTGTGGTCATCAAGTTGTGTGCTTGGTTGCTTTTTGTTTTACTGAAGTGAGGTTATTTATTTCCTGTGTTTTCTTGAATGTAGCTAGCTTTCCTGGGTTGTATTTTCCCTTCCAGTGTCTTCTGTAATGCTGGATTTGTTTGTAGGTATTGTTGAAATTTGTTTTTGTCATTGAATATCTTGTTTTCTCCATCTATGAGGACTGAGAGTTTTGCAGGGTATAGTAGCCTGGGCTGACATGTGTGTTTTCTTAGGGTCTGCATGATATCCGTCCAGGCCCTTCTGGCTTTCATAGTCTCTGTTAAAAAGTCAGGTGTGATTCTAATGGGTTTGCCTTTATATGTTACTTGGCCTTTTTCCCTTGCAGCTTTTAGTATTTTTTCTTTGTTCTGTATACTTACTGTTTTGATTATTATGTGGCGGGAGGATTTTCTTTTCTGGTCAAATTTGTTGGGTGTTCTGTAGGCCTCATGTATTCTAATTGGCCTCTCCTTTAGCTTGGGGAAATTTTCTTCAATGATTTTGTTGAAAATATTTTCTGGGCCTTGGAGAAGGGAGTCTTCTTTTTCCTCTATACCTATTATTCTTAGGTTTTGTCTTTTCATATTGTCTTGCATTTCTTGGACGGTCTGTGTCAGGAATTTTTCGGATTTAACATTTTCTTTGACAGATACATCGATTTTTTCCATTGTATCTTCTACACCTGAGATTCTTTCTTCCATCTCTTTTAGTCTGTTGGTTATGCTTACCTCTGTAGTTCCTGTTTTCTTCCCTAGATTCTTCCTTTCCATTATATCTTCCATTTGTGTTTTCTTTAATTTTTCCAATTCTATCTTCAGGTCTTGAGTTGTTTTGTTTACTTCCTTCACCTGTCTGATTGTACTTTCCTGTTTTTCTTTTAGTTCCTTCAACTTTGTTTCTATCATTTCATTCAGTGTTTTAAGCATTTCCTTTCTAAAGGCCATAAACTGTTTGGCTGCAGCTTCCTCTATTTCTTTACGGATGGCAATATTCTGTTTGAGTTTATCTTCCTCTATGTCTTTACGAATCTTATTTGTTTCCTCTGTTATCATCTTCATGAGCATACTTGTTAGGTCATCTTCTTGGATTTCAGTTATGGTGGGGTGTCCAGGGCTACTTGCCCCTGGGTAACTGGGTTCTGGAGATGCCATATTGCTCTGTCTTTTGTTGCTTGAGCTTTTATGCTGGCCTCTACCCATTGTGTTGTCTTAGGAGTTTGGGGTTATTTTCTGGTGGTTCCTGGGGATCCTGTGGTGGAGAGAATCCCCTTTGCAGAAAGCTGGTTTTTCCTGAAGGATGTCTTCTCAGCTTTTTGGGTATAGTCCCTGGATGGCTGGTGTATTTTCAGGAGTTGCTCACCTCAGGGATATAGACCTGAGTGGTAACTGTGGTCTTTGTTAGTCGAGAGGGTTCTCCTCTCACCCAGGGAAGTCCTGAGGGCAGCTGCCCTGTTTCTGGGTTTCTTGTTGCAAATTTAATGATCAGCTGCTGTGACCCACTTGGATATCAGGCGCGCCTCAACTGTTTGTGCCTGTGTCTGGAGCACAGCTGAGTGCTGGCGCCTCGGCCCCACTAGACTGCTAGACTTTTTCTAAGGAAGGATTGGGTGATTTAGATCAGTACAGTTTCCTTCCTTCCCCGTGGATTCTCTGGAGACATGGACTCCTAGTGTCTTTTTTTGCCCTGGTGCACACTGCTCAGTGTCCGCCAGCTGGCTGGCCACAGAAATTTGCCTGTGCCTGGAGCACAGCTGTGTGATGGTGGCTCAGTCTCTGCCAGCTGTCTGGTGCACAGAAACTGCCTGTGTCTGCCTTTGCGGTTTTTGGGAGCCCGAGTGGCTCCCTAAGCTGGGTAATTTTCCGGGGACCTTTTCAGGTTGGGGGTGAGCTGAGTGCTCTGAGATCAGACCAGCCATTTCTATCTCTGGCGGCGAATCAGGCGCGCAGGCAGGCAGGGCTCTGTGCCGGAACCTGGGTCCCCGGCTCTGGCTCCGGGCTGGCTCCTGGGGTGCCCGTGGAACCCGCCCGAGTCTTTTCCAGGGGATGTCTGGGTGACCTAAGGCCGGTCCCAATCGTTTCCTGTACCCTGGGGTTATCTCTCGACTGAAAATTCCAGTCTCTGATAGTGTGGTGCCCAAGGTTCAGTCTGGGACCGTGACCAGAGACACTGGCTTGTGGCTCTGGGCTGGGTCTGGGGCTGGCAGCTGGCAGCCAAGTGTCTGGCAGAACTTGGATCTCTTCTGAGGTTTAGCAGGGTGAGTTAAAAGCTGATTGAATCCCCCACCGTGGGGTATCCTCTCACCTGGGAAACACAATGACTGTGTTTTATGGCCGAGAGTTCTGATTGCTGTTCACTGTGCTGATCCTGCTGTGCTGCTGCTCAGAATGAGAGTCCTCCTGGCGCCGCCATCTTGCCCCTCCCCTAGAAACCATTTCTAAATTGTCCTTTTCCTGTGAAATGCTGACACAGGGGATGGAGGTAATTAATTCCTGAAATAACTATTGCCTTCTAAGATAATCTCTCACTTGATATAGGTAACTGTAGAGATGTTTTCAGTTGTAAACTTAACATCTGGTCATATACATGAGGTGATGTAACAGCAGATCAAGTTACTTTCATGGCAGAAGAAAACTAATAAGAACCCGCAAATTATCTTCTGGCTTCCACTTGAGCACCGAGGTGCACACAGTTACAAAGGAAAAGGAATATATAAGTACATGTTAAAAGAAAAACTTTAAAGGAAGTGAACAAATAATCAGTTGTTAGGAGCATGTGGTCTTCCAGAGGACGTAAATTTGGTTCCCACCTCCTACCTTAGTGTAAAGGTCACTGTTCCTGTTTTATGAGGCTTAAGGTAAGTAGTCTTCTTTAATTTAAAAGAGAACAGGTGTTGATGGAGAAGTTCATAGTTACTCAAATTAGCTAACATAATTGACCAGGGTGAGTTGCAGGAAGCAATTGATTTTTCCGTGTAAGCAAAGCATCTTGTATGGGAAGACTTTCAGAGAGAAGCTACCACTGTGAAGCTTCAAAGCCTAAGAGAACAACCCAGTTCTTTTGTGGGGAGCTAAGGTAAGTAGATTACTCAGAGATTAATTGTATAAAATGTTCTTTCAGAGACTCCAAGTTCCTTAACCAGCACCTTTTGGGTAGCTCACAATACCTGCAACTCCAGCTCTAAGGTGTCTGAGAACAGCCTCCTCACTACCCGCACATGCACACACACACACACATGCACACGCCCATACACGCACATATGCACACATTTACCCTCACACATGTATTCAAGCTTTTCTTGAACAAGGTTCAGTTTACTGTATGGCCATTTGCCACAGCTTCCTCCTAGACTGCAGGTTACAATTTCACGACATGCTGCGAGAGAGACATCACGGAATCACTGTGGCTATTTAAGTGTGTGATGGTAACTATACCAAAATTACAAGTCAAATACTGTTTTTCTTAATATACAGATAAAGAAACCAAGGTATGGAGAGGGGAGGTTTTGCACCTAAAGCATACAACCAGGAAGTGGACTTCATGCTAATTTTAATCTGGTTTACCCTCAAAGCTCACAGTCTTTCAACACTCGCATATATTATTTTACACCTAGGCTCTAGTCTATTACATAATCCATCCAGTTTTAAAGGGCTGCAATGTCTTCTTTCCTTGATTTAAAGGAATCATCAGATGGCATTAAATGCCAACCTGATGCTTCATTTCTCAGATCTTTAATGCATGAGAAATTCTGTTTTATCTTCATCATTTCCCCGACATAACCAGCAATTTATAGTAACAGATGAACACTACTGGCCTTCAGGTTCCACAGTGCCTCTGGCTTTCTCTATCCTCGCTGAGAGATGACTAAGTTTTCCCACAGGTGGTGTAGTTTGCAAAGTAACACCCACAGTTTTACCTGTGAAAGATCCACCCACAGGTATGAGTGGATTTTCACTAGCAATAGGAAAAAGGGCATAGAAATGAAATGATTATAATATAGCTATAATGAAAACAACAGAAATTAGCTGGGTGTGCTGACTTGTGTCTGTTATCCCAGCACTCAGGGAGGAGAACTGAGTGGGATGCTAACCCAGGAGGATTGTCATGAGCTCTAGACTAACTTGATCTGCATAGTGAGTTTCAGACAAACCTAGGCTGCAGCATAAAACTGACTCCCCTTCACTACACTTCCCCTCCTCAAAGGAAAAAAACAAAAACAAACAAACAAACAAACCTCCAAGACAAAACACAAAATAAATATATGCCTCAGGAAGAAAAGAGTAAATGTAAAAACTAATGTAATTGTATTTTTTGGTATATATTTGTTCTGTGCATTGATGAGCTTAAGAAGGATAGTTTTTGAAAGCCTATCATGTATTTTAACATATTTAGCCCCGTGCCATCCTTTCTCTTTTCCCTCTCCTCTCTCAATAACTTTCTTCTTAAAAATATTTAAAGCCATGAAAACTGAATAATAGTCTCATTTGGTAACTTATTTACTGAAAGAAGATAGATCAAGGGTTTATTACAAAGTCAAAATTTTAATTCATGCAGACATTATAAAGATAAGATATAAACAAATAATGTTGAGTAAACAAACTTCCAAAGCACTTGCAAATTACCATGGGTAGAGACATAACTATTAAATTAATTGAAGAGTTTTACAACCTTACGAAGATAATTAGACATGATTGTCATCACTAGAAAACTGTCAAATGTTTGAAACAGAAATGACACTAATTATTAAAAAAATAATAATAACCAAAATTAAAGAATAGAGAATGTGTCTCAACACGTGTAACCTATGCTGTGGTCTTTGCACTTCTTTTCAGAAAGGTTACAAGAAAAAAATAAACAACATCATAAAAATACACGGAACAGTCCAGCAAAAATATTAATATATCAAATCAGCAAGCTATTACGAGGTCACACGTATCTCACGAGCAACTGTGATTATTCAAAAACTGAAAAATCTATTAGACATTTGGAAGATTAACTAAGCATTTATTAGAAACTAAAGAATGAAGTCAGTAACTTCATAACTCAGTAAATGTGGAAAACAGCATTGGATTCCTACTTCTATGTGCTGAGAAGTAGGAATCAGAAGTTCTCAGAAAATAAAAATAACAATAAGAGAAAGGTGAAGGAGTAGAATAATCAAAAAAAAAAAAGAAGAAGAAGAAGGGAAGTAGGTAGGAGGAGGAGAAAAGGGCCGAACTGTATTAAGTCCACTCTTCAAATTGGTGATTCCTATATGCAGCATTGTGAAACCCTGTAAGATCATCAATGGTAAGAGACTGAATTATGAATTATTTTCACTAATAATAGGATCAAACAGTGTCTGCAATTGTCATTACAATTCAGAATTGCACAGGAGGTCTTAGTCAATTTAGCAAAAAGAAAAATTGTTCAAATGCATTACAGAAGCATTTATATACATTTTCCCTACTTGTTCATAATGTATCTTCACAGCAATGCTAAAGAATACAAAACCAAGCTATTGTTACTGAGAAGTAGCTAACATAAAGTATGCAAATTTATTATAAAATGGTAATTTACATTTTAAAACTTTTAAAACTTGATTTTAACTGCAATAAAGCATAACTTTTACAAGTTCATAGAATAATACTTTATATGTCAGCACAGAAATAAGTAGTTGTAAATCTAAAAATCTGGAGATATTTGTAAGACATAACTATCATGAACAATCTGGTACATAGGCTAGAAATATAAGAAAATTTCAGTAGGTTGTTCAATATGTATGCACATACAGGTATCACTAGCGGGACTTAGTGAATTTGCACAAGAAATTGAAGTAGGGGTCAGGTGGTGGAGAAATTGGAGATGATGGAATGGAGTATGGATTTGATACAAATACATTATATGAACATATGAAAGAAGGGGGAGTTAGTATGACCTGGAGAGGACAGGAGGTCCACAAGGAACAGATATATCTGGGCACAGGGGTCTTTATTTTTTAAATGTTATCCCTTTTTTATTTTTTTGATTTTTATTAATTACCCTTTATTCACTTTGTATCCCCCATAAGCCCCTCCCTCCTCCCCTCCCGGTCCCATCCTCCCTCCCCCTTCTTCACCCATGCCCCTCCCCAAGTCCACGAATAGGGGAGGTCCTCCTCTCCTTCCTTCTGATATTAGTCTATCAGTTCTCATCAGAAGTGGCTGCATTGTCATCTTCTGTGGCCTGGTAAGGCTGTTCCCCTCTCAAGGGGAGGTGATCAAAGAGCAGGCCAATCAGTTTATGTCAGAGGCAGTCCCTGTTCCCATTACTATGTAACCCCACTTGGACACTAAACTGCCATGGGCTACATCTGTGCAGGGATTCTAGGTTATCTCCATGCATGGTACTTGTTTGAAGTATGAGTCTATGGGAAGAACCCTGTGTTCTTGTTGTTCAATGGTTCTGTTGCTCTCCTTGTGGAGTGGAGTTCCTGTCCTCTCCAGATCTTACTATTTCCCACTTCTTACATAAGATTCCATGCACACTGCCCAACAGTTGGCCATAAGTCTCAGCATCTGCTTTGATAGTCTTCAGGGCAGAGCCTTTCAGAGGCTCTCCGTGACGGGTTTCTAGCTTGTTTCCTGTTTTCTTCTTCTGATGTCCTTCCTCTTTGCCTTTCGGGATGGGGATTGAGCATTTTAGTCAGGGTCCTCTCTCTTGATTAGTTTCTTTAGATGTCCAGATTTTAGTAGGTTTATCCTATATTACATGTCTATATGAGTGAGTATATACTGTGTATGTCTTTCTGCTTCTGGGACATCTCACTCAAGATGATCCTTTCCAGGTCCCATCATTTACCTGAAAATTTCATGATTTCCTTATTTTTCATTGCTGAGTAATACTCCATTGTGTAGATGTACCACAATTTCTGCAGCTGAATGTAAACTTGTATAACCACTTTGGAAATCAATCTAGTGCTTTCTCAGACAACTAGGAATACCTTTTCCTCAAGATCCAGCCATACCACTCCTAGGTACATATCCAAAAGAGGCTCAAGTACACAGTAAGGACATTTGCTCATCCATATCTGTAGCAGCTTTATTTGTAATAGCCAGAAGCTGGAAACAGCCCAGATGCCCCTCAACTGAAGAATGGATGCAGAAATTGTGGTGCACCGGCACAGGGGCCTTTTATGAGACTGTTTCTCCACCTTCACTTTATTTTATTATTATATTTTGAGATGGGGCTTCTTTCAATTCAACCTGCAGTTTATCAACTGGCAAGGACAGGTGGCCAAGGATCCTCCCAGCTCTGGGATTACAAGAAGAAACCACAACATCCATCTTTTAACACTGGTGCTTTGGATCCAAAATTAGGTCTTCATGGTTGTCCTTGCAAGTAATTTCCCATTGTTCCATCTCCCCAACCCATCCTAGCACTTTTATTTTATTTACAGAATTTTGGATAACTATAGAAGGGCTTGTATATAGCTAAATGGGATGTATACCTCTTGTCTAGCTCAAAGTCTTAGGTTCAGTGGTTTAACTTGCGATGTTTTATCTTTGGAGATAAAACATGTGGTAATGTCTGAAACTTGTGTAAGCTTAATTGCTTATAATTAGTTCTGAAAGAATTGTGGAAGTGACAAAGAAAACACAGTTGGCAACAGATTGAAATCAGAGCAGTGGGCATTAGTATAACTACTATTCTAATTTCTTTGCCCTGATATACTGCATGTCTTTGGAAGCTACAGACCATCCTTCCTAAGTTTAATAAAAAAAAAAAGAAGTTATATTTTATTTTCATGTTCCAATAAAACCTCCAAAAACACTGCCTAGGGATTTTTCTATGTGTTAAAAAGGAAGTAACAGGAACTGTCAAGGGAGTACTGTTTTATGAAGTCATTAAGAAATTTCTATTATTAATGATGTAGATTTGTTTGATCCTGCACTGAAAAATAGTGATTTTTCATTATAATCCCACTGTGATTTACCATGTGAATAAAAGCAATAATTCAAAAGGACAAAATAAACTAACTCAAATCCACACAAGAAATGGTGCATTTTGTTAGGGGAACAAATAAGAAATAAGATTTCATGCTAGGTGCTCTATAAGATGTGTTAAAGTTCTGTAATGAACCAGAGATCAGAAGATCAACACACCTACAGATGGTTTCAAACCAAACCCGTCATTGAAAACAAAAGAAACACAGTGTTTTTTTTTTGTCTTTGTTTTTAAGGAAAATAAACCTGGAAATGTCAGTGACTTTCTGCAATGCTCAACAGTCCCTTTTACTTGATTCCATACATGTACATTAATGTGGCCTCATATCAAAGCTAGTCTTTGTCATTATTCTGATGTCCTTTAATTGTACATAATGTACTTGTGATCTTTAGCGCTATAAGAACTCACTTGCTTGGTTAGAGTCACACCAAGGTACTTTGTTATTTGTGACTATTGTAAAGGGTGTTGTTTCCCTAATTTCTTTCTCAGGCCTTTTGTCTTTTGTATACAGGAGGGCTGATCTTTTTTTTTTTTTTTTTTTTGAGTTAATTTTGTATCCAGCCACTTTGCTGAAGGCATTTATCAGCTGAAGGAGTTCTCTGGTAGAAGCTTTTTGGGTCACTCATATATACTATCATATAATCTGCAAATAGTGATACTTTGACTTCTTTTTTTCTGATTTGTATTCACTTGATCTTCCTTAGTTGTCTTATTGTTCTAGCTAGAACTTCAAGTACTGTGTTGAAGAGATAGGTACCTAAAATCTCTGCTCAGATGTAGCCAATAGACTCATTCTCCAAGTGGGTTCCCTAGTAAGGGGAGTAGGGGTTGTCTCTGACATGAACTCAGTGGCAGGCTTCCTCCTCCTGGGGGTTGCAGCCTTGCTAGGCCATAGAGGAAGATAATGCAGGCAGTTCTAATGAGACCTGAAGGATAGGGTCAGACAGAAGAGGAAGAGGACTTACCCTATTAGTGGCCTAGGGAAGGGGAATAGGGGAAGAAAAGGGAGAGAGGGTGGGATTGGGAGGAGACAAGGGATGGGGCCACAGTCTGGATACAAAATGAATAAATTGTAATAAATAATAATTTTAAAAAATTTAAAATATCAAAAAATACATTTATGAAATAAATTTTAGCATAATGGGGAAAAAAAAGAACTCACAAGAGCTACCACCAGGTTTGTAATGGAGAGCCACAGGCAATGTGGAAAAATACTGTGATCAATTATTGAAATGGTTATTTAAATTTTCAGGAGAAAATATATTAGTATTTTAAATCTACCAATAGGAAACATATTATATTTTTAATTCATTACTTTAAATTATATAGATCAGATTTATCAATCAAAAGGAGTGTTCTCTTTTCAGGTAGCAACATAGTTAATGTTCCTTCACATTCATTATATTTGTCTGGTATGAACTCTGAAGTTGTCTAAATCTTTGTAACACTAACAATTAAAATTTAAGTCATTATTTTATTTCCTGAACAAGGGCTTAAAAATCAACTCGATATTTGTTATTTTTTTTTCAATAAAGAACGTTTAAACGTTGGGGCTGTTATAGAAAACTGTATTATCCTGTTGTAAAAATGTTAAAGATTGTCTTTCTCACAGTTGACTAATATGTCGCTTTCAGGTATGTTAAATAACAGTGATATGATAAATCTTAATTTTCTATAAATATAACTTTAAAGTATGTTAAGTAACTAAATTATAATAGTTCATATAGTGTTGTGAATTTGTTTTGTTATCACAAGTTATCACACTGCACAGAGCAATTTGTAAACAGCAAAACTTAGAAGGCAGATTTCCCAGGGTCAAAGTAGTGACAGACACAGTGTGTGCTAAGCAATGTCTATGTTCTAAGTGCCACTGTGGTGTGATGTCCTCACCAAACAGAATGACAGCAGCTTTCCTTAATCTCCTTTTATGCCACTGTTAGGAACATTCATGTTGACTGAGGTCTTAGGATCAAGTAATTTCCCACTCTGTGAACCTTGTGGTCCTAGGTTACATAGTGCAGTAATGTAGTAATAAAATAATAATAATAACAATAACCAAACGGCTTTCGTGGCTCAAAGCTACTTTGAGGAAAGCTGGAAAACAACCAAAACTCAGGAATGGCTAATACCACAACAGAGAAATATTAACAGTAGAAAACGGGAATAAAGGGCTCTTTGAATACCAGACATATTTCATTTTGTAATTTTATTTTATTTTTATTAATTACAGTTTATTCATTTTGTATCCAATCTGTAGCCCCCTCCCTTATCCCTCCCCATTTCCCACTCCTTCCATCTTCTTCTCCTATGCCCCTCCCCCAGTCCAATGATAGGGGAGGTTCTCCTCCTCTTCCATCTGACCCTAGTCTATCAGGTCTCATCAGAACTGGCTTCATTGTCTTCCTCTGTGGACAAGTAAGGCTGCTCACCCCTCAGGTGGAGGTGATCAAAGAGCCAGCCCATGAGTTCACGTCAGAGAAAGCCCCTGTTCCTATTATTGGGGAACCCTCTTGTATACTGAGATGCCTTGGGCTACTTTTGTACAGGGGTTCTAAGTTATCTCCATGAATGGTCCTTGTTCGGAGTATCAGTCTCAAAAAAGATCCCTGGGCCCAGATTTTTTGGTTCTGTAGCTCTCCTTGTGGAGCTCCTGTCCTCTCCAGGTCTTTCATCTTCCCTTTCTTTCATAAGATTCCCTGCACTCTGCCCAATAGTTTGGCTATTATTCTCAGCATATGTTTTGATACCCTGCTGGGTAGAGCCTTTCAGAGTTCCTCTGTGGTAGGCTCTTGTCCAGTTCCCTGTTTTCTCCCTCTACCTATGACCATCCCGTTTGCCTTTCTGAATGAAGACTGAGCATCTTACCCAGGGTCCTCCTTCTTGATTAGCTTCTTTAGGTGTACAGATTTTAGTATGATTATCCTATATTGTATGTCTAATATGCACTCATAAGCGAGTATATACCATGTGTGTCTTTCTTCTTCTGGGGTACCTCACTCAGGATGATCTTTTCTGGATCCCACCATTTGCCTGCAAATCTCATCATTCCTAAGCACCTAATGAGAACTCAATCTCCATAACACTCTTGTGAGAAAGGTGCTGCTATTCCATTTATGTTTTGGTTGAGAAACATGCATTTACAGAGTATAAATAGCTTATTCATATATTACAATTGGTAAATGAGGGAACTGGGAATTAAATAAGTGTGTGTGAAGCCTATACTTTTAACCAGCTCATGTTTGCTTGGTGATGTAGTGTTCGAGATACAATATGGACTCAAAATTTTCATCAATATATATTTTCTCTTTTTATTAATTAATTCAATTTACATATTAGTCTTAGGTCCCTCCCTCCTCTCCTCCCAGTCCCACCCACCCTCCTGCATCTCCCATTCCCTATTTCCTCAGAATAGGGGAGCCCTCTATCCAGATACCAGAACTCAACTCTTCATGTGAGGATTGAGTTCATCTTCTTCTCTGGTCCATCAGGGGGAAGTGATTAAAAAACAGGTAACATATTCCATGTCAGAGATATACCCCCTAACTAGTGGGCCCACATGAGGCCTAAACTGCCCATCAGGTATTTATTAGTAGAGTCCCGAGGTCCAGAGCATGCCTTGTCCTTGATTGGTACTTCAGAATCCACAGGCTCCTCTGGGCCCTGGTTGATTGGCTCTAATGGTTCTTGTTTCCACTCTTCCACCATTACCTCTCCTTTGTCTATTCTATTTCCCCTTTTGATTAAGGTTTATGTGTCCTCCCTAAGGTCTTCCTTGTTACTTATCTTCATGGGGTCTGTACATTGTAGTATGCCTATCCTATACTATATGACTAAAATCCACTTATAAGTGAGTAGGTAACATGTGTGTCTTTCTGGGTCAGTGTTACCTCACTCGGGATAGTGGAGAAGCACTTAAAGAAATGCTCAATACCTTTAGGTTTGTAGATTTTAGTATGGCTATCCTATATTATATAGTTAATATCTGTTTATAAGTAAGTATATACCATGTGTGTCCTGTTTCTGGGATACATCATTCAGAGTCATCTTTCCTAGTTCTATCCATTTGCTTGCAAATTTCATGATTTCCTAGTTTTTAATAGCTGAGTAGTATTTTACTGTGTAAACATACCACAATTTCTGTATCCATTCTTCATTTGATGGACATCTGGGTTGTTTCCCAATTCTGGCTATTATGAAAAAAGCTGCTATGAACAATCTGGCATGAGCTTGGTTGCCTGCTCCTTGATCACATTCTCTCTGTTGGGGTGACCTACCCAGCCCGCAGTGGAAGAAGATCCGTGCAGTCCTTATGAGACTTGATAGGGGCAGATGGCAGGGGAGGAGAACTTTCCCTTTCAGTATAGAAGAAGGGGATAGTGGTGGGATAGAGAAGGAGGGTGGGACTGGGAGGCGTTGAGGGAGGGGACTATAATCGGGATATACAATGAATAAATTGTAAAAAAATATATATATATATATAGATAAATAAAAATACAAGAAAAAAAGAAATGCTCAATGTCCTTAGTCAACAGGGAAATGCAAATCAAAACGATTCTGAGATTCCATCTTACACCCCTCAGAATGGCTAAAATCAAAAACCCAAATGACAACACATTCTGGCAAGGATGTGGAGAAAGGGGAACCCTCCTCCATTGCTGGTAAGAGTGAAAACTTGTAAAACCACTTTGGAAATCAATCTGGCACTTTCTCAGAAAACTGGAAAAGCCATACCTAAAGACCCAGCTATAACACTTCTGGGTATACACCTGAAATATTTCCCACCATACATCAAGGACATTTGCTCAGTCTTGTTCATAGCAGCTGTACTGGTAATAGCCAGAAACTGGAAACAAATTAGAGGTCCCTTAACCGAAGAATGGATATAGAAACTGTGGCACCTTTACACAATGGAATACTATTTAGCCATTAAAAACAAAGAAATCATGAAATCTAAAGGCAAATGGATGGAATAGGAAAAACAAAACAAAACAAAACATGTTTTAAAAGGAACTATGAAGCTAAAGTATAGGGTACTCACTTTGGTGTAATTTAGATTAGCAATGCCAAAGAAGGAAACTAGAGCAAAAAAAGAAGCTAGAGCAAAAAACAGATCTTACATGTGCTCTTCAGACATTTACTACTGTCTCTGAGGGAAGCTGAAACTTGAAAATTTATGGGGTCAAACCAAATCTCAGCTGTGGCGTGTCAATTTACTATTAGAACCCCAGGCAAGGACAACTAGATTTTTTCTGTAGTTAAGCGTGCTTAAAGTTCTAGACTAATGAATGAATGAATGAATGAATGAATAGGCCAATAAATAATTAAATAACCTTACTGCACTAGGCAAGCTAGAGCAGACTCAGCTGACTTTTAAAAATTTCAAGGTATAAAGTTAGAGAGATGTCCTGAGGCACCGATGAAAGGGTTCAGAATATCTAAGATTCGTAAGAAACGCATGGCATGTCTCCTTCAAGTGTTCTTTTTCTCTCGCTCTGACAAAGATGAGGACTCCCAGTTCACCATTTTACCCTAGCCACCTGCTTCTATACCCAGACCCATTTGCATAAGCTCAATTAGGACATCACAGTTCTGACCCATGCCTTGTCAAAGACACCTGTTGCTGTAATCCAGGAAACATAAATAATATGGATCAGACAAGGTTTTTTTTCAGGATTTTTTTTTAATTTTATTTTCTAGATTTACTTAAAGAGGATAGGCTGATTTTAGTAGGTTTATCCTATTTTATATGACTATATGAGTGAGTATATACCATGTGCATCTTTCTGCTTCTGGGATAGCTCACTCAGGATGATCTTTTCCAGATCCCACCATTTACCTGCAAACTTCATGATTTCCTTGTTTTTTTATTGCTGAGTAATATTCCATTGTGTAGATATACCACAATTTGTGCATCCATTCTTCAGTTGAGGGGCATCTGGGCTGTTTCCAGCTTCTGGCTATTACAAATAAAGCTGCTACAAACATGGTTGAGCAAATGTCCTTATTGTGTACTTGAGAATCTTTTGGATATATGCCTAGGAGTAGTATAGTTGGATCTTGAAAAGGCGCTATTCTTAGTTGTCTGAGAAAGTGCCAGATTGCTTTCCAGAGTGGTTGTACAAGTTTACATTCCCACCAGCAATGGAGGAGGGTTCCCCTTTTCCACAACTTCTCCAGCATGTGTTGTCTATTGAGTTTTTGATCTTAGCCATTCTGATGGGTGTAAGGTGAAATCTTAGGGTCGTTTTGATTTGCATTTCCCTGATGGATAATGAGGTTGAGCATTTCTTTAAGTTTTTCTCTGCCATTTGATATTCCTCTGCAGAGAATTCTCTGTTTAGCTCTGTACCCCATTTTTTAATTGGATTACTTGATTTTTTGCTGTTTAACTTCTTTAGTTCTTTATATATACTGGATATTAGCCCTCTGTCAGATATAGGGTTGGTGAAGATCCTTTCCAAATCTGTAGGCTGTCGTTTTGTTCTGAGGACTGTGTCCTTTGCTTTACAGAAGCTTTTCAGTTTCCTGAGGTCCCATTTATTGATTGTTGCTTTTATAGGCTGTGCTGTTGGTGTTCTGTTCAGGAAATTATCTCCTGTGCCAATGACTTCAAGGCTATTCCCCACTTTTTCTTCTAAGTGGTTTAGTATGTCTGGTTTTATTTTGAGGTCCTTGATTCACTTGGACTTTGGTTTTGTGCAGGGTGATAAGTATGGATCTATTTTTATTTTTCTACATGTAGACATCCAGTTAGACCAGCACCATTTGTTGAAGATACTGTCTTTTTTTCCATGGAATGGATTTGGCTTCTTTGTCAAAAATCAGGTGTCCATAACTGTGTGGATTTATGTCAGGGTCTTTTATTCAAGAGGGAGGACTCTTGCTAAAATGCTCAGTTCCCATACAGAAAGGCAGAGAGGATGGACATCAGAAAAAGGAGAAAAGAGGGAACAAGTCAGGAGCCTGACACAGAGGACCTCTGAAAGGCTCTGCCCTGCAGACTATCAGTGCAGATGCTGACACTTATGGGCAACCTTTGGGCAGAGTGCAGGGAATCTTATGGAAGATGTGGGAAACAGTAAGATCTGGAGAGGACAGGAACTCCAAAAGGAGAGCAACAGAACCAAAAAATCTGAGCACAGGGGTCTTTCCTGAAACTGATATTCCAACCAGGGACTATGCATGGAGATAACCTAAGATCCCTGCACAGATGTAGCCCATGGCAGTTCAGTATCCAAGTGGGTTCCATTGTAATAGGAACAGGGACTGTCTCTGACATGAACTGATTGGCCTGCTCTTTAATTACCTCCCACTAAGGGTGAAGCAGCATTACCAGGCCACAGAAGAAGACAATGCAGCCACTCCTGATGTGACCTAATTGACTAGGATCAGAAGGAAGGAAAAGAAGTCCTCCCCTATCAGTGGACTTGGGGAGGGGCATGCATGCAGAGGGTGGAAGAAGGGAGGTATTGGGATGGGAGGAGGGAGGGAACCACAGGGGGGATACAAAGTGAATAAAGTGTAATTAATAAAGAAAGAAATTTTTTTAAAAAAAGGATGAGCTGAACCAGACCATACACATTAAGAATAAATATTTTACCGTATCTGTCAAAATGATTTGAATTTAAGTGAGATTCTGAAAACATATTTTTTTAAAAAAATGACTAAATCTCATGTATTTTCAAAACAGAATTTGTTCACTGTTTTCTTTTGTATGCCCACATAAGCATGCATGTGAAGATTCTGTATTATACTTTGTTATTGTAAAGTCCACAGCTACATATATACAAATGTAGAAGAAAATTTTAGCACAAAGTGTTCCTGTTGGAAATACAGTACTAACTGGAGGAAATTTGCTAAACTGAAAGCAGAGATAAAAAGCAAAAAGGAGATGCCAGACAATGCCAGGAAAAGATACTTGGTTACACAGTCGCTTTCTTCACTGAGAACCGAAGGGGAAATTTGACATTATCTGCTACTTACATAAAAGTGTCACTAATTAAATTTCATGTGCTGACTTGAAACACGGACTTTAAATGTAAAATAAGATCATATGGCTCTCTGTTCTTTTTTTTTTTCCTATTCTTTTCATCCTGTTTTTTTTTTTCATCCTGTTTTTGACTGACAAGTAAACTTATATAAATTTAGGATTAAAAACAACAACAAAACCTTCAAACACAACTGTCATCTCACCTATAAATCTTGCCAACGTTTGGGTAAGAATATTCACACATTTTTATGTGCATAGATCTCCTGGGGTTAGGATGCCAACAGCAATAGCTCAGGATCACAGGTTTAATGCTCTGTTGTGTATCAGTCTCTCCTTAGTGAAGGAGGAGCCACAATTTTTTTTTCAGGATTTTATTTTCTTTGCATATTTATGACTTGCAGGGTGTCCTTGTGTAGCAGGAAGGTCTATATTGATCCTGCACCAAGAGAAGCGATTAACAAGTTGTCTAGAGACAGCAAATAGATAGTGAAAAGTTCAAAAGTCTAGGGAGATAGGGGTTTTTTTTTGTACCAAAAAGAAGAAAATTGGAAATCATCGTGTTGTTGAATGAAAGAACAGCTTAAAAGTGACATAAAATATATTTGCTATGACCTTGTTCTAACTCTGATTTTCTTAGAAGCCCCTTAGATAATTGACAAAAAGTAGGTATTGCACATTGATCTGCCTCAAATTCTGTTACAATACAGAGTTGAGCAATATTAATGATATATAAATGTCTTTCCCATGTTATCAACAGTTTATGGTTCCAACAGAAATTGAAAATTACTTTCTTTTTCAAATGTGTTCATCTTCCCATGTTTTCTTGGTTTCTTATATATCAATACAGAATGAAATACCCATTATTTCTATTCTTCCAGCTGTAGTTGGATCATTTTTATTGGTGTTTTTGATATCTTGAATATTTCCCTATGTTTTGAGGCACAATTATAAAAATCTGCATTGATTATTGCATTTAAGCTAGCTAAGGAATCTAGAGCAGTAAATAGGTAACTTGATTATTTCCCAGATATAAGAGGGCCGGCACTACTTTGCTATTCTTATGAACTTTAAAATATGACATTTATAATGTTTTTCTCAAAGGAATTTGGGACAGTACAGTTGACATTTATACTATGAAAATGGGATAACTACATAAAATGCTAAAATATTTCACATATGAAGTCATTTTTTCTTTAAATTTAAACATAATTAAGTTAAAAAAAATAACAAATCTCCACAGAATCTCCACATTCTTAGAGGAAAACACAGGGAGAGAAGCATTTTTAGTAAAACTTAGATACAACCAAGCTTACTGTATGCTAATTGTATTTATGTACAAATATTAAACAGAGCTTATGCCAGGTATGTAGAAGTAATTTTAAAACTAATTCTAAGGTATTGTTTGTAGAACTAGTGACCTTTAAATATAGCAGAGTGGATATAAAAGAAAAAATAGAAAATATTATAAAGCCCTGTTTGTAATCCTGGCTTTTATAAAGTGCACTAAGTGCATGTGTAATAAAAGGCTTTAAATAATGAAGTAATAACCCTTCACACAGGATCTGATTGTAAAGAGGTAAGTATAGGATTGGTACCACTCATGATTCTGAGCTAGGTAAATATTTTAACAAGTAAAAAATATAGAGACTCAAAGTTACAAAAAGCCATTACTGAATGTTTCAAATTAAGTCACAAGTAGTTACACCTAACTTGAGGAGAGGCCTATGAAATCACGTCTTTATCATAGGAAAGTAAACACTTTATGATACTGATAAAATGCAATATATGTCTGTGCGATGGATAGTTTTATATCATTTTGATACAAGCTAAAGTCATTGGAGAGAAGGGAACCTTAATTAAGAAAATGCCTATTATGAATAGAGCTGCTACGAACATGGTTGAACAAATGTCCTTATTGAATGGTGGGGAATCTTTTGGGTATATGCTTAGTAGCGGTATAGCTGGATCTTGAGGTAGCACTACGCCTAATTTTCTGAAGAAGCACCAGATTGATTTCCAAAGTGGTTGTACAAGGTTACATTCTCACCAGCAATGGAGGAGGGTTCCCCTTTCTCCACATCCTCTCCAGCAAGCATCATCCTTTGAGTTTTTGATCTTAGCCATTTTCATGGGTATGAGGTGAAATATCAGAGTTGTTTTGATTTGCATTTCCCTGATGACTAAGAACGCTGAGCATTTCTTTAAGTGTTTTTCTACCATTTGATATTCCTCTGTTGAGAATTCACCATTTAGCTCTGTACCCCATTTTTAATTTTTATTTTTTAATATTAATTGCAGTTTATTCACTTTGTATCCCAGCTGTAGCCCCCTCCCTCATTCCTTCCCAATACCACCTTCCCTCTCTCATCTCCTCCTGGTTTGTTGGTGTTTAACTTCTTTAGTTGTATATATATATATATATATATATATATATATATATATATATATATATTCTGGATATTAGCTCTCTGTCAGATGTAGCCCTGGGGGGAACAGGAACTCCAGAAGGAAAACAATAGAGCCAAAATACCTGGGCTCAGGTGGGTCTGCAAAGACTAATACTCTAACTAAGGACCATACATGGAGAGGACCTAGACCCCAGTTCAAAGGAAGCCCATAGGCTGCTCAGTTTCCAAGTGGGTTCCCTAGTAAGGGGAGCAGGAGCTGTCTCTGGCATAAACTCAGTGGCCAGCTCTTTGGTCACTTCCCCCTGTGGGGTGCAGCCTTGCCAGCCCACAGAGGAAGATGATGCAGCCATCCTTGATGAGACCTGATAGGCTAGGGTCAGATAGAAGGGAAGGAGGTCCTACCCTATCAGGGCTTTAGGGAAAGGACATAGAGGGAGAAGAGGAAGGGTGTTGTGGGACTGGGAGGAGACAGGGAGGGGATTGTGGCAGGATACAAAGTTAATCAATTGATATAAATAAAATTAAATTTAAAGAAAAGAAAATGCCTCCATGTCAGAGACAGCCCCTTCTCCCCTTACTAGCGAACCAACTTGGGGACTAAGCTGTCAGGGGCTATATCTGAGCAGGGGGTTTAGGTCTTCTCCATGCATGGTCCTTGGTTGGAGTATCAGTCTCTTAAGGCCCCCCTAAACCCTAGATTTTTGGTTCTATTGGTCTCCTTGTGGAGCAACTGTCCCCTCCAAGAGTTCCTATTTGTTTGTTTGTTGTTGTTGTTGATGATGAACAGTGATGTGGTAATGTAGATAAAACAAATAAACCCTTTACTCCCCAAGTTGCTTTGGTCATGGTGTTTCATCACAGCAACAATTACCTTAACTAAGACAATGTATAATGTTCATAAGATACTTTTGTGAAATATCAAGCTTAATGGCATAATATTTTATACATAAATTAATGCAAACTCGAGTGACATTTCTAAAATGATAAAATCTTTACATCATCCTTATTATCCTTACTAAACCTTAGCACTCAGAATGCCTTGACTGTTTGTTACCTAAAGGCTTCTGTTTGTCTCTTGTCACCTTCAGATGCAACCTTTCTCCTCTAACTTCTGTTCTTTCTCAGGGGTTCTTTATTAACAATAACAATTGCTTTCCCCTTTGAAAACAAGTTTTACTTCTTCCCTTACACTCAAATTTTACACAGATATTTTCCAGAATATTAATTTTTTGTCATGGCAATCATTTAACTACAGGCTTTGTACATGTTATGGACACACTGTTCCACTGAGCGATGCCAACATCCTAAGACTATTTCCTTCTGTAAGTTCTTGGTTTCAATATGAACTCCTCAGACAGTCTTGTTTGGCAAATGATTCAAATGCAAACGTGTACTGACTTTTGCCCCAGCTGATCTCTCTGGCCCTCACACTGATTATTTTTTCCCAGTATTAAAAATTTCAAGATTTATTAAACATGTGTATATTAGTATTTCTTTGTTCTCTGTACCCATTAGCATGTAAACACAATGAAGACAGGTTTTGCACATTTCATTCTTTCCATCATCAGCATTATCTGTAGAGGGCTCTACTATTCATAACTGAAAACAAATATTATATGTTACTTTGTAACTTTTATGATTTATTTTCCTCTTTATAGAAGGATATGAGATAAGTTCTCATAAATATTTTAAATTATTTTTCAACTTAAATTTACGCTCAGGATGCGAGGCTAAGCTCTGCACTCAGGGTCAGCCACTTTGGACTCAGAGAAGAGCATGTCTGATTGCATGCGGGTTGATACCCCAGGTCCCGCCTCTGAGAAAAAGGTATCAGACGGGTCTGATGCTCTTTGGGTGGATGACACCTAAATGAACATCGGTACAAAGTCCCAATTTATTTCTAATATCAGAGATCAGACCTCTACTCTTGCCTGATGCTTCTAAAACAAAAAGGGGGAACTGTAGAGAGCTGCGGAATGCTGTGCCTTAAAGATGCATCTGGTTTCCGCCTTCCACCTTCCCGATGGTGAGTGCTCTCTGTCACGAACAATTCCACATTTGGCTAAGGCTGAGGATCTGGCTTGCTTCCATGTATGTGGACCTATCTGCATTGCCCACGTGGCACGCCTGGGTTGGCTACCCAGAGGCTATTTAAGCTGTGGGGTGGCTTTCCCCAGGATCAGATGATTGTTCAAGGTTCCTGAATAAACTGCATTGAAAATAAATAAATAAATAAATAAATAAATAAGTTGCATGGTATATCTGTTTAACCCTTAGGATGGTATAAATGGTAAAGAATTATTAAATATTATTACAGAAACACTTGGTCATGTACTTACTAATGGCATATAAAGTTAAAGAACAAGTCAAAATATTTATGTACACAATTTATAAAGAATACCTCATATAATTTCAGTGATATTGTAGTGTTTGATATTTGAACAAGAATGGTAGGCGACAATAAAATTGTGAATTATTACATTTGTAATTAGTGGATGTGTGAACACATGCACGCCACAACACACGTGCTGAGGTCTAGGGAAAACTTGCATGAATCATCTTTCTCTTTCGACCATGTGCTTCCATGTGGATTTAGCTAAGGGCATCAGGTTGGCAGGAAATGCCTTTGTCTCCTGAGCCACATCACTACCCGGTAATGTAGTGATTATTCAAGAACAGGAAATATTCCACTAATGAATGAAGGCTGAATTATTTTAAAAACCTTGTCATTTAGTAATAAAGTGCAAATATTTCAGGAAATAGCAAACAGCCTTCCCTAGGTGAAATGCCCTTTACTTCTTTTGCTGTCAAATTATGTGATTAAAAACTCAAAGCACATTTCACTGTAAGTATTAGGCTAAAATGAAATGTAAAATAAACTGACTAAATCATCACAACCTTATTAAATCCACAAGGAAAATGAGCACTGGGCCACTGGTCTGTTCTCCATATGGCTTTCATCTGTCTCTGTTTCCACGGCTGTGTCTCACTTTCTCAACCTTTTTGAGTGATCTTGTGCAAATTCTCAGGGTTAATGTGGGTTCTTGCGTTGATGTTTATATTTATTTTATATGCATACGTGTGTATACCTACATATGCAAAAATCATTCTTATATTGTGCAGAGAACACAATTTCATGCAAAAGGCTACTTTTCTGTGATTGATCAGGTTTATAAGTATTTTCCTTATAATTATTTTAAGTGCATAGAATAATTCTGATTTATATGGAAATCAAAGAAGGTATTATGAATATACTTTAAGTATGGGATTGTTTCATGTTTGTTTGACCCCCCCAAACACAAATTATTTCAAAATATTAAATTAAATACTCACTGAGTAACTGCTAATTAAAATAATGAAATACAGAAAGTGCATAGAATAATTCTGATTTATATGGAAATCAAAGAAGGTATTATGAATATACTTTAAGTATGGGATTGTTTCATGTTTGTTTGACCCCCCAACACAAATTATTTCAAAATATTAAATTAAATACTCACTGAGTAACTGCTAATTAAAATAATGAAATACAGAAAGAGTACCCTGGGTAAGACGCTCAATCCTCATTCAGAAAGGCAAACTGGATAGACATTGGAAGAGGCAGAAATTAGGGAACAGTACAGGAGCTACCATAGAGGGCCCCTGAAAGACTCTACCCAACAGGGTGTCAAAGCCAAACTTTGGGCAGAGTGCAGAAAGATGGAGAATATAGACTTGGAGGGGACAGGAGCCCACAAGGAGAGCAACAGAATAAAAAAATCTGGGATATTTTGGTCAGTTCTTCTAGCTGGTTTTGAAAGACAGGTGAATTTTAGAACAGATTTTTAATTTCTAAGATTTTTTTTCTAGTTATCTCAACTTTTCTGTGGTCAATGTACCAAGAAACAAATATCCATTAACACTGTGGAGTCAATATAACTTAGGGAATAATGCTACCTTACTAGCTGATAAATGCTCTAAAATGCTAAGTCTTGAAAATATACAGTAAATTAAATAATTTTATGAGACTGAATTATAAAACATTAATGTAAAGCTAAGCAGACAAGTTTGGAGCAGTTTTTGTAAGTCTGGACTTCAGTGATTTAAGTATTTTCCAACATTAATAAAAACAAATGAAAAATAAAGCAAAACAAAAACAAAAGTTAAAAGAACCCTCTTAAACATAGTAAATTATGAAACACATGACTTTGATGGAATGCATTTTTTCCAGTAAAATTTTGTGCTGATCTATCCAGGTCTTACTATGTTCCCCTTCTTTCATAAGATTCCCTGCACTCTGCCCAAAGTTTGGCTATGAGCCTCAGGATCTACTTTTATATACTGCTGGGTAGAGTCTTTCAGAAGCCCTGTGTGGTAGGCTCCTGTCCTGTTCCCTATTTTCTCCTTCTTCCAATGTCCATCCTATTTATCTTTCTGAACGAATATTGCTTATCTTACCTAGGGTCTTCCTCCTTGCTTAGCTTCTGTAGGTGTACAGATTTTAGTATGTTTATCCTATATTATATGTCTAGTATAAATGAGTATATACCGTGTGTGTCTTTCTGCTTCTGGGATACCTCACTCAGGATGATCTTTTCTAGATCCCACCATTTGCCTGCAAATTTCATATTCCTTGTTTTGGATAGGAGCTCCACAAGGAGAGCAACAGAATCAAAATATCTGGGCATAGGGGTCTTTTCTGATACTGATACTCCAACCAAGGACCATTCATGGACATAACATAGAATCCCTGCTCACATGTACTCCATGGCAGCTAAGTCTCCAAGTGGGTACCCTAGAAAGAGGAACAGGGACTGTCTCTGACATGAACTCATTGGCTGTTTCTTTGATTAACACCACCCCCTCCCCAAGGGGGGAGCATCTTTGCCAGGGCACAGAGGAGGACAATGCAGCAAATACCGAAGAGACCTGCTAAGCTAGGGTCAGATGGAAAGGAGGAGGACCTCCCCATCAGTGGACTTGGAGATGGAATGGGAGAAGAAGAGAGAGGGAGGATGGGATTAGGAGAGAAAGAGGGAGGGGGGCTACAGCTGGAATACAAAGTGAATAAACTATAATTAATATAAAAATTTAATTAAAAAATTGTACTCAATTTCAACTTTCTAAATGCATCACTCTGTTTAACCTTTCCTGGAAGCAGTGAAATACTATTTTTTTGTTAGGAGAATTGCTCTGAGAAATGTGTGTTTAATTTAATATATGCAGCATAGGAAATGCTGTAGGTACTAGGTTTTCAAATGCTATTTTATTTGGGGGTTTCTAAAATTTTATACCTCGCAGGTGTCATGCAGACTCTAAGAGACCACAGATGCCAACCCAGACTACTATACTGCAAAGCTTTCAATCAACATAGATGGAGAAAACAAAACATTCCATGACAAAACTAAATTTAGGCAATATCTACACAGCAAACCAGTGCTACAGAAGATACTAGAAGGAAAACTCCAATCTAATGAAAACAACTTCACCCAAGAAAACAAAGTATACAGGTAATATCCCAACAAAAATTAAAAGAAAACAAGCAATGGAACACAGTAAGACCACCGACTCCAATATAAAAAGAACTAATGTTCATTGGTCACTATTATCTATCAACATCAATGGACTCAACTCTCCAATAAAAAGACACAGACTAACTAATGGGTGCAGAAACAGGATCCAACATTCCGCTGCATCCAAGAAACACACCTCTGCAACAAAGACAAACACTACCTCAGAGTAAAGGGCTGGAAAAATGACTTTCAAGCAAACAGACCCAGAAAACAAGCTGGGGTAGCTATCCTAATATCTAATAAAATAGACTTTCTGCCAAAATTAATCAAAAAAGATGTGGAGGGGCACTACATTCTCATCAAAGGAAAAATCCACCAAGAGGACATCAGAGTTCTGGACATCTATTCCCCAAATACATGAGCACCTACATTCATAAAGGAAAGATTATTAAAACTCAAATCACACATCGATCTCAACACCTTAATAATGGGAGACTTCAACACCCCACTTTCACCAACACACAGATCATCTAGACAGAAGTCAAATAAAGAAATAAAGGCACTTACAGGGATCCTAAAGCAAATGGACTTAATAGATATCTACAGAACTTTCCACCCAAACTCAAAAGACTATACCTTCTTTTTAGCGCCTCATGGAATCTTCTCCAAAATAGACCATATAGTTGGTCACAAAGCAAACCTCAACAGATACAAGAAGATTGAAATAATCCCCTGTATTCTATCTGACCACCATGGACTAGAGCTGGACCTCAACAACAATGGAATTAGAAAAAAGCCTACAAGCACATGGAAACTGAAAAACTTGCTGCTCAATTATAGCTGGGTTAACAAAGAACTAAAGAAAGAAATTAAAGACTTCCTAGAATTCAATGAAAATGAAGGTAAAACATACCCTAATTTATGGGACACAATGAAAACAGTGCTCAGAAGAAAATTCATAGCACTAAGTGCCTTCAAGAAGAAAGTTGTGACATCTCATACAAGCAACTTAATGGCCCAACTGAAAGCCCTAGAGAAAAAAGAAGCAAATACACCCAAGGGGAAAAGACGGCTGGAAATAATCAAACTGAGGACTGAAATCAATCAATTAAAAACAAATAAAACTATTCAAAGAATCAATGAAACCAAGAGCTGGTTCTTTGAGAAAATCCACAAGATAGACAAACCTTTAGCCAAACTAACTAAAAGGCAAAGAGAAACTATCCAAATCAGCAAAATCAGAAATGAAAAGGGGGACATAACTACAGACAGTGAGGAAAACCAAACAATCATTAGGTCTTACTACAAAAGCCTATATTCCACAAAATTCGAAAATCTAAAAGAAATGGACAATTTTCTATATAGAGTCCATCCACCAAAATTAAGTCAAGATCAGGTAGAAAGATTGAATAGTCTTATATCCTCCATGGAAATAGAAGCAGTCATTAACAGTTTCCCTTCCAAAATAGCCCTGGGCCAGATGGATTCAGTGCAGAATTCTACCAGACCTTCAAAGAAGTGCTAACTCCAATTCTCTTCAAACTATTCCACAAGATAAAAACAGAAGGAACATTACCAAACTCATTCTATGAAACCACAGTTGCCTTGATACCTAAACCACACAAAGACCCAACAAAAAAAAGAGAACTTCAGACCTAGCTCTCTTATGAACATTGATACAAAAATACTCAATAAAACCGAATCCAAGAACATATCAAAGATATCATCCACCATGACCAAGCAGGCTTCATCCTAGGCATGCAAGGATGGTTCAACATACAAAAATACATCAATGTAATCCACCACATAAACAAACTGAAGGAGAAAAACCACATGATCATCTCCTTAGATGCTGAAAAAGCATTTGATAAAGTCCAACACCCATTCATGTTTAAAGTCTTGGAGAGATCAGGGATACAAGGCACATACCTAAACTTAGTAAAGTCAATATACAGCAAGCCTATAGCCAACATCAAACTCATGGAGAGAAACATAGAACAATCCCACTGAAATCAGGGACAAGTCAAGGGTGCCCACTCTCTCCATATTTCTTCAACATTGTACTTGAAGTCCTAGCTAAAGCAATAAGACAACTATAAGAGATCAAGGGGATACAAATTGGAAAGAAAGAGGTCAAAGCGTCACTATTTACAGATGATATGATAGCCTACATGAGCAACCCCAAAAATTCAGAGAACTCCTTCAGCTGACAAACATCTTCAGCAAGGTGGCAGAATACAAAATCAACTCAAAAAATCAGAAGCCCTCCTGTGTACCAGAGACAAAAGGGCCAAAAAAGAAATCAAGGAAACAACACCCTTCACAATAGCCACTAATACCATAAAATACCTTGGGGTGACTCTAACTAAGCAAGTGAAAGACCTGTTTGAAAAAAAAAAACTTGAAGACGATGTCAGAAGATGGAAAGATCTCCCGTGCTCATGGATTGGTAAGATTAACATTGTGAAAATGGCCATCGTGCCAAAAGCAATCTACAGATTCAATGCAATTCCCATCAAAATACCAACTCAATTCTTTACAGACCTTGAAAGAAAGATTCTCAGCTTCATATGGAGAAACAAAAAACCCAGGATCTCCAAAACAATCCTGTACAACACAGATCAACTGGAGGTATCTCCATTCCCGATCTCAAGCTGTACTACAGAGCAATAATAATAAAAACTGCATGGTATTGGCATAGAAACAGAAAGGAGGATCAATGGAACTGAATAGAAGACCCAGAAATAAACCCACACACCTATGAATACTTGATTTTTGACAAAGAAGCCAAATCCATTCAATGGAAAAAAGACAGCATCTTCAACAAATGGTGTTGGCCCAACTGGATGTCTACATGAAGAAAAATGAAAATAGATCCATATTTATCACCCTGCATAAAATTCAAGTCCAAGTGGATCAAAGACCTCAGCATAAAACCAGATACTCTAAATCTGTTAGAAGAAAAACTGGGGAGGAGCTTAGAACTCATTGGCACAGGAGACAATTTCCTGAACAGAACACCAACAGCACAGGCTCTCAGAGCAACAATCAATAAAGGGACCTCATGAAACTGAAAAGCTTCTGTAAAGCAAAAGACACTGTCCTCAGAACAAAACGATAGCCTACAGACTGGGAAAGGTTCTTCACCAACCCTATATCTGACAGAGGGCTAATATCCAGCATATATAAAGAACTATATAAAGGAGTTAAACAGCAAAAAATCAAATAAACCAATTAAAAAATGGGGTACGGAGCTAAACAGAGAATTCTCTGTAGAGGAATATAGAATGGCAGAGAAACACTTAAAGAGATGCTCAACATCCTTAGCCATCAGGGAGATGCAAATTAAAACGATCCTGAGATTTCACCTGACACCCATCAGAATGGCTAAGATGAATAACACAAGTGACAACACATGCTGGAGAGGCTCTGGAGAAAGGGGAACCCTCCTCCACTGCTGGTGGGAATGTAAACTGGTACAACTACTTTGGAAATCAATCTGGCATTCTCTCAGAAAAATAGGAATAGTGCTTCCTCAAGATCCAGCTATACAACTCCTAGGCACATACCCAAAATTTGCTCAAGTACATAACAAGGACATTTGCTCAACCATGTTTGTAGCAGCTTTATTTGTAATAGCCAGAACATGGAAACAACCCAGATGTCCATCAACGGAAGAATGTATACAGAAATTGTGGTACTTTTACACAATGGAATACTACTCAGCAATCAAAAAACGAGAAAATCATGAAATTTGCAGGCAAATGGTGGGATCTAGAAAAGATCATTCTGAGTGAAGTATCCCAGAAGGAGAAAGATACAGATGGTATATACTCGCTTATATAGTCCTATGAGATACGATAAACATAATGAAATATATACACCTAAAAAAGATAATCAAGAGAGTGGACACGGGGCAAGATGATCAATCCTCACTTAGAAATTGGAGGTGCATTGGACATAGGAGAAAATAGGGCCCCTGAAAGACTCTACCTAGCAGTGTATCAAAGCAGATACTAAGACTCATAACCAAACCTTCCGCAGAGTACAGGGAACCATATGAAAGAAGGGGGAGTTATTATGATGCGGAAAGGATAGGAGCTCCACAAGGACCAAATATATCTAGGCACAGGGGTCTTTTCTGAGACTGACACTCCACCAAGGATCATGTATGGATATAACCTAGAACCTCTGCTCGGATGTAGCCAGTGGTAGCTCAGTAACTAATTGATTTCCCATAGTAAGGGGAACAGGGACTATTTCTGACAGGAACTCAATGGCTGGCTCTTTGACCTCCGCACCCCCCAAGGAAGGAGCAGTCCTCCTGGGCCACAGAGGAGGACTTTGCTGCCAGTCCTGAAGACACCTGATAAAACAGGGTCAGATGAAAGGGGAGGAAGTCCTCCTTAATCAGTGGACTTGGAAAGGGCCGGGGAAGAGATGAGGGAGGGAGGGTTTGAGAGGGAATGAGGGCATGGGATACAGAGTTAATAAAATGTAACTAATAAAATAAATAAATAAATAAAGTATAAAATGTTTAAAATGTTGTTGTAAGCCATTGTAGAAGCAAATACTGTACCACAGATCTACAGAACTTCATTTTGCATAACTGAAACTTTATCCCTATTTTTTTTCTCTCCTGAGCCTATGGCAACCACCATTGTACAAGTTTTACTGTTTGGGAAACATCAAATGTGAAATTGTACAGTATTTGTTCAACTGTGACTGGTTCATTTTCTTGTGCAAAATGATCTCAAGGTTCATCATGTTGTTTAATTTTGCAGGGATTTCTTTGTTTTTAAAGCTGAACCGCAATCTTTGTTGAGTATGTATTCCATATTTTTAATACATTCATTTATGAAGGAATATTTGAAATGTTTCCACATCCTGGCTGTTGTGAACAGGGCTGCAATAAACATAGAATGCTAAAATAAATAAATTGATAAATAAATAAATAAATAAATAGAATAGAATAAAATCTTATACCTCCCTTCCAAACCTTTGGGTTTTGGTAAAAAAAATTATAAAATTAGTTTGGTTTTTTTAAAAGCAATGATTACCTGTGTCTTTTTCTTATACATCTATGGTTATTTTGTCCATGCTCAGGCCCTCAGAACATGTGATTAATTTATTAACTGCACTACAAAATAAACATAATCATTTCTAGATCGAACTCTATCAACTATTCCAGAACTGAACATTATACTGTGGTAATGTTAGAAAATATTCCACTAAGCAGTGGCAGTCATAGTACATGGAAGAATAGTGTCGTAAGCATACAGCATGTTGTTTATTTTCTATGTCTTAGCCTATGTAATAGTCACTATAACCTTTTAATTAGTATTTTGTATTTTTTAGGTTATAAATGAAGGGACAAATTTTAAGAAAGGATAGTTAAATTCATCAAAGATTGGTAGTTACTAAGTGGGCAAAGCAGTGTTTGAAAGTATCAACTAACCTGTGGTGAAACTAAAATGCCAGAGACTATTACGTCGATATTTGAAAACCAACTCTTAATTACTGAGCTGCTCTGCACTGATTATTTCTTATGGTTGAGACAAAGAAATCCACAGAGACGCTTATCACAAAGTCTGGAGATGTAAGAAGCGTTTGGCTGGACATAGCATCCTTGCTTTTGAGATTTCAGAAGAGGTTGAAGATCACAGGATATTAGGGCCTGGTGCATGTTCATCAGCTGGCTTGACTTTCCACAACTGCCCACCCCGTCTCTCCAGTAGCATCGGTTGTTATCACTCTCTTGTGTGTACTTCTTCTTCTTTTTTTTTTTTTTTTTTGAATGACTTGAAGTGTAAATATCTTTATTGTAAATTTTTTTAATTTAACTTTTTTAAATTACACTTTATTCATTTTGTATCCCCCCATAAGCCCTTCCCTCCTCCCCTCCCGGTCCCACCCTCCCCCCCCCCTTTCTTCATGCACTTCTATAGGTAGAAAAGACATGTTTGTTTGAATACATGCATGATATTTCACTAGATGTACACATTATGTATCTGACTTTGCCCCCACAGTGACCATTCAATTGTTTCTAGTTTGAAATTTCTTTGAAATCTCATCTTATAATAAATAATGAGGATTCCACAGAACAAAATAATAGATGTACTTTTTTGCTTTTATAAAATCTATTTTATAATAAGCTGGCCTCAGAAATATTTTCTTGCATTGAAATGTGTTACCAAGAGAGACCCTGGAAGGTTTTATTATATCATGGTAAAGTTGCTATAAAAATGAAAATTCCGATGTATGTGAGAAATTAGCATAGTTTTTATGATTTACTTTAGGCTTCATCAGTTCAGTATAAAATTTCTATCTAGCATATTAAAAATTGCTGATAAGTAACCAGTCTAAGAAAAAGATAAAGAATGCATTTGATTTATTTCAGAAGAATTCTTTTCAGGCAAGCAAAACAGGACATTAGAGCCTAATTTGTGCAACAAACACCAAGGATGACTTGGAGAAGTTATTCCATTTATAACAGATACACTTTCTGCCATATGTGTTAGCTGAAAGTGTGACAGAAACAGCCCTGTGTCTCTGTCTTAAGTCGCTCTTTTTCTCTGCATACCACTGACAAATTGTTTGGGGTTTTTTGTTGTTAATATTTCTGTGATAAAAACTTAGGCTATAAAAATGCCTGGCTGGCATCAGTTCAACCAATCTAATTTGTCATCACTCCTAGACTAGAGACTCATTTGTAAGGTTGTTGTTCTAGTTTTTAATAAAAGGTCAGCTAATGCCCTGACAAACTTCTCTACTATAGCTGTCTGTTCCTAGGAAGTCTAAGAAAATGTGGACAGATTTAGACCCTAGGCAGGTTAGACAATTTAAGCCTTTGGAGTTACCTGTACCAGTACAATTATTTTACAAGACATATTGTTTCCTGATATCTTAATAATAGTAGTAATATTTTACTGACATAGACATGGTTGAATTATTTATAATTATTAAATTTATTACATAAATTATTGATTATATAGAAATGGCCCTTTTGCACAATATTTCTCTAACTTTTTATTATTCATTTATAACAATTTTAAATTATTTAATGATAATGAATAGCTTTTGAATTGTATTAATATTTTTTATCAAACTTTACTTTTCTTCTAGTCTCAACCACTTCTTGCTATCTGAAGAGCTCATCAATGGCCCCTTTTCATTATGGAGCGATCCTTTAGCTTGCTGTTTGGACCTCGGGGAGAGGGATAGGCAATATTTACATCTCTCCCTGGGAAGGAATTTTAACAGCACATACATAGTCATCACCATTTCCAAAAAGAAGGTATGAAAGGTCACAGCTTTCATTTCTTTTCATTTAGGGAATAATGCAGAATAGAGTTTAATTTCCACAGGTGACAAGTACAGTGCATGCATTACTGAATTGTGTGCATGGAGAATTTCATAGTCAATATTTAGGGTGGATGCAAGGGCCTTTGCTTCTCTTTTATGGTCTGACTTCTAAACAAAAAGAAAAGTAAAACAACTTTGGATTCTTAAGATACCTACTCCATTTTAACGTTTTTGATATTTAATTTTACCTCTGATTTTTCCTCTGTCTCTTTTTTAATTCCTTGTGCATGTATGCTATATATACATTTGTGTGGGGCAAACATGGGGAAGTGCATGTGTATGTTTGTCTACGTGAATAACTTGTCTGTATCGGATGTTTGCATTTTATGTCTTTTAGAGCAGGTCTCTAACTGAACTGATGTTCACTGGTTCAGTAAGTCATGCTGGTGAGCAAACTCCAGGGATCTTCCTGTTTCCCTCTCTCCAGCTCCTGTATGTCCAGTACCTGTCACCATGCCTGGCTTTTTAATCATTTGCTGAGGATAAAACTCTGGTCCTCATGCTTATGGGACAGGCACTCTAACAGCTGAACCATGTCACCAGGTCTCATTCATCTTCTTTGAACACTTAACTAACCACATTATAAATTTCAAGTAACTTGTTCATGTCATAATGTACATCTTTTATAGGAGTACTCTGGTAAGTCCTACATCACACGACTTTGATGTCCTTAGTTTTCCTCGTTTGAATAGCCAGATTGAGCTCTATTTCACTAATATATCTCTCACAACATGTCTTATAAAGTTTACTTCATGTTGATGAATGATAAAAGTAAATTAAATCAGACATTCAATAAGTTAAAGTGAGACTAGGATCATTTTAATTTCATGCCCTGTGTCCTTCAGATCCTTCACCACAAATATAATCTAAATCTTGAATGTAATATGTAACGCCCAGCCCAGCTCCATCTCTCTTGCTGTACTTCTAAGCACTGCCCAGAATAGCATCTGATTTCTTTTTTAACTTTTATTAATTACGCTTTATTCACTTTGTATCCCCCCCAGAGACCCCTCCCTCTTCCCCTCCTAATCCCACCTTTCCTCCCCCTTCTTCACACATGCCTTCCCCAAGTCCACTGATAGGGGAAGTCTTCCTCCCCTTCCTTCTGATCTTAGTCTATCAGATCTCATCAGGAGTGGCTGCACTGTCATCTTCTGTGGTCTGGTAAGGCTGCTGCCCCCTCAGAGGGAGGTGATCAAAGAGCAGGCCAATCAGATTATGTCAGAGGCAGTCCCTCTTCCCATTACTATGGAACCAACTTGGACACTGAACTGCCATGGGCTACATCTATGCAGGGGTTCTAGGTTATCTCCATGCCTGGTACTTGGTTGGAGTCTGAGTCTCTGGAAAGACCCCTGTGTTCAAATTTTTTGGTTCTACTGCTCTCCTTGTGGAGCTCCTGTCCTTTCCAGATCTTACTATTTCCCACTCCTTTCAGGTAAATGGTGGGAACTGGAAAAGATCATCCTGAGTGAGCTATCCCAGAAGCAGAAAGACACACACGGTATATACTCACTCATGTAGACATATAATATCGGATAAACCTACTAAAACCTGTACATCTAAAGAAACTAATCAAGAGGGAGGTCTCTGACTAACATGCTCAATTCCTGAAAATCAGAGAGGATGGACATCAGAAGAAGAAGAAAACAGGAAACAAGTTAGGAACCTGCCACAGAGGGCCTGTGAAAGGATCTGACCTGCAGACTATCAAAGCAGATGCTGAGACTTATGGCCAACTGTTGGGCAGAATACATGGAACCATCTGATTTCTTCTCCCCCCCCCACTGTCCCTGCCTTTTCTTCCTCTATGCCCCTCATCTAGTCCACTGATACTTTTTAAATTCTTTATTAATTACACTTTATTCACTTTGTATCCCCCCTGTGGTCCCTCCCTCCTCCCATCCCAATCCCTTCCTTCCTCCACCCTCTGCATGTATGCCCCTCCCCAAGTCCACTGATAGGGGATGAATTCTTTTCCTTCCTTCTGATCCTAGTCAATTAGGTCTCATTAGGTGTGGCTGCATTATCTTCTTCTGTGGCCTGGTAATGCTGCTTCCCCCTCAGGGGGAGGTAATTAAAGAGCAGGCCAATCAGTTTGTGTCAGAGACAGTCCCTGTTCTTATGGAACCCACTTGGATACTGAACTGCCATGGGCTACATCCGTGCAGGGGTTCAAGGTTATTTCCATGCATAGTCCTTGGTTGGAGTATCAGTCTCAGGAAAGACCCCTGTGCTCAGATTTTTTGGTTCTGTTGCTCTCCTTGTGTAATTGTTGGGTGCAATCCTCTTGAAGAACCAGGGATTTCCACAGTTTTGTCATTTTAGCTAGGGATAACCGGTTGATCCTTGGCACAGTATCTGAGGGCTGCTGTAATGGCTCTCTAGCTTTTGTAGGTCTGAGGATGCAGCTGTGTGCCCCAGTGCCCTAGTGGTGCTTAATAATGGTGGGTGAGCACAGCGCTCCTGCCTGCAGTAGAAGGCTAGAGCCTAGAGTCTGCATGAATCCAGAAAATCTTTTGGAGCTGGGTGTCCTGAGCATTGGACCTGATGATCCCCCTGCTGTGGGGTTTCCTTCTGACAGGGATACCCAGTTTTTGTTTTGGGGACAGCTGTTCTGTCTGTGATGGCGAGTAGAACCCACAGGCACAGACTTATGTGGCTCTGCCTTTCTGCGTTTCTGGGGATTTGGTGCCTGGGCATCTGCTGAAACTGGGTAATTTTTCCCGAGACCTTTTTGGGGTGGTGGTATTGGCAGAGTGCTCTGAGATTAGACCAGCTGTTTCCCTCCCTGTGGGTTTGTACCCGACAGAGAAAATCAGTCTCTGGTGCCCTGGCACCCACAGTTCTATCTGGGGCAGTGAATCAGGCGCACAGGCAGGGCTCTGTGCCAGAGCCTGGGTCCCCAGCTCTGGCTCTGTGCTGGCTCCTGGGTGGCCGCGGAACCCCGAGTCTTTTCCCGGGGATGTCTGGATGACCTAAGGTCTGTCCCAATCATTTCCTGCACCATGGGGTTATCTCTTGACTGGAAATCTCAATTTCTGTTGTTGTGGTGCCCACATTTCAATCTGGGACAGTGATCAGAGCACACTAGCGTGTGGCTCTGGGCTGGCGACCAAGCGCCTGGCAGAACCGGGATCTCTTCCTTGGTTTAGCTGGGTGAGTTAAAGCTGATTGAATCCCCCACTGTGGGGTATCCTCTCACCTGGGAAACACAATCACTTGTGTTTTAGGGCTGCGAGTTCTGACTGCTGGTCACTGTGCTGATCCTGCTGTGCTGCTGGTTAGAATGAGAGTCGTCCTGGCCCCACCATCTTGCCGAATCCCCCTCACCACCAGATTTCTAATCACTCTATTATTCTCAGAATAAGTCATGCCCTTCTTTGTTAAAAAAAAAAAAAAAAAAAAAAAACTTTTGTTTTTACACATTTAATATCACTGGATAGGCATTTCTGAGTAATTTCAGATAGTTGAAAGTATGAACATGTGAGTCTTATATTTATTCCAAATATAACCCTAACCTAATGAGGTTGACTTATATGCTTACACAGGTGGGCATAACAAACTACCATTTCTGGTCTTTACAAGTGATTCCTTCCAGCTCATGTCCAATCTCATGTCCTATTTTAAACTGGCCATAAACCAAGACTCTTACTTGGGCTAATGTTGAACTCTCCATCACCATCTTCCCTTTTATGTTCTATGTTCTAGATGCTCCCACTTGAGGAGAGGAAGAGGGAGAATGATGGATAGAGACCTCAAACTCTGGTTTTCTTTAATTGGGTTAATTAGCTATTTTGATCAGAATAATAAATAGTTCCTTTATCAATGCCTCTTCTCTTCCTGAGAAACTCCTGGCTTCTTGGTTGTGAAGAACAAAGATACTTTCTATCTTTTTTAATATTTAATTTTATTTTATGTGCATTGGTGTTTTGCCTGCATTCATAGCTGTCTGAGGATGTCAGATCCCTTGAGACTAAAGTTACAGACAGTTATGAGCTGCTAAGTGGGTGATGGTAATTAAACCTGGGTCCTCTTAACCACTGAGCCATCTCTCCAACCCCCAAACAGTTTTTTGTTTAGGAAATTTTTTTAAGACAGGCTTTCTCTGTATAGCCTTGGTTGTCCTGGTCTCACTTTTACAGGCTGGCCTCGAACTCACAGAGATATGCCTGATTCTGCCTCCCAGAGTGCTGGGATTAAAGGTGTGCACTACTGTGCCTGGCCCTACTTTTCTTGGTTAACCATGACTTATACCACTGCAATCCCCCAACTTAGTCTTCTCAGTCACTTACAAAACTAGAGTGACATTCTACAGGGGTTATGCATTTTTGTAAGAGAAGGGAAGCATCTTTCATGAGTTTTGAAACATTAGCAAAAATCTCATCCAACTCTCTATCACTTATCACCCCTTCTTTCTGTACCCCAAAGTTGTAATTATAGTTTTGTCTTTGTTTTAAAACACTGAATGAAGAAAGCAATGCAGCCAGTCCTGATGAGACCTGATAGGCTCGGGTCAAATAGGACCTCCCCTATTAGTGGACTAAGGGAGGGGCTTAGGGGGAGAAGAGGAAGGGAGGGTGGGATTGGGAGGCTATGAGGGAGGGGGCCACAGCCAGTACACAAATTGAATAAATTGGAATTAATAATAATAATAATAATAATAATAAACATTCACAAAAACTAATCTGAGTGGAAAAAGGGTTTATTTCCCCTTACAGTTATAATACAACAGTAAGGAAAGCTGGGGCAGGAGCTCAAGGTAGAAAGTTTTATACAGGAACTAAAGCAGAGCTAGCAGAGGAATCCTGTTCACTCATTTCCTCCTCATGGCATGCTCAGCTTGCTTTCTTAAAAACCCAAATTACCTACCCTGGGGTGTTGCTGCTCATGGTAGCCTGGGTTTGCCCACATTAACCATGAATCAAGAAAATGACACACAGACCTGCCCATAAGCCAACATAATGGAGGCAATTCCTCAATTGTATTCCTTCTTCTCAGGTGACTTTTGTTTGAGTCAAGCTGATAAACAACTTCCTAAACAGAAAACCAACAATACAGGCTCTAAGATCAACAATTAATAAATGGGACTTCATGAAACTGAAAATCTTCTGTAAAGAAAAGGACATCACTATTTCTATGTTGAAGGAAAGACTCATTTATTGTAGTTAAGACCTGAACTTTGTCATATATGTGATTATTTTACTTAGACAAATTTTAAACTGATCTGCGAATTAATTTACTCTTAATAGTACTTATTCTTATATATTTGGTGGCTTACTTATGGCTTATATTATAAATATAGAGACTTCTATATTCTGTCATACACTCATACACACACCACATACTCTCACAACATATATATGTTCCTAAAAATATAATAATGTCATACAATTTGTTGTTTAGTCTACTATAACCTGTACTATTTAATGAAAACTACATATCATTTTAAACAAATATAGCATTTGATTGTACATAATTCTATTTTATACATATAAATAATAAAAATAATATACATATATTAACACATATTTAACTAACTGAAACATTTTTATTATAACAGTGCGTATAATATATGCAAATGAGAGCTGGGATTAATGGTAGTTTGAGAGATGATAGATATATTAGTTACATATTTATTTATTTACTATTCTACTTTTTTTTGCATTACACTTGAATAATGTGTTTTTTGTTGTTGTTGTTGTTGCACAAATAGTTCCAATCTGAGTCATTGGAAGATCTTTTGTATTGGTTTTACTATCACTTTCCTGTGACCCATTTTTTGTACCTTCATCACTCTTCCTACATTCTAAACATGTCGCCTGCTGTAAGATGTCCTAGGATCACCTGGAATGTTCTCAATCCCAGTTCTAGAATCAAGGTTTCTCTGAGGAGCTTTCAACTCTATCATCAGGAAATAATACCTAAAATCCAATGGTTAGATGTTGTGTATTTTCATTTCTTTTTTTTTCTTTTTGATATTCTAGTTTTTAAAAATAAGTTGTGTACTAGGTGATGGTGGTACATGCCTTTAATCCCAGCACTGGGGAGGCAGAGAAAGAATCTTTGAGTTTGAGGCTAACCTGGTCTACAGAGTGAGTTTTAGGACACCAAGGCCTAGACAGAGGAGCCCTGACTCAAAACAAAACAAAGCAAAACAAAACAAAAACAAATAAATAAAATAGAAAGAAGGGAAGAAGAAAGAAAAAAATAATTTTTACTCAAAATCAATGGTAAAATGTTTTTTTGTTTTTTTTTAAAAAAATGCTTTCTTATTTTTTATTTTGTGTTTAGAATTTATATATAAAACCACAAACTGGGAATTCTTTTTTTTTCTTTTTTTATTATTATTTTTTTATTTTTTTATCAGTTACATTTTATTAACTCTGTATCCCAGCCATGTCCCGATCCCTCATTCCCTCCCAGTCCCTCCCTCCCTCCCTCATCTCCACCATGCCCCTTTCCAAGTCCACTGATAGGGGGGACCTCCTCCCCATTCATCTGATCCTGTTTTATCAGGTATCTTCAGGACTGGCTGCAAAGCCCTCCTCTGTGGCCTAACAGGACTGCTCCTCCCTTGGGGGTGGGGAGACCAAAGAGCCAGTCATTAAGTTCCTGTTAGAAATAGTCCTTGTTCTCCTCACTTTGGGAAACCAATTGGTTACTGAACTACCACAGGCTACATCTGAGTGGAGGTTCTAGGCTATATCCATACATGGTCCTTGGTTGAATGTCAGTCTTAGAAAAGACCCTCTGCCCAGATATATTTGGTCCTTGTGGAGCTCCTATCCTTTCCCCATCAGACTAACTACCCTTCTTTCTTATGATTCCCTGTACTCTGCCAAAGGTTTGGTCATGAGTCTTTGCTTTGAAAACACTGCTAGTTAGAGTCTTTCAGATGCGCTCAGTAGACTCCTGTCGTACATTCAATGCACATCCCATCTGTCTTTCTAAATGAGGATTGATCATCTTACCCCATGTCCGCTCAATTGATTATCTTTTTTAGGTGTATAGATTTCATTATGTTTATCATATCTTATAGGTCTATATTAGTGAGTATATACCGTGTTTGTCTTTCTCCTTCTGGGATATTTCACTCAGGATGATCTTTTCTAGATCCCACCATTTGCCTGCAAATTTCATGATTTCCTCCCTTTTGATTGCTGAGTAGTATTCCATTGTATAAAAATACCACAATTTCTGTACCCATTCCACCGTTGATGGACATCTGGGTTGTTTCCAGGTTCTGGCTATTACAAATAGAGCTGCTATGAACATGGTTGAGCAAGTGTCCTTTTTGTGTACTTGAACAAACTTTGGGTATATACCTAGCAGTGGTATAGCTGAGTCTGGAGGAAGCACTATTCCTATTTGTCTTAGAAAGCGCCAGATAGCTTTCCAGAGTGGTTGTGCCAGTTTACATTCCCACCAGCAGTGGAGGAGGGTTCCCCTTTCTCCACAACCTCTCCAGCATGTGTTGTCGCTTGAGTTTTTCATCTTGGCCATTCTGATGGGTGTAAGGTGATATCTCAGGGTCGTTTTGATTTGCATTTCCCTGATGGCTAATGAGGATGAGCATTTCTTTAAGTGTTTTTCTGCCATTCGATATTCCTCTGTCGAGAATTCTCTGTTTAGCTCTGTTCCCCATTTTTTAATTGGATTACTTGGATTGCTGCTTTTCAGCTTCTTTAGTTCTTTGTATATACTGGATATTAGTCCTCTGTCAGATAAAGGGTTAGTGAAGATTCTTTCCCAATCTGTAGGCAGTCGTTTTGTTTTGATGACGGTATCCTTTGCTTTACAGAAACTTTTCAGTTTCATGAGGTCCCATTTGTTGATTGTTGCTCTTAGAGCCTGTGCTGTTGGTGTTCTGTTCAGGAAGTTGTCTCCTGTGCCAATGAGTTCTCGGCTGTTCCCCACTTTTTTTTCCAATTGATTTAGGGTATCTGGTTTTATGTTGAGGTCCTTGATCCACTTTGACTTTAGTTTTGTGCAGGGTGATAAATATGTATCTATTTTCATTTTTCTGCATGTAGACATCCAGTTGGTCCAGCACCATTTGTTGAAGATGCTGTCTTTTTTCCATTGAATGGATTTGGCTTCTTTGTCAAATATGGAGTATTCATAGGTGTGTGGATTTATTTCTGGGTCTTCTATGCAGTTCCATTGATCCTCCTTTCTGTTTCTGTGCCAATACCATGTAGTTTTTATTACTGTTGCCCTGTAGTACAGCTTGAGATCAGGAATGGAGATACCTCCAGATGATCTGTTGTTATACAGGATCGTTTTGGAGATTCTGGGTTTTTTGTTTCTCCATATGAAGCTGAGAATCTTTTTTTCAAGGTCTGTAAAGAATTGAGTTGGTATTTTGATGGGAATTGCATTGAATCTGTAGATTGCTTTTGGCAGTATGGCCATTTTCACAATGTTAATCCTACCAATCCATGAGCATGGGAGATCTTTCCATCTTTTGATATCTTCTTCGATTTCTTTCTTCAGAGACTTGAAGTTTTTCTCAAACAAGTCTTTCACTTGCCTGGTTAGAGTCACACCAAGGTACTTTATGTTATTAGTGGCTATTGTGAAGGGTGTTGTTTCCCTAATTTCTTTCTCAGCCTTTATGTCTTTGGTATATAGGAGGGCTTCTGATTTTTTTGAGTTGATTTTGTATCCTGCCACTTTGCTGAAGGTGTTTATGAGCTGAAGGAGTTCTCTGGTTGAATTTTTGGGGTCGCTCATGTATACTATCATATCATCTGCAAATAGTGACACTTTGACCTCTTCTTTTCCGATTTGTATCCCCTTGATCTCCTTTAGTTGTCTTATTGCTCTGGCTAGGACTTCAAGTACTATGTTGAAGAGATATGGGGACAATGGGCAGCCTTGTCTTGTCCCTGATTTCAGTGGGATTGATTTAAGTTTCTCTCCATTGAGTTTGATGTTAGCTATAGGTTTGCTATATATTGCCTTTACTATGTTTAGGTATGTGCCTTGTATCCCTCATCTCTCCAAGACTTTAAACATGAATGGGTGTTGGACTTTGTTAAATGCTTTTACGGCATCTAAGGAGATGATCATGTGGTTTTTCTCCTTCAGTTTGTTTATGTAGTGGATTACATTGATGGATTTCCGTATGTTGAACCACCCTTGCGTGCCTGGGATGAAGCCTACTTGGTCATGATGGATGATATCTTTGATGTGTTCTTGGATTCGGTTTGCAATTATTTTATTGAGTATTTTTGCGTCAATGTTCATAAGAGAGATAGGCCTGAAGTTCTCTTTTTTTTGTTGGGTCTTTGTGTGGTTTAGGTATTAAGGTGACTGTGGCTTCATAGAATGAGTTTGGTAGTGTTCCTTCTGTTTCTATTTTGTAGAATAGCTTGAGGAGAATTGGAGTTAGCACTTCTTTGAAGGTCTTGTACAATTCTGCGCTGAAGCCATCTGGTCCAGGGCTTTTTTTGGAGGGGAGACTGTTAATGACTGCTTCGATTTCCTTGGGAGATATAGGGCTATTCAGTCTTTCTACCTGATCTTGACTTAGTTTTGGTAGATGGAATCTTTCAAGAAAATTATCCATTTCATTTAGATTCTCAAATTTTGTGGCATATAGGCTTTTGTAGTATGACCTAATAATTGTTTGGATTTCCTCAATGTCTGTGGTTATGTCCCCATTTTCATTTCTGATTTTGCTGATCTGGATAGTTTCTCTCTGCTTTTTAGTTAGTTTGGCTAAGGGTTTGTCTATCTTGTTGATTTTCTCAAAGAACCAGCTTTTTGTTTCATTGATTCTTTGGATAGTTTTATTTGTTTCTAGTTGATTGATTTCAGCCCTTAGTTTGATTATTTCCAGCCGTCTGCTCCTCTTGGGTGTATCTGCTTCTTTTTTTTCTAGGGTTTTCAGTTGGGCCTTTAAGTTGTTTGTATGTGATGTTATGAATTTCTTCTTGCAGGCACTTAGTGCTATAAAGTTTCCTCTGAGCACTGCTTTCAATGTGTCCCATAAATTTGGGTATGTTGTGTCTTCCTTTTCATTGAATTCTAGGAAGTCTTTAATTTCTTTCTTTATTTCTTCCTTAACCCAGCTGTCATTGAGTAGTAAGTTGTTCAGTTTCCATGTGCGTGTCGGCTTTTTGTTGTTTCTGTTGTTGTTGATGTCTAGCTTTAGTCCATGGTGGTCAGATAGTATACAAAGGATTATTTCAATCCTTTTGTATCTGTTGAGGCTTGCTTTGTGACCCACTATATGGTCTATTTTGGAAAAGGTTCCATGAGGTGCTGAAAAGAAGGTGTACTCTTTTGAGTTTGGGTGAAATGATCTGTAGACGTCTATTAGGTCCATTTGATTTAGGGATTCTGTGAGTGTTTTTATTTCCCTATTTGGTGTCTGTCTAGTTGATCTGTCCCTTGGTGAGAGTGGAGTGTTGAAGTCTCCCACTATTAAGGTATTAGGATCAATGTATGATTTAAGCTTTAATAATGTTTCATTTACGAATGTCGGTGCTCTTGTATTTGGGGCATAGATATTCAAGATTGTGATGTCCTCTTGGTGGATTTTTCCTTTGATGAGAATATAGTGGCCCTCCTTATCTTTTTTGATTAACTTGGGTTGAAAGTCTATTTTATTAGATATTAGGATGGCTACTCCAGCTTGTTTTCTGGAACCATTTGCTTGAAAAACAGTTTTCCAGCCCTTTACTCTGAGGTAGTGTTTGTCTTTGTTGCATAGGTGTGTTTCTTGGATGCAACAGAATGTTGGATCCTGTTTCCTTAACCATTCTGTTAGCCTGTGTCTTTTTATTGGTGAGTTGAGTCCATTGATATTGATAGATAATAGTGACCAATGCCTGTTAGTTCCTTTTGTAATGGAGTCGATGATCTAACCCTGTTTCATTGCTTGTTTTCTTTTCATTTTTGTTGGGACATTATCTGTATGCCCTGTTTTCTTGGGTGAATTTGTTTTCATTGGATTGGAGTTTTCCTTCTAGTATCTTCTGTAGGGATGGTTTGCTGTGTAGATATTGTGTAAATTTAGTTTTGTCATGGAATATTTTGTTTTCTCCATCTATGTTGATTGAAAGCTTTGCAGGGTATAGTAGTCTGGGTTGACATTTGTGATCTCTTAGAGTCTCCATGATACTTGCCCAGGCCCTTCTGGCTTTCATAGTTTCTGATGAGAAGTCCGGTGTGATTCTGATAGGTCTACCTTCATATGTTACTTGGCCTTTTTCCCTTCCTGCTTTTAGTATCTTTTCTTTGTTCTGTAGATTTAGTGTTTTGACTATGATGTGACGTGATGTGTTTCTTTTCTGGTCTAGTCTATTTGGAGTTCTGTAGGCCTCTTGTATATTTATGGACATCTCTTTCTTTAAGTTGGGAAAATTTTCTTCTATGATTTTCTTGAAAATATTTTCTGGACCTTGGAGTCTGGAGTCTTCTTTTTCGTGAATTCCTATTATTCTTAGATTTTGTCTTTTCATAGCATCCTTGATTTCTTGGATATTTTGTGATTGGAACTTTTCTGATTTTACTTTTTCTTTGAGAGAAGTATCCATTTCTGTAAGTGTGTCTTCAGCTCCAGAGATTCTCTCTTCCATCTCTTGTATTCTGTTGGTGATGCTTACTTTTGTGGTTCCTGATCTTTTCTCCAAGTTCTCCAGCTCAAGGGTTTTCTCATTTTGTGTTTTCTTTATTGATTCTAATTCTGTTTTCATGCCTTGCACCATTTCTTTCATGTGTTTGAATTTGGATTCCTGTCTCTCTACGATGGCCTCTATTTCTTTTTTCATTTCCTTCTTATATGCCACTAATTTTTCCTCTACTTGTGTATCTATTTGTTTGGCTATGTTTGCCTGTGTTTCTTTAAGGATATTGTCTATTTCTTCTTTCTTTGCCTCCAATTGACTGGCCATCTCTTTGAAAGACTTGTTCATTTCCTCCTTATGAGCCTCAAATAATTGGGCAAGCATGGCTTTAAAATCATTTTCCTGTGCTTCTGCTGAATTGGAGTATCCATCGATTTTGGGGTTTGCTGGTGAAGTCATGATGTCCTGATTTATGTTGGAAGTGTTCTTTTGCCTACCCCTGGCCATTGGCTTATCTGAAACCTTCCCTGTTTGTTTTTGGATTCTGCAGATCAGACTGGTGCTGTCTCTCTCTGGTATCTGGAGAGTTCTTCAGGAAGCTGAGCACTCTCAGCGTGTGCTGAGGACTAGCTGTACAGGCAGGTCTCTTGGCAGAGATCGTGGTATCCGGGGCTCTCTGCTCTCTGGTTTGGCCCTGCTTCTTTGATGTGTTCCGCCAGTTCTGTGCTGCTGTCACTGCCAGGTTCTGAGGTCTTGCTGCAGCTGGAGATTTCAGGGTGGTCACTTCAGCAGGGATGGGGTAACCAGGCTCTCTGTTCTCTGGTTTGGCCCTGGTTAGTCTTAAACTGGAGGGCTGTGGTTCCCCGCCAGTTCAGTGCTGCTCCGCTGCCACGTCCCGCTGTAACTGGAGACTGGGTTGCTAGTCCCAATGCTTTCTGGGAAGTCCTGGGATCTCTTTGCTGTGCTCTCCAAGCTTGGGAGGCCCAGCGCCTGGTGTGTCCAGGTTGTATGACGTTTCTGCCTGGTTTTGGTGAGTATATAGCGTATTCTCTGTCACTGTGGGATTGGGCGGGCCATACCGTCAGTGATGGCGATCCTGCGGAGCTAGTATGGTGTCTAGCAGATTCGCGCCCTGGGAGGATGGTGCAGCCGCTGCGCGAATCTGGGACTCCTGGACACGTACTGCTGGCTTTTGTCTGCCGCTAAAGTGCTTGGGGCTCCGTCTCAGCGGCTGTATACCCCAGGCAGTTAGGTCTGTGCTGAGAAAGATGAGTCCGCTGTGCCACTGTGCCAAGGAGGAAGGAGGTCTGGGGGAAGGGAGTGCCGCAAGAACAAAGGATCGTTTCTCTCCTTCCCCAAGCAAGTCTCCGGGTGACCGGAGGCCAAAGTTTTCACCTCCTGCGATGTTCTCTGGTGTTCAGAAAGCCTCGCTGTGGTTTTCCTGGGTTGGGGGTCCTTCCATTCTCCAACTCAGAAGATCAGGTATCCCACCACTCAGAAACTGTGTGCTAGTCGCCATCTTGGCTCCGACCCCCCAATGGTAAAATGTTTACATTAAAATAACTAAATAAGAATAAATAAATAGAATAACTAAATAGTGCTTGTTTTTTACTTTGTAATTAACAAATAACTATTCAAAGATACCTATGTAAAATTCCATCTAAAACTGATGACTGCCATAAGTAAAATGACTTCCAGACCTTCAAGAAGTTTTATTCAGAGACAAAAATGGAGCTGGACTGTGCTGTGACAGAAAATGATGATTACAAGAAGAGAGAACCTGCAGAAGGATTCGTGATTTCCAGGTCAAAAAAAAAAATAGAAAAAACAAAACAAAAACAAAAACAAACAAACAAACAAAAAAAACAGACCTTTGGAAAATCTGGACACTCAAAAGTTTGTGATCCTTTTGGAACAACCACCATCCAGATGAAAGGGGCCCAAGGCTGACTGATCCTAAAGGGACCAAAGAAGAAGCTAAATGTTTCTGCTTGGTTCAAATTTGACATCGTGATGCCACTGTTCCGCTGTCTGTTTGCTGCGCTTATTCCAGACTTAGCCATTAAGAAGCAACATGCTGATAGTCACTGTTTAATTCCACCAAACTGTATTGCTTTCCTTAGCTTTGGAATTACTCAGTATAATGCAAAGTTTCTTTCTCAGAAATATTATGGAGTGCAAAGGTATGGAGACCTTACAGGACACACGGCTGCTTTCTCCCTCAGAATTCCATATGCCCCTCAGAGAATCCGACAAGCATTTGGGTGTGAAGAAAATCACTTCCATTTTTTTTTCTGAACTACCAATCTTAGACAGTAACCTCTCCATCAACCTGGAAATATTCAACCCATACTACAAGTTCCTCCTCTCTGAAACACAAAGCTAAACTTCCTCTCACTTACAAGCCTACACAATAAGTGAACTTATAACAAGTACAAGCACTAACAGGTGCCTAATAACTGTTTCTCAAATTAATAAAAACCCAAATCCAAAGCTTCCTTATAGAGAAAGTTAGATTGACCTTGGCAGCCCACTGGTGTTGGGCTAGACACCTATTGTGAATTGTCCAGTGATATGACAATTGTCAATGACCTAAAGCAAGGTAAATCGATAGCTACCTCCTGTCATTCTTATCTCCCATTCCTTCCCACTCTGCACTGTCAGGTACTGTAAGTATGAGTGGTCTAGCTCTTCTACACACTGCTATAATTGGTGAAAGAAACAACCTGCTTCTCTGGACATCAGGAGGTGGTAGCTGTTACATGCCCCCTACCTGCCTCTTTGCCTCTAACAAAGTGAAGGTACTTCCAGCATGCCCTCAGAAAAAAAAAATAATTTTAAAAATTTAAGCCTTCAAGCGTAATGGATTAAAAGACATCCTTGAAAACCTACTGCTCCTTCTACAATGAAAGGCCTTTAGATTGGATAGAATAATGTCCTTCCTCCCAAGATTTTCTCTTTCCTAAACTCTAGAACCCATGAATATATTACCATGCATGGTAACAAAAATGCTGTAGATTGATCAAGCTAAGAACCCTGAAATGGATAAGTACTCAGATTTATGAACACAGTGCATTCATAAAGCAGAAAGACAAGACGATCTGCACCAGGGAATGTGTGATTTCATAAGTAACGATGACAAGGACTCTCTGTGAAAAGGTTACAAACCTTGGTTGTTGTCTTTAAGGTAAAAAATAAATAATAAAAAATGAGTCAATAATTTCCCGAAGCTTCTCTAAGCTGAGAAAGACAAAGGAAAAGTTTGCCTCTCAAGTTCCCATAAATAACCATGTCCACTCATTTCGGGTTTCAGATCTTTAAAGATCTTAAAGATAGGTGGGCAGTGTGGATGCACACCTTTAATCTCAGCACTCAGGAGGCAGAGGCGTGTGGATCAGAGTTCAAGGGCACTCTGATCTACAGAGTGAGTTCCAGGACAAGCCTGTCTTCAAGAAGAAAACTTAAAAATCATTAAGATAGTAAAATTTCATCCTTTCAAGTTACCAAATCCACAGTTACTGTCAATGACAGCAGCCAGGATAAAGACCTTGTCTGAAAAATGCAGAACCTGGGGGAAGTTTCTAGATTAGCCTGCTGTGGTGTGAACATGAAGTGTCTGGCCAATCCACTACTGTGCCAAAGGCGTCTCAGAATCTGATTGACAGCAGAGAGATTTAAGTCCTCCAGGCAAGCATGTCTTCATTGCACTCACACTCCCCATCCAATGAGATTCCTAAATTTATGAGCCTTCCTATTTTATTTATGTGCACATCTTAGGATAAGATGAAATGCGTCCGTTATTTGTCTTGTTACTGTGACAACCAGCTGACACAAGTAACTTAAGGGAGGAAATGTTCGCTCTGGCTTGTGGTTCCAGGCCACCATCCATCATGGTGGGGAAATTAGGGCAGCAGCAGTGTGAGACAGCCTGGTCACATTCCCCTTCTCCATCATGAAGAGAGATGGAAGCTGTTTCTTAGCTTGCTGTCTCCTTTATATAGAGTCTAGGACCCTAACCCATGAAATAGTATCAATCCATATTTGGAACAAATTTTCTCAACACAATTCGACTAACGTGCTTAATTACTTGCGGTTACACACAGACACTTGTTTTTTATTTAGTTCTAAGTCCCATTAAATTGACAGGACTACCCTCACACAAAGTAATCACAATGTCAAATCTGTGTTTGAAAAGTTTCTGGACACATTCCTGCCTTATTTTGAATATCTGTTCTCTTAAACCACTGGAATTTTTAAATTCTGTCCCATTTCCTCAATGTCCTTTATCTTTTTAGAAACAGACAGTGACTTTGAATCTGAGAATTGGGATTATTACTTATCCCCAGTACTTTAAACTACTACCCTTAGTATTCTTACTATCAATTTTTTGTTTGTTTGTTTGTTTTCAGATAAATGGAAAATATCACCTCTTAGGGTCACGTTATAACTGTTCAAGTTCTGGCTACTTTTTAAAACCTATTTGTAAACCCAAATCTCTGAACTTCAAATTTAAGAATAAAAAAATGTCAATTTATAGCTAGTGGTGCTGAAAGTTAAACCAGGGCCTACAGCTATAACTCAGTGGTGGGGTTGCTGTACATGCGCGACATCCTAGGTTTAACTTCCAGCACGGAGAAAAGAGAAGAACTGAACTTAGTTCTCTCATTGTTTTTACTTTCTCTGCGAAAGTAAAATTAAGTAAAAGTAAAAGTTTGTTCTGAGAAGCCTGTAGTCTGAGCTACAGGGCAGAGTGGACACAAAACCAAAATGAATCTCCAGGTATTTAAAAAATTCTTTGTATAAAAAAATGTGGTTGTATCATTATCAAGCATAGCTAAAGGAAAGGTGAGGCACCCAAGTGTAGGGCCTCATGTGACTGCATTAATCACACAGTCATGAAGCTGCCATGTTTTCCCTTCTGATACTTACTCATTGCTTGCCAACCACGAGACTCAAGCAGATCAATCATAGTCCTAAGCAACTTTGTCTGAAGATGTATGCAAACAACCAGTCCTGCAACTCAAGTAGAAGAATGAAATGAGCTAACATGTTAAATTCTTAGAAAAGTGATAATACAGTGTTTATTCAACATATTAATACTTTACTGGGATATTAGGTACATATTATGTCTTAATAATTAGTAATATGTATTAGTGCATATTACTATTAACATATAATACTATGTATTAATATTTGTATATAGCATTATAAACATATCAATACATTAGAAAGATAGACATTGATAAGAGACAGAAAATATGGCCACTTGAACCCTACTATTTTAATTAAACCCATCAGCACTCAAAGATACTCTGAATAACAAACCCTGCTTGTGGAATACATTTTTGTTCATTAATTGCATTAATATGTGTCGTTACAGACCCTGTAGCGATGTCCCTGTTAAGAATTGAATGAGTGAGAAAAATACACATATTTATCAGATTATAGAACCAATTTCCTTTACAGTTGAAATTACCTAGCAAATAACCCTTGGTGTTAGTCTACATTTATCACCTTCACAATGTCAATCGTTATTTCACAAATCACTTACAGATGAGATCATGAACAAAACATATTACTTCTAAAAGGCTCCCTCAGACAGAACCTGACCACCAGCTACTGGTATGAATCCTTCAATTTTCATGAAGTCTAATGAGAATTTCTCATGAGAACACATTCTTTCTTTCTCAAGAGAAAGAAGCTAATGGGAACCCATATAAAGTTAAAGGGTACAGAATTGAAATAAGAGGAACAAAGCTAGTGAGAACTTATTCCAACCCTACTCTTGAATAAATATATTGTACTTCGTGAAAGTTACTGTACATATGACTCAAAACTTTCAATTAAATGCTGTAGAGTATAATCATTAATATGTATATATGTAAATTATAAACAACTAACAATACTAGACTAGTAAAGAGTCAAGTGCTATATTAAAATCCAGCCCCATCGACCGATTAGGTCAACGTTTACATGTCTGGGTTAGCCTTTCTTATGCTCAGTCACTATTTGGATTAAGAAAAAGAAAAACAACCCACCACTGTGTAAATACAGCAACACTCTGTTTCACATTGCATGAAAATATCTATTTTTATCTAAATTTCTAAATCCAATAAATATTATTTACAACTAAAATAAGTACCTCCTTAGAATAAGTTGTCTCCCACCTACAGAAATTTGCACCCTTGTTATAATTAAGTCAGCAATAACGCCTCCTCTTAACATACAGAGTGTGTAGGTTCTGGGAAGGCAACACACACTGCGTATTTTTTTAAAAGAATCTAATAATAACAACATAATATTTTTTTCTTCTTCCAGATGCCTAGTTTTCAGCATACTTAATCTGCCTCCATTACTGGCTTATCCTTTTCAACTGTTCAGTGCCTAAATTACTTCTTCTTCAGTAAATTTATAGATAGGAAAACATTTTTAGCCCTTTCCATTTGTTTGAAGTCATGAAAGCAACAAATAGAGTTCAAACTTTATTGTAAACATTTCAGTACAACAAAAATCTCAATATTGAGTATTAGACCCTTTTATTAATGAAAACACTTTAACAGAGAATAAGTCTTCATGGAGTATTTAATGTTTAGAATGTTTAGATATAGTTATAGTACCTGAACATTTGTAGATCACTTAGTGATTAAGTATTTAATCTACTTAATTTGTGGTGCAAAGTTTTTTAATAACATAATTTGTGGGGCAAAGAATTGTAATAACATGATGATAACACAAAATTAAATAAACCTTTATAATTTCTTAATTGTCTTAAAACCTTAAGAATTTCAATAATATCTATACACTACTTCATTTAGACAAAATGGGAAACATTACCAAAATGTGACACTCTCCTATAGGGAAGAAAAACAGGGAAGAAACACAAAAATTTTAGGTGATTTTAACTGGTGCAATTCATCTCTAACTTCTATATGTTTTGAATATGGCTTAAATGCAAATAATATTTGTATTCTGGATTGACGGTAGGAAAAAACACAGCTTTGAACTTTTGAGGGAGCTAATGTTATAATATTTTTTTCAATTATAATCATTGAGACTGCAAAATTTGCAGTGACTATTTTTAAAAACGCACAATAGTAGTACACATATGAAAATTCTTTAAAATACCAATATTCATAATGTGTTGTCAACTCTTCCTGGTGCTGATCAGTAGTACACATGTACTGGGTAGAGAAAAACATGTAGAACAAAGTTCACCGAAAATGAGATAAGCAGGTCATAAATACAATAAGAACAATTTTATCTTCAAGAAAACTTCCATATGTCACTAAGATTCTTGCTTTTACTGCCTTGTGAAGAAAATTAATTTAGGAAAACATGAGGTTCCCTACAGTCATGAATGACCATACAGAGTTAAGTAAAAACAAACAAAAAAAAAACAACAAAAAACTGAAAACCACAGTCGTCTCTTAGCCCATTCATTTGGGCAAGTTTACATTGACCCCAAAGAAAGGTATACTCTTTAAAAACTCATCTTTCAAGAGGTAGGCATCTTTCTCACTCACCAAAAGAAACTTACATAACTACAGTGGCCCTAAATACATGGGAGAACATATTTTGCAGTGACAAAACAAAGCAAAACAAACAAACAAACAAATCCATTATCTCTTTCCCAAGTGTTGGTTTATGCTAACTGTTCCTGAAATAGGAAAGGGGACCAGGTCTAGAAACTAACAGCACATAGGTGAGTCCAAGACCAGATCTCATTTCTATAATTCTGATAAAGTGTCTAATTTTTGCTTGAGAATGTATTTATTCAAATTTACTTATATATCACCTTTCTTTTTCTTTTTAAATAGAGTCTTCTTTCATACAATACATCCTAACACCAGTTTCACATTTCCTCCATCCCTCTCATCTCCCTCTCTCCCTTCTCTTTCTCTCAGATCTACTTTCCCCCATTTCCTCTTTAGAAAAGAGCAGGCATCCAAGAGACAACAGCTAAATAGGACAAAACAAGATAAATAACACAAGATAAAAGCCTTCCTCAATTCTTCAGTTTTTAGATTCATATATTGATTGTACTTGTTACTCGCATTAATTGGGTTGTACACAATATAGGTTCTTCTTAAAATTCACATTCATTCATGTCTGTGTTATGTGTTGGCTCTAAGACAACAATTACATTTCATGTTTGACTCATTTCTCACACAGAACTAACTAATCCAAACATTCAAAAATAAAAATTCATACTAGACACATACTACACAATGAACCCAATTAAAAATCTTGGTAAAGATTTTGGCTGCACTTTCAATATAGTGCATTAAATTATCCAAGAGTTGGGAGCAGGAGAGATGATTCTAGACAAGAATAAACATCATGGAACAGACAATGGAGTCCACCAGAGATAAAGGAATTGGGTATAGGAAAGTGCTGTCTACTGTAAATGTTCGGGAGGATATAATGACAAAAAAACAAAACAAAGTGAGCAAGAAATCACTAATGTGAAATGACAAAATATAACCTCACATGAAATATCATAAGATGTTATTAAAGGAATATAAAAGGATGTCATGCAACTTTAAATAAGAGTGGATCCTAAAAGGATCCTCACTTCCAGCTCCTGTTCTCTGTTTCCTCTGTGTGGTTGAGACATGAGCTCTCAGTTTACTGCTCTTATAACATACCAGCCTGTTGTCATGTCTTTCTTGTCATTGTGAACATCTCATTCTCTGGAATGGTAAATGAAAACAAGTTCTTCCTTAAGCTGCATGGCCATGGCATCAAAATCTCAACAAGAAAAACTAATACAGAAGTCAGCACTAGAAGTAGAACATTGTTGCGAAGACCTTGCCCATTGTCATTGTTGTTTATTTGTCTTCTGTTATTGAGGAATGTAGAATTTGGGGGACTTCAGACTAGAAAAAGAATTGAATGCTGCAATCAGAGCTTAATAGACCAATCTATCAGAAGCTCTCAAAACAGTAGTGCTTAAAATAAAGTGAACAATAGAGCAAAAAGGTTTCAAAGTGGGGCAAAGGTGGTATTGGCAACTGGGCTAAAGACCATCCATGTGATATTTTGGCAAACGATCTGAGTTTTTTTGTTTGTTTGTTTGTTTGTTTGTTTTGTTTTTTCTCATGTTTTAATAATGTAAGTCAGGCTGATTAAAAAGCAATTAAAATCTTTGGTGGGAGATTTGAAAAATATCATGGCTTTAACCCTGTGGTTTGGCTATGTCTACACTGGGTAAGAAAAAAATAGAAAATTTCTAGCTTGAAGAGAAAAAGAACCTATGAAATTTGCTGCCTCCAAGAAATATCCTGTAAAAGAAGACATCATTATTGAAAAGAAAATCATTATGAAGGGGAGGCTTCCTAGTCTGTACTAGAACCATGGTTCTAGTACAGAGAACCATTCCAGAGAATGAGATGTTCACAATGACGAGAAAGACATGACAATGGGCTGGTATGTTATAAGAGCAGTAAACTGAGAGCTCATGTCTCAACCACACAGAGGAAACAGAGAACAGGAGCTGGAAGTGAGGATCCTTTTAGAATCCACTCTTATTTAAAGTTGCATGACATCCTTTTATTGTCTTGCTTGTTGTTAGAGCAAGAATTCACTTAGCTAAGCACTCAACTTGAGGAAGATTACCAAAAGAGCATTCTGCTCTTAGAAAATGACACACAAAAACTTCAGCAGATGTGGGGCTGTTGGGTCAAGGTCCATCACAAGCTGGCAGCCAAACTTGACAGCGCTGTTCATGTGATGCTGGATTTGGAGACATAAAAGATGCCAGAGTGAAGAGTGACAGGGTTGTGGATTCTTCCCCTGTGGGTTCACAGAGCTGCCGAGGTCAGGAAGATGGTGGCAGACAGGGGCACCTGCAAAGCAGCCATGAAATGCTACTCTGTGAAGTTGTGAAAGTGGAGCCTGTGCTACATCGGAGACCACAAAATGTTGGAGACGCCAGAAACATGAGATATCTGGAAAGAAAACTGAGAACATGGCGTGGAACCAGCCGCCAAAAGAAAGGTGTGGATTGCAGGCAGCAAAGCTGGAGGTGGAAACTTGGTTCCAGGCACCAGACATGAAGCTATAGGATCTCTTATTTTCCATTCTAGGTTTTAGCCTTGCTTTGGCACAGTATTTCTTCAGTATGCCTGCATTCTTCATTTTTGCAATGTAGTGTGAATTTTATGCCATTGTAGGTTGTGATTATATAACTTGTGTTTGATTTTACAGAAGGTTCCTATGGTTGTTTGAATAATAATGGGCCACATATGCTCTGATATTTGAATGCTTAAGGAGTGGCATTATTGAAATGATTAGGAGATTTGGTCTTGTTAGAGGAAGTTTGTCACTGAGTATGGGCTTTAGGGTTTCAGAAGCACAAGTCAGGTCCCAGTGGCTCTCTCTTCCTGCTGCCTGCAGATCTGGATGTAGAACTCTCAGCTCCTTCTCCAGCACCATGTCTGCCTGTATGCCATTATGCTTCCTGCCATGTTGATAATTTACTAAACCTCTGAAACTGTAATCAAGCACAAAAAAAAAAAAAAAAAGAAAAAAAATTGTAAGCATTGCCATGGTTATGGTGTCTTCTCACAGCAATAGAACATTGCTAAGATAGTCCTTTAGACTTTGAACTTTTGAACAGTATTGAGACTGATGAAAACTATAAGGATTTTATTTTACTTTTTTAATTTTTTTCATTATTAGTCACAGTTTGTTAACTTTGTACCCCTGCTGTATCCTCTTCCCTCTTTCTCTCCCAATCCCACCCTCCCTCCCTCATCTCTTCTCTGTCCCTTTCCAAGTCCACTGATAGGGAAGGACCTCCTCCCCTTTCATCTGATACTAGTTTATCAAGTATTTTCAGAACTGGCTGCAAAGTCCTCCTCTGTGGCCTATCAGGGCTGCTTCTTCCTCGGGAGGGGGGTGCAGGAGGAGGTCATATAGTTAGATTAAATCTTGCATCATGGAATAGACATGAATCAATGAGGATCAAGGAGCCAAATGTAAGGATTTGAGTAAGAAATAACCCCAATATACCCAGGTATTTCAAAACTTGGTCCACAATTGATGATACCTCTTATTGTAAAACTTTTAAGATGTGGAGAATTCACTAACATGATTGCCAAAATGTGCGCTTGGAAGGGACAATGCTAATGCTCATGCCAAAATGGACAAGGAAAAACCCATGAGACCTCAGTCCTCCAAAAAGATCTATAGGCAACTGAAGAAAGGAGGAGAAAAGGTGTCCTTCTACAGAGAAGAGCACACCAATTGGTTATCCAGTGCCAAGTGGTCAGCCCACAAATATATATATATATATATATATATATATATATATATATGTCCTTATAACACTATAAGGATGGAACAGGTTATATTTAGGAATATATATATATATATATGTATATGTATATATGGGTATATATGGATAGATGTGTGTGTATGTGTGTGTGTGTGTGTGTGTGTGTGTGTGTGTAAAATAACAGTGGAGGAAAGGGGCATGAATTTGTAGGAGAGCTGTGAAAGTTTGGAGGGGACAAAAGGAAGGGCAAAATGCTATAATCAAATTATAATTTCAAAAACATTATAAACAACTGAGTTGCCTCATCCAGCCTTGATATGAGGGTTTGTGCCTAGTCTTACTATAACTTGATATGCCATGTTTAGTTGATATCCCTGAGAGGCCTGTTTCCTTTTGTTTTGTTTGTCAGAAATAAGGATTAGTGGATTTGGGGGAAAAGGGAAGATGGGAAGAAGTTGGGAGGGGTTGATAGAGGGGAAAGTGCATTTGGAATGGGATGTAATATATGAGAGAAGAAGAAAAAAGTGTAAACAAAGAGATATGGAGACCTCCTAAAAGGAGAATGTCTTTTAGCCTTTTAAAATGTTTTTTAGCCTGTTGGGACAGGCTTTAGAAATTATAGCTACACTCTAAGTCCAGTTCTTAGTCCCTTTTGTCTGTGTGCATCTGAGGTGTGAACTCACAGGATCTTATCATTGCTGCTATGCCTTTCTGTTGCCATGATTTTACTACCATCTAAACAACTAACCATCTAGAACAGTAAACCAAAAAAAAAAAAAAAACTAACCCTAGCCCTAACCTTAACTCTCATGGTATTTCATCACAACCACAGAAGGGAAACTAATACAGGAACCTTAAAAGATGCATTTCCATCTTTGAATAGGAATCCTTTGAAATTACTTTCTTTTTTTTTAATTTTATTTTATTAATTACACTATATTCACTTTGTATCCCCCCATAAGCCCCTTCCTTCTCCCCTCTTAGTCCCACCCTCCCTCCCCCATCTTCACCCATGCCCCTCCCCAAGTCCACTGATAAGGGAGGTCCTCCTCTCCTTCCTTCTGATCTTAGTCTATCACATCACATCTCATCAGAAGTGGCTGCATTGTCATCTTCTGTGGCCTGGTAAGGCGGCTCTCCACTCAGGGGGAGGTGATCAAAGAGCAGGCCAATCATTTGAACACAAGGGTCTTCCCAGAGACTCATACTCCAACCAAGTACCTGGCACAGAGATAACCTAGAATCTCTGCACAGATGTAGCCCATGGCAGTTTAGTTTCCAAGTGGGTTACATAGCAATGGGAAGAGGGACTGCCTCTGGCATAATCTGATTGAAATTACTTTTTAAAAAATTACTGAAAAGCTTCTGCAAAGCAAAGGACACCGTCATCAAAACAAATCGGCTGCCTACAGATTGGGAAAGAATATTCACCAACCCTTTATCTAATAAAGGACTCAAATCCAGTATATATAAAGAACTAAAGAAGCTGAAAAGCAGCAAACCAAGTAATCCACTTAAAAAATGGGGAACAGAGCTAAACAGAGAATTCTCGACAGAGGAATATCGAATGGCAGAGAAGCACTTAAAGAAATGCTCAACCTAATTAGCCATTAGGGAAATGCAAATCAAAACAACCCTGAGATTTCACCTTACACCCATGAGAATGGCCAAGATCAAAAACTCAAGTGACAACACATGCTGGAGAGGTTGTGAAGAAAGGGGAACCCTTCTCCACTGCTGGTGGGAATGTAAACTTGTACAACCACTCTGGAAATCAATCTGGCACTTTCTCAGACAACTAGGAATAGCACTTCCCCAAGATCCAGCCATACCACTCCTGGGCATATATTCAAAAGAGTACACAAAAAGGACATTTGTTCAACCATGTTTGTAGCAGCTTTATTTGTAATAGCCAGAAGCTGGAAACAGCCCAGATGCCCCTCAACTGAAGAATGGATGCAGAAACTGTGGTACATTTATACAATGGAGTATTATTCAGCAATGAAAAATAAGGAAATCATGAAATTTGCAGGTAAATGGTGGGATCTGGAAAGGATCATCCTGAGTGAGTTGTCCCAGAAGCAAAAAGATACACACGGTATATACTCACTCATATAGACATACAACATAGGACAAACCCACTAAAACTTGTGCATCTAAAGAAACTAAGCAAGAGAGAGGACCCTAACTAAAACACTCAATCCCCATCCTGAAAGGCAAAGAGGATGGACATCAGAAGAAGAAGAAAACAGGAAACAACCTAGGAACCTTCTACAGAGGGCTTCTGAAAGCCAGAAGAAGAAAACAGGAAACAAACTAGGAACCTACCACAGAGGGCCTCTGAAAGCCTCTGCCCTACAGACTATCAAAGCAGATGCTGAGCCTGATGGCTAACTGTTGAGCAGAGTGAATAGGATTTTATGTAAGAAGTGGGAAATAGTAAGAGCTGGAGAGAACAGGGTCTCCACAAGGAGAGCAACAGAACAAGAAATTTTGAACACAGGGAACTTCCCAGAGATTGATACTCCAACCAAGGACTATTCATGGAGATAACCTAGAACCCCTGCACAGATGTAGGCCATGGCAGTTCAGTGTCCAAGTGGGTTACATAGTGATGGGAAGAGGGACTGCCTCTGACATAATCTGATTGGCCTGCTCTTTGATCACCTCCCCCTGAAGGGGGAGCAGCCTTACCAGGCCACAGCAGAGGACAATGCAGCCACTTTTGATGTGAACTGATAGACTAAGATCAGAAAGGAGAGGAGAACCTCCCCTATCAGTGGACTTGGGGAGTGACATGCAAGCAGAGGGAGGAGGGAGGGTGGGATCGGGAGAGGAGGAGGGAGGGGCTTATGGGGGGATACAAAATGAATAAAGTGTAATTAATAAAATAAAATAAACAAACAAACAAAAATTTAAAAAAAGGAAGAAAACAGTGAAATATTAAAAAAATTAAAAAGTTGCTTGCTATAGAAGACTAATTTCTCAAGTCATATTCTTGGCACTCACATAAAGATGAAGAAGAGAACTGAATTTGGAATATGTCCTCTGATCTCTCTTTGTAGTGTGTGACATACATACCCCTAGCCACACACAAAATGATAACTAATAAAATTTTAATTTGAAACTTCTATTTTCTCCTTCTGGGATATTTCACTCAGAATGATCTTTCCTAGATCCCACCATTTGCCTGCAAATTTCATTATTTCCTCCTTTTTGATTGCTAAGTAGTATTCCATTGTATAAAAATACCACAATTTCTGTACCCATTCCTCCGTTGATGGACATCTGGGTTGTTTCCAGGTTCTGGCTATTACAAATAAAGCTTCTATAAACATGGTTGAGCAAGTATCCCTTTTGTGTACTTGAACGAACTTTGGGTATATACCTAGCAGTGGTATAGCTGGGTCTTGAGGAAGCACTATTCCTAATTGTCTTAGAAAGTGCCAGATAGCTTTCCAGAGTGGTTGTACCAGTTTACATTCCCACCAGCAGTGGAGGAGGGTGACCCTTTCTCCATAACCTCTCCAGCATGTGTTGTTGCTTGAGTTTTTCATCTTGGCCATTCTGATGGGTGTAAGGTGATATCTCAGGATTGTTTTGATTTGCATTTCCCTGATGGCTAATGAGGATGAGCATTTCTTTAAGTGTTTCTCTGCCATTCAGTATTCCTCTACAGAGAATTCTCTGTTTAGCTCTGTTCCCCATTTTTTAATTGGATTACTTGGTTTGCTGCTTTTCAGCTTCTTTAGTTCTTTGTATATACTGGATATTAGTCCTCTGTCAGATAAAGGGTTAATGAAGATTCTTTTCCAATCTGTAGGCAGTTGTTTTGTTTTGATGACGGTGTCCTTTGCTTTACAGAAACTTTTCAGTTTCATGAGGTCCCATTTATTGATTGTTGCTCTTAGAGCCTGTGCTGTTGGTTTTCTGTTCAGGAAGTTGTCTCCTGTGCCAATGAGTTCTCGGCTGTTCCCCACTTTTTTTCCCAATTGATTTAGGGTATCTGGTTTTATGTTGAGGTCCTTGATCCACTTTGACTTTAGTTTTGTGCAGGGTGATAAATATGGATCTATAAAGACAAACATGGGATATACTCACTTATAGAGACATATAAGATATGATAAACATAATGAAATCTATACATCTAAAAAAGATAATCAATTGAGCGGACATGGGGTAAGATGATCAATCCCCGTTTAGAAAAACAGATGGGATGTGCATTGAACGTATGACAGGAGTCTACTGAGCGCATCTGAAAGACTCTAACTAGCAGTGTTTTCAAAGCAAAGACTCATGACCAAACCTTTGGCAGAGTACAGGAAATCATAAGAAAGAAGGGGAGTTAGTCTGATGGGGAAAGGATAGGAGCTCCCCAAGGACCAAATACATCTGGGCACAGGGTCTTTTCTGAGACTGACATTCAACCAAGGACCATGTATGGATATAACCTAGAACCTCTGCTCAGATGTAGCCTGTGGTAGCTTAGTAACCAATTGGTTCCCAAAGTGAGGGGAACAAGGAATATTTCTAACAGGAACTCAATGACTAGCTCTTTGGTCTCCCCACCCCCGAAGGGAGGAGCAGTCCTGTTAGGCCACAGAGGAGGGCTTTGCAGCCAGTCCTGAAGATATCTGATAAAACAGGATCAGATGAATGGGGAGGAGTTCCCCCCCCCATCAGTGGACTTGGAAAGGGTCACAGTGGAGATGAGGGAGGGAGGGAGGGACTGGGGGGGAATGAGAGATCGGGACACGGCTGGGATACAGAGTTAATAAAATGTAACTGATAAAAAAATAATAATAATAAAAAAGAAACTTCTATTTTCAAAGTCCCTTAAAGAATCTGAGCATAGTGGTGCATGTCTTTAATCTCAGCATTTGTGAGACCGAGGTAGGCAGTTCTCTGTGGGTTTAAATCCAGTTTAGTCTACTTAGAATGGTCCAAGTCAATAACGGCTACACAGTAAAATCTTGTCTCAAAGATAAAAAGACTCTGAAACGTATATACTATATTCTCTGAATTTTCAATTCCATTTTATAGTATATATACACTAAAGTTAATAATAAATAATAAATAAGCATTATGTATGACTGTATGCACATTATATTAAAAATAATTTTAAAGACAATATGCTTTGTTTTCTGAGCCAACATGAAAGTGTGTGTGTATCCAAAGAAAGTATGATATTCAAACAGTGATGACTGCTATAAAAGAGGGAGAGTTGGAGTCCCTTGGAGGAGGTTACTTGCAAATCTCTTTGTCATGTCTACTGGCATTACACTTCAGCTAACACCAAGCAACAGGGCATGTTAACCAAATCACCAAGACTTAGTTAGTATGTAAGGATATAGCAATGATTCTTTTCTTTTTTCAAATAAAATTAACAAATATATATCAAAATATGTAGTACTCTACTTGTATTTCTGTATGGGGAAGATATAATTAATATGCATGAAATCTCAAATGTATTCTATATTACCTTATCATTTGACCTAAATTATCATATTTATCAATGAACAAAACCAGCATATCCTGTTCTCTAAGAATCCCGTGCTGGGAACTGGAGAGACAACTCAGTGGCTAAGAGCTTTGGCTGCTCATCTAGAGAACCCCATTTTGATTCCAAAACCCATATTGGGCATTGAGTGGCTCACAACCTCCTGAAACTACAGCTTCAATCCAATGCCCCTTCAGGCATCTGAGAGCACTTCTTCAGATACATACACATAAACAAGAACAGAGATTAAAAAAATTAAAAGAGAATCCAATGTTATATTTAAACCAAGTTTAAAAGTGGAAATATCAGTAAATACAGGAAGATAATATTAGTCACTTATACATTACTATGCCAGAAATACTTTACAGAAGAAGCTTTAAAAGAGAACATTCTATTTTGGCTCACAATTCAAAAGTATTTGTTAAAATACATCAAGAAAAGCTTGCCAGAGCATCTTCGATCATGGTGGCAGGAGTGTGAGGCTCACACTGTTTCCATTATGGTTGATCAGGAAATAGCACAACAAGAACCATGGGCTGGGTATCACCCCACAGAGCCCCTCTCTTAGTGGTCTACTTCTGCAAGCTTTACCCCCACCTCCAAAGTTTCCCACACCTCCCAAAATTGTGCCTCCTATTAGTGACTAAGCTTTCCAAACATGGGACAGTAGAGGCCATTTGTGATCTGAATCACAACTGTGACACATACATATATGAAAGACAAAGAAAAGGAAAGTATTTTCCATAGGAGACAAGAAAATACTTTCTGAGATTTTTTTTTTTACATCAAAATGCAATAAAATGAACATTCCATGAAACAACATGTAAGATGAGAAGTCAGAGTTAGATGAAATGAGATGCCACTGGCAGACATTCATAATGTAAAAAGTGAATGAGTTAAGAGTATTTTAGAATTAAAATTACATGGAAATAATAAAAAATGCATTAGAGTTATTATATCTACTTGGATAGGATTCTACGATTTCAGTATGTTTGCATATCCCTACTTGCCTCTTTATTCCATAAAAAAAGAATACAGGAGCATGACAAATGGGGATATATTAGCAGGAATCTTTCTGGTGACCAAGACTGAGTCACTCCTTGCTTCTCTCTTTTCTTTTCTGTCCTTAGACTAGTGATAAAAAAAGAAAACCCAGCTCCTGCACAGGGTGTGACTCAGCTCTCTTTATCCCCTTTCCTCATGCCCTTTCTCTGAATGACCATGATCACCCACTCAAGTGAGCCTGCACTGCTCTAGCTCTCACAGGAAAAGAAAGTGTGTTCTTCCTCGTGATAATGGGGGGTAAGTTGGATGAACATTTTTCCCAAATTCTAAAAGTGATTTCAACTTTTCTAAATGTGACGTAAACAAAGGAAAAAGACTTGATATAAGTCCTAGGCCAGAGCCAGGGATTTGCTTTATTAACCTGGTTTAACTTGAATGAAGGAATGATGACTTTATTCGTCTTTATATAAGATTTAAAAAATTATAGCTTTTATAAATTAGTTTACCATTTTTATAGAATTTTTATAATATTCATCAATCTCCTCCAAGTTTTCCTAGAGTCTTCCCAGCTCCTTACCCACCCAACTTCATATATTTTCTTCTTTCTCAAGATAAAACAAAACCAAAACAATCAGGAAATCAAAGCAAAACAGAAAATGACAAAAACAAAAGCACAAAACCCAAACAATGACAAATAGAAAGGCAAACAAAAAGCAATAGAATCCATTTTGTGTTGATCACTTACTCATGGACCTGAGGTCTGCCCTGGACTGTGGTTGATCGATCCAGTGACACTCCATTGGAGAAAACTGATTTCCCTCTCCCAGGAGGCATCAGTTGCAAATAGTTTATTCATTAGGCCTATTTTCCCTTGTCTACACTGGGATTTTGTCTTTGAATTTGCACACATCTTATGCATACAGTTATAGTGTCTGTGAGCTCATATGTGGACAGGATTTCATGTATAGTGTGGTCTCTTATGGTACAGGAATTTAAAACAAACAAACAGGCAACAACAACAAAAACCCCACACCGTTTCATGCCCCAAGATATGCTATAGTTTAAATTCTGAATTTCGATGACAAAGAATGACAGGGGAAGACAATAGAAAGCTCTGCAGATACACAAAGGGAGTAGGCAAAGACAGAAGGCTATGAAGACAGATCCCAGCTACAGAAGGCAGAGGAGAGCAGCTAGCAAAACTTCCTTTGTACCAAAGGGGGAAACTTATGAAGCAAGAACACAAACAAGCAAGGAGTAATAAAACATCAAAGGTAAAATGGCAAAATATTCTAGACTTGTAGACAAATTTGCAAGTAAAAAGGCTCATGTTGTTTTATAGGAGAAGACAAAATAGATTCAAAGATCAACATCAAAGCATTGAAAACATCTATGTAAAACTTTATCTATAAGGTAAATAGTATTAGCTATTAATTTTTTAAAGGAAGGATAGGATGGCCTCCTGTGTATAGGACCAGAGAACATGGGGACATGGATGGGCTTCTCTTACAGGCATCCAGGGCAGAGTCTTACTGAGACTCACAGTTTTCCACAATGTGCACTATATTGCTACATTCTGTCTTCTCACCTTTCATAAATAGTAGTACACTTTGGCAACACATAGTCATTATTCTCGCAGCCATATCCACCGCAACTGAGTTGGCCTCCAGTCCTCCAATACATTCCGATCTTATTCAAGTACTTTTCTCCCTCAATACCAAACTTTTTTGCTCAAGAGTCTGCACTATTTCTTTTTCTGAGGTTTATTTATTAGTGGTCTTTATTAGCTGTACAAAACAATGGGTCTCATTATGACACTTCATATATGTGTGTAATGTACTTGACCACATCATCTCCCATCAGATTCTCTTGGCATTCCTCTTCACCTCACTGGTTTCCTCTTTGAAAATTGTTCCTATCCAACATTTATGTCTTTAAAAATTATAAATGCTGTTTTGCATAGAAAATATTAGGCCCATCTTTCTGAACATCAATTTACTCATCTAATGAATGATTTTTCTTTAATAAAATATTTATGTATACATACTGGTCTATCAAAGGAACAAAACCTGAAAAATGAATGAAGAAAAAAATATATATGTAGAATACTTGGGGAAATATAAGAATTTATTTTTCTCATGAACCAACGTTTGTGGATTTACCTAACATCTAAGTATCTATGGTCTTCGGTGCAATGAAGAATTAAAGAAAATGTTTCACATTAAATTGCTTTATCGGTTAGATATTTATTTAACTCAGTAGAGAGATTTTTTTCAGCTATGACATGGTTCAAAGACAACAATTGTTGGGGAAGCAAATTAATGAGAAAAGTTTTAGTGTTCACCCACAAATAAAGCTGTTTTCAGCATTTATATAGTACTGAATTCTTCCCTGGAAAAAATTTTGGATATAAAATAGTTTACATAGAAATATGAATACAGTGAACAAAGGACACAGAGATTGCATAAGAATATAAAAAAACTAAGACCACAATTTACAAATATTTTAATTTAGAACAAAAATCTATTATTATGTCACTAAACTTGATCAAAGATCATAAATGTCTGTTAGTCATTGATCAAATTCTGTAGTGAAACAAATTGACCATGGAAATCTAATTGTGCATATCTCATCTGGATATTATCTAGTGATTATCCAGATAATTACCCTGTTCATTTATTTTATATTTACCATTTCAGAGGAATTGGTCTACTTTTATAAGTAGTCAGTTTTTCACAGCAATACTCCATGTAAATTATACTGGCTTGCTACTGTTCCCCAAAGCAAATACTGTAGTAAATAGTACATACAAATTTCATGTTGTCTGTTAGTGTGTTATAAGATGAACATCACAAGATCAGAGTACATGTGAATCAAAATCATTCTCTAATAGCTCAGTCATTATGACCCAACTACACAATCTTTGATTCCATGACTTTATCAATTTCAAAATTTAGACTAACAGAAGACAATTTATTTATTAAAAACTGCAAAACAGTGCTGGTGATATGTCTCAGTAGGTAAAAGAGGCTGCTGGCAAGGCTAGCATCCTGGGTGTGAGAGAGGGAAAGAGAGAGTAACAGAGAGAAAGAGACAGAGAGACACAGACATAGAGAGAAGAAGGGATAATGTACATGTATGTTGTGTGTGCATTGATGAAGAAATGTTTCTATTTTTCTAAGTTCCATTTATGTGTGTCTATCAAATTACATCAATTTAAGGTACACAGTGATCATTTAACATAGGCTGTACTATGAAAAGATGATCATCATGGATACAGCTGACATGAACATCCTCTCTCAAAGACATCTTTGTGCATATGTTGAGAAAATACAAGAATTGCTGTCTTGTTGATAACTATAGTCACCATAATACTATCCATTTGATTTATGGAATGTATTCATTTTGTAGTTCAATATTCATGTCATTTGACCAGCAACTGACGCCGTTAAGCTGTAATTCACTGTAAAGATGAGTTTAACCTGTTTTTATACATTCAATATTTTTGTTGTTGTTTTTTCTTTTTTTAATTTTAATTTTATTTTTTTATTAATTGCAGTTTATTCACTTTGTAGTCCAGCTGTAGCCCTCTCCCTCATTCACTCCCAAACCCACCCTCCATTCCTCATTTCCTCTCATGCCCTTCTCCAAGTCCACTGATAGGGGAGGTCTTCTTGCCCTTCCATCTGACCCTAGCCTATCAGGTTTCATCAGGACTGGCTGCATTGTCTTCCTCTGTGGCCTGGTAAGGCTGCTCCCCCAACAGAGGGAGGTGATCAAAGAGCCAGCCACTGAGTTCATGTCAGAGACAGTCCCTGTTCTCCTTACTATGGGAACCACTTGCATGCTGAGCTGCCATGGGCTCTATCCAAGCAGGGGTTTTAGGTTATCGCCATGCATGATCCTTGGTTGTAGTATCAGTCTCAGAAAAGACCCCTGTGCCCAGATTTTTGTTTCTGTTGATCTCCTGTAGCGCTCTTGTCCCGTCCAGGTCTTTCTATGTTTCCCTTCTTTTGTAAGTGTCCCTGCACTCTACCCAGAGTTTGGCTATGAGCCTCAGCTTCTGCTTTGATACACTGCTGGGTAGAGTCTTTCAAAGGGCCTCTTTGGTAGGCTCCTATCCTGTTTCCTCTTTTCTCCCTCTTCCAATTTCTGTCCTGCTTGCCTTTCTGAGTGAGGATTGATCATCTTACCAATACCACTCCCAAGCATATGTCCAAAATATGCTAGAGTATACAACAAACATATTTGCTCAACCATGTTCATAACAGCTTTATTCCTAATAGCCAGAACCTGGAAACAACCCAGATGCCCCTCAACTGAGGAATGGATACAGAAATTGTGGTTTATTTTCACAATGGAATACTACTCAGCAGTTAAAACCAAGGAAATCATGAAATTTGTAGGCAAATTGTGGGATCCAGAAAAGATCATCCTGAGTGAGGTATCTCAGATGCAGAAAAACACACATGGTATATACTCATTCATAAGTGGATATTAGACATATAACATAGGATAAACACACTAAAATCTGTACACCTAAAGAAGCTAAGCAAGGTCCTTGGTTGGAGAAACAGTCTCAGAAATGACCCCTGTGCCCAGATATATTTGGTCCTTGTGGAGTTCCTGTCTTCTCTTTGTCATACTAACTCCCCCTTCTTTCATATGATTCCCTGCACTCTGCCAAAGGTTTGGTTATGAGTCTCAGCATCTGCTTTGATACACTGCTAGGTAGAGTCTTTCAGAGGCCCTCTCTGGTAGGCTCCTGTCCTATTACTTGTTTCTCCTACTTCCAATGTCCATCCCATTTGTCTTTCTAAGTGAAGGTCGATGCTCTTACCTCAGGTCCTCTTTCTTGTTTATCTATCTAAGTGGTTTCACTAGTAAGTTGAAAAGGGACTGTTTCTGACATGAACTCAATGGCTGGCTCTTTAACCTCCCCTGCCCCTGAGGGAGGAGCAGCCTTGCTAGGCCACAGAGGAGGACATTGCAGCCAGTCCTGAAGAGACCTGATAACCTAGGGTCAGATGAAAGGGGAAGATGTCTTCCTCTATCAGTGGACTTAGAGAGGGGCAGGGAGGAGATGAGGGAGGGATGGAGGGTGGGATTGGAAGGGAATGAGGGAGGGGGTTACAGCTGGGATACAAAATAAATAAACTGTTAACTAATATAAAAAAATAAAAGTTTAATTTAAAAAAAGAAGCTAAGCAAGAAGAAGAACCCAGGGTAAGATGATCAGTAAATTCAACACTTTTATGTCATATATTATTTAGATCTCACAGCATTTATTTTGTCTGCATTATTTCACTTAGCATGAAATCTTCCAAGTTCTGTCAATTAGCATCATTTATTTGTTTTGTGTACTTGAGCAATATTCCATCATAGCTATGCATGCATACTCATTTTATGTGTGTTCATGTATCAATAGTCAAGTAAGTTGTTTCTCTATCATTACTGCTTTAAATAATGCTGTAGTAATAAAACCACAAAAACATCTTTGGAATAGTAATTTCATCTTCTTTGGATATATAACCAAAAGCGGGGGTTTTGGATTCTTTCTAAATATTTTGAAGAAACTCTACTAAACTCTTTTGCAAATAAGCCTCACAAGTTTACTTTTCCATGTACAGGGTACAGAGATGACTTTTGCTTCACATCTTCATGGGCATTTGTAGTCTTGTGACTTTTCAGTAACAGCCATCCAAATGTGGGATGATGTGTTACAATGTTTTGATTTGCTTTCTCCTGATACTTAATAACCTGCCTCCAAGAAACGAATTTTATCCATTAGTCAACTCTGACATTTCGGGGGGAAAAAATATCTATTAGTCTTTGTCCACTTTTTCATTAGGTCATTTAGAAGAAGGAATGTTATTCTTGTTTTTCTGCATTGTACAGCACGCAGATGATATTTCATAATGTAAGGAAAGGAAGATGAGCATGTTACACTATTGATTATTAGTTGCATGGTGTAAAATAGGATCGAAGGGGTGAAAAATCCCACTAGATATAATAAAGCCAACCATCTATTCACTGTAATAAAAGACTTGACATTCATAAATCCCATCAAAGGTGATTCTATTACTAATTTGATTCCCTTCAGATACCACTGAAATCACATTTGGCTCAAGATCTTGCCCCAAAAGAGAGAACTGTTTCTTCTCTCTTATTCAACCAAATGAACTTTCATCATGAGTCACATTCCATCTTCATACTAATATCTTTGCTTCAGTGTTTCTCAAATAAAATCACTTGTTTTGTGGCTTGTATCAACCACATGCCCAGTACCAAACTAAGTGTAGCTTGATTATTAGTAGTTTTCCTTTTGTTCATCTTGCCTATTAGAACCAGAGATTAACTGGAATATGTAATGTGGTGCTTATGGATAACATTAAATGTATTTGTAATTCCATTTGTATAGGACAGACTTTTCATTGTTCAGTCTTGAGTCAAAGGTGCTTTCTTCCCCAGTACTAAACCCTATATCACAAAAGAATAAATAAAAATTACAAGCAACTAAAAGTTAGATGAAAATGCTACCATATCCTCTGAAAATATTTATATGTGCTATCTTTTAATTAAATTGGCAACTTCTCACCCAGAGGTCCATTTTGTCTTTATGAGACTATCTTCAGGGTATATAAGCCATTGTTTCTTGTACAAATTACAAAAAAATGCTTCTATTTTGTTTCTAAAAAATATTCAGATATTATGGCGATGAAAATGGTTGTTTTATAGGAACAGTAAATACTACATTTTAAATTTACTTGAGTTCAAAATAAAAGTTTCTCTAATATTGAATTCCTCTGTGTAGCTTTATGAGAAATGAAAGCACTGTGATAGGTGGTTTATGTGCAGATCTACTCCTTGATTGGAATGCATAGTCATGTTTTACTGGCAGGATCATCATTTCTATCACACAGAAAATGTGAAGGAGAGTGAGTGGCTTCCTATGAACATACAGGTTCCAGAAACAAAGAGCAAAAGATATGTTTAAGCATGCTCTATTGCTTCCAAATTCATGAGATTCCAAGGTGTTTCTTTTTTCTCCAGAGGTACAGAATACGGTAAAAAGTCAATCATGTGTTGTTATCTATATATTTATTTGTATTTTATAAATCTACTTCTAAATCTCTGAATTGATGTTAACTTTTTGAATATATTAACATTCATTTTTATTTTCTGACATTGAATACATATATCCTACACTTTATACTTAACAGGTCTATTACTTTCCTCATTGATAAATCTGGTTTCACGATTGAACCTAATACTCAGCCCAGTTGTTTCAACTTTTTGAACCAAATATCTTTTACTAGAAGAGTCTTCAAGGAATGTTCTGGTTTTAGTATTAGAATGATATATATTATTAGTTTTTCTTTACACAAATTATTTTAGATGTATTTGTTGAATATACACCATAATTGAACAGATATGTATAAAATTAAACAAAGTTCTAATTCCGGAGTAGGAATTGCTTTTTGAAATGAATGTTTTTAGAATTACCCTCAGCATGACTAGATATATACCTCAGGGATAAAACTAGAAAATAAATAGTACCTGTTGTAATTTCATTTCACTTGCTGTGATAAAATGCCCTGACAACTAACAACTTAGGGTATAAAAGGTTTATTTTAGCTCACAACTTCAGATTATAGTTCTTTACTGTGGAGAAGTTATAACAGCAGGATCTCGAGATAGCTAGTGAGATCACATGCACAGTCAAGAGCAAAGGAAAAATGAATGTGTCCATGCTTACCTGCTGGCTGGTATTCAGCTTGATTTTCCACTCTTTGACAAAACAAAACATCCTGCTTAGGGGATGGTGCTGCCCACAGTAATTCAGGTCTTCCCATGTCAATTAACTTAGTTAAGACAATCTACTACAGTCATACCCACAAGCCAACACAATGCAGACAAAGCTTCATAGAGATTCTCTTCCAGGGCAATTCAAGGTTGTGTCAATCTGACAATTAATGTTAGCTACACTAACTAATAAAGTTATAAGCAGTTCTGGAATTATAGATACATGTAAGAAACACCATAGAACCAAACAGTAAAATTGTTACACAGACATTCTAATTTCACTATATTAAATATATTTCTTTCTAAGGACTTAAAAAAATTACTTACTCCTACAGAATGAAATTAAAATAACTTTTAACAAAGAGCCTCCTCTATGAGTCAATTCAGAGACAAGAGCTTTAGAGATCATGTCTAGAAATTTTAGGAACTGCTTAAATTTTTCATTATTGGATAGAACTAGTCCTTGTTCAAAACCAAAAGAAAAATTGAGACAAAAATGTATAAGTGAGAAAAGAAAGAAACCAACTTAGAAGTATTGGTGACTCAATTATCAAAGTAACTAAGCATGAATTGTTTGACAGCAAAATGGTATGAAATCATGCTGACATGTACTAGAGTTAAATAACAGAAGTTCTATCTGTTGGGTAGATAGACACAAGTTTTCCTAATGGAAATAAAAATTAATATTCCTTATTCACACTATGGCCTTACTCGAAGTTATTGGAAACTCAAATTTTCTGCACAGTAAAGAATAATTCTCTTCTACTTTAAATTTATTGTTTCTATCATGTTGGAATTTATGAATACAGAATTGTTATATAAACTTGGAATTTTTCCAGATGCATATTTCTGAAAAAAATGTAATCTAAAAAAGGTATATCTCTACATACTTTTTCATAATAAACTCTAAGACATATTTTTGGTTGAAATGATACATTCTCGGGGAATTGTCTTCATCAAGAAAAGGTTTTTGGAAAAGGAGGAAACAAATATGCATAATGAAAAGGTGAACTATTGCTGAGCTACGTTTTCTTTTGACATATCAGAACTTAGACAATTGGGATTCTAAGAATCAGAGATGACTTATAAAAACAAGTTTTTGAAAAATATTTCAGATTTTTTGTTTATTATTATTTTTTTACAGTTTATTCACTTTATATCCCAGTTGTAGCCCCCTCCCTCGTCTCCTTCTGTTCCCACCTTCTGACTCTCTTCCTCCTCTATCTCTCTCCCCTAGTCCACTTATATGGGAAGTCCTCCTTGCCTACTGTCTGACTTTAGCCTATTAGGTCACATCAGGACTGCTTGCATCCTCCTCCGTTGTGGGCTGCTTAGGTCATCCCACCAGGGAGAAATGATCAAGGAGCAGGCAACCAAGTTCATGTCTGATTGTTCATAGCAGCTTTATTCATAATAGTCAGAATCTGGAAACAATCTAGATGTCCCTCAATCTAAAATTGTATACAGAAAGTGTGGTATACCTACACAATGGAATACTACTCAGCTATTTAAAAACAGGAAATCATGAAATTGGCAAACAAATGAATGGAACTAGAAAAGATTATCCTGAGTGAGGTAATCCAGAAGCAGAAGGACACACATGGTATATACTCACTTATAAGTGGATATTAGCCATATCATATAGGATAAAGATACTGAACTCTACAGATCTAAAGAAGCTAAACAACAGGAGGACCCTAGGGAACATGCTTAATTCTCATTCAGAAAGGCAAACAGGATAGACACAGGGAGTGGTAGAAGAGAGAGAACAGGATGAGAGCTTTCCACAGATGTTCTCTAAAAGACTCTACCCAGCAGGGGATGGAAGCAGATGCAGAGACTCACAGCCAAACTTTGGACTGAGTGCAAGGAGTCTAATGGAAAAGTTGGGAGATAGAAGGACCCGGAGAGGACAGGAGCCCCACAGAGACCAACAAAGACAAAAAAGTTAAGCTCAGGGGCTACTGCAGAGAGCACTGCAGTACATACATACATAGAGAGGACATAGACCCCTGCCCAGATGTAGCCCATAGACAGTTCAGTCTCCATGGGGGTTCCTTAGGAAGGGGAGAAGAAACAGACTCAGATATTGCAGTTCTTTTAATAATAATTAAAAAAACTAATGAAGACTGTTGATTTAATAAAAACCAGACATTTCTCTCCCTTTTCTCTCATGCCAGTGACCTTTCTGTCATGATGACAAATATATGATAATCATTTTGGCTCAAGGTTTAGAGATATTGTTCTACGGTCACTTGCTTTATATTTATGGTAGTGTAGTCATGAGAGAAGCATTGTAATGAAGACAGCCTATCTTCCTCATAGGCTCCTGTATGTTTGGCATGTTCAAGAGGAGAAGAAGAGATAGTTGCAGGAGCTGCATCCTGGTGTCATTTCAACAGTACACACCCCGTGCTCTAAAAGTTCCATGACTTCCCTATGTCTGTGAGCTGGGACCATGCCTTTCACACTCAGGCCTTCGGAGGACAGTTCAGAACCAAACTACGATTTTACTGTCTTATTTAGATTTAAAATATTCTGGAAGCTTCCATTTCAGTAGCAGTTGTATTTCACATTTCATTGCTACTACTATTTATTTAAACAAAAGTTTGTTTGTTTGTTTAGTGTATTTGTGAGTGTGTGTGTGTGTGTGTGGGTACTCCCATGCTATGGTGGAACTGGGTCTCTTTTTTCCAAACATGCAACTTCCAAGAATCAAACTCAGGTCATAGGACTTGATAGCTAATATTTTACCTACCAAGTCATCTGGCAAACCCTTTTTTCTTAGTATAACATGTTTTTTCTTTCATTTTTGAAAGGGCATATGCTCTGTGTGTGTGTTGGGGATGCATTCTCTACGTGCCATAGGGCAAAGATGGAGAACAGAAGACGTCCACAGGTGTTGGTTTTCAGGCTCCACTTTGAGACTGACTCTTTTTACCATTGACTGCTTCACAACCAGCCTAGCCATCCTGTGAACCTCCAGGCATTCTCTTATTTCCACCTCCCATCTTTCAGTGGGAGGGAGGAAGGCTGGCACATGGCTATGATGTTTGGCTTTGTGAGAGTTCTGGGGAATCCAGCTCAGGTCCTCACACATACGCAGACAGCATTTTACCTACTGAGCCAGCTTTCCAGCCCTGTTTGTTCTTTTGCCCTCCCAATCCTTTGTTTCCAAGTGTAGAGTGATTTAATAGCCAGGAGACTGTTTGGAGACAAAAATGATGTTATTTTTAGATGAAAGAGGTAGGCATTACCGAATTTGTGCTTTTCTTCTTTGTCAGTTTTCCACCGCCGTGTAATTGCTTTTAATCATGTGCACTTGCACTGTGTGACGTACATGAAAATTGCTAAGTAGCATTGCAGATTTAACAAATTAACCCCTATCAGTGAATGAGCAATGGAGTTGATAAGGTTTCCTTGGGTATGATAACAGCTGACCCCCTAAAAACTGTGTCCTTACCAAACTAACTGCTTGGTGCTTCCTGCATCAATTTAAAGAATCTCCCATGTGTAACAAAAAAAAAAAAAAAGATAGTCAAAGTGTGGTTAACTTCTTTTGTACTACATTATTTTAAATGTAATGTAAGGTGGTGAATTTTCTGAAAATGAAACTTTCATTAGACAAAAACGTAACGTTCTTAATGTCCCTGTCAAGCACAGTGTGAACATCTGGATTCTAAAAAGACATTCTTATCCAGACACTCTGTTTCATCTGCGCGGGTGGGATGTGCCAAGCAAGTTAAGCAGTGAGGAAGCTACAGTGAAATGCAGAGGAATCAGAGAAGCCTTTTGTAAGCTTTTCAAAACTGAGGACTATTAGTTTAATAATTGGAGTGCCGAGGTTGCCGACATATGCTTTATTTCTGAGACTGCTAATAATTTTATAAAGCAATAAATCCCCAGGACATCCAGGGTTCAGGATACTCCATAACTGACACCTGATGGCTAGAAAGTTCCCATGCCCTTTTCAGTTAAATTATAACAGGGAGATAAATAAGAAAAAAATGATTGTTTAATGCTATCCTTTCTCTGGAAAATAGCATAGACATTTCAGAAAGAAGAGAAAACCATAATTCTGGGAATGGGAAAACATAAGTCATTTCCTTAAGAGGTATAGATGTTTGGGTTCATTAGCTTTGTTTTAGAACAAGGATGCTGTCACAAGTAATACCGTTTTGATGAAAGTAGAGCAAGCAATCTGTCTTTTTGATGTGAGCTCCAGTGCAGGCTTGCGCACAGCAGGCAACGTCTTCTGCGTTATTCTGTTTAGATGTACTCTTGGAATTGTATAACATGCGGCTTTCAGGGTATTGCAGAAGGTTCTGTGGTACTTGCTCTGCTCTTGTACAAAATCAAGAGTGTTTTACATAATACACCTAAGCCTTGGCCACAGAGGTTGGTAGTTCAGCAAAAAGAACGAGGAAAACTGTGGAGGGGCTGACAGGCATTGACCTCAGGAAATGTTTTAAATAAAGCCTTAGGATGCTTAAGGATTGTTGCGTTTAAAGTATTCCTCACTCAAGATGTGTCTTTCTGCACCAGGGGGGGTGCAGCCTTGTGAGGCCACAGAGGATGATGGTGCAGCCAGCCCTGATGAGACCTGATAGGTTAGGGTCAGATAGAAGGGGAGAAGGTCCTCCCCTATCAGTAGACTAGGGGAGCGGCAGCGGCATAGGGGAAGAAGAGGGTGGGTGGGAGGGACTGGGAGGAGATAGCTGCAGCCAGGCTACAAAGGGAATAAATTGAAAGAAAGAAAGAAAGAAAGAAAGAAAGAAAGAAAGAAAGAAAGAAAGAAAGAAAGAAAGAAAGAAAGAAATGAATGATTGGTATATTCTAGAAAGCACAAGTTGTAAATTGTGATTAGTGCCAAGTCTAACATGACTCCAGCAACCGACCAGAGTTGGTAGAGAGAAAATGAAGAAAAGGCAGATTCAGGTACAGAGACCTGGGATTGGTCGTTCAGTCTCTGCGTTGGAGAAAGGACAGTAGCCTGGAGGCTCTTCCTGTTTATTATATACAGCTGAACCAGAAGGTAGGGTTAATACATAAGGATAAACAAGGAAGAGGGGTTCTGGATCGAAGAGGAAGCCTTAGCTGAAACTGATCCTACAGTTTTTCAGGCTGTAAACACCTGAAAGCATTGGTGGACATTTTTCTTTGCTTTTCCTCCATAGGTCTGAGGCTCTAGAGTCCTTGGCATTTTTTTCCACTTGTGTCTCTCAGGGCTTTCTCATATTAGAAGCCAGGCAAAAGACTTTTATTTATTTATTTATTCTACAAACAGTTATAGTTAGAAGAAAAATACCATTTTGTATTAGGTTGCCTTATTTAGCCTTGTTCACCTTATATTATTTTATCTTGTTTTGCACTAGTTATGAGTCATCTCTTGGAGTCCTGCTCCTGTTTCAAGAGGAAACACATTCGGAGTGGATGTTTGGAAAGAGGAAGTGGGTTGATATGAGAGGAGTGGAGGGAGGGCAAACTGGAATTGGGATGCACTGTATGAGAAGATCTATTTTCAATTAAATAAAAATTAATTGATATCTTAAAAAAAGAAAGAAGAACGATGACCCAATAATTATCCATAGGTGACCAGTAATAAAAGAGCCATTTTTTTTCCTCTGACAAACACTAAGTAAAGGCAAATTGGAGAGAAAAATGTTTATTTGGCTTTATACTTCCATATCAGTCCATGACAAAAGAAAGTCAGGGTAAGAACTTGTAACATAAAAATTAAGGAACCCTACTTACAAGCTTGCCCTCTTCCCCGTGGAAGCCAGGCCCATCTGCCTAGGAATGGTGTCTCTCACAGTGAGCTGGGCCTCTCACATCAGTCATCAATAGAGAGGACCTTTCATGCACATGGATAAAGTCCTGTCTAGTAAACACTGTTCTTAAATTAAAGCTCTCTTTTCCCAGATGATTCAAAGCTTTTTTCAGCGTCACAAAAACAACTCTAGCTAGAACAGAAGGTCAGCCACCAGCAGACATGATGAAGCCTTGAAGTAAAGAGCATCAGGCAAGATAGACTATTATGCCGTATGTATCATGGTAGAACCTTGAAAGGAAACGTCCCTTAAAATTTTTGAGATGTTCTGACTCTTAAAATTTTTATGGGAGGGAGATTGGAAATGTTCATATCTTGTCATCTAGCCTGGCCGAAGCCCACTTGTCCTATTGGCACAAGGTAGGACACAAGCTTAGGTTGAGCCGCAAGGGGGATGGGAGACCACAGCACAGATACTTTCTTATCAGCTGTCCCAGAGAGCTGGAGGGGTGTGTTATCTGAGAGAGGGAGTAGGAAGTAAGAGAGTCTGTGATCTAACAGTTACTTTGAACAATAGGATTTGATCATATTTGCTGTAGTCTATAAAAAATATTAGATTTCTTTAAGACTATATAGCTAAATGTATTAAATTCAATCAAACAGTTAAGAGTTATGACTTTCTCATTCTACCAGAAATCAAATATTCTGAGATACCAGCTGAAAGACTATGTGCCCTCAGACTCATCTGATTTACATAACACATTAAAATTATTATTTAAGGAAATTGGATGAAAGGTTACTTGAAGCAATTAGTTTTATAATAAAATCTTTCAAGTGAGAAAATAACACTATATTTCTCCATGGAAAGTTATTACAAAGCTTTGGCACCCTTCTGCCCAAAGTAATTTATGCTATATTAGAGACACATACCCACAGACACACACAAAACTGAGATTCCTATCAAGATTAACTTCAAAGTTAAGACCTCAGGTACTAGATTTAAATTACTAATAAAGCCCTGAAAATATGTAGCAGCACAGGTGCCATAAAATAATCACAGTTAATGTCTATTATATAAATGTATGTATGCATATATCTGTCTTTTTAGTGCCTATAATGTGGCAGGATTTTCTATTAGCCTGAGCTACATCAGGAATTTAAAAGACCTTTTGGTATTTACATCTTAGAATAGAAACTGAATGTTAGAAGCAAGTAAATCATTATAGAGCAAAGAAATTGTGTATAGGTAGTACATAGGGTGAGAGCTAGAGAAAGCAGAGAGAAGAGTTTGCAATTTTACACAGATTGATCAGAAACCACGTAACAAACAGGTGACATTTTGGAAAAGAGCAAAGGAGTTGATGGATTAATTGAGCAGGCATTCAGAGGAAAGGCTTTCCAGACAGACACAACATTCATGCAAAAACCCCAAATTAGGGTATACAGTCAAAAGTTAAAAGGATAGAGCAACACTGCAGCTAACAGGAGTAGCAATGAGTCTAGTTGAGGAGGTCTCAAAGGTACTAGAAAGACACTGGCCTGAATTTTCAGTACATTGTGGAATCATTTGGAAGGTTTTAAACAAAATAAAATAGCACTGTATGCTTATATTCCTCAAAGTTCATGTGTACTTTTTTACTGAGAGCCAACTTGAGGGTCCTCTTCAGGTGGCTCTAATGGTGATAAAAATTAGAAATAATGCTTGAAGGTAGCATGGGGTATTGGGAAATATATTATGAAATGTTTGAAAGAGTTTAGAAAGAAATCAAAGATTAGACCTGGGACTTGAAGTGAAAAGTGAACATGACTCCAAGATGTCTTCCTTGAACAAATAAAAGGCTCAACTGACATGAGAAATGGTTGGGGAGTGGAAAGGCTTAGAAAGCAGGAAGGTTGTTTTGATGTCTTTTTGGCAGATGTCTTAAAGACATCTGAGGGGAGATACTGAGTAGATATAAATCTGAACTCATGAAAATAGACTTGAGCAAGACAAAAGTTCACAGCAGTAATATGTCAATTGAAAGAGGTTCAAGTTTAGTATTCACAACAACACAGTTGTTGTGCAGGTGCAGTGCAGTTTTTAAATATTCCACTATTTATTGTAAGGCTATTTATTATATTTATTATAAAACATAGCCCATTCGGTGTTCCTGTCGGTATGTTCTTGTAAAAATGTCCTTGATAAATTAACCTTTAAGCTTTACAGCCCTGCCATTGAGCAGTCAGGGTAAAAATATATGTAACAGCTAAAATCAAAAGAATACACTGTGAGCTCCCTCTGCTGTTGCTAGACATCTACTAACCTAGAAAACTAGCAAATACTCATGAGTCCTGCAGAGTCACCAGACAGTCAAAGGAAAAATCAACGATGGAAATCAGACATGAAATTGATCTGTAAATTGTGTTGAAATCACAGGATCTCTTGTTTCTTCTATTTTAAGTTAAAATTATATTAAGACAGTCTGATAAACATGGGTGTGCAAGACGCTCTGAGAACTTAGAAGCAGTCTTTCCATTTGCATTTAAAATGGAACACAGTTGCTTATTTATCAACAAAACAATCCATCATCCATACATTAAGCAAATCAGGGTAGAAAATCTTTACTTTTTTTATTTAAATCATGAATACAGAGCCTTTTCAAAAGACTGCAATATTTTCACTAAAATGTAAATGTTATTAGCTAGTAACTACCAGGAGGAGTGGTTAATATCTGATAAGTAAACTGATAGTTAATTAATAAGTGAAAGTGAACATATTATAATCTTTGACTGAAAGAATTAAATCTTAGCTGAATGACCTCCTTGATTAATGTAGACACGCATCTATTTAAAATTTATATATTTTTAAATTAATTACAATTTTTAAATTTTTTATCGCAGCTGTAGCCCCCTCCCTATTCCCCTCAAAACTCCACCCTTCCTCATTCTTCTCCTCCCATATACCTTCTCCAGTCCACTGATAGGGGAGGTCCTCCTCCCCTTTCGTCTGACCCTAGACTGTCAAGTCTCATTAGGACTGGCTGCATTACCTTCCTCTGTGGCCTAGGAAGGCTGTTCCCCCTCAGGGAGAGGTGACCAAAGAGCCAGCCAATGAGATCATGTCAGAGATAGCCACTGTTCCCCTTACTAGGACACCCACTTAGACACTGAGCTGACATGGGCAACATCTGAGCAAGGGTTCTCGGTTTTCTCCATGTGTGGTCCTTGGTTGGAGTATTAGTTTCGGAAAAGACCCCTGGGCCCAGATTTTGTAGTTCTATTGCTCTCCTTATGGAGCTCCTGTCCCCTCCAGGTTTCTCTATCTCCCCTTTCTTTCATAAGATTCCCTGCACTCTGCCCAAAGTTTGGATATGAGCCTCAGCATTTGCCTTGATACACTGCTGGGTAGAATCTTTCAGAGGCCCTCTGTGGTAGGCTCCTGTCCTGTTCCCTGTTTTCTCCCTCTTCTGATGCCCATCCCATTTTCCTTTTTGAATGAGGATTGGTCATCTTACCCAGGATCCTCCTTCTTGCATAACTTCTTTAGGTGTACAGATATCAGTATGCTTATCCTATATTTTATGTCTAATATTCACTTATAAGTGAGTATATACCATGTGTGTCTTTCTGCTTCTGGGATATCTCACTCAGGATGATCTTTTCTAGTTCCTACCATTTGCCTGCAAATTTCATGATCTCCTTATTTTTCATTGCTGAGTAGTATTCTATTGTGTAAATGTTCCACAATTTCTGTATCCATTCCCTTGTTGAGGAAACCGGCATAGAAACAGAATGGTGGATCAATGGAACCGAGCTGATGACCCAGTAATAAACCTACACACCTATGAATACTTGATTTTTGACAAAGAAGCTGAAACCATACAATGGAAAAAAAAAAAAAAGACAGCATCTTCAACAAATGGTTCTGTCTAACTGGATGTCTACATATAGAAAAATGCAAATAGATCCATACTTATCACCATGCACAAAACTAAAATCCAAGTGGATTAAAGACCTAAACATAAAACAAAACACCCTAAATCTGTTAGAAGAAAAGTGGGGAAGAACCTAGAACTCATTGGCACAAGAGACAAGTTCTTGAACAGAACATCAACAGCACAGGCTCTAAGAGCAATAATCAATAAATGATACCGCATGAAACTGAAAAGCTTCTATAAAGCAAATGACCCTGTCATCAGAACAAAATGACAGTCTACAGATTGGGAAAGGATCTTTACCAACCCTACATCTGACAGAGGTCTAATATCCAGAATATATAAAGAACTCATGAAGTTAAACACCAACAAACCAAGTAAACCAATTTAAAAAATGGTGTACAGAGCTAAACAGATTATTCTCAGTCGAAGAATATCAACTGGCAGAGAAACACTTAAAGAAATGCTCAATATCCTTAGTCATAAGGGGAATGCAAATCACAGCAACCCTGAGATTTTACCTTACACTCATCAGAATGGCTAAGATCAAAATCTCAAGTGACAACACATGCTGGAGAGGATGTGGAGAAAGGGGAACCCTCCTCCATTGCTGATGGGAATGTAAACTTGTACAACCACTTTGAAAATCAGTCTGGCACTTTCTCAGAAAATTAGGAACAGTGATTCCTCAAAATCCAGCTATACCACTCCTAGGCATATATCCAAAATATGCTCAAGTATACAACAAGGGCATTTGCTCAACCATGTTTGTAGCAGCTTTACTTGTAATAGCCAGAAGCTGGAAACAACCCAGAAGTCCCTCAGCGGAGGAATGGATACAGAAATTGTGGTACATTTACACAGTGGAATGCTACTTAATTAAAAACAAGGAAATCATGAAATTTTCAGGAAATGGTGGGAACTAGAAAAAAACATCCTGAATGAGGTGTCCCAGGAGCAGAAAGACACACATGGGATATACTTAGCCATATAATATTGGACAAACATACTAAAATCTATACGCCTAAAGAAGCTGGACAACAAGGAGACCCCTAGAAAAGATTCTCAATCTTCATTCAGAAGGGCCAACAGGGTAGACATCTGAAGCTGTGTGGAAGTTTTACTGGAATATTTAATGGAGACAGGTTTCAGAGTGAAAAGAGGTAGATAGTAAGAAGGAGCCAGAAATACAGAAATATTGCCAAGATTTGTTTGAGGCCAACAGAGCAATTCAGTCAGAAGCTGAAAGAGAAGCCAGATGAAATCAGTCATATAGGAGATAAGTTTGGGTCAGAACATCTGAATTGAACCATCCAGTGAGAGTTCAGAAAGAATTAAAAATGGCAGGTTGATTCAGCAGTAAGTCTTGGAGACTGAAACAGTCTAGGTCTAGCAGATGGAGGCTGGAAGCCGAAATGTTTAAGGTTCTGGTTACAGTAGATTATCTTGCATGGAGGCTGGAGGCTTCCAGGATTAGGCCTAGGGACGTCTAGAACAGAGAAAGAAACATTCTGGGCTCAACTAAAGCCATCTATTCACACAGTTTGAGTAAAGCTCGCATCTCATTTCTTCATCAGAGGAAAAAACAAATAACTTTTATACATCATGGTAAGAAAGCATATTATGATAGTATGTTGTATGCATGGCAGCCAGGGCAGCCATCCAAGAAAGAGCCAATATCCTCAACCGCAGACATGAAACAGAGAGAACAACCTGGAAATGATGTGAATATTTAAACTCCCAAAAACTGCATCGATGTGCTTTCCCCAGCGACATTCTACCTCCTAAACTTTCCCAAACAGTACCACCAGCTGGGAACCAAATGTTCACATGTAGGAGGCTGTGGAAGACTCACTTAAACCACCACACCTGGCTATGAAAAGAAACTAATAGTTAGAAAGATCCACCACACAGTGCAAAAATTATAGTTTTTTCACATAATTAAAGGAAAACAAAATACTACCACGTGCTAATGACTTGTCATTGCTTTAGAAGAAAAGGAAATGGCAGCTCCCTGATTAAATGTCCCATTATTTATATTAAAATTCTATTAATTCATTAACATGAGGTGGTTTTCTCTTTTGTGATCTTTACATAAAAGTGACATGTAACTTTGGAGATTTGGAGAGTAGGGCTGAATATTATTCAGCTATATGTCAGTCAAGTGCCCATCCAATTCCAGAGCAATGAAAAGACACAAGTCAATGGGAAAGTCTCTGAAGGGAAACAGAAACGATGGAGAGAAAAATTACCCAGGGAAAGAGATCCGCCTGGCATTTGGGGCTGCAGGAGGTTAAGTAAATAGATCATAAACTGTAATTGCTAACCTCAATTCCTCAGGTACACATGGACTTATTTTATACAGACTGTATGGTATCCTAACATGGACCGCAAGAAATATTTGTTGGAAACATTTTTCTAAATACATGTTCTTATTAGAGTCCTGGCCCTATAGCATGGAGAAGAATAGATTTGGAAAATGCAAGGTAAACAAGACAGCTTAGAAAAATCTTGTAATAATTGTTAAAATAGGTTCAGTACCTCTTCTCCTACACCTTGAGAAAAACCTTAAAAGAGAAAAAAAAAATTGTGTGTGACGTCTAGAAAATCATAGGTTTAGAAGATCAGTGAGACAGGTTCATGATATGAGAAGATGTGTAGACTGTATTCATTAGGAATTACAAAGGAATAGAGGAGAAAAAAAAAGGGATTGACAGAGGGGCTAAATGGACTCAACTTTGAATCATTGGAAATTGCCAAGTGAAAATGAAGGGTTATTAGTTGTACCTAAAACCTATAGGTTAGGAGCATAAACAGTCTCTTAATGCCATAGTTTTAAATTAAGTTCAACTATGTTAATTCGTTGTTGAGATCATTAAAATAAGTGCCAATTTGATATCATAAGACACTTTTAGGGGTTCTCAAGAATGCCAGTTTTTGCCATCATGAACCTATCCTTATTTGTTGTAATTTTTAAGGGCTTTAGATTTCATATCTTATCTTTTACTCAGACTCCTTACATCTTAACGAACTATCTTTTCACCTTTTTAAAATTAATGAATGTTTCAAAGTGTTGCATAGTCTCTTTGCAAAGCAAGAGCAGCAGCATCTAGACTTGTATTTATTTCTAGAATGTTGACATTATCAATCCATCCTTGAAGGAAACAATTCATCTAGACTCAATTCATAAGATAGAGATATAATTAAATGTCAGTCAAGTTTTACAAGTACTGAGCTGAAGTAGTTGTTTGGAATCACTTAAGAGACAAGCCTCCAGGTACATCAGTAATCTCCAGGTACATCTCTAAGTTTGTCTGTGATCAGTGTATTAATTACATCAACTGCTGTGGGAAGAATGGGCTAAAAGTCACCTACTTGAAGACAGATCTCTCTCTCTCTATATATATATATAGAGAGAGATAAATTATAAATTATAAATATATAATTGATATATATAATATACAATATATCAATAACATTGTTTTTGTTCAAGCCATTGATCCAAGCCATGGATTTTAAGAAACCTATGTTAGTCAGTGTTCTGTTACTGTAACAAACACCTAATCAAATCAACTCTTAAGAGGAAATGGCTTGTTCTGGATCACAGTTTCATAGAATGCAGTCCATGATCCTCTATAGAAATGCCACACATCACGACTAGAACATGAGGCAGAAAAAGACAGCCAGAGAGAAACCATTAATGTCCTGATTGAAGACATGTTCTCCAATGAAAAGGCTAAAATCATATCTTTGATAATTAGAGATGTCAAGAACAGCATTGTGTTCAAAAGTCTTAAAGTATTTGACAACAGTTACTTCACTGTGCAGAATAAAATTAGTTTATGTTGTGCTTAAAAATGAACCAATTTGCATATACATTTTTACTAACAAGAATACCTTCAAGTAATATCTTCATACCTGTGGTTTGATTTACATGCTAAAATTCTCATTCACTCAAGTGTGTGTTCAGGGACTCTGGTAGAGTTAAAGAGTTGTACATCCGTCACCACAAACCACATTTCTAACATTTGCACACCCTGTTATCATTGCTGAGTCACTTCTTTCTACTGCTAGCAGTCCCACTTTCTTTGGGGCTTTATGTGTCTATGGCCTTACTTTCTCTGGATATTTTATGCTAACGGTTTATGCAATACAGTACTGGATCTTTCCCACCTGGCTTCTTTCATGTGTCATAAGTGTTAGGACTATTTGTTGTGTTTCTAATAGTCTTTGTGTTCCTTTAGTAGATAACATCCCTAATAGGTCACCCACATTAATTGATCTATTCATCAGATCATGGACATTTGAATTGTTTATAATATTTTATGTCTTGCCAATTACTCTACTATAAATCATCTTTTATAAGTCCATATTTGAAAATAGTGCTTTTAATTTTCTCAGGTAGATACCTATAAGTGAAATTATTGGATTATCTGATAGATTTACAGTTACCTATTGAAGAAACTGCCAGAATGTTTCTAAAATGATTGCCCTATATTACATTTCCACCAGCAAAGAGTTAGTGTTTTGATATAGACTGTATCTCAAATGCCTCTCAAAGACTTCAGTGCCAAAGGCTTGATTAGTTTCTACAATGCTGCTCCTGGGAGGTAGCAGAAACTTTAGGTCATTGTCATTGGAGACATATCTTCAAGCAGGATGCTTGTTTTTCTCTCCTGCTGTTTTGTTCCATCTCATGTTCTAGTCGTGATGTGCTGCCTTTCTATAAAGTATTGTGAACTGCAGCCTCTGAAACTTAGAACAAGCAATTCCCTCTTAAGAGCTGATTTTTATCAGATTTTTGTTATAATTACAGAATGCTGACTAACACAGGGTGATTAAAATCACTGGATCTCAGTCACAATTTGAATTTCAAGCAGTGATAAATTATAGATCCTTAGAACTCATGACTTTGTACTTCCATAACCAGTATCATTCTACCTTTAGCCTTTGAAGGCCAGTTTTTTTTTTTCAGAGTTGTTATTTTCTGCATGCACAACTTCCTATGTAAATCAGGGTTGGAATATCAAATATAAGAATTGTGTAGCTGTAGGCATTTTCAGATTCTAGATTAAGGAAGTGCTTTGTGATAATTAGTCACATCTGGCAGGCCACTTACATCATTGCACATGTTTAGAGAAATAAGTAGCTTGAAAGATCAGCAAAAGAATTTTGCCTTCTGGCCACATTTCAAGAGAGTACATTTCTAAACAAGTAAAATATATTTTAGAACTATGTTCATAGTGTCGTATTTTCCCTAAAATAAAGTCAGCATTATACATCTGATTTTGCAGTCAAGATCTGGGAAAATGTGTATAGTGAGCAAGACAGAAATATCATTTAAATAAATCTGCTACCTGAAATATCAGGGTCACCTTGAGGTAAATTACATCAGATTGTCATTGTTTAATTATAGTTTTTTTTAATCTTTGTTACTTATACTATAACAAGATTTATGATATCATCTTTAATAATAATATTTCTGCATTTGTATTCCAACAGATATATGGAAATCACTCTAAATTCTTAAATTATGACTGAATATGAATATGAATATTAAATGCTAGCAATCCTCAAAATTTTTAAAAATTACAATTTAAATGTTTTATTTTTTTAATGTTTGTTGAACAATGTGAAATAATTTAAATCTGTCTTTAGTAATTATGTGTAATAAAATAAGAAAATATAATTCTGTTATAGATAATAATGGAAAGGGTGTAGAAGGAATCCTGTGAAACAGTGAAAATTACATTCAAGAAGAACTAAGAAAACTAAGCCCGGGCAATAATTTTCATTTCCTATTTACTTTTTTGTATATGTCCATTAAATAAGTACATGATGCCAGATGCTAGGAAAGATACTAAAAGTATATGCAATATAAAGAGATACTTTTGCTCACATTCTAAAAGTAATTGTCTAGCATTAACAAGGAAATAAAATGTAGTATAAAACAACACAATTAACTTATGCACAACGCTATAAAGGTACCAAGGAACTTAAGCCCTTGAGGGAGTCAAGTAAAAAACTCCAACTTGAGACTAATGACGACCTACAGAGCAATATTTATGTGTCGGGATAGTATTTGGTAGTCCTGGTAATTAGTGATACCTACTGAAGAACATACATAGGAACAGTTCAGAATTATTAAGTATATGGGTTAATTATTACATGGCTTTACATTTTTACATAGCACTCTATAGCTCATGGTATTTTATTTATTTATAGAAATGGTGTCTTATTATTTTGCATAATAAGTTTTTATGTGGATATCTGGATATGTAATGTAGGTATGCAAATCATATGTTTACTTATAATAAATCATTAAAATCATTTTAAAACAATTATTTGGGTTTGGTTTACATAAAATTTTACCATTTATTAAAGATGGCAGCAAATTAGCATACTAATATATATACATATATATATGATTAAATATTGGTTGAATATTTGGTGTTGCACAATTTAAAGTTTTTCAGAGTTGATTGATATTTTTATTTATAATTATCAATACCTGGGAATACTATTTAATATAAATAGGTAGCACAAAATGGAAGTACATGTTATACAATTTCAGAGAAATTAAAAGTTCTATCCTAATCCCAAACCAAATTTTACTTAATGATTCTTCATGAAAGCCTAGTCAGCAACTAAAAAGAGTAATTGTGAAAATCAAATATTTTAATGTGATAAGGTCCAAACAAGCATCAATTTGATGTAAAAGCATTGGAAGTATTTTCTTTTTGCAAGTAAAACATTAGGTTTTCTTATAGACAATCACTTTTTTTAGTTTTGGAGTTTTTTCACAATTTATTTATTATATATCCCAATTGAAGCCCCCTCCCACAACTTCGCCAGTCCCATCCTCCTTCCCTCTTGCTCCCATCCCCTTCCCCTAGGCCACTGAAAGGGGGAGTTCTCCACTTTTGCCATCTGCCCATAGCTTGTTAAGTTTTATCAGGACTGCCCGGATCCTCTTCTGTGGCCTGGCAAGGCTGCATCACCTTGTGATCCAAGAGCAGTGATCACCAAGTGATCAAAGAGCAGTCAACTGAGTTCATGATAGAGGCATTCCCTGATCAAATCACTCAGAGATCCACATGGACACTGAGCTGCCAATGCACCACATCTGAGCAGAGGGTCTAGGTCCTCTCCATGCATGGTTCTTGGTTGGTGTATCAGTCTCTGCAGGAACCCCTGGACTCAGATGTCTTAGTTTTGTTGATTTCCTTGAGGGGCTCCTGTCCCCTCTATGTCTCTCTAACCGCACTCCTCTCTTCCTCCATAAGACTCCCTGTGCTCTGCCCAAAGTCTGGCCCTGGGTCTCAGCATCTGATCTATCCCCTTCTTGGGTGAATCCTTTCAGAGGACCCACTATAGAAGGCTCCCATACTGTTTCCTCTTTTCCACCTCTTCTGATTTCTATTGTGTTTGCCATTCTGAATGAGATTTAAGTATCCTCCTCTACAATAGAAGACAAATGCAACTTACAGCATACATTAGTCAATGATCTGAGCTCAGGTGTTTCAGGCAATGTTGCTTGGTTTTATGTGGCATAACAGCATGCTCAGGATAAAGAACACCATTTATCTTCAGCACCAAGGATGTCAGAAGTCACATGATATAGCTCATTTTCATTATGAATTTTATTTTTAATTATTGTTGGTCATTGAACATTCAGAAATCTTTTCTTGTGATCAAAATTTTTCAAGTTATATGAATCCATATGGGTTAAGCAATCCAAAACCAACTTTATTAAATAAACTTTTATGCACAAAAGTTTATATATGTGTACATACAGTGCAAAGTCTACCTATACATACCACTTGATTGTTAGATACTTATCTGGCTTATTTTAAAACTCCTGAGAATGTTCTGTAGCCTGACTATCAATAGATAGTCACCACTCACACTATGTAAACTAGTGTGCTTAGAAAAACAGTCAGCATAGGTCTGTGTATAGATCAGAGTGCAGCATCTAAATAGTGTTAAAGAACAGCAAAAATAAAAACGTATAATTTATAGAACCTGAAAATTGATTATACAGTTTGGCATTTTTATCTAAGAACAAGGAAATGCAGTAATGTTTTAAAAAAAGGAATGTAATTTTCTAGTCTGAGTATTTATTAAGAAGCTACATTTGACTACTGGGTGGAGATGAAACGGGGGAAAAAAAAGTTGGAAAAACAAGAGGTAAAAGGGTTTCTTGTTTAAGCATCCTGAATTAGAAGCAATGAATGCAGAAAATAAAGGAGAATTTTTGAGATTGAATAGATAGAAATGAATGGCTCATTACATGTAAGTGAAGAGACCAAAGTCCCTTCAAAACTCAGCTACTTGATTCATGATGTTTCATATGCTAACTAGAATGTGGCCATGAGAAAATAATGTGTATTTTAGAAAATAAGATTATATAGTTTAGAAGTTGCAGGTCTCAGACTCCCAGAGAATATGGCTGGGAGGTGTTCACTATGTGGTTATGCATTCATGGTTCTGGGGCTCAAGAGAAATATGTAGGTTAGATTTGCAGTGTTAAATTTTTCATCATTGTAATGACAAGTTTAAAGATATGAAATGCATAATTTTTTATACAGTAAGGTTGACTTTCTCAAATGCTATAAAATTCCCAAGTTATTGAGAATTATACCTATAGACTTTGCAATGTCAATTATTCTGTGATGTATGAAATAGCGAAGGACCTGAGACATCTTGATGTGGGTTAACCATGTGAGGTTTGGCTACACCTGGCCAGCTCCTGAAAACGAAAATAAAGCTGCTTCTACGGATTTTTCCTTTGAATGTGATTTAACCACAGCTTTGAATGTTCGTTACACTTTGGAAGTACTGGTTTAAGAATAAAGATATTTGCTCCAATTATACAAGTAGTTTCCTCCTCTATCGCATTATCTTATTTACATTCATATTTCTTTGCTAAGACATTATGACCAAGGCAACTTATATAAAAAAGAATTTATTTTTTGCTTATCATTTCAGTGGATTAGAACCATGGCAAACCATCACATGGGAACAATGCATCAGGCAGGCATGGTGCTAGAGCAGGAAATGAGAATTCACATCTTGATAACAAGGCATAGACAACTAACTAAAAATGGTGTGGTCTTTTGAAACCATGGAGCCCAATGCTCGCTGACACATCTCTTCCAGCACGGCCAGACCTCCTAATCCTTCCCAAAAAGTTCCATCAAGTAGAGACCAAGTATTAAAAAATATGAGTCTATGAGGGCCACATTAATGTTATGTTATTTTCTGTTAATTATGAATTTTCAGTTGGTATAACTCCTGGAGTAAGAGACTAGTGTTTTCTCTAATAATTAACTAGAATGCTGAAAATTTGGCAATGCTCAATTAATACACAGCTGTTGGTACCTTGACTAAAATCAGAAAAATATTTTAAGTTATTGATCCAATTGATATAAGACAATAATTAAGAGATAAATTAGTGATAAACAGCCACAATTTCTTCAGGAAAGTGTGAACATATTAACATTTATTTATTGATTTTCACATTTAAAGACTTTTATTAGTGTCTCAACAAAGTAAACCCTGTGCCACTTAATGAACTCAGTGTAACCCCCCCCCAATGATAACACTCCTTAATTTTAAGAAGAAAAATCCTATTTTTATTAAAATAATCAGATACATAAGGAGTTGTAAGAATAGGGTAGAGAGGAGCCACGAGCTGGCTTGGAGGAGAGGCCCTTGCCAACACACCTGGCAAACTGAGTATGTTCCTCAGGATCCACAGGATGAGAGAAACTCTCCCAGAGTTGTCCTCAGAATTCCACACGTGTGCTGGAAGCATGTGCACATGCACAATAACACTAAAAATTTTGTAATTAAAAATTGCATAGATGGGGGCTGGAGAAATGGATCCAGCTAGATAAGAGCACTTGCTGGTCTCCCAGAGGACCCAAGTTCAGTTTTCAGCACCCAGGTTGAGAGGCTCACAACCACCTGCAACTCTAGCTCCAGGAGCTAACACCTTTCCCTGGCTTCTTTGGGCATCTGTGCACATACCATACATATACGCACACACAGACAATGGAAATAAATAAACATAAACCTTAAAAAAAGCCCCAGAGAGGTTAAGAATGATAAACCAATTCCTCCAGTGATTACATACTGCATAATATCAAAACCAGGAAAGTAACACAGGTATATGTGTGTGCCTATGTCACACACCATTGCATATGTATCTTTGTATAAACACGGCACCAATCAAGAAAAGAAACTGTCCATTAAACCAAGGATCTCTCTCCTTTCATCTATAAATAGTCACAGCAGCTCCCATAACTAATTGGAAAACACCAATATGCTCCATAATACTGTGACTTTGAAAATGCAACAAAAATGGAGTCAACAACATATAAATTCTGATATATTTCTGTCTTTCAAGAGTTTAAATTCTGTCCTTGTGGGGCTCTTCTCCTTTACAGGTCATAATAACTCCCCCTTCTTTCATATGATTCCCTGCACTATGCCCAAGGTTTGGTTATGAGACTCAGTATCTGCTTTGATACACTGCTAGGTAGAGACTTTCAGAGGCCCTCAGTGGTCAGCTCCTGTCCTGTTTCTTAAATATATCTGGGCACAGGGGTCTTTTGTGAGACTGTTTCTCCAACCAAGGACCATGTATAGATATAACCTAGAACCCCTGCTCACATGTAGCCCATGGTAGCTCAGTATCCAAGTGGGTACCCTAGTAAGGGGAACAGGGACTATTTCTGACATGAACTCCATGGCTAGCTCTTTGACCTCCCCCACACACACCTGAGGGAGGGGCAGCTCTGCTAGGTCACAGAGGAGGACTTTGCATCCAGGTCTGAAGATATCTAATAAGCTAGGGTCAAATGAAAGGGGAGGAGGTCCTCCCCTATCAGTGGACTTGGATAGGGTCAGGGAGAAGATGAAGGAGGGAGGGTGGGTTTGGGAGGGAATGAGGGAGCAGGATACAGCTGGGAATCAAAGTTAACAAACTGTAATAATATTAAAAAAGTAAAAATGTAATTAAAAAAACAAAAACAAAGAAGAGTTTAAATTCATGAATGATTTCTTTAAAGTGCTTTATTTATTTTATAAAGAGTTGTTGTTTTATTTAATGTGGATGAGTGTTTTGCTTGCATGGATGTCTGTGCATACCACACGTGTGCCTGGTTCCCACAGAAGTCTGAAGAGGTCATCAGATCATCTGGAACTCCAGGTATGGATTGTTGTGGGCCATCACAGGGGTACCGGGAATCAAGCATGGGTCCTCTGCAAGAACAGCAAGCACTCCTAACCTCTGAGACATTTCTGCACCATCATGCACTTGTTTATTCTTTTCTTTTTCATTTTTTAAAAAAAAATATTAAAAACCCAGTCATGGTGGCAAGTGCCCACCTCTAATCTTAGCAATTGAGACATGGAGGACGGAGGATTGGTTGGTCAGTTAGTGACGAACCTTGCCTCAATAGTGAATCCCAGGTCATCAGTGCTACATAAAAAGACCTTGTCTTGTTTCTTTGTTTTGTTTTACTTTTTGAATGTTTTGTTTTATTTTTTGTTTTTCAAGTCAGGGTTTTGCTGTGTAGTCTTGGGTCCTCGACTGGCCTCAAACTCACAGTGATCTGCCTGCCTCTACCTCCCTGAACACTGGGATTGAAGGCATGTGCCACCACCACATGGCTAAGACCTTATCTTTTTTAAAACAAAACAAACAAACAAACAAACAAACAAAAAACACAAAAAGTAAGGCTATTTTCTGATCATGATACTTAATTGTATTTTACAAGAATTAAGGAAATATAATTGAATAAAATTTAGGCTACTATATGAAATCTTCTTTCTTAACATTAGTGCATACACCAGGATCTAAAAAAGACTCACCTGGAAACAACAAAATCCAGAAAAGTTTGAAATTACTTGCCATGCAGGTAGAGTGTAGATGTTTGTTATATAATTTCTATGTGTATTTGTGTGTGTGTGTGTGTGTGTGTGTGTGTGTGTGTGTGTGTTTGAGTAGAAAATATTTAGGAAATATATTCAGAGGGGTTTTTTTTTATAGATAGACTTTAGATACAGAAATGTATTACTTAATGCTCCATTCAAGGCAAGATAAACATTTTATTTTCAAAAGTGCTTTTGCTGTTTAATTAATACATGTCAAGGGTGCTTTGTTTTAATGAGTAAAATATAAAAATTCTATGTATGGATATAACCTAGAACCTCTGCTCAGATTAGCCCGTGGTAGCTCAGTATCGAAGTGGGTACCCTAATAAAGGGAACAGGGACTGTTTCTGACATGAACTCAATGGCCGTCTCTTTGCCCACCACCTCCCCCCCCCCAGAGAGAGGAGCAGCCCTGCTAGGCCACAGAGGAGGACTTTGCAGCCAGTCCTGAAGATACCTGATAAACCAGGGTTAGATGAAAGGGGAGGAGGTCCTCCCCTATCAGTGGACTTGGAAAGGGGTGGGGAAGAGATGAGGGGGGAGGGAGGGATTGGGAGGGGAAGAAAAGAAAAATAATTAATTCTATTCTATACAGAATATAGGCAATCAAGAGTTAGAAAAGAATTTGCAAATAAATGCAAAACAAAGGGACATCAACATGGTACTAACCAACTGTTACTCCAACACACAAGGCTTACTCTCCACACACAAGGCTTACTCTCCACACACAAGGCTTACTCTCCCTACAGTCCATGTTCTACAAAGTAGAGTAAGAGGATAGCAGGGGGATCAAAACAACAACAAAAAAAACCCAAAAGCACTTTTGCTAAAACACCTCATATAAGTCTAGAAGTAAGATACTAAATAGTAAACAAATGACTTCTATCTAAGCTCTTGGAAATAATGAGAAAATATTCAAAGGCAAAGAGGTGACTCCCTCAAACCTGTCTGCAGATTCCCAAGCAAGAAAGGGAAGGAGGAGGGATATTTAGGCTGTGTCCTTGATAAGGTCTTGGCAGTCTGTTGGGTCACCTTATTTAGGTCATAGCCATTGTTCTTGCCTTTCAGTCGTGAAGGGGAAGTGATGTAAATGACTGTTCACTGGTCATGAGTTTATGTCCCAGTGTTCTGGAGCAGATAACATGGCCTGCACGGAAATACTTGTGAGGAAATGAAGCTTATCTTCAAAGCCCAGATTTTGTCCTTCCCCGTGGTGTCAGGACAGTGTCTTTCTGCCTCTCCTAGTCTGCCTTTGCTCTCAGCCACAAACAGGGTACCTGGAATCTCTGCTTGCAGATGGCACTTGTTCCACGGTTAGTTTTCTTAAAAGCTTACTTCCCAAGAATATTTTCAGTCAGGTCGTTTGCTGCCCTTCACTGAGCCTTCCATAAGTGTGGACTTTACAGCAGGTCATTCTACTATGGTAGTCTCACAAAATGGAAAGTTTTCACACTAAATCTTTGAAGTCTTTAAAATTCTCTTACTGACTGTACTGTGAGCATGCATAAATACTGAGCTCCTGTTATAAGGAGAAGAGACACTGCATCCCCAGATCTAATTTACAGAGACGCTCAGGCACAGGGAACACTGCTGCTGACTCACGCCTTTTAATTGTAGTGAGAGTTTAAATACACTTGGGTGATTGCCATTGTCTTTTCCCCCTAATATATATAAGGTAGTGTTCTGTTTATCTGGAGATGGGAGAAAATAAGTCATATTTTATGGCTAGTCTGAAGAATATTTATTTTGATCATTTGATTCTGTTTTCATTATACTGGGAAACAAAATCCTTAGATTTATTGAGACTCTTCACAGCAGAATCGTATCTCCAACAGATACATTTACATCTAAAATAAAGTATCACTTCTCAGGAATCATAGAAACATCACAAGCCTAGGGGCAAAGTATTAAAAAACAAACACAAAAGCAAAAACAAAATAGGCTATTTTTTAAAAATAATAAACCAAAACTGCATTATGTAAATAAAAGCGAAGCCTCCTTGAAGTCAGGAAAATTACCAGGTGGTACTGACTAGATTAGTTCACCCATAAAACCCGCTCAAGTCTTATGTCTGATACATAGTTTAGTGAAGTGAATGCATTATTGTGTCAAGTCACATGCAACAATATATGGAGAATGTTAGTAGTGAAAGTTCCCCATTTCTGTTGACAATAAAGGAAGCTAAAGCACAATATTCAGAGCTGAGGACTGAAGCATGATTAATTTGAAGGAAGACTGTTCCTCTTGTAACTTGTTTGGCAACCATGGTGACATGTGATATCAAAGGTGAAAGTAAAAATCTATTAAGTCCCCAACAGCCATGACCAAGCAATAGGTGTACTTAATCTTTCAATGGAATATTCTAGCTAGAGAAAAACAGTCTACCAGCCTGGAACTACTTGACTAGACTAGTCCATGTGTTTGGGATGCAAAATATTACAAAATATCAGAGAATTTTTGAGCTGAAGGCCTAAGAAAGCTTTCTCTGGCCCTTTGGAAAAACATGCATAAAGCTAGAAGACATAGCAAGGCAAACACAGTCTGATCCTACTCACGGCTGTGATCTGCAACAGTTGAATTACTGGCACCAGAAAGCAGAATGCTGGTTGGTAGGGTCTTCAAGATAGAAACTGGAACTGGGGAAGTACAAGGGAAAGAATTAAAATTGAACATAGATGTTCAATAATATGCTGCATCTCATGATGAGAGGTCCTAAAGAAGCTCTGTGGTGGTCCTGAGGACTCAAAGCAAATGTTTTATCTTTTAGAGAATTTCATCTATGACTACCATACTTGCATCAGTTCCTTCTTCCTCTTCTCCCTACAGCTCCCATCATGTTTTTTCTTCTCAAATTCGTGGTCTCTTATTTTAAAATTATGATTGCTATAAACATACATTTATTACTGAGACCTGCTGAGGCCATTTAGTGTTACCCAAAAGTTTATGCGTTTATGGCTGACTCTTTGGATTGAAGAACCCCCCAAGTATGCTTGGCACACCGATTCTCTGTCTCTCCATGGCTATTGTCTTCAGTTCTTTATCTAGGACTGGGAGGTGTGAGATTTCCCCCATCCAAATTGACATGTAAATTAGTGATTTTTTTTTCAAGTCTTTGTTTAGGAAGCAGATCTACTCAGATATTTTTTTTTTTTCAATGCAGTTTATTCAGGAACATTGAACAATCCTCGGACCCCGGGGAAAGCCAGCCCACAGCTTAAATAGCCTCTGGGTAGCCAACCCAGGCGTGCCACGGGGGCAATGCAGATAGGTCCACATACATGGAAGCAAGCCAGATCCTCGGCCTTAGCCAAATGTGGAGTTGTTCATGACAGAGAGCACTCACCATCGGGAAGGTGGAAGGCGGAAACCAGCTCCATCTTTAGGGCATAGCATTCCGCAGCTTTCTACAGTTCCCCCTTTTTGTTTTAGCATGTCTGATTGCATGCGGGTTGATGCCCCAGGTCCCGCCTCTGAGAAAAAGGTATCGGACGGGTCTGATGCTCTTTGGGTGGATGACACCTAAATGAACATCTGTACAAAGTCCCAATTTATTTCTAATATCAGAGATCAGACCTCTACTCTTGCCTGATGCGTCTACTCAGATATTTTTTGAGTGTAGCTTCCCTGTCATATTTGGAGGATGCAGTCTTGAAGCAGACTTCTAGCCTGTCTTGCTCTTACAAAATTTCTACCGTCTCTTCTTTGAGGGTCCTGTAGCAGCCTATGGTCAGTTGTCCTCTGCATATTGACATATCTTTCTGCGATGTTCTCTGTCTGCTGTGAAAAGGAGCTTGCATCATGATCCACAGGCAGCAGGCAGAGAGAGGCGCTGAACCTTCATGGGCTTTGGAAACCCCAGAGCCCACCTCTAGTGACATACTTTCTCCAACAAGGCCACACCTAATCCTTATCATCTTCCTCCAATAATCCCATTCCCAGATGACTTAACATTCAAATATATGACCCTGTGTGGGCCACTTCTATCTAAACTACCACAGGGGTATCTAGGAGATCATCAAGGGGAACAGTGTCAGCTTGTGTTGATTTGAGAGTCTCTTGGAATCCCCTGACCAACAATTTGCAAGGAGATCTCCGACACATGGTCTGAGGTTTTCATTAGATAATTTATGGCATTTAGAGGAAGAATTATCATCCCACGTGATATAACTTTATGTGTGTGTGTATATATACATACATACATATACATACATATATAGTGTATTTGTTCAGATATATAATAGTCTGTATATAATGCAACATATATTACTATATTTGACATTATTTATCTCTCTTCTATCTCCTTCTATGTTGTTCTCCTTTCCTCTCTTCAGGTAAGACCTCCTTCCCATCCCCCAGCCATTTTGATCATTTCCCTCATTGTAGGCTTTTTCTCCCTCTCTATAGCTCCTTTTCCACTTCCTGTAGTTTTAAGTGTTCTCATCACAAAAACAAAACAGAGTGTGAGGTAATACATATGTGAATTGGTTCAATTTAACCATTTTGGCATATATGCATAATTCAAAAACAGCACAAAAGGACAGTGTTCATTCGTCTTTCTGTTTGCTTAACCTCTGCACTTCTGGGAATGGAACATAACCTCTCATCCATACCAAGTAAGATTTATACCACTGGGCTAACCCTCAGCTTTACTTTTCATTCTATGTAATGGGATTCAATTAATAAACATTAAAATGAAATAATGAGTTTAGTTAAAAAATTGAATTAGTAAAGAAAGAAGAAAAGGGAAATACAGTGATTTAACTCTAAATTTTAGAGTATGACAGTTGTATAAACCCTTTAAAGCAGGGGCTTCATATTTACTGTTAAGTCTCTAATTTTACTTTATATAATAATGTGTTTTCTCCCTGCATCTCTTCGAAGTGTCAAGGACTTTTCTGTAATTGCACCACTGTCAATTACAGCTTATTGTCACATCTCTGGCTATGAGTTTATATTCTGTACTTTATGACTCATGATATTAAATTTTAATGGCGGGATACTGTAAATACTCATGAAAGCTAACTCAGTGAAGCTCAGTCTAGCTTCTTATTTTCTAGTCTTGGAAATTGAACTCTGGGCCTCAGACATGCTGAGCAAGCTCCCTGTTTCTGAGCAGCAACCACAGATTGATTCTCTTCCTTCTGAAAATTGGGTATCTTTTGTTCTTCGAATTTCACCCTCACATTTCGGCCAGGTTTAAAATTTCAATTAGTGTTTGCCAGCATTTATGAACCATTGAAATTAAAATTTGTTGTTAAAAAAAAAAAGCAGGGAGGGAGCTTGTTTCACTACTGGCTGTTTGGCTATTTCACTTCATCAATTTACACAACTGCATATGTGCTCGCAAAAGTGAAATAAATTGAGTTTTAAAGAGGAGAAGCATAGAGGCCTCTTTAAATGCACAGCAGATTTCTCATCACCGGAATCTCTAGGACACGCTAGGCAGGACATTAAAACACCAGGCTGCAATTGCCATGAGAGTCCATCTGGGTCTTGTAAGAGAGAAGGATAATTATTGACGAATGCAGTGAGTTTTTAAATAGAAATCAATTAAAGGACCTTTTAGTTAATTGGCTCATTGTTTTCCAATTACAGGTGCCTTGTGACCTTTCTTCTGTACTTACTGCCATGCTCTTTAAAGAGAATTTGAACGTCCTGAAATCTCTGTCCTTGGTAGCTGAGTGTGACTCAACTGTCTTCTCAAACAGACCTGGGCTGGGGCAATGCTTAAGTTAGGATATTAGTCTTCTAATATTTCTCTAATATACATATCTAAAATAAATATAAATATTTTTTTCTTATATTCCTGAATTCTGTTATAGGAAAGCAGCTTTGTGTTTTATACAATAATGACAACTGAGAGTGTGTCTAACACAGACACAGCAGATTTCTCTTTTTAGGTCAAGACTTGGAACACTTTGTAAGGCAAGGTATTTGAGCTATTTCAATCAATCTAATAAATAATGCAACAAAAAATTCACAGTTGAAACTGAGAAAATGTTGTTTGCTAAAACAAGTCAAATTCAAAATTTAGAGGGGTCATAGATGAATCTATTTAGTCCTTCCACAGTCATCTCAATTTCCTTTTTGTCTGCATCCCCTTTTCCTCTGACTCTGGAGATCTTTACTTCATGTTGGGACTCAGAAGTTAAGTCAACCGTGTAGACAGTTTCTTGTTCTCCTTCAAGAAATGTTCCCCTGTATTTTCATATTCAAGATAATTAAAATGAATGATCAGCCAGACACTGTAGTCAACTACATTGTTTTATGATCCACTGAAAAATTTGTACATCTTTGATTATGCCAAACAGTTGGGTGCATTGTAAGTGGCTCTGGCTCTCACCCAACCACCCAGGAAATGAGCTCCTGTCCTGCAGGCAGTCTGCTCTCCATGGACTTGAACTGGGCAACATTCCAAGCCCTGTGTGTTCATTTTGCAGTTACCTTACAGATGTTTTTCCATTTCTGCATTTAAGAGTCATGTCTGAGAAAATATAAGCAAATAATGAAGTGTTGTGTTAAATGACTAAAATTGAAAATTTTGGATTACCATTTTTGTATAATAAACAAAAAATATATTTTTTCTAATATGTTTATGAATCTTATGGTACATTATTATAAGGGCAGGATAGATTTAATGATAAATAACAGTCTAAATTTTATTTGACATCTTCTCATAATTTTTTTTTAAATTTTCAAGATAGATCAAATTGTGTGAAACACACACACACTTTAAAAACAATTAAAAAACAAGGAAATCATGAAATTTGCAGGCAAATGGTGGGAACTAGAAAAGGTTATCCTGAGTGAGGTATCCCAGAAGCAGAAAGATACACACAGTATATGCTCACTTATAAGTGGATATAAGACATGTAATATAGGATAAACATCCTAAAATCTGTACACCTAAAGAAGCTAAGCATGAAGGAGGACCCTGGGTAAGATGATCAATCCTCAGTCAGAAAGGCAAAAGGGATGAGCATTGGAAGAGGGAAGAAACAGGGAACCGGACAGGAGCCTACCACAGAGGGCCTCTGAAAGACTCTACCCAGCAGGGTATCAAAGCAGATGCTGAGACTCATAGCCAAACTTTGGGCAGAGTGCAGGGAATCTTATGAAAGAAGGGGGAGATGAAAGACTTGGAGAGAACAGGAGCTCTACAGAGAAAACAACCAAACCAAAAAAACTGAGCCCGGGGTCTTTTCTGAGATTGATTACTCCAACCAAGGACCATGCATGGAGATAACCTAGAACGCTTGCACAGATGTAGCCCATGGCAGCTCAGTGTCCAAGTGGGTTCCCTATTACAGGGAGCAGGGACTGTCTCTGACATGAGCTCAGTAGCTGACTCTTTGATCACTTTCCCCTGATGGGGGAGGGAGGAGCAGCCTTACCAAGCCACAGAGGAAGACAAGGCAGCCAGTCCTGATGAGACCTAGGGTCAGATAGAAGAAGAGGAATGCCTCCCTTATCAATGGACTGGGGGAGGGGCAAGGAAGGAGAAGAGGGAGGAAGGACTAGATTGGGAGAGGACAAAGGAAGGGCTACATTTGGGATACAAAGTGAATAAATTGTAATTAATAAAAAATAAAAAGATTGTTGTGGAATGGTTGCTTTTTTGTAAACCAAGAACATATGGTTCATAAATACATGAAGTTAAAACATATTTCTTTAATAAATTTTATGGTATTTCACTGATATTTACATCCTTAGTCTTACATACACTACCAGGAAGATAATGCCATTTATCTATGCAGCCATCCTAAGCCACTTACTCTTTTTTTAATTTTTATTGAAATTCTTTTTTTTTTTAGATAAGTTATTTTTTTTTATTTCAATTCAGTTTATTCAGAAACCTTGAACAAAAACTCTCAGTCCTCATAGACGGTGAAGCCACTTACTTTTATGTAGGTCTTTCTTTTGTTGAATAAAAAGTGTTTCTCAGGAACATTATTTATTTTTTCCAAGATACACAGAAAAAAGTTAGTATTTTTTCCTAGTTTGATTCATGATCATAATCTCTTGACAACATTCCTTTTCAAGAACATCCCAAATATTATTTTAAACTGACATGGTTTCAGATTCATCACAGTATTGACCTTTCTCCAACAGCACTTGGATTTTATTTTCTTCATTAAAACATGTTCAAAATTTAATGAAAAACTTGTTGTCATATCTAAGCAATAAAATAATGATGTCAATTAGATTAATTTCTGGTTGAAATTCTAATTGCAAGTCAAAATAGTGTCTTTTATCTTTTAAATGTTTTCTCAGTTTGGGGTTACAAGTATTTTATTGAGAATTTGTTAAAGTTTTATTGATTTTGAGGACTTTTTTTCCTTCCCCATTCCTCCCAGATATACAACCTGACCATCCAGATTCATGTTCTTTTCTCTTAAAAAAAAAAAAACACCAAAATGTGTGCAGGCCACACACACACACACACACACACAACCATAAAGTCCAATTCATGTTGGTTAACTATACCTGAAATGTGTTCATGTCCTAGAGTGTGGTTGATATACCCAGTGTCTCTTATTAAAGAAAACTGATTTTCCTTCTCCCAGCACATACCAGCTGCAAATAGCGTCTTGGTTTAGGGTGGGGTTTTGTGCTTTGTATCTTGCCTACTTTCCCTATACTGGGATCTTTTCTTTTCTTTTCTTTTCTTTTCTTTTCTTTTCTTTTCTTTTCTTTTCTTTTTCTTTTTCTTTTCTTTTCTTTTTTTTCTTTTCTTTTCTCTTCTTTTTCTTTTTCTTTTCTTTTTTTTTTGACTTGAACTTTGCACAAATTTTAACATTTTATTTTTATTTCAATTTACATGTGTTCATCTATGTTTATGTGAATAAAGGTCAGGCCTCAGTGTGTGCAGATGCCCAGAGATGCTGGAAGAAGGCATCAGTTTCCCTGTAGCCGAGTTACAGGCTGTTGTGAGCTGCCTGATCCCATGGGTGGTAGGAGCCGAATTTGGGTCCTCTGTGAGAGTGGTAAATGCCGGGCCTTCTCTCCAGTTCAGTTTTCTGCTGATTTCTGTAACATGTTCTGATCTTCAGTGGCTTTCTGTTTTTATTCTTAACAAGAAAATATCACTGCATTGTCCTTTCTTCACTCTTTAATAAGTTGTCCTTAATTTCATATTCTTGTAACATTTCTCAGATAGATCACATTTCATTCATAATGTTTCTTAGACTCACTAGTTTTCTCACTTTTACTAAGAAAATGATACCGTGGGCTAGGCATGCTGACACGCATCTATAGTTCCAGCAACTGACAGGCAGAAGATGAGTTTAATGCCAGCTTGTTCTCATAGTGAGTTCCAAGCCATCTCATAGTGAGAAATGTCTACAAAGCAAGCTCTGTAGGAATTGATTGTCAGAACAAAACTTTCTTATAGCAGTACCCTTAACTGGTAGGCTCTAAGGTTATGGAATATTCCTTGAAGGGCTGTATGCTGGCTGTTCCATTCACTTCCTCCCAGCTGAACAATGAGATTACTAATTTTTCTTTCTCTATATCTATTTGTGGCATCATACGTTTTCCCAAGAGTTGGGATTCTGAATCTTGGCACTCTTTTAATGAATAATAGTGCATTATTTTATTATATGTAATAAGTTAATTTTATAATTTTTATACCTGATTTGAATAATATGCCCATGCAAAAACAATCACATGCGAAATTGCTATTATGCCTTGATTTAAAAATCACTAGTTTGGTTTTATTTTTTTTCCAAAAGGAAACACAAAATACATGAATATTCACAGAAGTCAGTTTTCATTTTAGCTTAATGTAGATTACATTCTCAAGTGTGTCTAATCATTCTGATAATTTAGGTAATTTAGATTTAAATGTGCTTTTGATTAAATGATTTCATCAGCAACTATTCTTAGTAGTAAATGATAATTTAAACAACTTCAATATCTTAGTCATCTGAAAGAACACTGGAATTAATAACTTACATATCATATATGAACGTTGATGGGGGAAACTAATAAAGCACACCCATTCACCCCATCTATGACAGAAAATGCTCTAGAATACAGTTAGATGATGCAGTAATCCATCTTCATTAGAAGAAAATGGCATAAGCGGTACCAACTTCTACGTTTCCAGTTATAATTTAATTCTCGGATGAGAAGCTGATAATGTCAGACACAACAGCACCTCCTGAGAAATGTTTTCACATCTCTGCAGCCAGCAGTACCACAAACATACCTTTTGCTTACATTGTAACAAGCCAAATGTCTACCAGTGTTATCTTGGAATGTAAAACACTTTCTTTTCCTAAAAGAAAATTCCTTCCAAGTGCAGGAAAGCTATCTATTACCTGAGCATTTCGGTGTTCCTAGTTTTGTACAGTTTTGATGGGGAGGCTTCATATGTTTTCTATGCATATTGCTCTGTTGGAGGGAAGGACAGATTGGAAGCTTCTGAGAGCATTAAACTAAGTAAATATAATGAATGAATAATAAAAAGTTTGGAAATAATAGCTGAAACTTGAAGATGTTTTAGACAAAGAACAGGAAGACTCTAGGATAAGGAAGAAGATGGTTCTGTATTGCCTTCTACAGAGCATAAATACAGCTCATTTTGTTTTATTATTGGCAAATGCCAGCTGGGACAGTATAACCCAGCAGTTCTTCTCTTCCCTTCCTGCAAACATGGAAAACTTGGTTTAAGGACATATGTTAGAATTATTTAAGAAATATCCTTTTTTAAAGACCTCAGGTTGTTGATAATTCTCGAGTCATAGTCTCATGATGTGTACATATATGTGTGTGTGTGTGTGTGTGTGTAAAATAATCCATAATTTCTCACTTAACAGAATGCTTTACAATAATGATAGATTTACAATATTCCTTGGAAAGTACCATTAAGTGATGTCTGTTAAATCCAGCAGAGCAGGCTTTAGTGAGGACCAGCACAATAGATACAGGACCCATTGCAGTGGAAAAAGGATGGGCTTAACTCTTTTGGAGCATGAATAAGCAAAGAAAATGTTGGGAGCAGAGGGTGGGAGTGCCAAGGAAAATAGAGAGACTGTGGCAAAACTTACCTGATGGTGTTCTGGCAGATGACAAGCCAAGTGGACAGGCATCAGTGGTAGTAGAGGATGAAGAAGCTGATCAGGTATCAAAGAGCTATGGGCTACTCGTATCATTAAGGTGATCCAGCAGGTTTTGCAGTAAAGCTGCATTTTATAAGAAAATTGACAGATATGCTAAAGAGATAATTCAGGGATTCGGCTAGAGTTTTAGCACACAAAAGTATACACATTTTAGCAGTATGCACCTGTAAATTTAGTGATCACATTCTTCTTCATATCATTTTGACCTCAGAGCGTTTTTATCTCTTTTTTAAAAGAGTACTTTCCCATAGAATATATACTAGATACTTTTCAGCAGTGTTTATCCAAATATTTTAGAACAAGTTTTGAGAAAATTTTGTGTTCACATGAAATTGAACACAAAGCACTTTCCATAAACAACATGCAGCCCACCTTTCATATCTTCCTGGTGTCAAGGATTTTCATCTTTAAGCTCTGAAAATTTAAATTTATCCTCTTTTTTATTTATGCTATTTTGGTTTTCACCAACTTGTTGAATCGAGAAGTTTGTATGTTTTAAAAGATTAAAGTAATTTTTTTTTTCAAATGTGCTTTCTAGCTCTCCTGTGCTCTCCTTAACACAGTGCACAATTCTTATACCTTTATTCTTTTCTGAGATCTTGAAGTTCTATTCATGTTTCGATAAATTTCTCCCCACATTTTGTTTTGAATAATGTCTATATATTTAGCTTCAGGGTCACCATTCCCTGTTTTGTCTGTTCTTCTATTGAGCTTAGCCTGTGAGTATTTAGGTTAATTTGCCTTCCTAATCCAATTTTTTCAGTGTGTTCTATCTTGTGCCTTACATTTCTATTTTTTGCAATGTCTGTATTCCATTCACTTATTACCTATGAACTTATTTATTTATTGGTGTTTCAAATCCATTTTAATATAGACAAAGTGATTGGTAACAACATTGGCTATTTTTACTTGGTTTTTAAGAAAATATATTGAAAAATGTTTCTTTTTTCATACTACATATTATGGCCATCCATTTCTAACCCCCGGACTCCTTCCAGAGCTTCCCACATCTTCACCCAGCCAGCTCCATGCCATTTACGCTCTCTCAACACACCAAAGAATCACACACATCCTCACAAAATCAGAAACTGAAATATGTAAACAAAAAAAAAAACCCAATAAGACAAAAATGCTCATTTCAGTCTTTCTAAGGGATATCTTGTTTTCCACTGAATTTTTCATAAGAGATATTTTCAAGTGTTTATTGTATAATCTGTGGATTTTCTTTGTAAATATGTTATCTTTTCATATATTGCTTGATTATTGATTTTGTCCTGGGAAATTCTGTTTCATTTTAAGACTCGGGACCATGGTTCTGTGAAGAATCTTGAAGATTCTTGAAGTCAGTTGACCAAGTTAGGATTTGGCCATAATTTCATTCTCTCTTCCATGTGTTATGATTGCAATATCAGTCCAGTCTCCAAGATGTTGGCATTTGAAACCCTGTTTGACATCCTTGTGATCATTCGCTAACCAGTCTGAGATTTGTCTTGCTTAGAAGACATCTAGAATCAATCAGATCTCTGTATGTTAAGCTCTGCCATTAACCTGGGTGTGCCCATGCCAGTTCCTGTGCCCATACTCTCAAATCTTTCTTTATCACTTCTTATTTGTTCAGTTAATGATGAAGGAGAGCTGATTTTCTTTCTTTCTTTCTTTCTTTCTTTCTTTCTTTCTTTCTTAATTCCTTCTCTCATTTTTTCCTCTTTTTGTTTTTGGTATGTGTGTGATGTGTGGTGTTTGTATGTGGGGGTTGCACTTGTTAGCATGGGTTATATTAATAAATGTGTGAGGAGGCCCAAACTGGCATGGGTATCTGTGATAGTTGATGTTGGTTTTCAAGTTGACACACATAGGAGGATGTAACCTCTACTGAGGATTTTCCTCCATCAGATTGTCCTGTCGGTATGTCTGAGGGGCACAAACTTGCTGAAGACTGCTGTGAGAGGGCCCATCCCACTCTGACAGTGTTACTTCTGGGAATGTGGTCCTGAGTTGTTAAAGAAAGCAAGCTGAGCAAACCAATAAGCAATTTCCCTCCATGGTCTCTTCTTCAGCCCTTGCCTCATGGTTCTTTCCTTGAGCTTTTGCCTTGGCTTCCTTCAGTGATGGAATATAACCCCTAAACTGAGATAAGCCATTTTCACCAAGTTGGTTATTGTGTTTGCAACAGCAACAGAAAACTAACTACAACAGCTTTCCACTTTTATTTTTGAGACAGGATCTCTCACTTGACCTGAAGCTCATTGGTTTCACTGGACTTGCTAACCAGTGAGCTTCAAAGATCCACTAGTCACCTTCATTCTTCTCTGGTTGTGGGGTTATAAGGATCAGGTTCAATGTTGGCTTTTACATTCGTACTGAGGATTTAAACACAGGTCCTCATATTTGCCCAGAAGTCATTTGAGTTGTCTTCTCAGCTGTATTTTCCTTTATTGTTATGTGCATTGCCTATGGCTATACCAATATCTGGGGCTAGATATATAAATATAGAAGTAAAACAAACAAGAAAATAAAACAACAGCAGCAACAACAACAAAACCCTCGGGCTTAAAACTCACCAACAGATCAGTGGCAACCCAAACTCTAGCTTTCTTCTCACATCTAGTTAACTTCTCACATGGTTAGTACATGTTTACACAGGCCCTTCTATATATTTCCCCAGATTTTATTGCTGTGCTTAACAGTAATTAAACTCAAATTTAATTGGGCTTGAACCTAATTGAATCAGTTTAAGGGCACTTGATTTTTATGTAACTGTGGGGTTTTTGTTTTGTTTTGTTTTTGTACTTATTGCAATTTTTCTTAGATTCGTAATACCCAGTTTTTGTAGAAGGTACATGAGATTGTAGACAATGTGTCATTGCTAATATTTATGTTTATTTGTATTTTCTATGAGTTTATTTTTTTAGAGTGTAACTGTTGTGTTAAGTTTCTCACTTCAGTGCCTCTGTTCAAAGCTTACTCCGGGAATTTTGCATAGAGAGTCTACGACAGAATTAGAAGCAGAGACACAAACACAAATTTTTGAATGATTGCTTTCCATTAATAAAACAGTTCAAAATTATACTGACTCCATCTCTCCTTAGTACTTTTATTTCTTTTGTGTTAATTAACATTTTGAATGTCTTTACCACTAACATTGTAGTTAGAAGTTTTTAAATATCTAGCACTTCATAATTTTTGTTCATTGTAATAAAATGGAGTATCAGAAACTGCTCTCCCTTCCTTTCTTACATTCCTTTTCTTTATTTCTTGTTTTAATTTTTCTTCCTGTGATCTCACTCTATAGTTTAGATTGGCTTCAAACTCTTAGCTTTCTATGATCCAACCTTCTAAGTGCTTGGATAATGACCCTAAGACAGCAAGCCGGGCTTCAAAACTGCTGTCTTTACAGACTTTTATTACAGAAACTGAAAGTTGGTCTATAATATTAAAGTGCATTAGAGGAACTGATTTAAGATACTTTTTCAATGTAGAAACTTGAATATGATTAGATAAAACCCATGACGCCTATTGTGGTTGATGTTCATAGCAAGAAGAAAGGTTTGGAATATTTATTCTTAAAACACCAATTCAACAAATCCAGTTTAGCATTTTGTTGAAACATGGGAGATACTGACACCTTTTTCAGGGATACTTGATTAACTTGTTTAGACACAATTTTTAAGTTTCCAGGACAGACCAAAGAGTATTTTGTATCTTACTGGGGAAAAAATAATCCTAGTTTTCATAAAGTCATGCCAGTGTAGACTGAAGGACAGTGAAGTTAAGGGAAACTGAGTTTAGGCTAAATTTATATCTCTTGCTGATGTTTTAGGTACCTTTTAGTGCTGTTACCCCAGCTTTTACAAGTGGAGAGTTTGTCATTTTAAAATTATTCTTATCACTGTTGTATATGGGTTTCTGTTCATGATATTTTCTGCTATCCATGCTGGACAGCTGAACTATCAAATCTTGAATTAGTACCCATAGCTGCTGGGTTTTCATGGTTGCAGAAGTTTGGATCAGAAGATAAAATCTACTATTTGTCAAAATGAGTGAGTCTGTCATCTTTGACAATCAATTCAGGTAAAAAATCTTTATGGATGTTGAAATTTTCAGCAAATAATATGAGCAAATAATGGTGACATGGATGCAGAACCTTTCTTTGGAGGGGTAATCAGGAATTCAAGATCATCACTGACTACATAGTGAAATCAGCCAGTCTTAGCCATATGAGACACTGCCTTAAAAACAGTAACAACAAAGCAAACAAAACCCATAATGCTCAGGATAAACTGGGAAATTAATGTTTAATTCTTAGTTTACATAGTTTATATTCTTAGTTTATATAGGCATTTGCATTTACTAAAGCAGACAAATATTTTTACAATATCCTGGTTTTGTTAAGAATTTTGGTTTTCAAAATTCTTTCAAAATCATCAAAAAAATGATGATTAAAAGCTTGGTTACAAAGCACACAATTTGGGCATACAATTCTTTCTACATAACTTGTTAGCTTGGTTTTCAGTGCAGGTTAGATATTTCATCTTGAGACGTTTTTGTATCTAACAGAATATTACTGGCTTTTATGACAGGATATTTGAAAGGAGAAATAAGTAACTTAAAAACTCCTTAATTATTTGCAGAGGTATTATCAATTTGTAGTCACACCGTGTTTATTTTAAAATACTTGGAAAATAGATCAGAATACAATTGTATGCATGTGTTTATAGACATGGAAACACAATGATTTAAAATAAAGGCAATGTGTGAATAGAATGGAATATAAATGAGAAATGATTGATTGAAATATATACTTCATTGGTATTGTTTAATTTACAGAAACTTTCAAATAAAAATAAAAATGCATGTACTTATTAAAAAAAGTTTATGAAAGTTTCCCTAGTAAGGGGAACAGGAACTGTTTCTGACATGAACTCAATGACTGACTGGCTCCTTTACCTCTCCCTTCCTATCCCCTCGAGGGAGAAGCATCCTTGCCAGGACACAGAAGAGGACATGGCAGCCAGTCCCAAAGATACCTGATGAGCCAGGGTCAGATGGAAGGGGAGGAGGACCTCCCCTATCAGTGGACTTGGAAAGGGGCAGGGAGGAGATGAGGGAGGAAGAGTGGGATTGGGAGGGAATGAGGGAGGGGGCTATGGCTGGGATATAAAATAAATAACCTATGATTAATATAAAAAAATAAAAAATAGAACCAAAAAATTTTTTTAAAAGTTTACAAAATACATTTAGTTAATGAAGACTCAATGGAGCACAAAAGAGATTTACTATAAGACACATAATGAACACTTGTTAAAAACTATCATATAACACACATGGACTTTTAAAATTATTCCTTATGCCATTGGACCAAATCTAATTTACTAAATGTAGCTTTTTGTGAAATTCCATCGAAGTTAATTTTCTTTCTTGTTTTTTTAACTTTTAAAAAAGTATTTATTTTTCATTACAATTTATTCACTTTGAATCCCTGCTGTTGTCCCCTTCCTTTTCTCATCCCTGTCCCACTTTCCCGCCCTCTTCTTCCCCTATGCCACTCCCCTAGTCCACTGATAGGGGAGGACCTCCTTCCCCTAAATCTGACCCTAGCCTATCAGGTCTCATCAGGACTGGTCCATTCTTCCTCTGTGGTTTGGCATGGCTGTTCCTCCCAGGGTGAGGTGATCAAAGAGCCAGTCATTGAGTTCATGTCAGAGACAACACCTGCTTCCCTTACTAGGGAACCCACTTGGAAGCTGAGCTGCCTTGTAGGGTACATCTGAGCTGTGGTTCTCGGTCTGCTCCATGCATTGTCCTTGGTTAGAGTATCCATCTCTGCAGGACCCCCTGGGCCCAGGTTTATTTATTTATTTATTTATTTATTTGGCTCTGTTTGTCTCCTTGTGGAGCTCCTGTCCCTTCCAGGTTTTTCTATCTCCCCTTTCTTCCATAAGATTCCCTGCACTCTGCCCAAAGTTTGGCTTTGAGTCTCAGCATCTTCTTCAAACCTCTGCTGGATGGAGTCTTTCTGAGGCCCCCTGTGAAAGACTCCAGTCCTGTTCTCTGTCTTCTTCTCCTACTTCTGATGTCTATCCTGTTTGCCCTTCTGAATCAGGATTAAGCCTTTTCCCTAGGGTCCTCCTTGTTTTTTAGCTTCTTTAGGACTATAGATTTTAGTATGTTTTCCCTTTGTTATATGTCTAATCCACTTATAAGTGAATATATACCTTATGTGTCTTTTTGCACCTGGGTTACCTCACTCAGGATGATCTTTTCTGGTTCCATTCATTTGCCTGCAAATGTCATTATTCCCTTGTTTTTGATTGCTGAGTAGTACTCTATCGTGTAAATGTACCACAACTTCTGTACCTGCTCTTCAGTTCAGCAACATCTAGGTTTTTTCTAGATTCTGACATTTATGAATAAAGTTTCTATGAACATAGTTGAGCAAATGTTCTTGTTGTAGGGTTGAGCATCTTCCAGATAGATGTCCAGATGTGGTATAGATGGATCTGGAGGTAGCACTATTCCTAATTTTCTGAGAAAGCACCAGACTAGTTTCCAAAGTGGTTGTACGAGGTTACATCCTCTCCAGCATGTGTCATCCCTTAAGTTTTTGATCTTAATCATTCAGTAAAAACAAGGACATTATGGCTTCACAAGAATCTCCAAACATCAATGGTTGAAGTTAATTTTTATGTCATATCGGATGTATGTTGTGTCAGACTCTAGTGTAGATGTCTGAGAAGGCATCATGGTACAGTCATTCTGAGGAAGTTTTGGGAGCCATTGGACATTGAACTTCGAAGGCCCCTTCCTAGTTTCTGATTTCTGATAACTTATTTTAAGAAAAAGATGTTAATTTCAACCTGCCACATTTAACTGTAATATACCATGGCAATTATGTAATCAAACTCCTTGCAAAAGGAAAAAGAAACCCACAGGGAGGCAGGAATGGAAGCAAAATTCTCAATTTAGTTATGACTGATCATGCATTTCCGTGCTGTAATCCAAAGAAAACATTTTGATTTCCTGTTTTGCCTTTCCAGCTGATCTGAATGTCCTTGAAACTCTGATTACAAATCTGACTAAATTTCATGTTAACTTTTGACTTCAATATATTTCTCCTACTTTGTGGAGCAGGTAGACTACATAGGAGACAATAACAATTGTCTTATTTACACCTGCCTTAGCACTATTTCCATTTCTATTTGCTCCAACTTATTCACTACTTAAGTATATTAAAGGAATATTGGCTTATTAATCTATGGGTTACATAAATGGTTCTCATGCTTTAGTTTAACTAATTTCATCAGATGCTAATGTGTTGTTGATTATGCATGAAACTTGAGTAGATACTGCATCCATATCACTAATAACTGCTTTTTTAAACTCTATGCATTCCAACAAACTTTCTGAGCTGATAGATATATTCAATGATTTGACATGTCATCAATAAGTGATTTTTCCAAGAAAGCATCCTAACTTAATTTTTTTATTATTGTTTTATCTTAATCATTCAAAAGAGTTTTGTTGGGCACCAAGCCCTCCCTTATTTTTTTCTTTTATTTTTTATTAATTACACTTTATTTACTTTATATCCTCTCTCTAGTTCCTTCCCTCCTCCTCTTCTGCTTTCTTCCTCTCCCTTCTCCACTCCTGCCCCTCCCCTAGTCCACTAGTAGGGGAGGGTTGTTTTTTTTTCCTTCCTTCTGATCCTAGTCTCTCAGGGCTCATCAGGACTGGCTGCATTGTCTTCCTCTGTGGCCTGGTAAGGCTGCTCCCCCCTTAGGGGGAGTTGATCAAAGAGCAGGCCAATCAGTTCATGTCAGAGACAGTCCCTGTTCCCATTACTAGGGAACCCACTTGGAGACTGAACTGTCATGGGCTACATCTGTGCAGGGGTTCTAGGTTATCTCCATGCATAGTACTTGGTTGGAGTATCAGTCTCAGGGAAGACCCTTGTGCTCAGATTTTTTGCTTCTGTTGCTCTCCTTGTGGAGCTATTGTCCTCTAAAGATCTTATTTCCTACTTCTTTCATAAGATTCCCTGCATTCTGCCCAAAGTTTGGCCATAAGTCTTAGGATCTGCTTTGATAGTCTGCAGAGCAGAACCTTTCAGAGGCCCTCTGTGGCAGGTTCCTAAGTTGTTCCCTGTTTTCTCCTTCTTCTGATGTCCATCCTCTTTGCCTTTCAGGATGGGGATTGAGCATTTTAGCCAGAGTCCTTCCTCATGATTAGTTTCTTTAGGTGTACAGATTTTAGTAGGTTTATCTAATATTATATGTCTATATCAGTGAGTATATGCCATATGTGTCTTTCTGCTTCTGGGATAGCTCATTCAGGATGATCTTTTCCAGTTCCCACCATTTACCTGCAAATTTCATAATTTCCTTGTTTTTTATTTTTTTTCCCATTGGTTTCTTTTTTTTTTTTTCTTTTTTTTTTTTTTCAATGCAGTTTATTCAGGAACCTTGAACAATCCTCGGACCCCGGGGAAAGCCAGCCCACAGCTTAAATAGCCTCTGGGTAGCCAACCCAGGCGTGCCACGGGGGCAATGCAGATAGGTCTACATACATGGAAGCAAGCCAGATCCTCGGCCTTAGCCAAATGTGGAGTTGTTCGTGACAGAGAGCACTCACCATCGGGAAGGTGGAAGGCAGAAACCAGCTCCATCTTTAAGGCATAGCATTCCGCAGCTCTCTACAGTTCCCCCTTTTTGTTTTAGAAGCATCAGGCAAGAGTAGAGGTCTGATCTCTGATATTAGAAATAAATTGGGACTTTGTACCGATGTTCATTTAGGTGTCATCCACCCAAAGAGCATCAGACCCGTCTGATACCTTTTTCTCAGAGGCGGGACCTGGGGCATCAACCCACATGCAATCAGACATGCTCTTCTCTGGGTCGAAAGCGGCTAACCCTGAATGCAGTGCTTAGCCTCGCATCCTGAGCGTATCATTTTAGCTTTTTATGGTATCCAACCATGCTTGGGGAGAATGTCCTGCTTCAATGGCTGTAAAGGCCTGAATGATCATGGCTGCATCACACTGTTGTGAGACTCTAATCTTGCATATATACCACAGGCAAACCAAGGAGACCAACACCAGAAGGCCTGCTAACGCTCCCTTGCCCACCCATTCCTTCAGATGATTCATGGCTGCAGCAATCCATGTTGATAATCCTATGGCTAGTCCTGCGTCCACTCTGGTAGAATTTACAGTGACAATGGCCACTCTCAGCTGCTCCATCATAGTATCGAATTCTCCAGTCCAATTACCTAAAATATAGCTCGACAATTGTTTAGACAGATTTGCAGCGCAGGAAAAATTCTCATGTTGTATGCTAGTGACACAAAGTCCAGCATACTTTCATTGACAGCCAGGTTGAGCGATTTGCCATAGGGTATCAATTTGCTCCTGCAAGAGGTCAATCCTCTGATTGAACACCATCAAGCTTCCTTTTAGTTGAGCATTAATTCCTTTATGTACATCTAAGGCATGAGCTACATTGGCTAAATGATTATTCAGGGTCTGAGCAGTCTGCCCAGTATGACTCATGTCTAATGCCCTGGTGGTAGCTCCAACAGCCGCCAATGAGATGGTAGTAACAATGGTAGCTGTAGTTCCAAGATCCCTTTTCTGTCTGAAGAGAGTCATAGCGTGAGGGGCATCAATGGGCACAGGCACCCAGTGAGGCATGCGAGTAACCAGGGCATACCTAACTTTACTAGCATTCCAGCATTGGGCAAAAAAGCAAGTATCATTACCACAATTACTTGGCTCTATCTGGCTAATAATGAATAAAAATGGGGGATATAGACAAACAGGTGTGGGCTTATAGGAAATATTATGAGAAGCCTTAAACCCTCGTTGGAACATCCTGCGTCAGTTCTAGAACTAGCAGTGATGGTATCCGAGGTCTGAGTAGGTTCAGGAGACCATTGCCCCCAGGGGCGAGACGTGCTCCATGCCAATTGACTAACTCCATGTTTCCCTCCAATTTTGAAAGTCATTTAAGGTTCTTAAATTATTTTTTCCCTTTTTTTTTAAATTTTTCATCAATTACACTTTATTCATTCTGCATCCCCCCATAAGCCCCTCCCTCCTCCCTCCCAATCCCACCTCCCTCCTCCCTCTGCTTGCATGCCACTCCCCAAGTCCACTAATAGGGGAGGTTCTCCTCTCCTTTCTGATCTTAGTCTGTTGGTTCACATCAAAAGTGGCTGTATTGTCCTCTACTATGGCCTGGTAAGGCTGCTCCCCCCCAGAGGGAGGTGATCAAAGAGCAGGCCAATCAGATTATGTCAGAGGCAGTCCCTCTTCACATTACTATGTAACCCAATTGGACTCTGAACTGCCCTGGGCTACATCTGTGCAGGGGTTCTGGGTTATCTCCATGAATAGTCCTTGGTTGGAGTATGAGTCTCTGGGAAGTTCCCTGTGTTCAAATTTTCTGGTTCTGTTGCTCTCCTTATGGAGACCCTGTCCTCTCCAGCTCTTACTATTTCCCAGTTCTTACCTAAAATTCCGTTCACCTGCCCAACAGTTGCCCATCCGGCTCAGCATCTGCTTTGATAGTCTGAAGGGCAGAGGCTTTCAGAGGCCCTCTGTGGGAGGTTCCTAGGTTGTTTCCTGTTTTCTTCTTCTTCTGATGTCCTTCCTCTTTGCCTTTCCAGATGGGGATTGGACATTTTAGTTAGGGTGCTCTCTTTTGCTTAGTTTCTTTAGATGCACAGGTTTTAGTGGGTTTGTCCTATGTTGTATGTCTATATGAGTGAGTATATACCATGTGTGTCTTTTTGCTTCTGGGACAACTCACTCAGGATGATCCTTTCCAGATCCCACCATTTACCTGCAAATTTCATGATTTCCTTATTTTTCATTGCTGAGTAATATTCCATTGTGTAGATGTACCACAATTTCTGCATCCAATCTTCAGTTGAGGGGCATCTGGGTTGTTTCCAGCTTCTGGCTATTACAAATAAAGCTGCTACAAACATGGTTGAGCAAATGTCCTTTTTGTGTACTTGGGCCTCTTTTGGATATATGCCCAGTAGTGGTATGGCTGGATCTTGAGGAAGCGCTATTCCTAGTTGTCTGAGAAAGCGCCAGATTGATTTCCAGAGTGGTTGTACAAGTTTACATTCCCACCAGCAGTGGAGAAGGGTTCCCCTTTCTCCACAACCTCTCCAGCATGTGTTGTCACTTGAGTTTTTGATCTTGGCCATTCTCATGGGTGTGAGGTGAAATCTCAGGGTTGTTTTGATTTGCATTTCCCTAATGGCTAGTGAGGCTGAGCATTTCTTTAAGTGCTTCTCTGCCATTCGGTATTCCTCTACAGAGAATTCTCTGTTTAGCTCTGTTCCCCATTTTTTAAGTGGATTACTTGGTTTGCTGTTTTTCAGCTTCTTTAGTTCTTTATATATACTGGATATGAGTCCTCTGTCAGATAAAGGGTTGGTGAAGATTCTTTCCCAATCTGTAGGTGGTCGCTTTGTTTTGATGATGGTGTCCTTTGCTTTACAGAAGCTTTTCAGTTTCATAAGGTCCCATTTATTGGTTGTTGCTCTTAGAGCCTGTGCTGTTGGTGTTCTGTTCAGGAAGTTTTCCCCTGTACCAATGAGTTCTAGGGTATTTCCCACTTTTTTTTCAAGCCGATTTAATGTGTCTGGTTTTATGTTGAGGTCTTTGATCCACTTGGACTTCAGTTTTGTGCAGGGTGACAAATATGGATCTATTTTCATTTTTCTACATGTAGACATCCAGTTAGACCAGCACCATTTGTTGAAGATGCTATCTTTTTTCCATTGTATGGTTTTGGCATCTTTGTCAAAGATCAGGTGTCCATAAGTGTGTGGGTTTATTTCTGGGTCCTCTGTTTGGTTCCATTGATCCACCATTCTGTTTCTATGCCAGTACCATGCAGTTTTTAAAACTGTTGCTCTATAGTACAACTTAAGATCAGGGATGGAGATACCTCCGGAAGATCTTTTATTGTAGAGGATTGTTTTAGCAATTCTGGGTTTCTTGTTATTCCATATGAAGTTGAGAATTTTTCTTTCCAGGTCTGTAAAGAATTGTGTTGGTAATTTGATGGGCATTGCATTGAATCTGTAGATTGCTTTTGGTAAGATGGCCATTTTTACTATGTTAATCCTACCAAGCCATGAGCGTGGGAGATCTTTCCATCTTCTCATATCTTCTTCTAATTCTTTCTTCAGAGATTTGAAATTTTTTTCATACAAGTCTTTGACTTCCTTGGTTAGGGTTACTCCGAGGTACCTTATGTCATTTGTGGCTATTGTGAAGGGTGTTGTTTCCGTAATTTCTTTCCCAGCCCTTTTGTCTTTTGTATACAGGAGGGCTACTGATTTTTTTGAGTTAATTTTGTATCCTGCCACTTTGCTGAAGGTGTTTATCAGCTGTAGGAGTTCCCTGGTGGAGTTTTTGGGGTCACTCACGTATACTATCATATCATCTGCAAATAGTGATAATTTGACTTCTTCCTTTCCAATTTGTATCCCCTTGATCTCCTTCAACTGTCTTATTGCTCTAGCAAGGACTTCCAGCACTATGTTGAAGAGATATGGAGAGAGTGGGCAGCCTTGTCTTGTCCCTGATTTCAGTCCTTGTTTTTTATTGCTGAGTAATATTCCATTGTGTAGATGTTCCACAATTTCTGTATCCATTCCTCAGTTGAAGGGCATCTTGGTTGTTTCCAGCTTCTGGCTATTACAAATAAAGCTGCTACAAACATGGTTGAGCAAATGTCCTTATTGTGTACTTGAGCCTCTTTTCGATATATGCCTAGAAGTGGTATAGCTGCATCTTGAGGAAACACTATTCCTAGTTGTCTGAGAAAGCACCAGATTGATTTCCAGAGTGGTTGTGCAAGTTTACATTCCCACCAGCAGTGGAGGAGGGTTCCCCTTTCTCCACAACCTCTCCAGCATGTGGTGTCAATTGAGTTTTTTATCTTAGCCATTCTAATGGGTATAAGGTGAAATCTTAGGGTCTTTTTGATTTGTATTTCCCCGATTAATGACGTTGAGCATTTCTTTAAGTGTTTCTCTGACATTTGATATTTGTCTATCGAGAATTCTCTGTTTAGTTCTGTTCCCCATTCTTTAATTGGATTACTTAATTTGTTGTTTTTAATTTCTTTAGTTCTTTATATATACTGACTATTAGCCCTCTGTCAGATATAGGGTTGGTGAAGATCCTTTCCCAGTCTATAGGCTGTCGTTTCGTTCAGACGACAGTGTGCTTTGCTTTATAGAAGCTTTTCAGTTTCATGAGGTCCCATTTATTGATTGTTACTCTTAAAGCCTGTGCTGTTGGTGTTCTGTTCAGGAAGTTGTCTCCTGTGCCAATGAGTTCTAAGGTCTTCCCCACTTTTTCTTCTAACAGGTTTAGTGTGTCCGGTTTTATATTGAGGTCTTTGATCCACTTGGAGTTTAATTTTGTGATAAGTATGGAACCATTTGCATTTTTTCTACATGTAGACACCCAGTTAGACCAGCACCATTTGTTGAAGATGCTATCTTTTTTCCATTGTATGGTTTTGGCATCTTTAAATTTTTTACAAAATTTGCCAAGTTGAATCAAAACACAAGTTCAATTTATAGTTTCAAACATATATTTAAACATATAGTTATTGAAGTTATCTATAGGAAATAACTGTTGTGTGTCTTCTAGAATTATATTCTAAGTTAAATGTCATTCTTAAGCACACAGTATATTAATGATAACTTTATTATCTAAATTTCCACTGTATATCTTGTATCAAAAAATACATGCAGAGACATATCTTCCCTCTTTGCTATACAGTATCATTGAAATAGCTTAAATTGTATTGCTTTTTTTTATTTTTTATTTTTTTCAATGCAGTTTATTCAGGAACATTGAACAATCCTCGGACCCCGGGGAAAGCCAGCCCACAGCTTAAATAGCCTCTGGGTAGCCAACCCAGGCGTGCCACGGGGGCAATGCAGATAGGTCCACATACATGGAAGCAAGCCAGATCCTCAGCCTTAGCCAAATGTGGAGTTGCTTTTATTTGCAATTCAATACCACAATTTTAAAAAGATTCACATAACTGGAGTTTATAGCTAATATTGTTTTGGTGCTATATCGTTTTAACTAGTTTGTAAATTAATGCTAGGAGAGAATTTTCTCACCATTAAAATATATTTATCTGGAGGAGGGAGGGGCAACATGGCAGCACCGGGAGGACTCTCATTCTGAGCAGCAGCAGCAGGATCAGCACAGTGACCAGTAATCAGAACTCGCGGCCATAAAACACAGTCATTGTGTTTCCCAGGTGAGAGGATACCCCACGGTGGGGGATTCAATCAGCTTTTAACTCACCCTGCTAAACCGCGGAAGAGATCCCAGTTCCGCCAGACACTTGGCTGCTGGCCAGCAGCCCCAGCCACAGCCCAGAGCCACAAGCCAGTGTCTCTGGTCACAGTCCCAGACTGAACCATGCACACCACACTATCAGAGACTGGAATTTTCAGTCAAGAGATAACCCCAGGGTACAGGAAACGATTGGGACCGGCCTTAGGTCACCCAGACATCCCCTGGAAAGGACTCGGGCTCCACGGGCACCCCAGGAGCCAGCCCGGAGCCAGAGCCAGGGACCCAGGCTCCGGCACCACAGAGCTCTGCCTGCCTGCGTGCCTGATTCGCCGCCTGAGATAGAACTGTGGGCACCAGGGCACCAGGGAATGAGTTTCACTGTCCGGTGCAAACACACAGGGAGGGAAACGGCTAGTCTGATCTCAGAGCACTCAGCCGACACCCCCAGCCTGAAAAGGTCCCCGGAAAATTACCCAGCTTAGGGACGCACCCAGGTTCCCAAAGGCCACAAAGGCAGACACAGGCAGTTTCTGCGCACCAGACAGCTGGCAGAGACTGAGCCGCCATCACACAGCTGTGCTCCAGGCACAGGCAGTTTCTGCGGCCAGCCAGCTGGCAGACACTGAGCAGTGTGCAGCAGGGCAAAAAAAGACACTGGGAGTCCAAGTCTCCAGAGAATCCACAGGGAAGGAAGGAAACTGTACTGACCTAAATCACCCAATCCTTCCCTAGAAAAAGTCTAGCAGACTAGTGGGGCCGAGGCGCCAGCACTCAGCTGTGCTCCAGACACAGGCACAAACAGTTGATGCGCGCCTGATGTCCAACTGGGTCACAACAGCTGATCATTAAATTTACAACAAGAAACCCAGAAACAGGGCAGCTGCCCTCAGGACTTCCCTGGGTGAGAGGAGAACCCTCTCGACTAATAAAGACCACAGTTACCACTCAGGTCTATATCCCTGAGGTGAGCAACTCCTGAAAAAACACCAGCCATCCAGGGACTATACCCAAAAAGCTGAGAAGACATCCTTCAGGAAAAACCAGCTTTCTGCAAAGGGGATTCTCTCCACCACAGGATCCCCAGGAACCACCGGAAAATAACCCCAAAAACCTAAGATAGCACAATGGGTAGAGGCCAGAGTAAAAACTCAAGCAACAAAAGACAGAGCAATATGGCATCTCCAGAACCCAGTTACCCAGGGGCAAGTAGCCCTGGACACCCCACCATAACTGAAATCCAAGAAGATGACCTAACAACTATGCTCATGAAGATGATAACAGAGGAAACAAATAAGATATGTAAGACATAGAGGAAGATAAACTCAAACAGAATATTGCCATCCGTAAAGAAATAGAGGAAGCTGCAGCCAAACAGTTTATGGCCTTTAGAAAGGAAATGCTTAAAGCACTGAATGAAATGAAAGAAACAGAGTTGAAGGAACTAAAAGAAAAACAGGAAAGTACACTCAGACAGGTGAAGGAAGTAAACAAAACAACTCAAGACCTGAAGATAGAATTGGAAAAATTAAAGAAAACACAAATGGAAGAAATAATGGAAAGGAAGAATCTAGGGAAGAAAACAGGAACGACAGAGGTTAGCATAACCAACAGACTACAAGAGATGGAAGAAAGAATCTCAGGTGTAGAAGATACAATGGAAGAAATCGATGTATCTGTCAAAGAAAATGTTAAATCCGAAAAATTCCTGACACAGACCGTCCAAGAAATCCAAGACAATATGAAAAGACAAAACCTAAGAATAATAGGTATAGAAGAAAAAGAAGGCCCAGAAAATATTTTCAACAAAATCATTGAAGAAAATTTCCCCAAGCTAAAGGAGAGGCCAATTAGAATACATGAGGCCTACATTACACCCAACATATTTGACCAGAAAAGAAAATCCTCCTGACACATAATAATCAAAACAGTAAGTATACAGAACAAAGAAAAAATACTAAAAGCTGCAAGGGAAAAAGGCCAAGTAACATATAATGGCAAACCCATTAGAATCACACCTGACTTTTCAACAGAGACTATGAAAGCCAGAAGGGCCTGGACGGATATCATGCAGACCCTAAGAGAACACACATGTCAGCCCAGGCTACTATACCCTGCAAAACTCTCAGTCCTCATAGATGGAGAAAACAAGATATTCAGTGACAAAAACAAATTTCAACAATACCTACAAACAAATCCAGCATTACAGAAGACACTAGAAGGGAAAATACAACCCAGGAAAACTAGCTACATTCAAGAAAACACAGGAAATAAATAACCTCACTTCAGTAAAACAAAAAGCAACCAAGCACACAACCTGATGACCACAGCCAATATCAAAATCAAGGGATCTAACAGCCACTGGTCATTAATCTCTCTCAACATCAATGGACTCAACTCTCCAATAAAAAGACACAGATTAACAGAATGGATACGTAAACTAAACCCAGCAATCTGTTGCATACAAGAAACACACCTAAGACACAAAGATAGACATTACCTGAGGGTAAAGGGTTGGAAGACGACTTTCCAAGCAAATGGACCCAAGAAGCAAGCAGGAGTAGCCATTCTAATATCTGATAAAATAGACTTTCAACCAAAATTAATAAAAAGAGATGGGGAAGGACACTTCATACTCATCAAGGGAAAATGCCACCAGGAAGACATCACAATCCTGAACATCTATGCCCCAAATACAAGGGCACCCACATTTGTGAAAGAAACATTGATAAAATTTAAAGCACATATAGATCCCCACACATTAATAGTGGGAGACTTCAACACCCCACTCTCAACAAAGGACAGGTCAACAAAAGAGAAATTAAACAAAGAAACATTGTCTCTGACAGAGGTCATGAATCAAATGGACCTAACAGACATTTACAGAACTTTACACCCAAACACAAAAGAATTTACCTTCTTCTCAGCACCTCATGGAACCTTCTCCAAAATAGACCATATAGTGGGTCACAAAGCAAGCCTCAACAGATACAAGAAGATTGAAATAATCCCTTGTATCTTGTCTGATCACCATGGAATAAAGCTGGACCTCAACAATAACAGAAATAGCAAAAAGCCTACACACACATGGAAACTGAACAACTTGTTACTAAATGACAGCTGGGTCAGGGAAGAAATAAAGAAAGAAATTAAAGTCTTTCTAGAAATCAATGAAAATGAAGACACAACATGCCCAAACTTGTGGGACACAATGAAAGCAGTGCTAAGAGGAAAGTTCATAGCACTAAGTGCCTTCAAGAAGAAATTCGAGACAGCTCATTCAAGCACCCTAATGGCTCACTTAAAAACCCTAGAAAAACAAGAAGCAGACACACCAAGAAGGAGCAGACGGCTTGAAATAATCAAACTCAGGGCTAAAATCAATCAATTGGAAACAAATAAAACAATTCAAAGAATCAATGAAACCAAGAGCTGGTTCTTTGAGAAAATCAACAAGATCAACAAACCCTTAGCCAAGCTAACTAAAAGGCAGAGAGACACCACCCAAATCAACAAAATCAAAAATGAAAAGGGGGATATAACTACAGACACTGAGGAAATCCAAACAATCATTAGGACTTACTTCAAAAGTCTATATACCACAAATTTTGAAAATCTAAATGAAATGGACAATTTTCTTGATCGATTTGACTTACCAAAGCTGAATCAGGACCAGGTAAATCAACTAAATAGAACTATATCCCCCAAAGAAATAGAAGCAGTCATCAAAAGTCTCCCATCCAAAAAAAAGCCCAGGACAAGATGGTTTCAGCGCAGAATTCTACCAGACCTTCAAAGAAGAGCTAACACCAATTCTCTTCAAACTATTCCACAAAATAGAAACAGAAGGAACATTACCAAACTCATTCTATGAAGCCACAGTCACCTTGATACCTAAACCTCACAAAGACTCAACAAAGAAAGAGAATTTCAGGCCAATCTCCCTTATGAACATTGATGTAAAAATACTTAATAAAATACTTGCAAACCGAATCCAAGAACACATCAAAGATATTATCCACTATGACCAAGTAGGCTTCATCCCAGGTATGCAGGGGTGGTTCAATATACGGAAATCCATCAATGTGATCCACCATATTAACAAACTGAAAGAAAAAAACCACATGATAGTCTCCCTAGATGCTGAAAAAGCATTTGACAAAATCCAACATCCATTCATGTTTAAAGTATTGGAGAGATCAAGGATACAAGGCACGTATCTAAATATAGTAAAGGCGATATACAGCAAGCCTATAGCCAACATCAAATTGAACGGAAAGAAACTTAAAGCAATCCCACTAAAATCAGGGACAAGACAAGGCTGCCCACTCTCTCCATATCTCTTCAACATAGTGCTGGAAGTCCTTGCTAGAGCAATAAGACAGTTGAAGGAGATCAAGGGGATACAAGTTGGAAAGGAAGAAGTCAAATTATCACTATTTGCAGATGATATGATAGTATACGTGAGTGACCCCAAAAACTCCACCAGGGAACTCCTACAGCTGATAAACACCTTCAGCAAAGTGGCCGGATACAAAATTAACTCAAAAAAATCAGTAGCCCTCCTATATACAAAAGACAAAAGGGCTGGGAAAGAAATTAGGGAAAAAACACCCCTCATAATAGCCACAAATGACATAAGGTACCTCGGAGTGACCCTAACCAAGAAAGTCAAAGACTTGTATGAAAAAAATTTCAAATCTCTGAAGAAAGAATTAGAAGAAGATATGAGAAGATGGAAAGATCTACCATGCTCATGGCTTGGAAAGATTAACATAGTAAAAATGGCCATCTTACCAAAAGCAATCTACAGATTCAATGCAATGCCCATCAAATTACCAACACAATTCTTTACAGACCTGGAAAGAAAAAAGATCCCATATCACATTCAAATTTATTGTTCAGTTCTGGACCATGTTTTATTTTCACTTTTTGTCTTCTCAAATTATACTTGGTGGGATAGCTTTTCTGATCATAACAATGTATTTTGTGCCAGTAAACTCTATACTGAAGTCTTCTTTCTATGACTATGTAAATTATTTCATATCACTTTCAATTTTATATACTATCTCTAGGTTTCTAAAGAAATTATTATGTACGATAATATCTACACTTTTATACTGTAATAAACAACACCAATAAAATGATGTATTTAAAAAACAAAGATGTTGGTTATTTTCTATTTCAATATGAATTCAACAGAATCTAAAGAAAATTTCTATGAATTTCTAAGAGGAAAGCTGATTCCAAAGTTATATCCCAGGAAAAACAACACAGAATTCCAAATGTGATAATAAAGTAAGACTGCACACATGGGCAGCTGTGACCTCAAAACGTATCTCAGAGCTACAACTATCAAGGATGTGTACAACAGTTGTGACAAAATTAGGAGATGAAGAGAAAAAGCCAAAATCATAAGCCTAAAAATATATTCAAAATTTCCTCAAAAGACCCAAGGAAGCTCTGCCAGGAAAAATGTGTACTTGACCATATGTACTTTTGGTTATATGTGTACAGAAATTAAATAAACACAGACTTAAAAACTCTTACAAAAAAAAAAAAGAAAAATTCTCAACTTCATATGGAAACCCAGAATTGCTAAAACAATCCTCTACAATAAAAGATCTTCTGGAGGTATCTCCATCCCTGATCTTAAGCTGTACTATAGAGCAACAGTTTTAAAAACTGTATGGTACTGGCATAGAAACAGAATGGTGGATCAATGGAACCAAACAGAGGACCCAGAAATAAACCCACACACTTATGGACACCTGATCTTTGACAAAGCTGCCAAAACCATTCAATGGAAAAAAGATAGCATCTTCAACAAATGGTACTGGTCCAACTGGATGTCTACATGTAGAAAAATGAAAATAGATCCATACTTATCACACTGCACAAAACTGAAGTCCAAGTGGATTAAAGACCTCAACATAAAACCAGACACATCAAATTAGCTTGAAAAAAAAGTGGGAAATACCCTAGAACTCATTCGTACAGGAGAAAACTTCCTGAACAGAACACCAACAGCACAGGCTCTAAGAGCAACAATCAATAAATGGGACCTCATGAAACTGAAGAGCTTCTGCAAAGCAAAGGACACTGTCATCAAAACAAAGCGACCACCTACAGATTGGGAAAGAATCTTCACCAACCCTTTATCTGATAAAGGACTCATATCCAGTATATATAAAAAACTAAAGAAGCTGAAAAGCAGTAAACCAAGTAATCCACTTAAAAAATGGGGAACAAAGCTAAACAGAGAATTCTCTGTAGAGGAATACCGAATGGCAGAGAAGCACTTAAAGAAATGCTCAACCTCACTAGCCATTAGGGAAATGCAAATCAAAACAACCCTGAGATTTCACCTTACACCCATGAGAATGGCCAAGATCAAAAACTCAAGTAACAACACATGCTGGAGAGGTTGTGGAGAAAGGGGAACCCTTCTCCACTGCTGGTGGGAATGTAAACTTGTACAACCACTCTGGAAATCAATCTGGCACTTTCTCAGACAATTAGGAATAGCGCTTCCTCAAGATCCAGCCATACCACTCCTGGGCATATATCCAAAAGAGGCTCAAGTACACAAAAAGGACATTTGCTCAACCATGTTTGTAGCAGCTTTATTTGTAATAGCCAGAACCTGGAAACAACCCAGATGCCCCTCAACTGAAGAATGGATCCAGAAATTGTGGTACATCTACACAATGGAATATTACTCAGCAATGAAAAATAAGGAAATCATGAAATTTGCAGGTAAATGGTGGGATCTGGAAAGGATCATCCTGAGTGAGTTGTCCCACAAGCAAAAAGACACACATGGTATATACTCACTCATATAGACATACAACATAGGACAAACCCACTAAAACCTGTGCATCTAAAGATGGCCTCTGCTACTGGGAGTCTCTGCTTGAGTAGCTTTCCTATCCTCCAGGATCCTACCCTGACTTAGATCTCCAGCTTGTCACAGGGATGCCCCACCCTGTGAAAAGTTTCTCTTTTCTCTACAGTCTTTCTGTCCTCTCATCCTTGCTCTCCCAGTTCTGTTTCCCACCCTCTTGAATGTGTGTTCCCTCTCCTACTTGTTCCCTTTCTCCAGCCACTATGTCTGTCTATTATGTTTTCCCTTCTGATTGAGATTTATACATCCTCCCTTGGGTTCCCTATGATACTTATCTTTTTTAAGTCTGTGCCTCATATATGATAACCCTGTACTATTTGGCTAAAATCCATTTATAATTGAGTACATAAACAAATGGCCTGGTCCAACCAAAGGCCGACCCTATCAGGGAGTGCCAACCCCTGACACTATGAATGATGTTCTGCTTAACTTGCATACAGGAGCCTTACAGAATTGTCCTCTGAGAGGTACTACACAGCAAGACCTCAAAACAGATCCCAAGACTCAGAAGCCAAACATTTGGTGATTTGTAGGGAGTCTTGTGGAAAAAGTGGGAGGAAAGAGAAAAGGGTCAGGAGATGACAGGAGCTCCACAGGAAGACCAACAGAGCCAACTGACTGGGGTCCAGAGGGGCCTGTGGAGACTGAAGCATCAATCAAGAACTATGCAGGTACTGGACCTAAGCCCTACAAAGATGTAGCAGACAGACAGCTTAGTCCTCATGTGGGCCTTCTAATAAAGGAAGCGATGACTGCATTAGACATGGAGTTACTTGCCAGCTTTTGGATCACTTTCACCTAGAGGGATTGCCTTGCCAGGAGAAGAGGACATGCTCAGTCCTGAGGCAACTTGATGAGCTGAGATGGATGGTAAAGAGACCTCCCCTTTTCTGAGCAAAAGAGGATGGGGAAGAGAAAGGAAGAAGGGAGGGGGAAAGGAGGGAAAAGGGAGGGGGAAGGGAGGGGGAAGGGAGGGAGAGGAAAGGTGAGGTGGGACTTGGGGGTGGGGAAGAGGGATGGGACTACAACAAGGATATAGCTTGATCTTGATGAGGAACTCCTAACAGTGTGAGCAGGCGCTGTCTCTAACTCTGTTGCCTGTCTTTGGGACCCCTTCTCCCTACTGCATTGCCTTTTCTTAGCCTTAATAGAAGAGGAAGTGCCTAGTGTTACTGCAACTTAATATCCATCCAGGCAGGCATTTTTCTGAAGAGAAACAAAAGAGTGTATGGGTTAAGGAAAAGAAGGGAAGTGAGAAGAGGTACTGGGAGTAGAGGAGGAAGAGGAAACTGTGATTGAGATATAAAATAAATAAAAATAATTTCCCCCTTTTTTATTTATTAATTACACTTTATTCACTTTGTATCCCCCCCCAGTGTTTCCCTCCCTCCTCCCATCCTAATCTTTCCTTTCCTCCACCCTCTGCATGCATGCCCCTCCCCAAGTCCACTGATAGGGGAGGTCTTCTTTTCCTTCTTTCTGATCCTAGTCAGTTAGATCTCATCAGGAGTGGCTGCATTGTCTTCTTCTGTGGACTGGTAATGCTGTTTCCCCCTCAGGGGGAGGTAATTAAAGAGCAGGCCAATCAGTTCATGTCAGAGACAGTCCCTGTTCCTATTACAATGGAGCCCACTTGGATACTGAACTGCCATGGGCTACATCTGTGCAGGGGTCTTAGGTTATCTCCATGCATGGTCTTTGGTTGGAGTATCAGTCTCAGGAAAGACCCCTGTGCTCAGATTTTTTGGTTCTGTTGATCTCCTTGTTACTCATCAATAAAAACACAAGGAAATCATGAAAATTGCAGGTAAATGGTGGGATCTGGAAAAGATCATCCTGAGTGAGATATCACAGAAGCAGAAAGACGCACACAGTATATGCTCACTCACATAGACATATAATATAGGATAAACCTAATAAAATCTGTACACATAAAGAAACTAATCAAGAGGGAAGACTCTTGCTAAAATGCTCAATTCCTATCAAGAAAGGCAAAGAGGATGGACATCAGAAGAAGGAGAAAAGAGGGAACAAGTCAGGAGCCTTACACAGAGGACCTCTGAAAAGCTCTGCCCTGCAGACTATCAGTGTAGATGCTGAGACTTATGGGCAACCTTTGGGCAGAGTGTAGGTAATCTTAGGAAAGAAGATGGAAACAGTAAGATCTGGAAAAATAATTTTTTTAAATTGCTGGTTGTTGTAAAATGCCTCAGTTATTCTTACAAGGTAATGGATCACAAGATAAAACAGGCTAACTGCTAAGTTCAGCTTCTTTAAGCAACCCTTGTTTGCTTGGACAAATGAGGTACTTTCTGGATGTCAAGAAAGAAAGAAAGAAAGAAAGAAAGAAAGAAAGAAAGAAAGAAAGAAAGAAAGAAAGAAAGAAAGAAAGAAAGAAAGAAAGAAAGAAAGAATCAAGCCTTGCCTGAACTCAGACAGGATATGAGTTAATTTAGCTCTCTCACATTATAATTTTGTGGTTTTTGCCTTTGTAGTCCTTGGGCTAACAATAGTGGGGAATTTTCCTAGAGAATTCTCTTTCTCTCTCTGGCTTGGTCCTGGCCAGTCTCTTTTAAATAAAAATCCTCTAATTTACTAAAACCAAAACTTGAGTCAGGCTGGTGAATCTTTGAACCATCAACATTTAAAAATACACAGTAACACAACCCTAAAGAAAATTGTAAATGTTTTAATCATCAGGAAGATAAAATATGAATATGATTTCCTTGTTGCTCCTAAGCATAATCATTATGGAAACAATTTAATCCAAGCTCTTACTATATATTTTTACAAATGGTTTGGATAGTGATTGGGAGATTGTACCTCTCAATTTATATCTCTGTGCTTCAGCAGAAATATCAGCTTGTCCCCTGCTTTAATCAACAGTTTCTTCGTTTGAATAATAATTATATGATCAAACTGGGTAGTAAATTCTGCCTGTGCAAAAGCTATTATAGTAAAATATGCTTCTAGAATATACATCAAAGTAATAGACACAGTTGTTTTTAAACAGTCACTTATTTAGCTAGTGGTCAAGTGCTGACATCTGGAAAAATCAGGGGTGTGGCTCCTCACACTGGCTAAATGAACCCACCGAACCCACCGTAGAGATTTCTTTCTTATGATGGGTTGCATGGCATCACTTAAGTGATAATTCAATTAACAAAATATGTATCAGAATCAAACAATAAGAAATCTCTGACAAGGCCTGTGAAACATTTTTTTCTACAAAATTTCACAAGGAGGATAATAATAAACATTCAATGGTACCTAGTCACAAATTGTCATCTTGTCATCAACATATTTCATCTTCATCATAAAGCCTGTTTTGGTGGCCTTTTTTTTTCAAAAGCATTATATATAAAATAAAAAGTGTGGTAGTTTCTTTTTAAAGGAAAATTTTTAGAAACTAAGTAATAATAGTCTTTAAAAGAAAGACTGAAGGAAGGCTGAACTGTTCACAATTAAATAGATTAAAGATAAATGTCAACTGAATACAATGTATGAGACAGCACTTGTTTCTTTTCAGAACAAACTTAACACTATAGGCCTCCTGGGCTGGTCCAACCAAGTGCATTCCAAAGTTTGTCTGTCTTTAGCACTATCACTTGTTTGATTTCTGGAAAACACTGGGCCCATGAAATAGTCTGCCTCTTGAGATAGCTTTTTTATCAGTCTTGACAAAAACACACTTCCTAAAATGTGATTTATGGAATCATATGTTTTTTTTTTTTTTTTTCTGGTTCTACTGTAGGGATTGGGGTCAGGATAGCTGACAATTACAAATTATAATCCTAACATCACAGTTGGGGTGCATGTCCCTGATAGTTTTACAGTCTCCACCCAGTAATGTTGTTGAAAGGATCAAGTGCATTTGTGCTTAGAATCAATGTTAAGAGACACCTAGAAGATGATATCTGATTTCCTCTGGGTTTAGGTTAACGTGCCTTTTCCCTCTTCTGACATCAGGCTGTATGCTTGACTATAATAAGCTGTTAATATGGATACCATTGTATTGCTGCATTCTTTCAAGGAAGACCAGGAAGACCCAAGGAAGACCAGGGGATCTACTCATACGTATCCTCATTTGAAAAAAAAAGTTACAAAATGATTCTCAGAACAATTACTAAAACTATAACATTGGGTTCAAGGAGAAGGCTCAGTGGGTCAAAGCACTTGCTGTGCCAACAAGATGGCGTGAGTTTAATCCAAGAACTAATGTCAAAAATGCCTTAATACCATGGCACACATTAGCAATCCCAGCACTCCTACAGAGAGATCAGCGGTGGAGACAGGACAGTCAGCCACAAGCCTTTGAGTCTGCTTGCCTGAGTGTGCAGCATGCTGGAAGAAAGAAGACAGATGCTACCTCAAGACAAGGTGAAGAGAGGGAACCCATTCCTAGAAAGTTATGCTTTGACCCCCACAAGTGCAGAGTGTCATGTGTATACCTGCTCTCTCTCTCTCTCTTTCTTTCTCTCTCTCTCCATGTCTCTGTGCCTTAGAACTAACATAGAACTATGATTATTATATACTGAACTTTAGATCACAGTGTATCAATACTAATCTGACAGTTAAGCTGTGATTACATAAGGAATTATCTTTGCTCTTGGGAAACACACATGGTAGTTTTGTGTGGCCAAAGGACACAGTCATAACAATTTTGTATCAAAGGATTCAGAAGCATTCATATAGAATTTTTTTAAAGTGTGTTTAAATGTATTCAGAAAATAATTAATGAATTATTATAATATATACATATATATGAATTCTTGGTATTATTATCACATTTTTAAGTGCTAAATGATATTAAAAATAAAATTTAAATTTAAAGCTTGACAGCAGAGACTGTGTGTTTAACCTTCATTTATAATTCAATGTGAATTTGCTGTCTGGGCTTTCTAAGTAGTCACCCAAGAACAGAATTTGATAAGTAAATAGAAAGTGGAGAACTAATTTGTTTAACAGAGAAAAATCAACTTCTTGGGAGGTTGTAGATCTGCTTTAAGATGGAATCTGTTACTTGGCATGACCTGTAGAAGAATGCTGACTAAAGGTGTCACTTAAAAGGGTACTTTGTCTCTTGAACAAAGCTAAATGTGTGGTTACCAGAATGAAAACAAAGACTTACAGACTGCACTAACAGAGCAATGGTGACAATCTAATTCTTTGGGTTCATATATCCACACAGGTAGTGTCAGATAGGCCAGCCTGGGTCAAAAGATATGATAGGAGTCCAGGGAAATCATCAGCATAGCTATGGGAAGCATTTGGCAGGCAGGCGATGGATAAGGCTCCAGACTGACAGTAACTAAGTATGATAAACTTACAGAAAAAGAATCAAATTTATAAGTTTTCTAAGGTAGTGGGAACCAAAATAAGAAAAAAAAAAAAAAAAGGAAGCAAAAAATTGTTAAGAACCATAGAACACTGCCATACTTAAGAACACAAACGATGTGTAGAGGGAATGTGTAGAGAAAGTGTGTAGAGGGAATATAACCTACCAAGTGTGGTGTTTAATTATTGTTACTATTGTGCAGAAACTGCACGAACACAGCAGAGCGCACCCTAACTCTTTAGTGGAAGCACTTTAAAAGAAAGTTTCCAGCTGCTGGGAGGGATTCAGTTGCAGGTAGGAATTAAGGGATCCAAGCTGGAAAGTTTGCTTGGCTTGAAGCAAGAGAGTGTCAGGCAGACATCCCCTAAATTTTAATAAGGATCCCAAATAATATCAATAATAATGAGAAATAACTATGCAGACTGTGGATTTGGAATTTGTAAATTTCTACATTTGAAATTCATCTCTATCACTATTGCCTGTATGACTGTTACAAACTCAACTCACTAAAATGTTTTCAGACAGTTACGCATGGACTTAGGTTTAAAATGTTCTACGCTACCTTTTTCTGAGGAAGAGGTTGGGGGAAGGAGGAGAGAAGGAGGATGAGGCTGGGAGGGGAGCAGTGATGGAGCTACAAGCAAGATGTAAAATGAATAAAAACGAATTAATTAATTATACAAAAGATGTTCTATGTGTTTCCCTCTCTCTCAATAAAATGACAAAAATCTATGTACTTATGATTATAGGCTGATGTTTGAAATATGTACATTATGGACAGCTAATCCTAATTAATACAGCCATTACCTTCAGTACTTTTCAAGTGATTTTATTGATTATAATATGGGAAAATGTGGTTTCATGGCAGCAGTGGAGTCTGTTTAGTGTCAGGTGGGCTGTAACTCTGTCTCTGTCTCTGTCTCTCTTTCTCTTTCTCTCTCTCTCTCTCTCTCTCTCTCTCTCTCTCTCTCTGTGTGTGTGTGTGTGTGTGTGTGTGTGTGTGTGTGTGGCCAATTGTTTCTGGGTTCTTCTCTTATAAATTCAAAGAATGAAATTTATGCACAACAGGACGGTATTACAGAGAAGGAAGGCAGAGCTCCCCCATACGGCAGGAACAATCTCTGGAAATAGAAATGGGCTAACTTTGGGTTCCCAGCACCAACCTTAGAGTTAATAAACCTTTAATGATTATTCAGGGTCTGAGCAGTTTGCCCAGTATGACTCATGGCTAATGCCCTGGTGGTAGCTCCAACAGCCGTCAATGAGATGGTAGTAACAATGGTGGCTGTAGTTCCAAGATCCCTTTTCTGTCTGAAGAGAGTCATAGCGTGAGGGGCATCAATGGGCACAGGCACCCAGTGAGGCATGCGAGTAACCAGGGCATACCTAACTTTACTAGCATTCCAGCATTGGGCAAAAAAGCAAGTATCATTACCACAATTACTTGGCTCTATCTGGCTAATAATGAATAAAAATGGGGGATATAGACAAACAGGTGTGGGCTTATAGGAAATATTATGAGAAGCCTTAACCCCTCGTTGGAACATCCTGCGTCAGTTCTAGAACTAGCAGTGGTGGTGTCCGAGGTCTGAGTAGGTTCAGGAGACCATTGCCCCCAGGGGCGAGACGTGCTCCATGCCAATTGACTAACTCCATGTTTTCCTCCAATTTTGAAAGTCATTTAAGGTTCTTAAATTATTTTTTTCCCTTTTTTCTTAAATTTTTCATCAATTACACTTTATTCATTCTGCATCCCCCCATAAGCCCCTCCCTCCTCCTATCCCAATCCCACCCTCCCTCCTCCCTCTGCTTGCATGCCACTCCCCAAGTCCACTAATAGGGGAGGTTCTCCTCTCCTTTCTGATCTTAGTCTGTCAGTTAATCATTTAGCCAATGTAGCTCATGCCGTAGTTGTACATAAAGGAATTAATGCTCAACTAAAAGGAAGCTTGATGATGTTCAATCAGAGGATTGACCTCTTGCAGGAGCAAATTGATACCCTATGGCAAATCGCTCAACCTGGCTGTCAATGAAAGTATGCTGGACTTTGTGTCACTAGCATACAACATGAGAATTTTTCCTGCGCTGCAAATCTGTCTAAACAATTGTCGAGCTATATTTTAGGTAATTGGACTGGAGAATTCGATACTATGATGGAGCAGCTGAGAGTGGCCATTGTCACAGTAAATTCTACCAGAGTGGACGCAGGACTAGCCACAGGATTATCAACATGGATTGCTGCAGCCATGAATCATCTGAAGGAATGGGCGGGCATGGGAGTGTTAGCAGGCCTTCTGGTGTTGGTCTCCTTGGTTTGCCTGTGGTATATATGCAAGATTAGAGTCTCACAACAGTGTGATGCAGCCATGATCATTCAGGCCTTTACAGCCATTGAAACAGGACATTCTCCCCAAGCATGGTTGGATACCATAAAAAGCTAAAATGATACGCTCAGGATGCGAGGCTAAGCACTGCACTCAGGGTCAGCCTCTTTGGACCCAGAGAAGAGCATGTCTGATTGCATGCGGGTTGATGCCCCAGGTCCCGCCTCTGAGAAAAAGGTATCGGATGGGTCTGATGCTCTTTGGGTGGATGACACCTAAATGAACATCTGTACAAAGTCCCAATTTATTTCTAATATCAGAGATCAGACCTCTACTCTTGCCTGATGCGTCTAAAACAAAAAGGGGGAACTGTAGAGAGCTGCGGAATGCTATGCCTTAAAGATGGAGCTGGTTTCCGCCTTCCACCTTCCCGATGGTGAGTGCTCTCTGTCACAAACAACTCCACATTTGGCTAAGGCCGAGGATCTGGCTTGCTTCCATGTATGTGGACCTATCTGCATTGCCCCCGTGGCATGCCTGGGTTGGCTACCCAGAGGCTATTTAAGCTGTGGGCTGGCTTTCCCCGGGGTCCGAGGATTGTTCAATGTTCCTGAATAAACTGCATTGAAAATAAATAAGTAAATAAATAAATAAATAAATAAACCTTTAATGGAGGGAAGTGTGGAGTTGGATGAACTGGAAAGTCTAGTTTGCTCATCCTTGATTAATCCAGGACCCTCTCAGTTTCCATCATATTGTCATGTTCAGTTTTCAAGCCAGTGTACACACTGTGGGAAAGAAAGATAAAAAGAAACCAAATGTTCTTTCTGGCATGCCTGGATTTTGTTGACAAAACAAAAAAAATTCTGCTTTAAGATTTCTGGCATCACTCACTTCTGGTATGTATAGAGTTGTTCAAAGGACATGGACATTTTCAACTTTTAATAATGGAAAGACTGTTCACATTTGGGGTGTTCTACGCTCAACTGGTTAATCAGTTTCTATCTCCATTTTCGAGTTTTTTTTACTTACCATTTTGTGCAATAGGTCCTTTGGATCGATTCCTTTGTCTTGCTCATATTTCAAAACTTTGATTAATATATCTCTCCAATAGCCACATATATTTCCTTCTGAAGAAAGTATTAAGCAAGATTGAAAAAAGATGAATGGATAAAGATAAATTTAATAGAATGGACTGAGTTAAAACCGAAACTCTTCAAAACACAATATAAGAAGGAAGTGATACTGCATACAACACTTTGCACAATCTGCAGAATGAATAAACATCACTTATGAATATACATGTATGATAAAATGAATTCAGTTTGTCATATATTATAAATTTAAAAAATATTGTGATATTGAAAATTAAGAAAATTATTTCCTGGAAAAGTATTAAAACATTTTTGAAAAATTTTCTTAGGTATTTAAGAACATTAAAAGACATTCTGATGTTTAATGGTCATTTAAAAAATTTTGTCCTTCATTATTTTGTTTTAGATGTTGAGCCTATAAATGAAATATCTTAGCAAACCTAAGATATAGGTTTATTATGCTGTTTTGGATTATTTCATAGCCTTTTAGATCTTGCTCTTCTGCCTTTCACACAATTGTTTTTCACATTTCAAATCAATGTTGTTTTTTTTTTTTTTCAGGAATCCCTACTCTATTTCACAGGGTCTGTGTCTTCTTACACTCTAATGATATACTCTGGTAAGTTTTCTTTGACTTTGTATTGTAAGTCACTTTCATTTTTTAATTTTTATTTTTTATATTAATCACAGGTTATTTACTTTATATCCCAGCCGTAGCCCACTTCCTCATTCCCTCCCAATCCCACCCTTCCTCCCTCATCTCCTCCCTGCCCCTTTCCAAGTCCACTGCTAAGGGAGGTCCTCCTTGCCTTCCGCCTTCCGTCTGACCCTAGTTTATCAAGTGTCTTCAGGACTGGCTGCCGTGTCCTCCTCTGTGGCCTAGCAAGACTGTTCCTCCCTTGTGGGGAGGGGAGATTGTAAAGGAGCCAGTTGTTGAGTTCATGTCAGAAATAGTTCCTGTTTCCCTTGCTAGGGAACCCACTTGATTACTGAGCTACCATGGGCTACGTCCAAGCAAGGGTTCTAGGTTATATTCATACATGGTCCTTGATTGGAGAAACAGTCTCATAGAAGGCCCCCGTGCCCTGATGTATTTTGTCCTTGTGGAGTTCCTGTCCTCTCTAGATCATACTAACTCCCCCTTCTTTCATATGATTCTCTGCACTCTGTCCAAGGTTTGGTTATGAGTCTCAGCATCTACTTTGATACACTGCTAGACAGAGTCTTTCAGAGGCCCTCTGCAGTAGACTTCTGTCCTGTTATTTATTTTTCTCCTACTTCCCACTTCCATCCCATTTGTCTTTCTAAGTGAGGATTGATCATCTTACTCCGGGTCCTCTTTCTTGTTTATCTTCTTTAGGTGCACATATTTTACTATGTTTATCCTATCCTATAGGTCTATATAAGCGAGAATATATCATGTGTGTCTTTCTGCTACTGGGATACCTCACTCAGGATGATATTTTCTAGATCCCACCATTTGCCTGAAAATTTCATGATTTCCTTGTTTTTAATTGCTGAGTAATATTTCATTGTTTAAAAGTACCACAATTTCTGCATCCATTCCTCTGTTGATGGACAACTGGGTTGTTGCCAGATTCTGGCTATTACAAATAAAGCTGCTACAAACACGGTTGAGGAAGTGTCCTTGTTGTGTATTTGAGTCTTTTAGCTATATGCCTAGGAGTGGCATAGCTGGATCTTGAGGAAGTGCTATTCCTAATTGTCTAAGAAAGCACCAAATTGATTTCTAAAGTGGTTGTACAAGTTTACATTTTCACCAGCAATGGAGGAGGGTTCCCTTTTCTCCACAACCTCTCCAGCATGTGTTGTCACTTGAGTTTTTCATCTTGGCCATTCTGATGGGTGTAAGGTGAAATCTCAGGGTTGTTTTGATTTGCATCTCCCTGATGGCTAAGGACATTGAGCATCTCTTTAGGTGTTTGTCTGCCATTCTGTATTCCTCTACAGAGAATTCTCTGTTTATCTCTTTACCCCATTTTTAATTGGATTGCTTGATTTATTGCTTTTTAATTTCTTTAGTTCTTTATGTATTCTGTATACCAGCCTTCTGTCAGATATAGGGTTGGTGAAGATCCTTTCACAGTCTGTAGGCTGTCATTTTGTTCTGATGACTATGTCTTTGGCTTTAGAGCAGCTTTTCAGTTTCATGAGGTCCCATTTATTGATTGTTGCTCTTAGAGCCTGTGGTTGTTGGTGTTCTGTTCAGGAAGTTGTCTCCTGTGCTAATTAGGAGTTCTAGGCTCTTCCCCACTTTTTCTTCTAACCAATTTAGTGTGTCTGGTTTTATGTTGAGGTCTTTGATCCACTTGGACTTTAGTTTTGTGCAGGGTGATAAATACAGATCTATTTTTTAAATATGGATCCATTTTTCTGCATGTAGACATCCAGTTGGACCATTACCATTTGTTGAAGATGCTGTCTTTTTTCCATTGTATGGTTTGGCTTCTTTGTCAAAAATCAAGTATTCATAGGTGTGTGGATTTATTTCTTGGTCTTCTATTTGGTTCCATTGATACACCTTTCTTCTTCTATGCCAATACCATGTCATTTTTATTATTATTACTCTGTAGTACAGCTTGAAATCAAGGATGGTGATAGCTCCAGATGATCTGTTGTTGTACAGGATCCTTTTGAAAATTCTGGGCAAGACCAGGGTTTCCCCCTGTCTCCAAGGCTCGGCTCCATCCTTTTTCTTTACCCAAAGTGTTTAAAGGCCTACCACCGTGTATTTGTTCTTAAAATCCAATGGGCTAGAGACTTTGCTGAGTCCAGCCTTAGCTGACCTTCAGGTTACTTAGAAATTTTTCTGTGAAGTGTTCTCCTTCATAGCAGGTGTGTTTAATCCTTTTAGCACTTGCTTCTGTGAAGTGTATCTAAGACACTCACCAGGGTTCTGAACAAAAACCTCGTCTGCCACTTGGTTGATTTTCCTTTTCTTAGGGCATTTACTTTAGAGCTCTTTTAATTTTAAACTTCTGTTTCTGTTCCCTCTGAGACGTAAACGTTTTTCAAAAGGCTTTTCTCTAGGTTTCCTCTGGGGGAATGTCTGTTTTAAGGAGCTTTTCCCAATCCTTCTAAAATGTAATTATTAGGTAAAAGTCCTTTTCTCCCAGCCTCTGTACAGTAACTGCAGCCTAACTTGGAATCTGGGATCCTTGAGAAAATGCTAAAGTTCTGGCTGTTATGAAAATAAGAGAATTTTTTTTCCAAAGGGGAAAAATACTTTTTCAAGCTTTACTTTTTTTTTTTTTTTACAGAGAACACTTAACAATATTCTTTTTTTTTCAAATGTTATATATCATTCTTTTTTTCTTTATTCAGGAACCTTGAACAATCATCGGACCCTGGGTAAAGCCAGCCCACAGCTTAAATAGCTTCTGGGTAGCCAACCCCAGCGTGCCACATAGGAAATGCAGATAGTTTCCTTAAAAATATAGCTTTTAGGAAAAGGAAGAGAAGTGGGAGTAAATTTCATCTACATCAGGTTTTTTTGTTTTTTTTTTTATTTTTCTAGCAACCAATGGCTTTATTTATGTCACCACAGAATAGGAATTAGCTGGGATTAACTGGGCAGATTTCTGGAGTAACCACATCCAGAACAAAGAGTGGCTACTGGGCTGGACACACACTTTGTTGACTGTTTCTGATACATAACTCTATCCAAGAGGGAAGTAAGGGAAGACTCCTGAAGCACCAATGTGGGAGGCAGAAGGTACTCTTTCTCTTCACTGGTGATTTGATTGTGGTTGATCCCCAGCTGAGTTCTGGCCTTTTCCTTCTATTGCAGTGGCCTCACCCTTCCTAATACTACGACCTGTATTTAATACAGTTCCTCTGGTGTGGAAGGGCCCCAATCATAAAATTATCTCCTTGCTGCTTCATAACTGAATCTTTGCTATTTTGCTATGAATTATAATGTAAATCTCTGATGTACAGGACAGAAATGTGACCCGCCCCCTCAGAGGGGTCACAACCCACATGCTGAGAGCCTCTGTTTTATTGGGATGCTATTAAATAAACCAAGACAGCTTTTGATTTTTACGGGCGTCAGAAACCATCATCCTGAATGGTCATCTAGAAGAGTTCTTCTGGCTTCAGATAGGATGCCCACTGTTCTCACCAGTCTAACTCACAAGAGTAACAGGCACTACACCAAATTATACCAATTCTTGGTGGAGCTGCGTCCTTCCTCTTCTTTCTTTCTCCCTTCCCCTTCTCTTCTCTCCTCTTTCTTTTGTCCTCCTTCTCCCTTGTCTTTCACATTAGTCTTTCTCTGGACATTCGTAACTTTTAAGAGGAAGCACAGAAAATCTCCATTGTCTCCCTTATGTATGGTCAGGAAAGGAAGAACCACATCCATAAAGTGCCAGACTTCTCTTTCTTCCTCTTCAGCTGTGCAGGAAAGTGAGAAAGCAGACCTTCTCCCCATCTCTCCCCCTCCTCCCACCCCAATGTATTTTATCTAAAGCACCTCTGCCGGGATGAAGAGCACGCTTAGTCCCTGAGACACCAGACACTGAGACTGTGCATTTGATGGCTTCGTAAAACCCAAAAGTTACTCATCACACACATTAAGACATGAAAAATAGCCTGCTCTTGATAGTTACGGTGGATTAATGTGTACATTTACCTCAAGGTGACCCTGAATACTTCAAAGACAAGTGGTTGGAGAGAGGATCCCTGGCTGAGACTAGAAGGTCATTTCAGATGTTACCAGCTTACAAGTGTGAAATGTGGGGTTTAGATAAAGATGGGGAATGCTAATGAATGGAATCAGACCTATTCAACAGGCCTCGGGGGTAGATTTAGCATGAATCTCTGATTAAGTCTGGTGAGTGAGGAGAGAATACTAATGTTTAAAGTTTCCAGCAAAACAAGAGACTGTTATGTGGTATATTGGAAAGATAATTTGTTTCCAATCTTGGGCCTATCTCAACAAATTGTTTGACCTTAAAAAGTCTATTACAAACTCTAGCTTGATTTATTTATTTATTTTTATCTAGTTTACCTTGATAGTCTATCCCCAGAAATAAAAAGCTAATATTCTTGAAGTAAATTAATTCCTTTCACAGGGCCTTGTCTCTTTGGAATCATGACAACATGCATTAACTCAACATCTATTGCTTAGCTGTAGCTTTAGAATCAAGAAAGGCAGAAATGAAAGATAATTCTCTTAAAAATACTCTGAAAGAATATTATTTGCCTAGCCAATGTACTGACAAATCTAACCTTTAAATTATAAATGGCCAATATTATGATGATTTAATTATTGTAGAACTAATCAATGAAGAATGCAGGGCCTATGAATGCAGTTCTGTGTCAGAGTGCTTGCCCAGTACATGTAGAATCTTAGGCTAGATCCCAGGTTGGTACAAAGGTAGTTTTGCATTAAAATTAGCAGGTCATATGGTAAAATTAGCAGGTAAAAGCAATTGCTGCCAAGCTCAGTGACCTGAGTTCCTCTCAAAGGATTCACACAGTAGGGGGAGAAAACCTTTTTTTGAAAGTTGTCCTCTCATCACCACATGCCTGCCAAGGCACATACCTATCCACCCATAAACACACAAAGAAACACAGACACACTTACACACATAAACTAAATAAATATATTTTAAAATATTGAAAAAAAATAGTAATTTGTAAAAAATCATAGCAGATTCTAAAAACTTGACCTTTATATTTCACTTTATGTCTCATTACTACATCTAGCTTTTGCTAGTTAAAATGTTTTCCACCCTACCCAAACCAAAGTACTCTGTTGGCTTATTAATAAGATCATGTAAAGAAAGAATCTTCACCAACCCTTTATCGGACAGAGGGCTAATATCCAGTACATATAAAGAACTAAAGAAGCTGAAAAGCAGCAAACCAAGTAATCCAATTAAAAAATGGGGAACAGAGCTAAACAGAGGACTCTCTGTAGAGGAATATCGAATGGCAGAGAAGCACTTAAAGAAATGCTCAAAGTCATTAGCCATTAGGGAAATGCTAATCTTACACCCATGAGAATGGCCAAGATCAAAAACTCAAGTGACAACACATGAAGACTATCATGAAGACTATCATGAAGAGGTTGTGCAGAAAGGGGAACCCTCCTCCACTGCTGGTGGGAATGCAAACACTCTGGAAAGCAATCTGGCGCTTTCTCAGACAACTAGGAATAGCGCTTCCTCAAGATCCAGCCATACCACTCCTAGGCATATATCCAAAAGAGGCTCAAGTACACAATAAGGACATTTGCTCAGCCATGTTTGTAGCAGCTTTATTTGTAATAGCCAGATGCTGGAAACAGCCCAGATGCCCCCAACTGAAGAATGGATGGAGAAATTGTGGTACATCTACACAATGGAGTATTACTCTACAATGAAAAATAAGGAAATCATGAAATTTGCAGGTAATGGTGGGACCTGGAAAGGACCATCCTGAGTGAGCTGTCCCAGAAGCAGAAAGACATACACGGTATATACTCACTTGTATAGACATATAACATAAAATAAACCTACTAAAATCTGTACATTTAAAGAAACTAATCAAGAGAGAGGACCCTGACTAAAATGCTCAATCCCCATCCCAAAAAGCAAAGAGCATGAACATCAGAAGAAGAAAACAGGAAACAACCTAGAAGCCTGCCACAGAGGGCCTCTGAAAGGCTCTGCCCTCCAGACTATCAAAGCACACGCTGAGACTTATGGCCAACTGTTGGGCAGAGTGCATGGAATCTTATGTAAGAAGTGGGAAATAGTAAGATCTGGAGAGGACAGGAACCCCACAAGGGGAGCAACAGAACCAGAAAATTTGAACACAGGCGTCTTCCCAGACTCATACTCCACCCAAGTACCATGCATGGAGATAACCTAGATCCCCTGCACAGATGTAGCCCGTGGCAGTTTAGGGTCCAAGTGGGCTACATAGTAATGGGAAGAGGGACTGTCTCTGACATGAACTGATTGGCCTGCTTTTTGATCACCTCCCCCTGAGGGGAGAGCAGCCTTACCAGGCCACAGAAGATGACAATGCAGCCATTTCTGATGTGATCTGATATACTAAGATCAGAAGGAAGGAGAGGAGGACCTCCCCTATCAGTGGACTTGAGGAGGGGCATGCGTGAAGAAGGGGAAGGAAGGGTGGGACTGGAAGGGGAGGAGAGAGGGGCTGATGGGGGAATACAAAGTGAATAAAGTGTAATTAATAAAATTAAATTAAATTAAAAAAGATCATGTAAAATTATTTGCAATCATCTATCAGACTTATATCTCAGTGAAAGTGTAGAGTAAAATGTGTCTATCAGAGAAAAATAATGTTTTTCAAAATAATGTTTGCTTTTATTAAAGTTTTTAAAATCAATAGCAATCATATGGTGGGGGATCATTGATTAAAATGTTACCTTACATGAATTGGATCATGGTGCCATCTAGTGGATATTTGCCCACAGTCACACTGAAGCTATAAGGAGCAAATGGAAGAAAAACTTTGCAAAGTACAAGATGCTGGCTTCACAGAACACACTCGGAAACAGGGTCACATCATGAAGACTATAAAACTGATATTAGAAAAAATATGCAAATGTAAAGAAAGAGAACTGATATATTCATCTTTTTTCGTTTTCATCTTAAGAGTGGTATGCCTCAATTTACACAAAATAAGAATCACTGAGATTTTTACATCTTTATGTTTTACATTATAGGGCTTGTCCTATTTTTTTTTAAAAATTTCCTTCACAATTTATATTTGATCTCTGTTTATAGAGTGATATTGGGGTAAATTTATTTCTACCAAGGCTAGACGTAAGAATAGAGTTCAGAACAATTGTAAGGAACATAGGAATCCTGGGAGGGTCACCGGGGCAGAGATCAGAGAGTAGAGTGAAAAATTGGAAGGGATGTTCTCAAGGACAACAGGAGGTAAGCTCAGTAATTAATGAGCAGTCTTTGGGGACAAGTTTAACAGTCTCTACTTAGCAAGACTCTTCACTGTGCTCTGCCATATTGTGAAAAATAAATGGACAAGCACCCATGCCCATGCAATTCTGTGTAAAAGTACTTCAGGCAAAATGGATACTGATTCTGCTTAACTCATTAGCATGTGACTATTACACGAAGGTCATAGAACTTAACAGAAATGCATTATAAATAGTATTAGTCTCTCTCTTTCTCTGTGGGGAGAGAGGGAGGAAAGGAAAGAGAGAGGGTATGGGAGAGGGAGAAGCAGAGAGAGATTTGCTACAAATTCATGCTTTAAGCACTGAAATTACTGAAAGCACGAGAGATGCAGATGCTGAACATTTGGCTGGGTGGGTGACATCCTGAGATTCTTCCAGCCTTTAAACCCTTGTAGCCAAGTGGAAAACCCAGTAAATATGAACTGAATATGCCAGATTTGCATGTGTAAATGGAATGTGTTCTCTTCTGCACCTGCCTGTGCAAGCACATTGCTAGATTTCCTTGACATTTTGAGATAATTCCTAACTTTGGTGACATTGTGGTAGTAGAATTAGAATAAAATTAGAATTAGAATTGCACCATAGTAAGCACTAATATCAGCTCAAACCTTACTGTCCCACGTGTTTCATTGGTCCTTTTTCCTCTCCTTAGATAAGCTCAGAGTTTTCCTTTGGCACCAGGAACACTCTTTGATCCTTTGGTCCTCTCTTTGATCCAGGTTCCCCACCAGTCATGCCATCAGTTTCACCATGGGACACTAGAAGGGGTGGTAAGTCACATTGACCTTTTGCTGTGTGCTTTGTGTCTGCCACGCTACAGGCTCAGGGTGACTTTCAGTTACAGCGAGCTCCTGGATACCTTAGAGACACCCATTCTATCATTTCTTACTCACCAGGTGACTGTGTAATCTGGGCCTTTGAATGTCTCTCAGATTTTGGCTCTTAAATGAACAAGCAGAAGCCACATATTTTATAGATTGAGCCCAGACCCCCCAAACCTCTGTGTTGGTGTATGAAAATCATTCTTAGATCAGAGAGACATGAAAGATTACTAAGAAAAAAAAAAAAGCTTTCATCAAAAAACGCCCAAATGGACTCCAATTCATGTACAAGTAAGAGAAATAGACGACTAAGAAGTATGTCTCCATTTAACATATCTGGGTACAGAATTTTTCCTTTTCGTGGGCTAACTTATTGGTCATATCTATGTTCTAAGCCTTCACCACTGTGTGAAGCTTCAACTATAAAAACTGAGCTGGGAGTTGAAATTTCCAAGGGATACCCATGAGAGGCACAACTGTGGCAACAAAGGAAGGTATGCATATTGTAGTGTCATTTCCAGTTGATTTCTACTTTTATTAAGATATCTATCCAAGTGGGTACTCTAGTAAGGGGAATAGGGACTGTCTCTGACATGAACTCAGTGGCTGGCTCTTTGACCACCTCTCTGCTGAGGAGGGAGAAGCCTTGACAGGCCAAAGAGGAGGACAATGCAGCCAGTCCTGATGAAACCTGATAAGCTAGGGTCAGAGGAAAGGGGAGGAGGACCTCCCCTATCAGTGGTCTTGGAAAGGGGAATGGGAGGAGATGAGGGAGAGGGAGTTGGAAAGGAGTGAGGGAAGGGGTTACAGCTGAGGTATAAAGTGAATAAACTGTAATTAATATAAAAAAATTAAAATTTAATTTAAAAAATTTTTAAAAATTAAAAAAAAGATATCTACCAGAGGATGAATCATTTCAGTTATGTCCATTTTTTATTTAACTGTAAAATATTTAATGTGCAATGCGACAACTTGGTACAAGATGGTCATGATCAAATCAAGTAGCTAATATTTCCACCTTCTGAAACATTTTTAACATTTTTATTATTAATTTAAAATATTTTACATCCAAGTTTAAAAAATTTAAATTAGAATATAATTACATATCTTCCCCTCTTTGTTTTCCTCCCTTGGGCTTTACTATGCCTCCACCTCCTCTTTCTTGATTGGCTGTTTTTCTTTTTGTCATTATGGAGATTTTCATGCTCCTAGTGTTTCCCAGGTATGGATCTTCTGTCAAATGAGCTGCCTGAAATATTTTTCTTCATTCCATAGATTATGTCTTCACCCTATTCATTTGATTGTACTGTATGTTTTGTATTTAATCTCATGCATCTTCTTGCTTCGACACTCTTTGTTTTTTAAAGTATTGCTTGTTCTAATACATTCAGCTAACTTCCTACCTTGCTCCTAGCAGTCTCAAAGTATCAGGCATTATCTCTTGCTTAGGTAAGAATTCAGGAGTCAAGTTTCAGACTTCTTGGTAGCATTTTGCTTGGAAGCAACAATAACTCAAATATATTTATTTAGAGTAAAAATAAAATGAATTGGAAGAATATTCAGGTCTTATAAAACTAAATGAAACCAAAAACAAAGTTGGGTATAAAGCTGTTGTCAGCTAAACTGTAAGAATAATTATATCTGTGACTTGAAAGTTCTTTTAAAGGATATCTCAATCTTATATTTAATTATCTTTAGCTTGTCTAACTTAGTTTTTCTGCAAATGTTGAATAAAAGGAAAAAAAAGCAAAAATGAGAAGTGTGTTTCATTTCTGAGTTATGTGAGTTTTACTATAAATGCAATTATTCATTTTCAGACTTCAGTACTGTAATGTAATCAAAACAGAATATTGTATTTAAAGACAGTTGATTTCAGAATGCAATTCCAAGGAGAATAAATGTAGCAAATATGACTGTGCCAACTGAAAATAGACTCTACAGGCAGACATAACTAGTTAAGAAAAGGAAATTACTTTAGTACTTTTATATTCTTAATTTATCAATAGTATAAAGACAATCTGCTTCTAATAGAAAACAGATTGCTATGAGTTTGGTTTTTGGTTTGGAGCAGGGAAATACTTGTTACTTCACCTCCCAAAGTTAAATAGGACAGACTGATACTTGCTATAGGAGGCAAATGTGGTCTAAATCCAATAGCAGAAGGTAAGGTTTGGGAGCAGGATATTAAGGGTATTAATTTTGAGCCTTTTTTTTTAAAGATACTGTTTTATTAACATAAGGGAGCACTTACTATATATGGGTGAATGACTCAGGTCAATGAAGATTTAAAGAATGACTATTGATCATTCATACTCTCAGTTATAGAGCATTCAAGAAAAAAGAAAACTTTAGCATGAATCATGGTTATTTTCATTGAGACAATTTTGAGAATCTGTAGCTTTCTGGTTTTGTCTCCAATTTCCATATTTTAGCTTCTTTAAAAACCATTAACACAAGCTTTATTTTTAAAATGTAATTTCAAAGTGTAATATTGTTGACTGCAGATATACTTTTGGGAAGCAGACTTCTATAAGCTTTTCATCTTCAATATCTGAAATTTGATACCAGTTGGGAAGCAGCCATCTGCTTTCTTACCCCACCCCCACCTTGGATGCCAACCTAGTCCCTGTGTTTCTGTGTATGTGACTATTTTCCGGGTCTCACACACTGTGAAATCACGCAGGATTTACACTGTATGGCTGATTCACTTTACATGAAATAATGTTATCCAGACGTTTTTATGTCTAAAGAGGACAGGAGTTCATTCTTTTTAAAGATGAGATCACACTGCATAACAGCTCACATCACACTTCATCTATTTACATGTTACTTTATGTTAACTTGTTTCCATATTTTATCTGTTCTTACAAGTCTGCAATGAAGAGGGCAGTACTGTCTTCCCTATTTGCTCATGGATATGTGGTGGTTTTCACTGGAGGTTGGTCAACCAACCATGGGCCACACCCTTGAAAAAAACAACTCACCTTCACTCAAAAGCTAGCAAGTGTTAAAATCTTCTTAACTAGGGGTGCGACTTAGAGTCCCCTGCTCCTCTCCATACTGCAGTTCTGTCTGTCCTGACACTGTACAGTTCTTGTATATATGCTATAAATGCATATGCACTTGCTCTGCTGTTTCCAGAAAATGCTGCTTCCTTGTAGTCACTGAATACTCCTGATTGTTGCACTCTTTCCATCACCAGACTCTTATGCAATGACTCCTTAGCTTGGGGAAGAAGTGGTGTGACATAGATGCCTTAGGTGCAGTTGAATGATGCACTAAGTCTGTGTGTAAGGATAAGCCGTTAGTTGTTTAACACTACATGCATGTAACAGAGTAATAGTAGTAGTTTCACCCCTAGGACCTGGGTCCTGGCTAGCCAGTGTCTTAGCCTTGAGAACAGAGCCAGGTATAGTTTTCAACTTGGGGAGGAGGCCTTGAACCAAGTAAAGAAGTGATTGCTTACTTCCACAATATTTGTTCCACGATCATTGTCAGGCCAGTCAGTCATTGTTGCAGCTTACAAGGTTCAAAGCCGGGTAAGATCAGTGAACTTTTCTCCTCTGGTGCCTTTCTAACACTATGGAAGCTTGTCCAGGAACTCATTTTGTAGATCAGTCTGGCCTTGCATTTACAGAGGCCCGCCTGTCTCTGCCTCCCAAGTGCCGGGATTAAAAACATGTGCCACCATACATGATGACACAGGTAATTTCTTCTCTAAACACAGATACTCACCTTGACCTGCAGCCCATCCCTTTGTTATCTGAGTGCCCCCTGAGACTGAGGAGTTCAACGATTACAGCACTTAGGTCCTCCAGATCTTGCTGTCCCATAATTATTCATCTGTCTCAAGTTCCCGGCTGCCACTCCCTAGTGGCCGCTTAGTTCCAGGCATGGTTTGGCAATGAAACAGTAAGTGGCACCCATATCCTCATTGAACTTCCGCTCTCTTCTCAGCAGTCTTCACTAATGAATCATGTTGCTCTTCTTGCTGAGCCTGCATATTCCCAGTCAGTCCTCAGATCACCACTTCAGGAAGTCAATACCAATCAAGCTTGGCACTGTTTGCTGCAGACACTGTGTATTAAATCACTCACAACTCATTTCAAGACATTTTTGGCTCAATTTTTGGATAGCAGTGGATGGCCACACACAACCTGCATTTCCCAAAAATCCTTTTTTTGTTGTTGTTAATTATTTTTAATTTTTATTTAATTTATTTTTAATTTTTTAATTTTAATTATTATTATTTATTACAATTTATTCACTTTGTATCATGACTGTGGTCCCCTCCCTCATCTCCTCCCAATCCCACCCTCCTTCCCTTTTATCCCCCCATGCCCCTCCCCTAGTCCACTGATAGGGGAGGACCTCATCCCCTTCTATCTGCCCCTATCAGGTCTCATCAGGATTGGTTACATTGTCTTCCTCTGACCTGGCAAGGCTGCATCCCTCAGGAGGATTTGATCAGAGAGCTTGCCACTGAGTTCATGCCAGAAACAGGCCCTGCTCCCTTTACTAGGGAACCCACTTGGAGACTGAGTTCATGGGCTACATCTGAGCAGGGGTTTTAGGTCCTCTCCGTGCGTGGTCCTTGGTTGGAGTATCAATCTCTCTCTCTCTCTCTCTCTCTCTTTTTTATTTTTCTGGCTCTGTTGGCCTGTTTTTGGAGCTCTCGTCTCCCCATTCTTTCATAAAATGGATGCATTCTTCCCAAAGTTTGGCTATGTGTCTTCATTTTTTACTTCTTTTTTATTTTAACTTTAATATTAATTAAAGTTTATTCACTTTGTATCCCAGTTGTAGCCCCCTCCCTCATTCCCTCTCAATCCTACCCTTCTTCTCTCATTTCCTCCCATGCTCTTCTCCAAGTCCACTGATTGGGGAGTCCTCCTCCCCTTCCATCTATATGTGTCTATTTTTTAAAAAAGTAAGTTTATTTTTATAATTAAAAAATTAAATTTATTTTTATAATTAATTCACTTTACATCCTGATTGTAGACCCCTCCCTTGTCTCCTCCAGGTCCCATCCTCACTTTCTCTTCACCCCACATTTCTCTTTCTTAATCCTCAGAAAGGAGGAGTGCTCCTCCCCTGACTCCAGCTTATCAAGTCTCATTAAGACTGCCCATATCCTCTTCCTCTTTGGGTTGGCAAAACCTCCCTTGCCCCACAAGTTGGAAGTGATCAAAGAGTGGGCAACAGAGACCATGTCAGAGACAGCCCTGCTCCCTTACTAGCTAAAGAACAAGGAAGACCCTAGAGAGAATGCTTAATTCTCATTCAGAAGGGAAAATAGAAAAGTGACCAGAAGCAGTTGAAGAGAGGGAACAGGATGGGAACCTTCCATAAATGTCCTCTGAAAGACTCCACCCAGCAGGGGAAGGAATCAGATGCTCAGACTTACAGTCAAACTTTGGACAGAGCACAGGGAGTCCTAGGAAAGAGTGGGGGAAATAGAAGGATCCAGAAGGGACGGGAGTGCTATAAGAAGACCAACACAGCCAACAAATCTGGACCCATGGGTGCCAGCAGAGACTGATGCACCAACCAAGTACCATGTACGAAATGGACCTAGACCCTTTGCTCAGATGTAGCCAATGGGCAGCTCAGTCTCCATGTGCATCTGAAACATCCTTTTAAGTAGCATTAGGCATGACATTTAGGATGTGCCCAAAAGATACATCTGTGTAATACCCACATGAACATAAAGATCAGCAAATATCTGTTACTGTGAGTCCTCTGCAGAAGATTTGGTGGAAGTTCTGGGTTCTAATAGTAATGAAAAGAATGTTGTTTCCTCATCACCACAATTTCATCTGCATGGTGGTAATTTTCCTAGGCATATCCTTCCTTAGCCACTGATGTTGGAAGTTTACAACTCTGTTCGTCAGTAACTAAAGGAAGATAAACTATGTTTTACAAAGTACCGAATGCTATCTCTTATACTCCAATACAAAACCGTTGTCACTTGGTGTTCCTCAATAAGCCTCCAGCATTTTTTTCACATACTATAAATAAGATATTAAATTATCAAATTGATTGAGCAATCGAGGAGTGCTGAAAAAAAAAACACTATTGGTCCTTAAATATCTCTACTGGAAGGTTGTCAATGAATGTAAATTTTCTTTTGTTAGAGCCACTATTTGGTGTTAGGTACTTTCCAGAATGTATACTAGGTTGAAAATGTACTGCAATGGTAAAAACTGAGAAATCTCATTACTACTCATTATTGTGTTACTACAGTAAAACAAACTGAATAAACCTGCAATTTTTTTCATGAAGAATGGAGAGCAGATGCTTCATTTAAGGAAAGGAGGCCTGTTACACTTGGGAGTAGCTTAGACAATAGGATTCCAGGAATAAAGTACTGCTGTGAGGGTCAAACAACTAAATACCACTTTTCCTCTCCATGGCATCTTGAAGCAGGCTTGTCTTAATCAACATTGCATATTAAATGGGAACCTCATGTATTCTATCATTTTAGAAGGTCAGTTCTTAGCAACTTCTCTTACTAGTTTTGAGACTGTAATAGAGACATGGATATGAATATGCAATATACTAGTTTTCATCTAAAATGATCTGCATATGTCATGCTTAAATCTTTGGACAGGTGGTCTTGTGACCGTTGACCCCTGAATCACACTTAGTAACTTAGCTTGCCATGAACACAGCACACCTTTGCAGCCTGGCACTCAGTGCACAGGAGGAGATTTGTAATCAAAGGCAATCAGAATTGGAAAGGAGCGTGTTTGTTCTGAGTCACCCTTAACCAGTTCATACCCCTGCTGGCTGTTAAGCAAATCATTCAACTTTCTTTGCTGTTGTTAAGAATTTAACCGTAAAAGAAAATTAAGTCGGGATACCTCACTCATCAAGAGTAACTATGTAATGTACCTCAGTCATGGAGAGTAATGTAATCACAGAAAAACCACAGGAGGATGGTTAGCAGTTCATCGTTTTAAGTTAGCTTTAAAAAGGTAATGATAATTTGTACTATCCTTTCATTATTTTGGCTTTTTCATAATGGTTTTAAACAGTACATATTGAAAGGAATAAAAGTATACTTCTCTATATCTATCCAACTATCCAAAATATTTTAGTTATGAAACTGTATAAGACTCACCTGCACACAGACACACACACATACACACACACTGGTTAACTGTGACAGATAGATAGATAGATACTGGCTATATATATATATATGTATATATGCATATATACTGTACATATATGTATATATGTATGTATATATGTGTGTATATGTGTGTGTATGTATATACATACACACATATATACATATATACATGTGTACATATATGTACATATATGTACATGTGTATATATGTATATATGTACATATGTACATGTATATATGTACATATATATACACATATATACATATATACACATATATACATAGATATATATACACATATATATACATACGTACATATATATATACATATATATAGCCAGTATCTATCTATCTATCTATCTATCTATCTATCTATCTATCTATCCAGTATCTACTATTCAGGCTTAACTTGCTATTCTAAATGTACAGTCTAACGTAAAAGACTTAACCTATTATGATCATAGCATATTTTGAACTATTAGTTTTTTCACTCTGGCTTTGCTATTTCCTCTACCTGATTGTTTTAATGCCTCTTCTTAGCTATCATTAAACTTCCTTCAAGTCTGATCTCAAGCATTATTTTATTACACCAGAATGACTCTCCTGAATCTTCCCAATAGAGTACCTGTCCATTTACGGTATGTTCATAATAATACTCTTCCCCATATTTGAAATTGTGTGTCATATATTTGTTAAGTCCACTAGGATGTAAGTGGCTTAGATTTAAGATCATATTCTTTATTAATAACTGCATTGTCATAATAGTACAGAATTTGTTCTATAACAGGCCCTTAATAAGAGCTTTTTGAGTTAAAGAGGGGAGAGTCCATGGGCACAATAGGACAGAAAAGATTTTTCAGGAAGGGAAAACATACCTGAAGAGATATTTCATTAAAAAATATTTTAGAAATCACCATACAGCTTAGATTCCCTTCAGACTCATGGTGACCCTTATGTTCTAGTGACCCACATGTGTCTAGTTGCTTAACTTTTGAAATGGCATTTTAAATCATTCATATATTAAAGTATAATATTCTGATATTAATAAGAAAACATTTAGGGACTTAGCTGGCTCTGCAAAACATTTCTGTGCAAATACAAAAGCCTGAGTAAGAATCCCAGCACCTGTAAAGCTGAGTGTGTCATGTTTGTACTACCTTGGTGGGGGGTGGACATAGGAGGATGGTATGTCATTGACCTGCATAGTTTATTCACGGACCCCCGTGTCCCACTGAGAGACACTGTTTCAAATATAAAGATAGACATTCCTTTAAAACAATACCTGAATTTAAACTCTGACTTGCAGTCATGTATATATAGAAATGAACACACATGCACATACCTGAACTCACACACACAAGCTGCTTGTGATCCACTAAACTCTTACTAAAAATATTTTCAGAAGATTAAGAAAGCATCATCAGATGGATGATGATTAAACAATAATCCCTCAACACTGCAACTCAGCATTTGTCAGTATAAATACTACTTAGATCAAAACCATGATGGAAAAGGTCTGTATTTCCATTCTGAGTTGTATGTGTAAGAAAAAAATGGAGATCACAGTAAACACAGATACTTTCCATTTATCCCCGACAGGAACAACACATAAACAAGCCAATGCCTTGTTCATTAGAGAATCTTAACCATAATATGTAGTGAAGTATCTGTAAAGCTATGGTTGTCAAAACATACCTCTGAAGCACAATTGAACAGAGTATTGCTTGCCAGTTAGACTATGTTTGGATTTTTATATTTATCTAAAGACTTTTTTCTCCTATACTGATCTGGTAAAAAAAAAAAAAAAATCTCTGTTCAGTTTGTCTTTTTAAAATCTATAAAAGAAGTAGTCCACTTCTGTAAAACATTTAGGAAAATATATGTCATTAGCTTCTCTAGTTACGAAAAATCCAAGTTACAAGCTGTTAGTCTCCTGGCTTATGTCTTCATGTACTGAAGTCATGAAAGTAGTTAAGTACTACAGTTAAGACCGATTTTGATTGTTTTGTTAATTTGTTTTGTTTTAAGATTTACAACTTACGAGGTCCAAATTGAATGCTTTATAGTTAGTGTTAATTCGTATAAATCAAGCATTCCTCATTTAGCAATGCCAAAATAAATGATAAAAATCGGTATTTGCCTCCTTAATCATTGTTAGAGTGAACCACTTACGTGAATTTGTGGCTTTTCCAGTCAGTTCTGTGCAATTCATCATCTTCAGAGCTGTTCAGTCCTAAAGTGGTTTGACAAATGTCGCACTTAGAAACCGCTTTGTTTTCCAAATTGCATTTTCTACACTTCTATTTTTAAAGATATCTTAAAGCATATTTGCATAAAATTGTGTCAAATTAAACAAATTAATGGAACTAAACTACTGAAGTTGATATAAGTCAACAAAACGTAAATTCGTTTGAACCAGTTTTTTCAAACTAGTTTGTTCAACCGGCTTGTTTATGGTAGAGCTGTGAAAATATGGCTTTACTCTGTTGTTATGACAGTGGCTCCATGTTTGTGATGATTAACGTCAATTGTCACCTGGGCATCGAGGAGGCAGACTTTTGGAAACTGTTGTGAAGAATTGTTTAGATTAAGATTAGTCTCCGTGACTGTCTGTGGAGAGGTACCTTGATTGTATTAATTGAGGTAGGAAGACCCACACAATGAAGGTGGTACCATTCCCTAGGCAGTGAATCCTAGACTGTGTGAATGGAGAAAGGGAGTTGTATCTATTTTCTCTGATTAACATGAACTTAAAGTAACCGGCTCCTTCAAGCTCCTTTTCCCCCACTGCATTCCCGTAATGGAATGCAACATGAACTGGGAGACAAAGTCAGTAACATCTCCCTTAAATGACCTTTGACAAGGTATTTCATCACAGCCACCAGAAAAAATGTTAAGTCAATATTGTCATAAGATTGTCTAGTCTAACTAATTTTTAGTAGTTTTCATTACTGCAAAACCAGACATATTTGTTTTCATAGATTTTAAGATGGACTTAGAGATTCAGGCTATTCTGTTTTCCTGAGTAGCAATTTACAGGATGATTTTGAGATTAATCACAAGCATTTCAAAGAAAAATCATCTGAAAATATGCCAAACATGAAAATACAAGATAATTTTTAGTCCTTCCACATTTTATTTCTTTCCTCGTGATTTTTATATAACTGTTAACATCTCAGAATAACTTTAAAAACTTGCTTATGCATTGTTGTTCCACTGTCTGTATGTCTTTCACAATGGCTAATGCTTAAGCTAACACAAACATGAACAATGATGAGAAATTGTTTTGTACGCTCAATATGACTTTCCTTCAAAAAAGTGGTTATCATCTCCTTTGCCTACCATATTTATTAATACATATCATTATTTTGCTCTAAAATATTAGTATCTATTTCAGCAAGAGCAACAAATTGCTTGATCTTACTTCTTTCGATGGGAGATGAAGGTGTAGTTAAAATTGTCTTGTTTTTCTCTTCTTTCCTTTCTCCACGGTTTTCTTTCTCCCCCACTTAGGCATGATATCACTGGACTAGTTGATGTTATAATGACTCTAAGCCTGGATAGCACATGATCCTTTTACCTACATATTAGTAAATTCTTAGTCTCATGTGTAAAGATAAAAATTCTAGCATAAGTGGAACTGAAAATTAATACAAGTAATACTAAACGCAAGTTATGATGATTCAATACTTTACCCTCCCTGCACTTACCAGTTACAATTACCCACACACAGGAGGTGTAATTGTAAAGTTTCTTCTACTTTGTTTCATGTTGAACAATTCCAATGAAGTACAAGAATCTCCTGTGTGAGTTATTTTGAAAAAAATATTTACAAACAAATACACATATTCAACATTTGAAAACTTGAAGGATGAAAAAAAAGACTCTTTTGCAAACATATTTAGATACAACTTAATGTAGCATAAAATACATTATTCAGCCCTCTCAGATATCAAACAAGGTTAGTAATATTGCCTGTTTATAGCATTGAACCTAATATATGCAAACTCCTTGGAACAGCTATTAGAAACAAAGCTGATCAGTGTAAGATTATTTATAATCATTAGCATCAGTGGGTTTGTGGTTTGGGGCTGTGAGATGGCTGCACAGAGTTTGAAGAAGATAAAACTGAGGTAAATTAGCTAGGCACAGGAGGGAAGATAAAAAAGCAAGTTGCAGGTAGCTAGAGGCTCACGCAATCACAGGGCAGAGTTATAGCAGGGCTGTTGTGGATGCAAGCGTGTTTCTATTTTGATCCCATATGTAGGATAGGGGACTGATTCAGATTATCCCCTGCAACAAACTATTTGCCTGGTGCAGACTCTGAGAGGGGTCCTTTGCCAGCTGCATATAGTTTAAACTCCAGGACCTGAAGAGAAAAATAAATATCAGGACCCAGAGAGAGAGAGAAAAGAAGCTCCAGGAAAGAAGGCAGCTGCTCTGGCTTCCCTCTGCTGCTCCTGACTGTTGTTGATGCAGCATGGCAAGAAGGTGGAGTTACCTGAAACAAATACTGGACCTCGAAACCAGCAAGAAGTAGCTAAGAGAACTCTGCCTTCTGTCCCCACTAACGTCCTTTCTCTCCTACCTGATATCGGGCTGTTGGAAGGGATCGGGGTGGGAGATAGATAAAGAGGCATAAGAAACCAAAATAAAAGAGATTAAGAATAAGCCATCATGTAACCACTAACGCTAACTCTGTGACTACTGAAATTATAAAAACACAAGCCCTCCCCAAATCAGCTGAGACCAAAATGGCTGAGCCAGCCCAGCCAACTATTAACTACGCTTTGCTTAATTGTAATGACAACTCTGTATCATGAGCCTTAGAAAACTGCCTCTTATGATGCATCTGACACCACCAACTCATTGAAAAACCTCCTATGAGAACTGAGGAGAATATACCTTGCTTCATGAAATCCCCAACCTATCCTTTGAATTCTCTTCTTATCTTAACTCCTGGATCTTAACTTAACTCTTGATGAAAGTTTCCCTGTAGTACAAGCTATGCAAAGTCCCAGTAATGCAACTCTCTCCAACAGCCCTCACTTTCTTGTGTCCACACACTCTACAATGAAACTTTTTAATATCCTGCTTAATACCTAAGGTTACTTATATCTAGAAACATTGGGTAAAGTTCTCAGCCTGTTCTCTTGAAGGCTGATCCCTGGTGGAAAACTGTCCTGATGTGTCCTGATGTAGAAGCAAGACATTGAGAGTCACATTGGAACTGTATAAATCTCCTGAACTGAATTATACTGCACAAAGAGAAAATGAAAATTTGCTCTTATACTGCTAAGATATATGGGATTCTCTTGCTATATAAATATGTATCTCTAGTGAATAAATATAATGTAATGCAAAATAGTATGTTAAGAACCAAGTATCATTTAATGCATTTCTAGTCATTATGACAAGAGGAATGTTTTCAGAGCTCTAATTTATATGAAAAAGTAAGATAATTATTACTAAAAAGTATTAATATGAACAGGTAGATATGAGTGATAAAGTAATAGATACTCATCTATTATCACTACTTTCAATAGTGAATTTACATTTATATGAGGTAAATGTATTAGAAAACATTTAGATAACCAGTAAAACGATCAAGGATTTAGATAATTTTTTTTCTGAAATTCCTATCATTAATCAGTGGAAATTCATATGGCTCTGCATTAGAGTAGAATAATTTCTATGTAAAAATAATTTTCAAACTTAAAAAAATTAACTATATATGATAATCTAGATTTCTGTATCTAGGTATTTATTCTCTATACACGTGAGCATGTTTAAAAATATGTGCACATATATCCGTATTTGTAATAACAAAAAAAATCAAATAAATCTAAGAAACTACCAATAGGAAATTTTATCAGCTAAAATAATAATACATTTATATATGAAAATATTGTCAAATCATTTAAAAATGAGATTATGTGGACATATAAAATTATACAATTTACAAGATACGTTGGTAGGTAAAAATGGTGCTATGCTGAACATTTGCATTATTGTAATATATTTTATGTAAATATGCATCAGCAGAGAGGCTTTACAGCATAAATGACTCAAATAACCATCTGTAGATGGACATGAGTTCCATTTTGGAAGATGTCACTTAATGAGAGATGTAATTTTAAATGTATTTCCAATCCTTACTAAGTAAGCATATTGGTTGTTAGCACAAAACATGTTAACAGGAAGATGCTTCATCACATGTACTTTTTCACTTCATTGCTAACAAACACTTATGTAATGTCAGTGTCGAGACTTTTTGATGAACTGGAGAGTGATTCTTGTATAGATAACATACAGTTTATAACAATTATTATGTGTTTGCTTTTGGTATATGTGTTTGCATGTGAGTGTATATATACATGTGTGTAAAAGACAGAGGTTGATGTCAGGTGTCTTCCTCAGTCACTCTCTACATGTACTGACTAGTTTAATGCTCACTTGACACAATCTAGAGGAGTTGTGTCATCCCCTGGGCTGCTGGTCCTGGGTTCTTTAAGAAAGCAAGCTGAGCAAACCATAAGGAGCAAGCCAGTGAACAGCAGCACTTCATGACCTCTATGTCAGCTCCTGCCTCCAGGCTCCTGCCCTGCTTGAGTTCCTGTCCTTACTTACTTCAATAAACTGTGATAAAAGCCAAATAAACCATTTCCTCCCCAAGTTGTTTTGGTCATGGTGTTTCATCACAGTACTAGTAACTTTAACCAGGACTTCACATTTATGAGAGCATTGGTGTACTCCAGTTGCCACAACCTATATGCTATGGTACTTGATTTACCAAAATATTTGAGATATTAATTAAAAAGACTCTTTTAAAAATATTTATTTTTATTATTTTAACTTTGGCTTGGGGGTTACGTGCTTATGAGTTTGAGTTCCTATAGAGACCCTGAGTTCCTTGGAACTAGAGCTACAGGTAATTGTGTACCATCTGAAATGGGAGCTAGTAACTGAACTCCATTCCTTTCAAGATCAATGTAGATGCTGAGACTTATGGGCAATTTTGGGCAGAGTGCAGGGAATCTTAGGAAAGAAGTGGGAAACAGTAAGATCTGGAGAGGACAGGAACTCCATAAGGAGAGCAACAGAACCAAAAAATCTGAGCACAGGGGTCTTTCCTGAGACTGATATTCCAACCAAGGACTATGCATGGAGATAACCTAAGACCCCTGCACAGATGTAGCCCATGGCAGTTCAGTATCCAAGTGGGTTCCATTGTAATAGGAACAGGGACTGTCTCTGACATGAACTGATTGGCCTGCTCTTTAATTACCTCCCCTGAGGGGGAAGCAGCATGACCAGGCCACAGAAGAAGACAATGCAGGCACTCCTGATGAGACTTAATTGACTAGGATCAGAAGGAAGGAAAAGAAGACCTCCTCTATCAGTGGACTTGGGGAGGGGCATGCATGCAGAGGGTGGAGGAAGGGGGGGATTGGGACAGGAGGAGGGAGGGAACCACAGGGGGGATACAAAGTGAATAAAGTGTAATTAATAAAGAAAAAAATAAAAAATAAAAAGGGGAAAAAAGATCAATATATGCTACTAACAGTTGAACCATCTTTCCAACCCAATTAAAAGAACTCTTAATAACGCATGTATTGAAATGTTTAGAATTAGAATGAGTGTCAAGCTAAGTAGGATTCTGGAACTTAAAGGATGTCTTCAACCACAAGCTGTAAGCTAGTTCTCTTGTTTCTCTGCATCCCCTGAGTTAACTCAGTTTTCAGCTACAGAGACGAGACTTCTGGCTACCTATCAGCCAGTCAAACAGTGATGTTTCCTTTTATATACTGCCAGCCAACAGAGACCTCATCATTTTATTGCTTTATTTCTGGCACCATCCACATGTCTGAAATACAGCCAAAGACATAAAATATATTGATTCACATAGATAAATCAAATGTAAATGTTAAAGTGTTCTATTTTACAGTTTTATGCGGTTTGCGAATGAAAATGGGTATTTCTAAAAAAACAAAAAAACTAGCATTAATTTTGTGTAGGTGGAGAGAGAAAGAAAAATAACTTTCAAGAATTTAATAACCAGTTGACTACATATTTTTAAAAAGTGATGTATTATTATTCAAATTCCCAATTGTGCAAACAATTATAACCAACTAAACAACAGTGATATCAATTAAATGTTTAGAAATGTTTTCTTGAAAAAGTATGTATAAAAATACCTTCAGTCATACACCAATTGGTTTATAAAATTAGTATTGATCCCATGCCAAGACCCAGGGTAAAACCAAATATTATTGGTCTAAAAATAAACAATAAAATGTCTCCTAATGATACTCATAGATCAGTGCCTTGCTCAGACAGCATCAGAGAAGCTTCCTCCTGCGGTCAATGGGAATAAGTACAGAGACTCTTAGTCAGGCACTATGCAGAATGAGCGTGAAAGAGAGAGACAGAGATAGACAGAGACAGAAAGACAGACAGACAGAGACAGACCTTGAAATATACAAGTCTGAAAAGGCTGTCTCCACCAAATCCCACCCCACCCCACCCCACCCCACCCAATCCCTATACTCACTCACACAAGCGTAAAGTAATTGTAATTCACCTAGATGGTATGTCCACAAGAAGGCATCGAACTCCATTCCTTATAGGCTTAGTGAAGTCATGTGAAGATGCTAGTTTGGAATGTGGGATAATCAAAACTGGAGTAATGAAAGCCAACAAGCACTTCCCTAGCCACATGATTAAAGATTGACAGGGTAAGTTATGGTGTTAGAATACACCTCAGTCATTGTGGGAGAAAAGGGCACTAAACTCCGCAATCTGTCTTCCAAGATTCAATACTAGGTTGACAAGAAAGTCCAGTTACCATATTACAATATCTAGTCATTTGTTATCGGTCATGAAAAGCAAAGCTGTCTACCTCCACTTTATGCTAGGTTAGTTCTGTTTGACCTGCTACAAATCACATCCTTTTTGCTATGTCCCATCTCACTTAGTTAAGACAGCCCATGTGCATCCTTACCCATAAAACATGTATACCTTAAAAAGTTAAGGATCTAAGCAACCTTAAATTACAGACATGTGTCATTAAATATCTTTACTCTCACATTCCATTCTTCAGTATTACATTGCAAAATAATACATTTTTCTTATTTTCACCAAAAGACTTCTTTATTAAAGCATCAATTACCAGTTATTTAAAAATACATAAAGACAAACATACAAAGACAGCATTGTACAATGGCTTGCTAAATTCAGTTCTTTTGAAATATTAAACAATGATCACTACCCCTAGTCTCTTTAATCCCACAAGTTGATTTGTAAGTTGGTCTACAACTTATAAATCTCCTGAGTTTTTCAGCTTTATCTTATGACATTTTAGGAACGTGTTTGCTTCTCATAGTAGTAATTACATACCATCAAAGCTGCCGACTCGAGGAAGCTTCCCCAAGTCACAAGAATTCAGTATAATTGTTGAAGTAGACCTAGGTACCATTTGAGGTTGTCACAATTTAAAGAAATGGGCAAACTGTGGTTATCAAGAGCAGGGGACTAAGACCATACAATGCTACTTTAGCCTTGTTAACAGAGAGAATTCATTATTTCAGCTCTGCCTGTAGCAGTTGGCTGCATCTTGCATTTCCTTTTCTAAAGAATTGCAGACTTACCAACCAGCGCAACCGACTAAACAACACATTTTTTTTAAATTTTATTTTTTTCTTCACATTTTATTCATTGTATTTCCTGATTGTAGACCCTCCCTCAACTTCCCCCAATCTCACCCTCCCTCCCTCTTACCCTCATCTCCTTCCCCTAGTCCATGGAAAGGGGGAGTTCTCCACTATTGCCATCTGCCCATAGCTTGTTAAGTCTCATCAAGACTGCCTGTATCCTTCTTGGGGATCAAAGCAGATGCTGAGACTCATAGCTAATAAATATTTTTTAATTAATTTTTTATTTTTATATTAGTTACAGTTTTTTACTTTGTAGCCCAGCTGTAGCCCCCTCCATCACTCCCTCCCAATCCCACTCTCCCTCCCTCATTTCCTCCCTGCCCCTCTCTAAGTCCACCGACAGGGGAAGCTACACAAAACATAAACTACTTGAACTAAGTAATTCTCTTAATTGGCATAGCAGCTTTGTTTCTGGAAAATCAGTAAAACCCACTTGGTTCTAAAATGAAAACGTTGACTCAGAGCCTTATCTGTAACATACCTGTCTGTCTCTTGTCAGAGTGAGATAAGAGGGTGAAGTGAACCTTCACAAACTCTGTTATTCACTAAATGCAAACATGAGTTATCAACACACAATACTAAGCTGGGAAACCCAGAAAAGTACACATGTAAGGTAGGAAGGGGCTTGTAAAAAGCATATGAAGTGGAATGTGTACAGTAGTAAAAACGTGTGCACAGGGGATTCTGCCTTCTAGAAGTCTGCTTAAACTGAGTACGAATGATTGGAATGTTCCTTCCCCAGCAAAATGCCCATTCCGTAGAAGCTGTTTCATACAAATCCCTCTTTCCTTGGATTTAGTTACTGTAGCCTCATCGTGCTCCCATCATCTTATAATTTGGGCCTGCCCGGCCTGCCTGTAAAGCCTCTCTTAGAAATATACCACGTACGTTAGACAGAGCCGTCCTTAAGGAGAGTTCTGCACTTCAAGACAGCCTACGACGGACCAGTACTTGGCCATCCGGGTAAATACCTCTCATTTCACTTTATCACAGAGACAGCACAGTTCACTATCTACACTTCCCTTATAGGAAACACAGTAGCTCTAAGAGTTTTGTTCAGTTGCAGAAACATTTCAATACTTATTAATTCCAAAGATCCGAACACCATGCAGCTGTGACATTTTGGGTATAAGTACACTCAGGAGAGAAGCTGCGTTTAGGATGAACGAGTTGGATCATACTTCGTATAGGAACTTGCCAGACAGTGTAGAGTTACTGGCAAAACTGTGGAAAACTTCCGAGAAGATGTAACCTGCCCTCCATAGTCGAGCTGTTCCCAGAGTGTTAGGAGCCTTGCTCTACCCTGATTGGGGGTTTCAAAAGGTGTTCCTTTTACTGACTGCAAAAACACGTTCGTTACCAGATTGTGTTTTACATTTGTTAAGGTCCAAGCAACAGGAACACCGAAGAAGGGGATGCTGAATAATGCAGTAGGAAACAAGGCAACTCCCAAAGTGTATGTCGCATACCATGGCTGTTCATTACAGCCACTGTGAGTAACTCAAGCATTCATGTTTGCTCTGCCGCCAGCTCCCGGCAGCCAGCACATCGCAGGATAAGGTCAGCAACAGCAACTGCAAAATGTTTTCCTTGAATTGTAGTTTATTTATTTATTTATTTATTTATTTATTTATTCATTCACTTTAGGTTATGATCGTGGTCCCCTCCTGGTCCCACCCACCTTCCCCCTCGCCCTTATGCTCTTCTCCTAGTCCTCAGAAAGGGGGAGCCCTCCTCCCTTACCAACTGACCAAAGACTATCAAGGCTCTTCAAGACTGCCTGCATCCTCTTCCTCTGTGGCCTGGCAAGGCTGCCCAGTTAGGAGGCAGTGATCAAAGAGCAGGCAACAGAGTTCCTCAGAGGCAGCCCACACTCTGCTTACCAGGTGACCCACATGAGGACTGAGCTCCCTATAGGCTACATCTGAGCAGGGGGCCTATGGTCCTTGGTTGGTGCATCAGTCTCCATAGCTGCCCCCCCCCCCGGGCGGAGATTTGTTGGTCTCCTTGTGGGGCTCCTGTCCCTACTGGTCCTTCTATCCCCCCACTCTTCCATAAGACTCCTGGTACTCTGTCCAAAGTTTGGCTGTGGGTCTCAGCATCTGCTTTGATCCCCTGCTGGGTGTCTTTCAGAGGACATCTATGGTAGGTTCCCATCCTGTTCCCCCTCTTCATCCACCTCCACCGTCTATTCTACTTGCCCCTCTGAATGAGAATTAAGCATCCTCCTTAGGGCCCTCCTTGTTGCTTAACTTTTTTAAGTCTATGGATTGTAGCCGGTTATCCTGTATTGTATGGCTAATATCTGCTCATGAGTGAATATGTACCATGCTTGTCTTTCTGGATCTGGGTTGCTTCACTCAGGATGATCTTTTCCAAATCTATCCATTTTTTTTTTTGCAAACTTCATGATGTCCTTGTTTTTAATAGCTGAGTAGTATTCCACTGTGTAGATGTTATTGAACTTTTCAAAGGACAATTTGAGGTGAACAGAAACTTCATTAGAGATAGCTAATACATAGTGTTCCTCATTTCCTTTATTATTGACAGGTTACAGTATTATCAAATGTGTGTTAGGATGCTTTAAACAATATTGATTCTGGTACTAAAGAAAATTCAAATTTCATCAAGCTTTTCCTGTGCTGTCTTATTTTTGTTGACTTTCATCCACGGTATATTACATTCAGTAATCATGTTGTTGTGTGGTTTTTGTCAGGATTTCTACTACTGTGAATAGATACTATGGCCATGGCAACTCTTTTAGAGGAAATACTTAATTGAGGCTAGATTACAGTTCAGAGGTTTAGTCTATTATCATCATGGTGGTAATCAAGGCAGTATGTAGGCAGACATGGTGCTGGTGAAAGTTCTACATCAGGACCCACAGGCAACAGGAAGAGACTACCACACTGGGTGTGTCTTGAGCTTCTGAGACCTCAAAACCCACCTCCTAATGATGAAACTCCTCCAATAGAGCCCCACCTACTCTAACAAGGCCCTACTTCCTAATAATGCCACTTCCTATGGGCCTATGGGGACTATTTTTATTCAACTCACTACAGTTTTCTTAGCTGTAAATTTTTCCTAAAATTTCCTTTTTTAAATGACTGAGACAGTTTTGTAAACATTATTGAAGTATACTTGATTTATTAAATTGATTCGTCATGTAGTATCACATTCAACATAATAAAAAAACTATTATTCACAGAATATTAACACATACTCTGAGTGTGTGTGTGTGTGTGTGTGTGTGTGTGTGTGTCTACGGATGTGAATGAAGGATAAGAACTTAATATAGGGTCTAGCATCCTGTTTACTTTTCTCTACAGTGCAGCATCACCTTATATCTAGAAATTATTCAACATGTCATTGAAATTTTATAACCATTGAACAAGCACTCTGTTCTCCCCAGTCCCTAGAAGTCATCATTTCCCTCATGATGTCACAGTGTGATTATTTCATTTCACTTTCTTTGCTTTGTTCTGCTTACTCCTTTGATGAGAAAAGATTTAAAAGAATTGATTTTGCTTCAAAGAGTTTCCACAAAGTGTGTTGATTCACTTCCAGTCCATGTCTTCAAGGATGAATACAGCTTTATTGGCTTCCATGACAGATTGCATTCAAAGTAATGTTTTCAATGTTTGCTTTTCCAAAATCCAGCATATTGTTTAGAACATATGGGTATTCCTCGTGTTCTTTCTCTGATATGAAAGGAAGTGGCACTTGGGCTCTGAGAACAAATACAAGGAAATCACAAATCTAATTTGTCTTTGATTTGGGTCTTGGATAATTACAAAGGAACCTTTCAACAATAATGACTCCCAACATTTAAATACCCTGTGAAACTGCAATTAATTAAGAAGCTGCTGATTCTTAGAACTCTGCAATGAATAGGGAATGAGGGAGAAATTATAAGTCAGATGCCACGCTCAGAGCAAATTATCAATAATGTCATCTCTTCTGCATTATCTACAGACCAAACTGAGGAAAGGGGTAAGAAAACCATATTTATGAAGCTCAGAATTTTAAATTAAATTTGCCACTTACTTGAATTCAATAAAATGTATATTGGGAGAGTAGTCACATAAGGCAGAGGATAATTATAGGATTACAGTTCATAATGACTGAAAGAACAAAAAGATTCATACCTATCAGCTTCTCCTGTCCATAACCAATTGTTTGTTTTAAAATATGTTACTTTGTCGTTTGAACAGCAGTGAGCTACTTAAATGCTGAAGCCGTCAGAATCACTTGGAAGGTCAGGAACCTCCGGCTGCATCAAAGGAGACATTTGCTTTTCTTCTCTCTATGGTCTTTATGGCAGGAGCGTCCACAGGCCACAGCTATGTGCGGAGGTCATGGGACAACTGAGTGGAGCTACTTCTCTCCTTCTGTCTTTACATGTGTTTTAGAAATTAAACTGTCGTTTCCAGGTTTGCCAGCCAGACTTTTATGCACTTAGCCACCCCACTGACCCTTTCTATTACCCATTTTTATTCTAAATATTCATCCCATTCAGCACAGATTCTTTATCTTAGGTACAACCCTCGCGGCTGGGAAGTAGTTGGAAAGCTGAAACTTTGGAGGTCCCTGAAATATAGGACTTATTTTTTTCTCCCATTGGACAAAATCTCATAAATTTCTAGAGTTTGGATATTGTAGAAGAAGAAAGAGGAAGAAGAGGAGGAGGAAGGGGAGGAGGTTTTGTTCGAAAAGTTTGCTTCTCAGCCTGCCCTACTAATGAGAAAGAACAGAAGTTTTAGGAAGTGGAGCCTAGTGCCACAAGTCTGGTCACGGTTGGTAGAGGAATACTGGGACCCTGGCCTCTTTGCTTGTACTATTTGCTTCTCAGCCAACATAAGGTATAGAGGCTCTTGGTGCCCTGCTTTCCTGCCATAGTGTTCTGAATCACCACACACCCAAAGAGACATCACCAGGTGAGCATTTGTTAAATCTCTGAAGCAGGCCCCAAAATAGCTATTGTTATGCACTTCCCTATATTGCTAAATCTCAGAACTTTGGTCATAACAAAACAGACCAGAGTAATACAAAGAATTATTTTGTAATACAAAAAATTATTAGATTTTTCTCTTCTACCATTTTTAAATTTTTATTCATTTGGTTTATTTCTATGTATTTGGAATAACAATATCAAATTCTAGTTTTGTCTTTATTTTAGTTATGTGTGTTTGTTTTCTGAGTGTGAGTGTGTTTGAGCAGGTATCTGAGCATGTAGGTGTAGGTGTTGTGGTTTGCACAGAGGTCAGAAGCAACAAGGAGTTAGTTCTCTGGGTCCAGGGGTCAAACTTAAGTGTTAAGTTTGGCGGCATTATTCACTGAGTCATCTTACCAGCTTCTACATTCCTCTCAACACTTTTCCTCACACTGTCTTACTGTCAAAGTACCCCTCTGTCACACGATCAAAGCATCCACATCTCAGAGACTACTATAGGTATCTTATAGATATAGAAGCATGGCTTTCTACATCTGGCCCATTTCACTTATTAAATGTGCTCAAAGCTCATTTTCACACTGTACAGTAGGATTTCCTGTTTCAGTTCTCATTTAAGGTACATAACATTCTACTTTCTGCATGTGCTCCATTTCTTTTATGCATATTTTATAAACAAATGCTGCATTTTTCTACTTACTAATTTACTGTGGGCCATTTAAGTTGGTTGCATGTTTTTTTCTTCTACAGAAAATGTTAAAATAAACAGAGGGACCCAAATCAATTCAAGATATAGATTTAGACTCTAGTAAGGAAAGCAAGGACTGCATCAGACAAGAAGTCACTTGCTAGGTTTTAGATCACTTTGCTCTGGTGGAACTGCCTTGACAGGCCACAAGGGAAGAGGACACGTTAAGCCCTGATGGAACTGGATGAGCTGGAGTCAATGGGAAAGGCAAGGCAGGATGGGGAAAAGAGAGAGGGTGGTACTGAGAGGAGAGAAGAGTCTACAAGAATGTAAAGTGAATAAAATAAACAAATGAGAAAAATAAAAGACATGGATTTTAAAAATGCTCAACTCTATAAATAAAAGCAGCATCGTTGGATAATTTCATAATTCTTTGTCTTAAGTTTCTTGAGGAACATAGACATTATTTACAAATTGGCTGTACTACTTTACATCCCCATCAACAGTAGAGTCTACAGTTTCTCTGTATCCTAACTTGCACTTACAACTTGCTTGTTTATGATCACCATTCTAGTAGGTCTAGTAGTGAGAAGGTTCTAGCTCACTGTGTTTGTACTTCCCTGTCAATCAGTGCACTGAGGGCCTTCCATGTCCTGGTTATGCACTTCACATATTTCAGCATGGCATGGTTTTATATGTAGAAAACTCAAAAATCTTCAAAGAACTGGTAAGATTCCTAGGTGAACTCAGTAGGACACCAAATCAATGATCAAGTGACTGTGTTTGTAAGCACTAACATCCAAGTATTTAAAGATAAATTAGGAGTTCCTCAAAGGTAGTAAATACTTATGGATAAACTTAATCAAAGAGATGAAAGATCTGTACACTCAGCATTACAAATTATTGATAAAATAAGGATTAAACAAATTTAAAGTTAGCCCCTGTCTGCAGATGAAAGCATGTAGATACACAGAATGACTGTTTTCTGGCTGAAAAGATGCTAAGTACTGAAGGCACCTGTTGAAAAGCCTGAGAATTTGAATATAATCCCCAGGCACCATATAGTGGAAGGAAAGAATAAATCTCCTATGGTAACATTTTGATATCTATATTTACACTGTGGAATACATGCGCATTCAGGAGACTGAATTCATGTGTGCACACACACAAACACACACACACACACACACACACAATGTAAAAAATACTTAGAGTGGTTTTCAGATCCAGTGTTCAACCCATCAACATTAATATGACATTCTTACAGAAACACAGGGATAGAAATCATATGGAATCATACAAGACAACAAATACCAAAAGTAAAACTTATTTAAAAAAAAAGCTGAAGACTTCTTGATATCAATAGGCATTGTCCCAGAATAAAGACTGATTAATGGACCTATGAGGCAGAATAAAAAGCCTAGAAATATTCTGTGCTTATATGACCCTATGAGTTTTAAAAATAATACCGAGTATGCAGTGGGAAAAGGACACACTCTGCAATAAAAAACCCTGAAAACCTGGATATTCACAAGCAAAAGAATGAATTGTTACCTTATACTGCACATAAATATCAACTCCAATGGATTAAATGCTGAAATGTAAGTCCAGGGCTATAAAACTGCTAGAAGAAAAACTTAGGAGAAAAGCTTTATAACATTTATCTCAGCAATGATTTCTTTCATGTCACCAAAAACTCAGGCAGCAAGAGCGAGGTAGACACATGTGACTATATTAAGCTAGGAGGCTCTGCACAGCAGAGGGAAACCAGACAAAATGAAAGCATAGCACATGCAATGACAGGACGTTTTCACTTACTTAGCTGACAAGAGGTTAATATTTCACATTTATATGGAATTCCTGCAACTCAGTAGAAAAGAGTAAGTAAACAGCCAGATTGCAAAATGGGCAAAGGAGCTCTGGAACTACTTTTCTAAAGAAGCTATTCCAGAAGCAGAAAGACACACAGGGTGTTTACTCACTCATAAGTGGATATTAGACATATAATATAGGGTAAACATACTAAAATCTGTACACCTAAGGAAGCTAAGCAAGAAGGAGGACTCTGGCTAAAATGCTCAATCCCCATTCAGAAAGGTAAAGAGGATGGACACTGGAGGAGGGAGAAAACAGGGAACAGGACAGGAGCCTACCACACAGGGCCTCTGAAAGGCTCTACTCTGCAGGGTATCAAGGCAGATGCTGAGACTCATAGCCAAACTTTGGGTAGAGTGAAGGGAATCTTATGAAAGAAGGGTGAGATAGTAAGACCTGGAAAGGACAGGAGCTCCACAAGAAGAGCAACAGATCCAAAAATTCTGGGCACAGGGGTCTTTTCTGAGACTGATACTCCAGCCAAGACCCACTCATGGAGATGGCCTGGAACCCCTGCACAGAAGTAGCCTATGGCAGTTCAGTGTCCAAATGGGCTCCGTAGTAATGGGAACAGGGATGGTCTCTGACAGGAACTGATTGGCCTGCTCTTTAATCATCTCCCCCTGAGTGGGGAGTAGCCTTACCAGGCCACAGAGGAAGACAATGCAGCCAGTCCTGATGAAGCCTAATAGACTAGTATCAGAGGGAAGGGGACTTGGGGAGGGGCACAGGTGGGAAATAGAGAGGGAGGGTGGAATTGAGAGGGGAAAAGGGATGGAGTTACAGGGGAGATACAAAGTGAATAAACTGTAATTAATAAAAATAAAAATAATTTAAAAAGAGAAGTTATTATATTAACTAGCAGATACTGGAAGAGGAGTTTGGCAGTTTTAATAAATTTTGGCCAAGGCTCCAGCAGATGGCCCCATATCCATGAATAACATGGACACTATAAATCTAATTGGATGGATTAAGTTTTTTCAAAAAGGTCATGAAGTTGAGATCAGCTGGAGAGGAGGGAAGTTGATCTCGTAGGAGTCTGAGTGAATATGATCAAAACATAATGTATGCATGTATATATAATAAATAAAATATAATGTATGCATGTATGAAACATGTTCATAGAATTAATAAAAATATACCTCTTAAAATTCTGGTCAGTGGTTTTCTAGAACGCTTTCAACCAGGCTCTATCTTTTGTCTTACTTGTTTTATCTAGTCATGTATTGAAGAGTTCAGAGTAAAAAGTGCATTTTCTGTGTGAGTGGGGGATGGCTACAGAGATGACTCAGTGAACAAAGTCTTCTTGTGTAACCCTGAGAACCTAAAGGCTTGGCGTGGCAGTGGGTGCATAATACTAGAGCTGGTGGCGTGGAGACAGAAGGGTCCTAGGAGCTGCTTAGCTGAATCAGAGGGATCCAGGTTTAGTGAGAAATTTTGTCTTTTTTAAAAAACAAACAAAAAAAATAAGGTAGAGAATAACAAAGGAAAAATCATTTATGGCCTCTACAAGTGCATGTATGCATGATGTATGCATGTGTGAGTATACCTTAATTCCCATGTTCTTACATATGCATGCATAAAAACACACAACTAAAAATTCTTTTTGAGATAAAGCACCTTTTACAGAGCATACCACATGGGTATTAGTTTTGCCATGATTTGTCCTTAAAAGGTACTTTAGCTCTAAAAAAATTTTAATTGTGTGTTTTCAATGCACATGGGGCCTCCCCTTTCTTGAAGAGAAAGGGAGAACCACTAGGTCGGATGTGAAAAGGAGGTGGCAGGGAAGGACTGGGAGGAGAGAAGGGAGAGGTAACTGTTTAAGACATGAAGTAAATAAATTAATTGAAAATAAAAGAAAAATAATTAAAAAAGCAACCACATCAAAGATACATGTTATCCATGTGTGTTTTCTGATGCTGTGCTTGATCATATAGCTGAGGAATTGGCTCTCTGTTTCTTTCACAGTAAAAGAAAGTATTTTCTCCTATAATGTACCATTACATTATTGAGTGATGAAACCATTACTGAGTGATGAAATGTAATCTGCTCCTCTTTGAGGCTGGTTATCAGATTTATGTATGTATCACTATTTATTTCATTTGTTTATTTTGATATGGGGTCTTATTTGAAGTAATTTCCAGCCTCCGCTATCTCTGTTGAGTACCGAAAGTAAAGAATGTGCCTTTGCACCAGCTTGTTTTCATGCCACCAGTTCAGTAGAAAGCTTGTTGTAACTGTATTTTACAATGTTGACTCACATTATGCTTGGCTCTGTGGTTGAAGTGATGACAAAACATGCTGGCATGACAGACTTTACTGACAGTCCAGTCCAGGTCTCAGTTCTGCCTCTCTAGGGAGCGTGCCTTCTGTAACTCTCAAAGATTATTTCAGGAGGGTTCAAGTTAGAAGAGATAATCTTTTTTCCATTTCTCTAGTTTCATAGAAAAGGAATTTCATTCCACGCTCTTGTCTTTTATCCTGCTCTTCTTACTCCTTACAATTGAATACATTTCAATGCATTTTCTTGATGATGAAAGTAATTCAGGATTTTTTTTTTTTACTGCAAGAGATTTACCTAGAAATAGTTATAGATAGCAGAAATTTAGAAGAGACTCATTATTTCCAGTCTGGATGAGGGAGCGACAGCTGAACAAGGCTGCAGTTTGTTGTTTGGCCAGTGTTCCCTTAGGATTCAATTTGTGTTTTTCTGTTTTCTTTAGGAGACTTGGCTGAGAAGATTAATCATCACACATCATTCAGACTACACTGCTCACCAAGTCTTTGGGAAGTAAATTCTTCTATTTTCATAAATTTTCTAAAAGGTTTAGGTTAGATAAAGTAGTTTGTAGCCTGTTTTCTACACCCAACCTGGAAGGAAAAAAATCCCAATTGGTGTTGTATTCTGTCCTATGTCCTGGTTTCATAAAAGTATAAAAGGCTATGAAGCCAAAGGAGGAGTCTGAGAGAGAAAAAGGGAGATCTTAAAGACAGGGCTGAAGATGGTAGCTGAACGGATGTAATATGGATGGAGAATGCTGAGTATTGTGAGAGAAAGGGGCCAGCACAAAGGACAGAAAGAGAGAGGCATAGAATGGTAGAGGAGGACCGACAAGAACTAGGTATGTATCAAAATATCATAAGGAAATGTCTCTGTATGTCAGACTAAGAAAAAAAAATACTAAAGAGACAAAGCATAAAAAAAGTTCCTTTATCCACCTCTCTGCCTTTGATTATGATGAACAGTAGATGTCTCCTTTTCTTTTGCTTTAGTCTTAACTCCTTTAAGTTAACTCAGATGAGAAAAGAGAGCTGTGTCAAGCTAGCAGTTTTTAAGCCAAATAAAATCTTGTCATAACATAATGACAGCTTAAAAATAACAATTCATCGCATAACAATTTATTTGTATGTGAAGAGTATTGCCTTCTTTAAAGTTTTGTACTATCCAAAATGATAAGAAAATTTGCTTGATGACTTTCATAACCTTCAATGGACTCTTACCTATTCCTAATTCCTAATTATTTCCCTCATTTCTCCTACCAGTGTATGCCCAATGTAAAACTATGCTTTTAATTAACTTCTGTTCAGTAAATAGATATTCAGATGCACATTTTGCACATCAGAATTACAATTAAAGCTGGAGGGTTACTTTTTGCAATGTTATTCTAATTAAAATACTTTTTAGCTGTATTTGGCATGCATTAAAATGTCAAGTAATTGACAGCCCATAAGTGAAAAATTGATCCAATTATCAAGCCAGCTAGAACTTTTTTCTTTCGTCAACTGCTAAGATTTATTATAGCCATTAGAATTACAGATGTTTATATGTTTGCTTTTAGTAATTGAAATTCATTTAACTTTACCATGCCCTGAGTGTTCTTGCTGCTCTTTAGTGAGATAGACAGTCACTCAATCTTCAAAGCACACATTTAGAAAGGACTCCCAACTCTCTCTTCACATGGAGTGGATAATCATCCTTTCACTGGTGTTCAGGGAAGAGATTTTTCTTTTTGTGTTTCCATATGGTCTCTCTGATATTAAGTCACAATGAACACAGCTTGCCCTAAGATATGGTCGCTATCCAATATGTTTTTTAAGTTAATGATATAAATGTCTATGAATTAAAGTCATCCAAATAAAAGAAAATTAAGAAATGTTAACTTTCTTTAATTTATTTTTTTCTTCGCAATTTATTCATTATATATCCCCGAATGAAGCCCCCTCCATCAACTCCCCCCAGTCCTACCCTCCCTTCCCTCTTCCCATCATCCCCTTCCCATAGTCCACTGAAAGGGAGAGTTCTCCTCTATTGCCATCTTCCCATAGCTTAAATCTCATCAGCACTGCCTGCATCCTCTTCCTCCATGTCCTGGAAAGGCCATATCACCAGGGGCGAGTGATCAAAGAGCAGTCAACTGAGTTTGTGATAGAGGCAGACCCTGCTCCCCTCACTCAGAAATCCACATGGAGACTGAGCTGTCAATAGGCCACATCTGAGCAGGGGGGTCTAGGTTCTCTCCAAGCATGGTCCTCCATTGATATATCAGTCTCTGCAGGAACCTCTGGGCTCTGATCTTTTAGTTTTGTTGGTCTCCTTGTGAGGTTCCTGTCCCCTCCATGTCCCTCTAATCCCACCCCTCTCTTCCTCCATGAAACTCCCTGTGCTCTGCCCAAAGTTTGATCCTGAGTCTCAGCATATGCTTTGATCCCCTGTTAGGTGAATCCTTTCAGAGTACCCTCTATAGTAGGCTCCCATCCTTTTTCCTCTCTTCCACCACTTCTGGTGTCTATCCTATTTGCCATTCTGAATGAGATTTTCTGGATGACCTCCCTAGGGTCCTCCTTAGTGTTCAGCTTCTTTAGGTCTGTAGTTGGCTATCCTATAATATATGGTTAATCATAGCAGCTTTATTTATAATAACCAGAATCTGGAAACAACCCAGATGTCCCTCAACAGAGGAATGGATACAGATATTGTGATACATGTACACAATGGAATACTACTAAGCTATTAAAAACAAGGAAATCATGAAATTTTCTGGCAAATGGATGGAACTAGAAGAGATCATCCTAAGTGAGGTAACACAGAAACAGAAATATAAGTTTGGTTCACCCTTACTTATAATCTGAAATGTTAACATTTAATTGCAGCCTTGAGTTCATTTCTCTTTCATTGTAATAAAACATTTACTCTTCTCAATAAAATTCATTCAAATAAAACCAGCAAATATCAATACTACATATGCTTAAAAAGTACTTAATTTTGGGCAGTTACTCATAAAAAAAAGAGGAAGAAATCTGAGATTAATACTTCAGTACTGGGGCTGGAGAGATGGCTCAGAGGTTAAGAGCACTGGCTTCCAAAGGTCCTCAGTTCAATTCCCAGCTACCACACAGTGGCTCACAACCATCTGTAGTGAGATCTGGTACCCTCTTCTGGCATGCAGACACACATCCGGGCAGAACATTGTATACATAGTAAATAATAAATAAATCTTTAAAAAACTTACTTCAGTATTGTTGTAGGAATATGTACTGTTTGTAGAGGTTCTTTTGAAGTAAATATCCAGTAATGAGTGAACATCTCATTTGAGTTTCAAGTGTGGATATAAACGTGTTGATCTGGATCCAGTAATTATGACTTAAAGAAATATAAAATTAATTTAGGCCTTATGAATGTAATAGGGATTACTCTAATGACTGCGCTTTACAAGTGCTAATAACACATCAGAAACCTCAGAGAGTCTTCCCTTACTTAAGCCTCAACACTCTGTCCGAGAGTGAGATGCTCAATCTATACCCACACTGCACTTTAGTTCCTCTACTCATCTGACCTATTCCTGAGACTCCTAATTCAGGCTGCTCATTAGCACCTAGGACTGTTAACCAACACCCACCTCCTTCCTTTTTCCTCTGGTATTTTATGTTTTTCGTAATCTTTGGTTTACTTTCTATGAAAATCAAAACTTTCACATCAAACATTTTCCGTTATGAACCTGTCCCAGAAAAAGTAAAAACCTATTTTTAATCTCACAGAGGGCTTTCTTATGGCAGGTTAATTTACACTTATCTCCTTTTTCCCATGGCCCCACGTTCTACGAAGCCACTGTAAACATTGAATTGGCATGTACTGACGTTTCCTTGTGAAATAAAGATGAAATAAATGATTAGGTACCAGGAAGCTTCTGGCCACAAGAGTATGTTAGATGAACAATACGTAAGCCTTTTCCATTTATATTTCTGTTTAAAGACACCTTGAAAAGTATATGTTTTTAATAAATTAGCACTGAATTTAGGGCTATCTGGTCCTGATGCAGACATGAATAAAATCATTCACCAGTTATTTTCCCATGAAGCCTATCTCAGCTTAATTGCAGATGGATACCAGGAACCTACACAGCACTAGAGTTGGGAGACATTTCAAACATCAAAATCGCCAAGAACAATTGTAGGACTGGGAAAGTCATTGCACAATATCAAGTATGAAAAGAGCATTCTTTTGAGGGATGTGAGCTGAGAGATGGCAGAGCAACATTTTATCCTGACTTCACTGGAACCTGTACGTTAGGCAACTCAACGTTCTCACTGCCTGAGTAAAAGCAATTTGAAGTGGGTGAATGGGGAGAGCGAGTAGCTGGGGGAGAGGGGAATGAGGTCAACCCAAAAGGGATGGGAGGAAGAGGATAAAATAACAATAAGGGGGTCTCAAAATCTCATAAGAGGTCATGTAATTTTCTATTTACTTAAAATTACATATACATATATATTATATATGTACATATATACATATGAATATATAGAGAGAGAAATATAAGAAATATAAGACAATGTATTAGAAATATAAGTATGCATACAATAACAATCAATGAATATAAAGGCCATAAATTTGAAGGAGAGTGGGGAAGAATAAAGGGGTTAGAGAGATGAAATGGAAGGAAGGAATGTGGTAAATTATAGTCTCAAAAATAAGAGTCTATATGTAGACATATATAGTTTGACTAAGATGTTTACACCTGGATTGACAATATTCCTTTCAAGTGTCACAGACTAACAAACACACAAATACAAGACATAAGTCACACCCTTTAAAGCTGATGTCAGGGTTGTCTAAGAGACTGCTCAGACAATGCAAATTGTTGTTGTTGCCACTGGTTGCTTCCCTGAGCTGAAGGTAAGTTTCTGTTACTAAAGACACACTATGCTTTGGACACAATACCTAGAAGATCCAAGATGAATCTGACCTGAAAGTTTTCTCCCTTAGACCTAGATTTTGTATGCTAGAAGAGACCATGGACTCTTCCTAGGTAAGAAAGCAACCTATGGTCTTCTTTAGCTAAGAAGATGATAAAGTACAAGAACAATCAGAACAGCATCATGCGAATGGTGAAACAGTGACACTCTTATCTTCACAATCTTCACAATAGCCAAAAGATACCTAATTTGGCACACTTAAGGTACACTCAAGAAGAGAGAAATCATGCCTGGTACTTGAATCCTAGCTGATTACCCTGGGCTAGTGTGGACATTGGTCTTGGATAAAAATCTACAATGGCCAATTTGCTAAACAACCACAACTGTTAATTGCATTCTAAGTACTTATCCTTACACTCACAGATAAGCATAGCTCTCACCCTTCAGCAAAGACTTCTCTCTGTGCAATAGAATGAGACCATTACAGAAAACTAATTGAAATATAGAAAATAAATGATTTTGAGGTACCCAGCCCTAACTATCCTGTCTACAACATCAACTCTTATACCTAAGTCTCAGGAAACATTGTGGGAGAGAGGAAAGAAATACTATAAGGGCCATAAAAACAAGATATCTGTTGTGAGAGTGTATCTTCTGGAAATCTTAATGAAACACTATCTATGAAACACTATCTATGAAACCTCAACAACCTGTCTGCCAAAAGCAGACCCCAAAAATGACAACACCAATAAGCAAACTAATATGGAAAGAGAAAAATAATCTCATAAATTTCATGACGTCTCAACCCTATACAAATAACACACACACACACTCACACACACACACACACACACACACACACACACACAACATAACAACAAAACCAACCAAACAAAAAGGTATATGTATGTGTATGTATATGTATATATATTGGGAAATTATGTAATTATATTTTAAATTCAAAATTTTTTGAATTATTTTTTCTTTAAAAATTTTTTTTACAATTTATTCACTTTGTATCCCAGTTGTAACCCCCTCCCTCATCTCCTTCCTTTCCCTCCCTTCCTTCCTGTTCCTCCTCTATCCCTCTCACCTAGTCCACTGATAGGAAGAGTCCTCCTCCCCTACTGTTTGACCCTAGCATATCAGGTCCCCTCAGAACTGCTTAGATTCTCTTCCTTTGTGGGCTGGCTAGGTTGCTCGACCAGGGAGAATGGATCAAATTATTATTATTATTTTCATTGCTGAACATGGATGTGAAATCTTGTGCATCCCATCTGGTTAACTCATATTTTTAAAGAAGTAAGAAAAAATCATAAAAGTGAAATAGGTAATTAAGAATATTCAATTATATATTTCTTAGTTGTTTCAAACTTTCTTATGTCTATATGATACACATTTGCCCTAAAATCATGCGAAGTTCACTGTAATATCTTAAAAGCAGAGTTGCTGAATCTGAAAATAAAATACAACGGATGCCACTTACTGTTATTATGAAAAGCATTGTTCATGGCTCTTAGTTATGGAACACCTGGTCTTGCTGAAACAAGGATGTAAAAGCCTTTAAAAAAAAAGGGATTTAGAACTGAAAATTCAAACAAAAGGATTAAGCTTCATTTTATAACATGATAACATTAAATAAAAATATTATATCAGTAATATTTAAATAAAACACAAGAAAAAACTTTTTAGAAAGATCCAGGAAAATAAAAGACAACATAAGAATTAAGAACAAAGCATACATCTATCCTGAATGAAAACCCAAAATAGTATTGAATTCAAAATATATGATTTCTATTAAAAGTATAGAAATTGAAGGTTGCATAAAGAAAAATGAGTGTGGTTTTATGTTGTTGTTTTTTAAAATATCTTTCTCAGTTTTTAATTTCTACTTCAAAGTTTTTGGCAGAGTGTAAATGGGACTAGCAGATGTTGATAGAAATGACTGTAACTTAATGAGCTACCCTACCAAAGCAAGCAAAGTCCCCAAGTCTGTAACAATTGCTTATCTGTGTGACTGAGTCTTGGAATGATACCTCTTTTTTAAATCACTTTATAGCCTGATTCCCATCCCCTTCCTCTTCTCTTCCCAGTCCCATCCTCAAGCACTGTTCCTCCATTCCTCTCTTACCTTTTTCTCATAGAAGGGGAGGCTGTCCCAAGGGGTACCAAACCACCCTGACATCTCAACTCATAGCAGGACTAAGCACATATTCTCCCACTGAGGTGTGACAAGGCAGCCCAGCTAGGATCCAGAGACAGGCACAGAATCAGAGACAGCCCCTATTCTCATTGTTAGGGGACTCACATGGTGACCAAGCTGCACATCTGCTGCATATGTGCAGGGGCCTAGGTCCAGCCTATGTATATTCTTTGATTGGTGGTTTAGTCTCTGCATGCTTCCATGGGTTCTGATAAGTTTACTGTGTTGGTCTTCCTGTGGTGTCCTTGATTCCTCTGGCTTCTAAACATTTCAATTTTGCCACATTCAAAATTTGAAAAACAAGTTTAATGAGTATAATGTAATTGTGTCCAAGGGCGATTCACATTTTGTTTCCTTTCGATAATCAATAAGCAGCACAATCTAAACTTCCTAAAGGAATATTCTAGAATTTCTGCATGATGCTGATATTAGCAAAAGGCATTTTTAGAGGAGGCACACAGATTAAGCTAACCTTTCATCAGTTTCCTCTCTGTCCATTGGGAGGAGCTATTGTCCTTCTAGAAAGAAACAGGATTTCACAGAAGCTGTGAATGTCTTTACTTTTTGTATGGCTCTGTGTCAAAACTCACTCTAGGAAATGAGTGTAGGGAGAGTATCTGAGTGATTACAAGCTGTTCACAATAAACAGACCCGCAAAGGAGTTCCTTGCACTGAGACATGGCTATGCCTAATAATCCTTCTATGCCTGTACAATCTCCCACAATTTCATTGACAAATACTAAATCCATACATAATTTTGTTATTGTTTGTGTTTGCCATAACAAAGTCAATATTCACTGGAAAACCATGCTATAATCTGTCCATAGGTACTCTACTTTTCACACTGTAAATATGCTCTCTCATTGAAAGACTTATTAAAGGGCTTTGAAATATTTGATTACAATGGCTAGATTGGAAAACTGGTAAGATTTAAGACTGGCTCCCAGTGTGAAAGCTCTGAAAATATTAAATTCATTTTTATAGGAACACAAATAGTGTTGATATATCATGCAACTAGAAACTGATCCTTGATGAACCCACTTAGTAAGGAAGCCTAAGCTTTTTTTGTCTGAAAAAAAATATATAAAAATTGTACAAAAGTATTATAAAGCATGGACTGTGGACAGCTACCAGCGAACAAAAATGTTTAAACAAGTTCAACTTTTAAGAACTGAAATCCTTATTCTATTTATGAAAATTAAAAATCAGGATAATTTATAAAAGGAACACTTTCTAGTTTCTTATCTAAAGAAATGAGCTCAGAAAACAAAATCCACTGTCAGTTTTTCATCATATAGTATCATCCCTATAGATTAAAAACATTAAAAAATTATTTTAGATACACATTTTAATCATAAGATACAATGTGCACCATTTTCAGTTTCATTTACTGCTATAGCAAGATATTTTGAGTTGTCATTATGCCAAACTTTATAGAGATACCTATGAGATAGACATTTTATGTTATAGTCTCAAGAGGTCTGATTTCAAAAGAACAATATACAGGAAATATGCCTACATCCCTACTATAGATTTACAATACATCAAAACTTGTTTTCCAGTCACCATATGGAAGCTGATTCAGCTGATTATCACCACAGGTTGTTTATTTGGCTTCTAGAAAACAACATTCCTCTTTTTTAATTTAATTTAATTTTTTTGTTAGTTACATTTTATTAACTCTGTATCCCAGCTGTATCCTGCTCCCTTATTCCCTCCCAACCCTGCCCTCCTTCCCTCATCTCCTCCTTGCCCCTTTCCAAGTCCACTGATTGGGGAGGACCTCCTCCCCTTTCATCTGACCCTGTTTTATCAGGTATCTTCAGACTGGCTCCAAAGTCCTCCTCTGTGGCCTAAAAGGACTACTCCTCCCTTGGGGAGGTGGGAAGGTCAAAGAGCCTGCCATTGAGTTCCTGTCAGAAATAGTCCCTATTCCCCTTTCTATGGGAAACCAATTGGTTACTGAGCTACCATTGGCTACATCCGAGCAGAGGTTCTAGGTTATATCCATACGTGGTTCTTGGTTAAGTGTCAGTCTCAGAAAAGGCCCTTGTGCTCAGATATATTTGTTCTTTGTGGAGCTCCTATCCTTTCCACATCATACTAACTCCCCTTCTTTCATATGATTCCCTAGACTCTGCCAAAGGTTTGGTTATGAGTCCTAGTATCTGCTTTGAAACACTGCTAGGTAGAATCTTTCAGATGCCTTCTGCAGTAGAATCCTGTCGTACATCCAGTGCACATCCCATTTGTCTTTCTAAGTGAGGATTGATCATCTTACCCTGTGTCTGCTTTCTTGTTTATCTTCTTTAGGTGTATAGGTTTCACGATGTTTATCATATCTTGTAGGTCTATATAAGCGAGTATATACTATTTTAGACTGGTATGTCATGAAATAAATATATGACATGATCTCACTTGGATCAAGACCTAATGTTGAGAATGTGACAGTCATTAGGGAAAGTGCAAAATAAGAATTCCAAGAAACAGCAAATGAAAATATTTGGGTTAGATTTTCCATTGAAATTCACTGAAGGGGAGGGAGAAAGAAAAAGAGTCATCTACCATGTGATCTATCAACTTGGGAGGTTTGGAATCATGTAGTCAGGACAAGATCAAACTAACTCATTTGGGACATGACCAGGAGAGATATAGGGTTAGGACAAACAGAACCAACCACATTATTAACCTAAATCTGAGATGGATTATAGGTATGTGTTTGACATGTTTGTGGGTAGACAGACAGAGGCAACGGTATGTATGTTGGCATAAACAACACAGAGATGACTTTAAAGACTAGTTACTGCATCAGTGCAACATGTTCAGAAAACAGCCAGTGATGGAGCCTTATGTCAGGTGACAGAGTCTGGTAGGAGGGTGGTTCGGAAAGAGTGCTGGTCGAGAGAAGAAACCCTCAAGAATACAGTGGCACAGAAGGTAAGCCAATGTGGTTTTAGTTGTTAGATGAAGAACCTGATGAATAATATAAAGTACAGTCCCAACTCCCACTCCAGCACATAAGGAGATTATACATCCCCATGACAACAAAAGTAAGAAAACAAATTGAAAAACAAATTCTCTTAAGTTAGTTAGGGAATTGAAATCACAGAACAAATAGCTGCTCTAGAAATTAGAGGCAGAAACAGATGGGGACCTACACACAGGTCCTGAGAGAGCCAAGCTTGCACCAGCAATCAGGGAGAGACAGTTAAATTGTAATTGTGAAGTCACCGGAGAATAATGGGAACAACATCTCATACTTCAGAGAGCACTTGTACTGTTGATGATGTGTTATAACGTTATTAAAAAGAGGACTATAACAAAATTCAAAGAGGAAGAAATGGATTACCTCCAGAAACCAATATCTATTTTGAGTATGTAGCCATTAATAGCCTTCCAAAACAGGTACAGGTGGGCACATTGATAAATTAACCAAATATGTGGGCATTATAAAAATAAAGAAACAATATATTATGACAATATAAAAAATGAGTAATGCCTTTCAATTAATGTAGACGTGAAAGAAAATATGGTCAAAAATCAGGCTATAAAGAGATTTCATTAAATAATAAATAGAGATGATGAATGAAATATGAAACACACTTCACTCTTTACAGAAAAAGAATTACAGCTGTTGACAGTGGAACAATATGAGGAGAAGGAATACACAAAAGAAACAGGGGGGAATTTCTAAGGTCTGAAGATCATGGTATGGATTAGCATGGAAAATATCAAAGAAGATATATAGAAAATATGTAGCTGTTAATCTAATGAGGCATTTTTAAGAACAATAAGACTTCAAAAACAACCAAAGAGACAGGTCGATTCCACAGTATTAAGATTTATGGGTTTCTCAACAACCATTCCAGAACCAAGGAAACTGTCACAACAATGAAGTGAAAGATACTATATATTTTTAAAATGAAGCCAGGATTCTATCATTCATGAAGCAATAATTAAGAAAAAGTTGAAACAAAGTCATTTACCTTCCAGCAAAAATGAAGATAAGACCTGGAGACCTTGACTGGTGAGCTAAATATTAAGTCAGTGTATGTCTGAATGCAGATGTGTTTTAAGTTCTCTATGAAAAATTCAAAGTATCCCTCCTTCGGTTTCTTTGCCTTTGTTTATTGTGACTTTGTATGCTCAGCCCCATGAGCTAAGGACATACAACATGCTTGATAGCTAGCCTCTGAAACTCTGCGCATGGAGTTTACTTTCTCTAAATTAAATAAAACTGAAAAGCTTCTGTAAAACAGAAGACACTGTCAACAGAACAAAACGACAGCCTAAGGACTGGGAAAAGGTTTTCGCCAACCCTACATCTGACAGAGGGCTAAATCCAGAATATATAAAAAACTGAAGAAGTTAAACAACACAAACCAAGTAATCCAATTGAAAAATGGGGTACAGAGCTAAACAGAAAATTCTCAATAGAGGAATATCTAATGGCAGAGAAACACTTAAGAAATGCTCAGTGCCCTTAGTCATCAGGAAATGCAAATCAAAATGACCCTGAGATTTCACCTTACACTAAATACTAAATTTATGGGAATTATTTATTGTTTGTTTGAATGAGTTGAGTTTAGCAGTTGGAAGACCCAACAAATTTGAACAGTAATACTTTTACAGTCTCTACCCTTGAATGTTACATCATTATAGTATTTCTATAGACATTAAACATTTTAAACATATAGACTCAGTATCCAAGAGGGGTCCCTAGTAAGGGGAGCAGGGGCTGTCTCTGACATGAACTCAGTGACAGGTTCTCTGATCACCTCTCCCTGGTGGGTGCAGCCTTGCTGGGCCAGATGGAAGGGAAGGAGGACCTCCCAATCAGTGGACTAGAGGAGGGGCATAGGGATGGAACAGGGAGGGAGGGTAAGATTGGGAGGAGACAAGGAGTGTTCTACAGCTGGGGTACAATTGAATAAATTGTGATAAATTATAATAATAAATATATATCTTGAAATCATATAAATAAAAGAATTATGATCAGAAAAAAATTAAACATGTATAAATTCCTCACTTGTCTATCATGTAAATAGTATGGAAATGAGTGAAAGTGTCAAAAAGTAGCTGCTCCGCGGTTGACATTTAGTCTCTGGAATCTATACATTGAAGAAAGACAACGGCACTCTTCTTGCTCTCTCAGTCAGCCCGTGCTGCTGCCACACACATACCATAAACTGGGTCTCTCAACACAGAAGACATTTCTGGGAAGTTCAGTCTCCAGGGATTGGCAGGCTCAGTTGATGATGAACCTCTGCCTCTGTACACACAGCTACGCTCTCGTGGGATCCTAATCACGTCAGAGGTGAGAGTTCTCTAGCCTAACACTCTACCCACAGGTCCTCAAGACCCAGCTGACTCTTGAAAATCTTATTCCCTAATACTGCCAAATGTGAGTTAGAACGTCAGCTTCTGGGTTTCTAAGAATTTTGCAAAAAAAAAAAGCTAGTCTGTAGAACGCATCAAAGTAGAAAGGTGCATATTTTTATGATGTATCTTTAAAAGATTTACTTGTTTGTGTCTGTGTGTGTGTGATGATGAATGATGTTTGTATGTATGCTTATGGATGCCATAAAAGGGACTTGGGTTATCTGGAGCTGATATTTAAACCAGTTGTGAACCACTCATGTGGATGCCAGCTACTAATCCTGTATCCTATGGAAGAGCAGCAAGTGCTCTTAATCACTTATCCACCCCTCCAGAACCAGGGCAGAACGTCCAGTTTTTAAGTGTACATTACTGTTAATAAATGAAAAAGGAGGTTCCACTTTAATTTTGCATGAATATTCTTCTCTCTTACCTTTTTGGTACCAAATGCATAATAACCTCATTTTTTAAAATTGTCTTCAATACTGCTTTCCTTGAATTGATAATGTAGTCATGGAATTTTTCTCTCCCCACTGAATACATCACTGAAACATATTGAGAACTGTGTAAACAACTACAATAAATCAAAACACAGTGTTTTGGAGCGTAGTCCCATTGGATATATTTACAAACAATTGCACATCTAAGACCTAGGGAACATTAACAAAAGAGAGGCAGAAATTCTGTAATCGCTCTAGGACAAGGGAGTTTTCGTTAAGATGCTCCACCCAGGAAGTCTCACTAACATGACCATCTAAACATGAGATAAACAAGGACAGTGGCAAAGGAAATGCCAAAGTAGACGACAGAAAGTTCAGTAGGCCTTAGGCCAACAGAAAGTACAGTAAGCAAATAAGGAATGCTGAGAATGGGAGAAATAGTCCACATCAAGAAATAGCACCCACTTAGTTATCCAATACGAAATGGTCATCCCTGAAAACATATGTACAAATAACAACACATAGGTTGGGTAGGTTATATTTAGGAATGCACATTCATAAATATATAATATTTACAGGTATATTTTTAAGTATATATTATATACAAATACTCTATACTTAGGAAAGTATATTATATATTCATAATATATAACATAATATTATATATTCAAATACATAATATGGTATACTTATATGTAAATACAATATCATTTTTACATATCTAGTACTATACACATGTGAGTATTTATGCATGTATATATGTACATATGCATATACATACACATGTAGGCATGTAACAACAGCCATTGAAAAAGAGGTCACAAATTTGAAAGAGAACCAGTAGGGTAAATGGAAAGGTTTGAAAGGAGAAATGGGAATGGAGATAGTATGTAATTATATCATAATATCAAAAATAAAAGAGAAGTGTTCAAAAGGACATTGAGTGAAGTTGTTTCTGGGGATGAAGACATTGACTGTTTTACAAATTTGGTCAGAGATCCAAGAATCCACTTGACATTGGAGTTAACCTGGGTAGTGGAACTTGTCTTAATTGGGGTTGAATATGTGAGTATTATCATTAGAACATTATTGTCCAGATAGTTAGCTCTATTCTTTGCCAGTATATAATTCTAAGGAAGTTATTTAACATTATCCTTTAGTCTTGTCTTCTGTAGAAGGGGTGATAATAGGATGCTTCATGCCCCAAGTAGAGAGTATAACAAGATGCTCAAAACTTGTGGCTGTCTTGTTATTACTTTCTTTTTGAATCTTTTAGGAGAAAAAAATAGTGGATCTAATTTACAATTTAACTGGGTCCAAATTAAGAAGAGAAACAAAATTCCCAGGATTATTTCAACTTTGGCCATATCACTGCAACTTTAGGTGTAGACATTAGCATTTTTTTACACTTTATTCACTTTGTTTCCCCCCATAAGCCCCTCCCTCCTCCCCTCTCGATCCTACCTTCCCTTCCCCATATTCACACATGCCCCTCCCCAAGTCCACTGATAGGGGAGGTTCTCTTCTCCTTCCTTCTGATCTTAGTCTATCAGATCACATCAGGAGTGGCTGCATTGTCATCTTCTGTGGCCTGGTAAGGCTGCTCCCCACTCAGGGGGAGGTGATCAAAGAGCAGGCCAATCAGATTATGTCAGAGGCAGTTCCTCTTCCCATTTCCAAGTGGGTAACATAGTAAAGAGATTAGCATTTTAATTTACTTTATTCATTTTTTTTTATTTTTTTTTATCAGTTACATTTTATTAACTCTGTATCCCAGCCGTGTCCCGATCCCTCATTCCCTCCCAGTCCCTCCCTCCCTTCCTCCCTCATCTCCACCGTGCCCCTTTCCAAGTCCACTGATGGGGGGGACCTCCTCCCCATTCATCTGATCCTGTTTTATCAGGTATCTTCAGGACTGGCTGCAAAGCCCTCCTCTGTGGCCTAACAGGACTGCTCCTCCCTTTGGGGGTGGGGAGGCCAAAGAGCCAGTCATTGAGTTCCTTTTAGAAATAGTCCTTGTTCCCCTCACTTTGGGAAACCAATTGGTTACTGAGCTACCACAGGCTATATCTGAGTGGAGGTTCTAGGTTATATCCATACATGGTCCTTGGTTGAATGTCAGTCTCAGAAAAGACCCTGTGCCAGGATATATTTGGTCCTTGTGGAGCTCCTATCCTTTCCCCATCAGACTAACTCCCCTTATTTCTTATGATTCCCTGTACTCTGCCAAAGGTTTGGTCATGAGTCTTTGCTTTGAAAACACTGCTAGTTAGAGTCTTTCAGATGCGCTCAGTAGACTCCTGTCATACGTTCAATGCACATCCCATCTGTCTTTCTAAATGAGGATTGATCATCTTACCCCATGTCCGCTCAATTGATTATCTTTTTTAGGTGTATAGATTTCATTATGTTTATCATATCTTATAGGTCTATATAAGTGAGTATATCCCATGTTTGTCTTTCTCCTTCTGGGATATTTCACTCAGAATGATCTTTTCTAGATCCCACCATTTGCCTGCAAATTTCATGATTTCCTCCTTTTTGATTGCTGAGTAGTATTCCATTGTATAAAAATACCACAATTTCTGTACCCATTCCACCGTTGATGGACATCTGGGTTGTTTCCAGGTTCTGGCTATTACAAATAGAGCTGCTATAAACATGGTTGAGCAAGTGTCCTTTTTGTGTACTTGAACAAACTTTGGGTATATACCTAGCAGTGGTATAGCTGGGTCTGGAGGAAGCACTATTCCTATTTGTCTTAGAAAGCGCCAGATAGCTTATTCAATCTAGTTGACAATACAATTTTACCTAAAGAGTCTAAGAAAAAGCACACAAAGATTAAGCTATGTAATATATTATTATTCCAAAAGTATTTCTGTCATGTTATACTATTTGTACATGCATGTTTTCAAACACTTTTTAAAGTCTTTGTTCTTAGAGGTAGAATGATACGTTGTATTGAGTCATTGTAGAAAACTTTTAACATAAAAATCATGTCTCTATCAATTTATGTACAATGACATAAAATGAATATATGTGAACTCAGGGCCATCTGAAAATATACTTTGTTGAATATCAAAGAAGTACAAAAAATTACCCTTAATAATAATATGTAACAACCAATTTTTACATTCTTAATTTTATACTACATACAGTGATGATAACATACTCTTAGAATTCAGTTTCAATGGCATATTTGCTTTATGAAGATATTCATTGGAAATTTATCTGTTAACAATATTGCATTTCTTCAGT